>NC_140583.1:762289456-763489456 GCF_964204655.1 Triturus cristatus
CCCGGCCACACAGGACCGGGTCAAACCAGGCACCTGGCAACAAGGGAGGGTTGCCCCACCTGCACATCAGCAGTCTGTCGCCAGGCAGCCCAGAACAGTGCCAGGTTGGTGGGAAGCCCACCCCACCCTTGTCCAGGTCAGAGGCGCCAGAAGGGGAGTACTGCTGGGGGTCCCCTCGCAAGCCATCAGCTCCTTCTCTTCCAGTCCCTGTGCAGCGTGAGAATGGCCACTACTCGGTCGCCCGAAGCCCAGACAGGCTGGGACTTAGGCACGGGAGGGCCCAGGGCAGCAGGGCCTTTTTAGGGTCGGGTTGTGATCCCAGCCTGGGGAGGCACTGCCATTCGGTTTCCCCCACAACAGAGGTCATGCCAGGTAAGCATGGGTTCTGTCTCGGGAGGGCATACCACTGTGCCCCTCCCAGAGAAAGGGACAGGGGCCACCCCCATCCCCTGTCCCTCGGTCGGTCGGGTCCTCCCCCGGCAGAGGGGATCTGCCGAGGCCCGGTCCTCACCCAAGCGGTCCATGCGGCCGCAGACCGCTCTGCTGGCTGGGGCGCGCGAGTGCAGGTGTGCTTGCAGGAGGCAGTCGAGGGCTTCAGGCTGGTGCCGTCAGTTGCTCAGGCCGCTCCATCATTAATGATCCTTCTGCAGGTTCAGCTACGTAAACCTTGTTACGACTTTTACTTCCTCTAAATAGTCAAGTTTGGCTGATCCGAGGATCCGATCCGAGGACCTCACTAAACCATCCAATCGGTAGTAGCGACGGGCGGTTTGTATAAAGGGCAGGGACTTAATCAACACAAGCTCATGACCTGCACTTACTGGGAATTCCTTGTTCATGGAAAATAATTGCAATCCCCAATCCCTATCACAAACGAGTTTCAGCGGGTTACCCGCACCTGTCGGCGAAGGGTAGACACATGCTGATCCGTTCAGTGTAGCGCGCGTGCAGCCCCAGACATTTAAGGGCATCACAGACGTGTTATTGCTCGATCTCGTGTGGCTGAACGCCACTTGTCCCTCTAAGAAGTTGGGCGCCGACCGCTGGGGGTCGCGTAACTAGTTAGTATGGAGGAGTCTCGTTCGTTATCGGAATTAACCAGACAAATCGCTCCACCAACTAAGAACGGCCATGTACCACCACCCACAGAATCAAGAAAGAGCTATCAATCTGTCAATCCTTTCCGTGTCCGGGCAGGGTGAGGTTTCTCGTTTTGAGTTAAATTAAGCCGCAGGCTCCACTCCTGGTGGTGCCCTTCCGTCAATTCCTTTAAGTTTCAGCTTTGCAACCATACTCCCCCCGGAACCCAAAGACTTTGGTTTCCCGGAAGCTGCTCGGCTGGTCATGGGAATAACGCAGCCAGATCGCTAGTCGGCATTGTTTATGGTCAGAACTATGATGGTATCTGATCGTCTGGGTCTCAGCCACGGGGCTGTGGTGGGGAGCCAGCGGGCCCTCTGACCTGGGGCCTGCGGACACCATGACAAGCAGGCGAAGCGGGGGCGGTCTGCATGGGACCGATGGATCCCCATCCCGGGCCCTTGGCATAGTGGCAGGCAGGGGAACGGGGCCCAGGGCTGGAGCACCCAACCTGGGGCTAGGTGGGGCCCCTGGACCCAGCTGGGTCTCCCGGGCCTAGAGGCACAGGGGAAGCCTCCCCGGGCCTACAGAACCCTGTCCCGGGCACCCTGCCATGTGGCAGGCCCAAGGACGGAGCCTGGGGTTCGGGAGGCCACCATCCCTGGCCCCTCAGGGGCCCTGGACAGAGCTCTTGAACCCAGCCAAGCGAGGGGGGCTCCCTGGGCAGGACAGAACCCCGTCTTGGGCCTTTGACATAGCAGCAGGCCAGGGGACGGAGCCCATGGCTGGAGTACCCAAGCCGGGGTCTGGCAGGCCTGGCAGGCCTCCCCAGGCCCACGGGACCACATCCCGGGCACCCTGCCACACGTCAGGCCCAAGCACAGCACCTGGGGTGGGGAGGCAGCCCCCCCTGGCCCTAAGTACTACCAGACAGAGCTATTGAACCCAGCCAAGCGAGGGGGACTCCCCAGGAACAACGGAACCCCGTCTCGGGCTTTTGGCATAGCGGCAGACTAGGGGACGAGTCAGAGGGCTGGAGCACCCGACCCAGGGCCCGGCGGGGCCCCTAGACCCAGCTGGGGCTCCCGGGCCCAGAGGTGCAGGAGAAGCCTCCCCAGGCCCATGGGACCCCATCCCACATGGCAGGACCGAGGACGGACCCTGGGCTAGGGGGGCGTCTTGGCCTGTCCGGCTACTGGCTGAGGACCGCTAGGCCTAGAGGGGTTCCGGAGTACCCTCTCCCTTACCCGTGCTCACCGCAAGACTGAGGGGACCCTAGACGTGGAGGTGCCCGACCTCCTGGAGCCCTCTCTGGGATCATCAGGACTTCCAGGCTGGCCCAGCCATCTGGTCGCCCCATTGGAAAGCATTGCATGCGACCAGATGGCCTAGGGGAAAGGCGCGACCAGATGGCCGGGCCCGAAGGACACCCATCTGCCGCCATGAGCCTTAGCGGGAGGGCTCCCGCCTGCCCTTTGGAGGGCTCAGCTGGGCTCTGCTTCCCGGGGGCTCAGAGACCCCAGCTGGACCTCAGGCACGGGGAGCCCGCAGGAGCTCTCGGGCCTGTGCACCTCAGAAAGGACGGGCCGGGGTCTGATGGAGCCCGTCCAAGAGGGGTTCTGGCATACCCTGCCCCTAGTAATCCAGAGAAAAGCTACCCCTTTTTCTGGTAACCTGTGCGCACTGAGTGACGAAGGGGGCCCAGGGCACGGAGGCGCCCGACCTCCTGGTGCCCTGGCTGGGATCGGGGAGGCGTACGAGCCCTCATCGGGACTTCCAGGCCAGCCCGGCCATCTGGCTGCCCTATTGATAAGCATTGTTCGCAACCAGATGGCCGGGCCCGAAGGACGCCAATCTGCCCATCCGGGCCTTTGCTGGAAGGCTCTCGCTTGCCCATGCAGGGCTCCGGGGCTCTGCGTCCAAGAGTGCTCAGAGACCCCAGCTGGGCCTCAGGCCCAGGGCTGAGAATGGGGGTCCCTGGCAGACCTCTGACCCGAGCCCATGGCGGAGCTTAACCATCCCTGGGCACGAACGGCGAACCCGGGTCAGACCGTGCCGGGGAGGCCTCCACAGGCCTGCGTTGGGCCACCCAGGGCCACATGCCTGTGCTCCTGAACCCAGCCAAGCTGGGGAAGGCCCGCCCGGGGCGTGGGACGGAGCCCGGGGTGGGACCACCTGGCCAGAGTTCTCGGGCCCGGACGCCCGGGGGAGGACTGCCCAGGACCGATGGAGCCCGTCTCGGGCACTGTGATGCGCGGCAGGTCGGAGGAGGGAGCCCCAGATGGTGGGCAGGTGTTGTCCGGGCCAGGTCCATCTGGTCTCCGGCTGAGAACCGACAGCCCAGGAGCGGTTCCGGCATACCCTGTCCCTATTAGTCTGGAGAAAAGTTACCCTTCTTTCTGGTAACCCGTGCACACTGAGTGACAGAGGGGACCCAGGGCACGGGGGCGCCCAAACTCCTGGAGCCCTGGCTGGGATAGGGGAGGCGGGGGAACCCTCATCGGGACTTCCAGGCCCGCCCAGCCATCTGGTCACCTCATTGGAAAGCATTGCGCGTGAACAGATGGCCAAGGGAAAAGGCGTGACCAGATGGCCGGGCCCGAAGGATGCCAATCTACCCGCCCGAGCCTTTGCCAGAGGGTTCCCGCCTGCCTATGTGGGGCTCAGGGGCTCTGAATCCCGGGGGGGCTTGGAGATCCCATCTGGGTCTCAGGCCCGGGGCTGAGAATGGGGGTCCACGGCAGACCTCCGACCCGGGCCCATGATGGGGCTTACCCATCCCTGGGCCTGCCCGATGATCCTAGGCCAGGCCACGCGGGGGACACCTCCACCGGCCTGCATCGGGCCACCAAGGGCCCCTGCCTATGCTCCTAAACCCAGCCAAGCTGGGGAAGGCCCTCCCGTGCCCAGGGCGAGGACGGAGCCTGGGATGAGAGCACCCGACCAGAGCTCTCGGGCCCGGACATCCAGGGGAGGACTGCCCAGGACCGATGGAGCCCGTCCCGTGCACTTTGCCATGCGGCTGGCCGGAGGAGGGAGCCCCGGGCAGGGGGGAGGTGTTGTCCCCGCCTAGCCCATCTGGTCCCTGGCTGAGAACCACCAGCCCGGCGGGGCAGTTCCGGCATACCCTGCCCCTAGTAATCCGAAAGAAAGTTACCCTTGTTTCTGGTAACCCGTGCGCACCGAGTGATGGAGGGGACCCAGGGCACTGGGCACCCGACCTTCTGGAGCCCTTGCTGGGATCGGGGAGGCAAACGAGCCCTCATCTGGACTTTCAGGGCAGCCCGGCCATCTGGCCCCACATTGGAAAGCATTGCGCACGACCAGATGGCCGAGGGGAAAGGTGCGACCAGAAGGCCATGCCTGAAGGACGCCAATCTGCCTGCCCTGAGCCTTCACCGGAGGGCTTCCGCTTGCCCTTTGGAGGGCTCGGGGGCTCCGCACCAGGGACCCTTGGCAGGTTGCAGGACGGGGGCTGCCACATCCCAGGCCCTGCCCGAAACTCAGGACCCAGGCACTGCTTCTCAAACCCGGCCAGGCCGGGGAGATCTGGGAGCCTGCCCAGGCATGAGGGACCCCCGTCCTGGGCACACAGACTCTCAGCTGGCCGCAGGACGTGGGCTCCTTTCCCCAGAGTTTTTCCATAACTCCGTGGAACTTCCCATAGTGGCGCTACACCAACTCTGCCCACCCCTAGTCCTAAGGGCCCCTACTGCAATTAAGGCGGAGGCCTTGTTACCTTGGCTCTATGTGCACCCTGACAGGAAAGCAGCTCTGCGTTTGTGGAATGGGGATTTACTGAAGGTTTCTGGGTTGGGTATCAGGGTCCGAGGGTGCGCCGATAGACAGACAATTTGAGGTCTGCTAAAGAACTTCCTCTGTGGTAGCAGCAAAACTAAACAAGGAGGTGGCAGAAGGTAGGGTGGTGGGTCCATTTTTAGGTCTCACGATCTGCGTAGCACTGCGCAGCAGTGCTCGTGCAGGCGAGAGTCCTTTTGTCCGGGGTTCAGAAATGGCAGGAATGCGCATGCGCGGGCTCCCGCGCATGCGCAGTTCCCAGAAGAAGACGCGCTGCAGAAGGATCAGAGCCCGGGGACGCCACCGATAAGGTAAGGTTACTCTTTACAATTGTTATTATAATGTATTTAAGGCGGGCGGGAGGCGGGAGGGAGGCGGGAGGGAGGCAGGATGTGCATAAGGGAACTATGCGGAGAGTGCGGAGATTGGTTTCATCTCCGTGCCTCTCCGAGTAGGTCCCTTACGCACATTACGCCCACCCTTAGAGATCACGGAGATGCGAGTTCCCTTCATGCGGGGACCTACAGGGCGCAGTTAGTATGTGAAAGAGATTGTGCGAAAGGTGCAGGAAATACCTGGTCATGTAGGCATTTACAGGCTATAGCTGCATTTGCCTACTTACAGCGCTTTGTTCTCCGGTAGGTTTTCCTTATTCAAAGTGTATTTTTATTTCATGTTACATTTTTTGTGTGTTTTTTTAACCTGTATAAAAGTTGTAATGACCCTGCCTGCACCTGTGTGGAGATAGTACTGCTTTCACAAAACCCCACCTGTTCACAGCCGATACCATGCATAGCGCAGCTCCACCTGCTGCCTTCCCATAATCCCCTGGGAGCTTTTAGTGAAATGTAAACGTCGGTTCCGGGCTGGCAGCAATTACTTTAACGACTATTGATGGAGAGGAAGTAAAACCGTGGCCCTGCAGCCTTATCATTCACTACATCTCTGCTCTTGGCGCCGAGGGTCACACAGTGATGAAGAGGCGCACGGCGTGAGCTGTGCCACAAGCTCACAGCCCCAGTTTGTGGCACTATACAGTGTAGATTCTGATTGCAGCAGGATACCATTTTACTGAGAAATAACTTGTTTCTTCGTCACCTAGGATGACCCACCTCCCCCCCCCCCTACTGCTTCTAGGCGCACGCAGCATTCTTGAGCTACTGTGGGCTCGGCTGGACAGATAGACACCCGACACCTTTTCTCGCCCGCTTCTAAGTGTTTCACGGGTCTTTAAAAGATCACTTCCTGCTGAACGAGGCTCTGTTTGTTTGTTCCCAGATCCCTTGCATTATTCACTCTGCATATTCATTGCAACTGTAAAGTACTTTTGCTGCCACCAAGGGATGGCGCAAGGAGGGAGATCAGGGCTGAGGCTCTGGGGGTGAGCTGGGAGCGAGGGGTCATCTGCTTCCGGGTGGTCGGGATTGGTATGATGAGGAGTGGGCAAAACTGAAACAAGCATTTGCAGTGCAATAGGTCTCGCATTTATGCGAGTTTAAGCTATTGGCATTGTAAATGACAATCCCTTTTATTTATGTTTTAAAAACCAAAACATAAATAGAAGTGATTGTCATTTACAATGGCAATAGCTCAAACTCGCGTAAATGCGAGACCTATTGCATTGCAAATGCTTGATTGAATGGCCACTGCTGGATTTGATTGTTTCCCCTCGGGGGCTAGTGCCCAAAAGGGGGTAGGGGAACATAGGATGATTCACCATTTGTCCTGACCAGAGGGCAGATCTGTCAATGATTTCATTGATGAAGAGGATACCAGAGTGTTATACGCCTCTGTGGATGACGCAATTCGCTTAGTCCAGAAATTTCGGCGGGGGCTGCAATGGCATAGTACGAGGTTAAATCAGCCTTTTACTTGTTGCCTATTCATCCTACTGATTTCTCTCTCCTAGGAATGCAATTTGGGGGAGCCATCTATGTGGACAAGGTGTTGCTAATGGGGTGTGCCATTTCCTGTGCACTTTTTGAGCTCTTCAGTACCTTCTTGCAATGGGTCTTTACCAAGAGCAGTGGCCACCAGGAAGTGTCTCACTCCCTGGATGATTTTCTGTTCATCGGGTAGCAAGCCACAGGAAACTGTGGGCGAGCTTTACACATTTTTTAGTTTTTAGCACAGGATTTTGTTGTACCTTTGGAGCCCGAGAAGACAGAAGGGGCCAGTGTATTCTTGACCTTCCTGGGAATTGAGTTGGACTCGGTGCACTGAGGGGCTCATTTGCCAAGGGACAAGTGTTGTGTGTCACTTTAGATACCCGTATATAGGTCTATTGAATCATGTCCTTATATAGGCACAATTCGACTTGTCCTTATTTAGGCATAATATTCCAGTCCTTATTTAGGCATTGGCCATGCAGATCCAAATACAGGCATGGTCACCTGCATCCGTCCATCCCACGTCACAACGAGTTCTTAGAAACCAGACCCTTAAGCCGTTGGGATTTTCCCTGCTGGGATTATTGATTTCTCCAAGAACTCATCTATTATGCATGAACTACTATTCCTTAGGGGTTCATTCATGACGTCTTCCTCTGCCCGACTTTACGTCACTGCTAGCATTCCTAGACACCTTCCAGGTATAAATATGCCTTCACTTGCCCTGGCAATTCACGGCACGGCACAGTTAGGCTATACGGCTCGCCACGGCAAGTCCTGAAGTGGTTCGAGTCCCCGTCTGACGCACTGAACAGACGCTGTCTTCCCTGCACGCAGAGATTCCAGCTTCCAGTGTTCCAACTCCCCTTGTGTGGTGTTAGAGTTCGCAATCTGGAAAGAGATTCTCACCTCTCTCATTCTAAGGTATGGAGCTGGCTAGAACCTAAGGAAATTCTTGGCATCTCATATAAAATACTAACTTAAGCTCAGACCAACTATAGCTTAAATCAGCACCTACTTTCTACCTCGCACTACATTCAAGTTAGGTACACTGGGGTAGAATTATTTAGAAGCACCAGATGAGTATCCACTTTTAGCCTGTGTATTTATGTATATTTATATAGATATAGGTCATAGCTAATAGACAATGCTGTTGCAGTTTTACTTCTTCTTACTGCTGACGTTGTGCATATTATATTTTGCTTACTGTCTAATGATCGTGACAGCTCATATCTCTTACACGAGAACAAAGACTGTTCAATAAATCCTTTTTTATTGAAAACGCCCGTCTTCCTATTTTCTGTGTAACTCTGAAGAAACTGTTATCTATTGTTTCCATGATTCTGAGACACGTTCCGATTCTGAAAGGAAACACAGTTGTCATGTTTATGCGGTTGTCAGAAACTAATCCCTTCTTGTTTATTCGAGAAGCTTCTAGTGACCTCTGAGTTAGCTGGCACACAAGTAATTTAGTTTAATATACTCGATAGGAGCATACTGACCTCAGTCCTATGCACAGAACTATAGTGTATATTATTCCAATGCGCAGTGCCTATAAGGAACTACACTACATGGCGCCCAACGGTTTGGTAAGGCACTAATTTCACGCTAGATACTGAAGTAACTCAGTCGTGCTTTTTTCAGAGACCCCTACTCATAATACTCCATAAGACGTCTGGAGTGGGTAGGGATAATATCCGCCAAGCTGAGTAGGCCAAAAAAATCCTATGTATTAGCTGTTTGGTTTATTCAACGTTGAAGGATACAGTGTTTCAAAATATTGTGCACCTTTTCTTTGTTTCCTTTGATACTACAGGTTTAAATGAAACCAATGAGGGTGTTATAAACATCCATCCAAATTTAAGGAGAGCCATCACTTTAAAACTTATAAAATGTGGCCTAACACCAAGAGGTGGTAGAGCCATTTTTGTAATAGAGGCACATGAATCTTTTCAGACAGAGGTATTCTACTCATGGATTACATTCCCAGAATCAAATCCAGTAACATGTGTTTCACTTCTTCAATGAAGATGAACCACGTGAGGAATACATTCCCTTCGAGGATATTGAAATTCCACTAACATACCAAGAGCATCAGCTCTGGTTTAATGGAGCCCTAAGACATTATAATCATAGAACCAGGCTTGGTCCACTGGGTAGACCAGAAGCAACTTGGCCGATTTTAGCCGGCTACACACCTCATCCTGACATCGAAGAGATGTCAGACGAGGATTTATTCATTCAACTCAAAGAGTTAATAAAAATTTACAGACAGTTAGTACAATATGTGATGCACACTTTAACAGTCCAACCACCAATAACATTCCAAATCAGACCCCTCATCAGGGGAATACACAAAAAATGACTCCACAGACTTTACACGCAGTCATGGGTAAAATGCCCCCAAAACGTGAACAAATTCCATTCTGGATAGCTAAAAAAATTACTCAAATCGAAGCAGTATTTCCTAATACTAGCCCTCATGAAAAACACAGAATTCTAACAATCTGTTTACCAATGGGGATCACGCCACATCCGGAAGACTGCACCACTTGGGGCACAGTCTTTGCTTCCATCTATACTAAAACACACGGTGTTCCGTTTATTGCGGTAATACCTGATGTCCTGAAACAAATTCAAAATGAATACGGGGCAGAGCCTGCTCTGAACTTAGGTATGAAATTACTGAAAACTTCGACCAGGTCTCAACAATAATATTATCTAATATTAAAGGAGAGGCAGCATCAGTGGCGATCTGCCAGAAATTTAGATAATTTGATGTAACGGAACAACAAAAAGAACTACCCAGAATAATAGACAAATCCTATGAGGAATTGGGCAGGAACTGTTTAGGAGGGAAACCACTTAAAACCACAACTGTCTGACGATACTGAAAAGGACTTAATTAAACACAATCCTACATCTTCTAAAAAGAAGTGGGAAAATAAAAAACAACATTCAAAGGAGAAACGTTCTCAATCCCGAGGTAGGCCTCCTCAAAAGGAGCCCTCTGAAAGGAGGTATAACCTCAGGAATAGGGACAATTTGAGAAAACCTGACAGGTATCAAGATACTGATACACATTCCTTTCATACCTTTCAGACATCTTCACAGACATCCGAAAGAAGAGGATGGTCAGAACAAAAAGAAGAAACCGTGAAGTCCAGAGACGATCAACAAGTTCAGAAAAATAAACCAAAACTTCAGTTCTCCAAGAAAAAGGTAGCAGGTCTGAAGATCAGACATGCCGAAAAACCTGAGGACACAACTCAAAAACAGAGAATGAGCTCAGACAATGCTGGACAGTGCAGCAGAAGTAACAATAGCTCGCCAGAACCTGAAGGAACTTCTGTAGATAATGGACTTGAATGAATATGTAACAGTTTAGACTGTGGACACCAGGGTTAGTTCTCCACAAAAGTTATACAAAATAACACTCCGGATGGAGGGAGACATACCAAGAAAAGTGAAAGCACTCTTTTGGGAGAAGCTTTCAAGGGGTTATGACATACTTCTAGCAGAAAAAGACTGGCCACCACAATTTGTCAGGGAGTGCCCACACGGTGAAGACATCATTATGTCAGCCTTCTCTAACCATGTTCCAGTACATCGAAAATATACTTATGCCAGGAAATGGGCAGTAGCCCAAGCTCCTGCATTATATAAAAATCATGTCGGATGGGATGAGGATTCACCACACATAAAATCCAATTAAAAACTCAACCAATTGCACAAAGGCAGTACCCTATTAAGCAAGAAGCTAAAAAACAGGTCAGGGAGATCTTAGATCAACTTGAATATCAAAGGGTGATTGAAACATGCACCTCATCAATGAACAATCCTTTGTTTCCTGTTGCAAAACCAGACAACACATATTGTCTAGTTTTGGATTACAGACACCTGAACACTTGTTCTAAAACATTTGCAGTGCAAAATTCACACGGTACAGCATTAATGAATAACTTTGTTGCGTAAAAAATATAAAACCACATTGGATATTTCAAATGGTTTCTTTTGTCAGAACATAGCACCTGAAAGTAGGTACTTGACAGCTTTCTCAATAATGGGGATCCAGCGTCACTTTTGTGGACTCCCACAAGGGTTCAAGAGCAGCCCGGGGTTATTCTCGGCAATAGTAACAGAGTTACTACAAATTTATGATGATGAGGCATTGTCATATGTCGATGACATATACTTAACAGACGATGACCTGGATAGGCACTTGAACAGGGTAAATACCATAATACTGGGATTTGCCTCTGAGGGCTACAAATTCAATTTAAAAAAAATCAAGAATTGCCCATCTCAATGTCCTTTTTCTAGGATATGAACTTTCAAGTGAAGGCAAAAGCCTGGCAGCAAACTTTTTAGAGAAATGTGCGCTGCTCCAACCTCCAAAAACGCTGAAAAACTTACAGTCGATTCTAGGTTTCCTGAATTTTGGAAGAACTTATATTCTAAATTACGCAGAAAGGGTTAAACCGCTCTACAAATTAATGAAACAAGATTTCAAACAAAAAGATTGGACACAGGAACACACAAATATCCTGCGTTCAATACAAGCTGACATGTTAGCAACAAACCACTTACAAACATGCGTGAATATACGAAACTTAGTGATCCGAATCATTCCGGGTCAATGCGGATTCACCTACTTAACGTTTAATGAAGGTGAAAAAGTACCGATTGCATACAAATCCCATTTGTATACAGAAGCAGAAATGTGATTCACTTCGACAGAAAAAATTCTGACAGCAGTTCAAACTGCTGTAGCAAAAGAAAGACCTCTAGCTGAGGGAAAATGCATTATTGTCGTGACTCCGGTACCAGCCTTAGAGGCGGTAACAAAAGCGAGCATTCCGAATGCAAAAAGTTTACATCCAAGATAGATACAATGGGTTAATTCTCTTGCTGCAACAGATGTTGAATATGTTTTTGATCCTTATTTAAAAACTCAAGCATTCCTGCAATATGAACATGAATGTCCTCTGCCTATTGAGATTCTCCCTCTTGACCAGTATGAATTTATAATTTATACTGACGGACCAGCACCACCCGCTACCGGGAGTAAGCAAGCTTACAGTGCAGCATGCGCGATCGTTAAAGGTCGTATGCGCAATGGTAAATTCCGACCGATGGTCACTAAAACACAGTCTCTAGGAGACTGTACAGCTCAGCGAGCTGAACTACAAGCATTCAAATTGGCACCTGAAAATACGGATCGCGAATTCCACACACTGATAGTGTGCGATTCCTTTTACTGTGTACAATCATATAATGAATATTTACAGAATTAGCTTCAATTTGGTTTCAAAGACGCTAAAGGTGGCACAATGAAGCATAAGACGCTTTGGGAACAAGTAGTTTAGTTGAGAGATGGACTACAAAACACTCACGTGATACACACGCTGAGTCATCAACGTGATGGCGTTCACGTTGCAGGGAATTCATTGGCTGACGACGCCGCAAAGGGGGCTGTGCAAACGGCTTCCGTAGTTGCGATCACTCTTTCAAAAACGAAAATAGACAGTGAGATATTACTGGCTGTCAATGCTTCAAGCAAAGGCAGCGGCGCAGCGTTACCTAAAAGGTTTCCACTCAAATACTCATACATAATTGATGCGAACAATGTTCAGTTTGCTCGAATCCCTGGAGTGGGGGATTGGGTAATTCCAAACATGGAACATAGATTAGGATAATCCTAGCAGCACATGAAGGGATAGCCTCTGCCCATGCAGGTGTTTCCGCCACAGTATCATTATTAAAACATAGATATTGGTGGCCCGGCATTAGGAAACAGACCAAAAACTATGTTTTGGAATGTGAAATATGTCAGAAGATGAAAGTCTCTACAGTGAAACGTCCTGTGCAGACACCCCTGTTCATTTCAGAAAAACCATTAGCTTGTGTTTACCTGGATCACTGCGGTCCCTTGCAAAGGGATGGTAACTATAAATATATCATGGTCGCAGTAGATTCGTGCTCAAGGTTCCTATGGATGTGGCCTCAGCGCTCGGCTGAAGCTCGAACTGTTATAAAAGATTTGCGAGTCTTTATCGACACATACGCAATTGGCACGCTACACTCTGACCAGGGCCCTGTGTTTAGCTCTCGAGCTTACAAAGAAGCCATGGCCAGTTTGGGCGTTGCATTGCGGTACTCTTCTCCATTCCTTCCTGAGGGAAATTCGGTTGTGGAAAAAAAAAACAGGACATAAAGCGGTTTATAACAGCTAGAGTATTAGGTACGGGTGACGGGTGGGTCAAACATCTTTATGGGGTCCAACGCTCTTTAAACAATTTTCCAATAAGTTCTCTAGGGGAAATAACTCCATATGAGGTCCTATTTGGGACAAGAATGTGTGTCCCAGATCTAGAATGTGCAGGCACAGTGGTGGAAAATAAACCTTTTGATATCAAAGATCGTTTGGCTGTTTTACAGGACTTAAAAGAATTAAGAATGAACCAAAGCAATGTCATCCTGAAGCCAACCACCACTGGGGAAAAGCCAGCCATCCCAGCAAGGCCTATCTGGATCCCAAAGCTTGGGGATCTAGTCATAGAAAAGATCGCGGATAAGAAGGAATTTGGGGCTTCTTACAGACAACCAGTACCTGTCCTAGCAATCCACGGATCAAGAACAGTACTTCTGTCGCCCCTTGCTGGTAAAAAGGAGAAAAGATGTATGTCCATCGACCACATCAAACCACATCATGTGGCCAATACTGAATAGTAGGCCAAGTGGACTCCGACCAAGTAGCAGACACACTCCTCTAGCTACTATCCAAGAGGTTCAAACTGAAAGACTGATCACCTTTGAGACTCCAACAGTAGCAAATAAAGGACTAAGCAACAATGCTAAGGAACTCGTTCCTCTTGATACCCAAATAACAGTTCGTCCTGATACACCTGTCTACACCAACGTAACACGTGAACAGCTGCTGCCAGCGATTTCAACGAATCCTGAAGCAATTCCAACCATTGACAGAACTGCCTCTGGCTATTTCATTAACTTTGATATGTTTTCTGAGGATCCCAGCGAACCAGAAACAACGCCAGCAAAAAAGACTTTGAAAGAACAAGCACAAGACTCTTTTCATCACTTAAAAAAGGCTTATCTGGTTTCACCATGGATTGAACTATGGATTATTTCTGTAATTTTCTTCTTTCTACTTTGGCTTGCTTTGGTAATAACTCTGAGCATGTTGACAGAGGGAAGATATATTCACTTGGGCACAGAAAGCAGAACTGTGAACTTACTTTTGAAACCACACAAATCATCTCATCGTGAAGCAAGAGACTTGTCAGCAGTGAACATCACAGCCGTTCCTATACAAGATGGTATAGTTTGGGACAAAAAGAATTATGATATATTCGGTCCGTCTGAACTTGTGAAGATTCTACACTTATTCAAAATATAATTAAGTGACTTTATTACCTCTAGTACCTATTCTGATTATTGGGACTTTAAGGCTGTTAAAAACATTCCAGGGTCACTTGCTGTATGCAAGTCTTGTTCCCCCAAATAGACACACTCAGGGAGTCGCCTTTGTGGCCTTCACTGAACATCTCTTCTATACGAATTGATACTATAAGCAGAATGAAAGCCATTCTTTTGCAGAAAACTGTGCCTTTGACCTCTGCCAAAAAAAATTATGATTTACAAATTGCAAGGACTTCGGCTGAGATACAGGCTCTTTTACGTACCAACTGCCCTACACATTTCACGGAAATGTTGGGACGTATCTTAAACATGTCTGATACAAGCGGTATTGTGCATGTATTTAAGACCGTATGTTCAGGACTGTTAACACCTTTTCAAGCAGTCCTCGGAATCATTCCAAACTTTATGCACTCTGTGTTTGGTGGTCTGCCTCTTCTTTTAGCACTCATTGCGGGAATCCTATTTTTGTTTCTCCTGCTACGCTATGGCAAGTCTATCCACCAGCGTCACTCCCAACAATTTGGAGAAAGTGCTTCTAGAGAGGAGGTGTCGTTCACGCATAGTACAACTACTGGGTTTACCTCGTCTACGAGAACTGAACGCCACATGGTTTCTGTCATTCAGACCAATCTGGCAGGATTGCATCTTACCTTTTCTGCGTTGCCTGCTTTGCGGTGAAGAATGTGTGCTGGACATATGTCTGACACTTCCATCAGTCATGCCTACGGATATCGATACTCTGCTGGACCCGATAACGGCCCATGCTCTGTGTTGTCTCCAGCGGCTACAAATCCTGATGACGGCATTCATTGAGATCTCACAGACGCGACATGCTTCTGCTGAGGTACGAGACGGATCAACAGGCGAACAGGTAACATCGAATACTGCTACTGACGATGTTCCACATCTATGTGCAGTTAATCTTGTAAATTAGGTATTTGACCTGTCACCAATATCGGTGGACGACTTCTTGTCTACAGGATTGGAGGATTACATGTTCTCTCCGACACCTTCTGCTAACTTTTGATTTGGCTCACATTGTACCAGACAATCACTGAATGTGGCCTTCATTTTTCTAAAAACAAAATACAAAGCTTGGAACTTTTCATTTTTTCGCTTTATCATTTTTTTTTTTTTGGCTCATGGACTCTGCTTATAGTAGAACTATTCATAGAGAATAGATTTCCTTGAACACTTCCAGGGACACGTTGTCATCTTATATTTTTTCACACCGATGTAATCTTGACATGAAATGGTTTGTTTTTCCTTTCTGTACCATTGAACCATTTCATTGTATGTATATTTGTATATACTTGTGCTCATTCATTTAGCGATCAATGTAATATGTTTTGCTTAGAATGAGACTTGCTTTAATTATGTACAGCACTATTGCATTTTAATGCATAGCCACTGTTTTTAGAGATGGTTTTTATGCTTTTAGATATGTTTTTAGTAAATCATGTGATACTCTATTTTACATGTTTATCATGGTTAGCATTTAGTAATGTTGTTCTATCGAAAGTGGAGTGGGTGTTGTGTGTCGCTTTAGATACCCGTATATAGGTCTATTGAATCATGTCCTTATATAGGCACAATTCGACTTGTCCTTATTTAGACATTGGCCATGCAGATCCAAACAGGCATGGTCACCTACATCCGTCCATCCCACGTCACAACGAGGTCTTAGAAACCCGATCCTTAAGCCGATGAGATTTTCCCTGCTGGGATTATTGATTTCTCCAAGAACTCATCGATTATGCATGAACTACTATTCCTTAGGGGTTCATTCATGACGTCTTCCTCTGCCCGACTTTACGTCAATGCTAGCATTCCTGGACACCTTCCAGGTATAAATATACCTTCACTTGCCCTGGCAATTCACGGCATGGCACAGCTTGGCTATACGGCTCTCCACGGCAAGTCCTGAAGGAGTTCGAGTCCCCGCCTGACGCACTGAACAGACACTGTCTTCCCTCCACGCAGAGATTCCAGCTTCCAGTGTTCCAACTCCCCTTGTGGGGTGTTCGCGATCTGGAAAGAGATTCCCACCTCTCTCATTCTAAGGTATGGAGCTGACTAGAACCTAAGGAAATTCTCAGCATCTCATATAAAATACTAACTTAAGCTCAGACAAACTATAACTTAAATCAGCACCTACTTCCTACCTCGCACTACATTCAAGTTAGGTACACTGGGGTAGAATTATTTAGAAACACCAGATGAGTATCCACTTTTAGCTTGTGTATTTATGTATATAGATATAGGTCATAGCTAAAAGACAATGCTGTTGCAGTTTTACTTCTTCTTACTGCTGACGTTGTGCATATTATATCTTGCTTACTGTCTAATGATCGTGACAGCTCAGATCTCTTACATGAGAACTAAGACTGTTCAATCAATCCTTTTTTATTGAAAACGCCCGTCTTCCTATTTTCTGTGTAACTCTGAAGAAACTAAGCATGCACGATTGACTGAGTGAAACTGTTATCTATTGTTTCCATGATTCTGAGACACGTTCCAATTCTGAAAGGAAACAAAGTTGTCGTGTTTATGCGGTTGTCAGAAACTAATCCCTTCTTGTTCATTCGAGAAATTTCTAGTGACCTCTGAGTTAGCTGGCACACAAGTAATTAAGTTTAATATACTCGATAGGAGCAGACTGACCTCAGTCCTATGCACAGAACTATAGTGTATATTATTCCAATGCGCAGAGCCTATAAGGGAAATAGGAACTACACTACACAAGGTGGTGGAAATTCAGGCGTTTCTGACGCAGGTGATTGGGGAGAGGAAGAATGGGCCCGAATTCACAGAACTAACTGAAGACAAAATCCTAAACTTACTACCATTTTGGTATTCACAGAAGGCACTTACTCATTTTGGTATTCACATAAGGCACTTACTCATTTCGGTATTCACAGAAGTTAGGAGTCCTAACTTTAGGACTCCTAAATGCCTTCTGTGAATACCGAAAGTCTTAAAATTAGGATTTTTCTCAGTTTAGGAGTAGTAAAGTTAGGACTCCTAGATGTAGATGTCTCGGCATGGCCATGTCAAGGGCGGTTTCGCCACACCATAGGGTGCGGATTTCATTGGAAGTGCATGCAGATTTGTGTGTTTGGCAGATGTTTTTGAATGAGTTCAACAGAGTGCCCTTGGATTTCTTGGAGGAGAACACGATATGGCAAGTCCAAATCTTCTCAGATGCGACTGGAGCTCTGGGGTTTGGCTTTTTCTGGGATGGGAGATGGTGTGCTGAAGAATGGCCATGTCATTGGAAGGCCCAAGGGCGGAGCATTGCCTTTTTGGAATTCTTTCCGCTGGCTGTTTGAGGCAACGTATCGAGGTGCATTTTCATGTGGACAATGTGACTGTGGTGGAGTTGGTGAACTGACAGCCCACAAGAGATTTGAGGGTGCTGAGACTGTTTGCAGAGGTTTATGCTAATGTGTTTATGGCTGAATGTAGTTTTCAGGATGAAACATGTGCCGGGGCCAGCAATGACATAGCTGATGCATTGTCTCGTTTGCAGTGGCAACGTTTCCGTGAATTGGCACCAGGAGCAGAGGAGTTCAAGATGCAGTTGGCCGACAGATATCTGGGCCTTGGAGAGTGAGAGTGTTAGGACTGGTCGAGAGGTCACTGGCAGAGGAGTTACAGGCTGGTATCGAGTGAATTTGGGGAGTTCTCAGGTTTTTCCTTTGAAACAATGCGAAGAGAGCGTCAGTGCATGGAGCAAGGAGTGTTGATTTTTGTGTTGCTTTGTATTGAGAAAGATTTCTTGCCCACAACTGTTGCAGGCAAGCTGGCTGGAATCTCGTTCTATGGCAAGCTGTATTTGGGTTTTGATCCTGCTAAGGATGAGATTTTGGGCCGGTTCTCAAAGGGTGGAGCCGGGAGAGGGGTGTGGGGAGGGTAACTTTGCAGGATGCTATTCCGTTTGAGTTGTTGGGGAAGGTGTTGGCTGTGTTGCTTGTTTGTTGTTACGATGCGTATGAGGTGGTGTTTCTTCACCGGTGTATGGATGGGTTTGGATGTTTTTTCGGGGCTTTTTGAGTGTTGGAGTTGTTGGGTACGGTTAGATGCGGTGGGGTGTTGTACGAGGAGGTGCATTTGGAACATGGGAGATTGCGCATTTGGGTACAGCAGTCTAAGACGGATCCAACTGGGAGAGGAAATGGGTGTGGTTGTGTGAGGGAAGTATGAGTGAAGTATACGGAGTCCAGAAATGGCTGATTTTTCAGCTGTGGACTAACCATTGTTTAACAGCAGTTTTTTGCCACGCGGATGGCAGTAGAGTTACAGCTTTTTAGTTGTTGGCAGTGTTGCACATGACCCTGCACCAGCTGGGGAGAGATCCGGCAAATTTTGGGATGCACTCTGGATTGGGGCAGTGACAGTGGCTGCTCGCTTGGGGTGGTCATGTAGGAGGATACTTCCACATTGGCAGGTGGAAGTCGCACTGCTGTGAGCGCTTTGTGTGGAAGTAGGCGATAAGGCACACGAGGGAGCAGGAGGGAGTAGGGGGAGTTTTTTCTGGAGATAATTATTTCTGTTTTCTGTTTCGGGCTACGTGAGCGGTCCAGGAACCAAGACAGTTCCCTGGATTGTGGGACATTCTTTTGTGCACTGGGTGGCGCAGTATGTGGGCCAGCAAGTATATTGACGGAACCTGGGCTTACAGATCAGCCACCACGAGGTGCTTTGGTGGGGTAATGAGGGAATGTGTTGGGGTGCCTTGTTACTTTGGCTGACTAAGATAGTTCTGCAGAGAGACTGCCCGGATATGCTCCTGATCCATCTCAGGGAACATGACTAGATTCAGGTATCAGGACTGTCCTTACTCCAGCACATGCAGAGGGATCTGGAGGCAATCAAGAGGAATTTCTCAGGAACATGTTTAGTTTGGACAGAGCTAGTGCCACGCAGGCTTTGAAGGGGGGCTTAGAAACATGCCACTATTGACAAGGCCGGGAGAAAACTGAACAGGGCAATGAGGGATTTTTGCCAAGCACATGACATCACAGTGATTAAAAATAGTGGGCTCAAGGAAGAACAGCCAGGGCTTTTCAGGCATCACGGAGTGTACATTTCGCAGTTGGGAAATGCATAAGACATGATGGAAATTAGGGACGAGGTGAGCGCATTGTGGAATAAGTCCATTTGGTACCCAGGATCGTACTGTGAAGAAGCGAAAGATGCACATGTGTGGTGGGGCAGGAATACACCCTACAGGAGGCATCCATACAGTGTGAAACTCGGTTCCTTCTGCAATACACAAAACCCCTCTTTTCCTATATTCAACAAATAATTGAAAAACTCACTGCTGTAATAATAGCATGACCAAGTCACCTTTATGTCTGGCTATTTCCTATCATGCATATTTGTACGTTTAAATGAAAATTGAAAAACATATTATATGCTGTTATTATCTGCACACTTATTTCTGTCTAATAATGATATTCCCTACATTTTTGTTTTCACCAGTAATGTGCCCTGTAATTTTATTGAAAAAGAACAATTGATGGATCTGATGCTGTACAATGTCAAACATTCACCCCTAGTACAGAATATCTGGGCCTAAATCTATCATCATTTCTTTTTGCATCTGTAATATTTTACAACATTTTGAATAATACTGCCAAATGAATAAATATTAATGAACTTAGGCAGTGAAGTAAACCAACCATCCAATCTGTGTAAAGGTACATTTGTGTATCTTCCTCTTAAGTCGGAGAGTGTACTTGAAACTTCAGGATCATGTCTGCAAGAGATCGAACGCTTATGCTTAATTGACCAGGAGGTAGGAAGAAGCTTCAGAGGACTCTAAAAGGCCTCTCAAATCTTAGAAATAACATGTTCCAGCCTGATTGTATGGGGGCAGGTTTGGAGAATGGTGCAAACCATGGGCGAACCCATATGGACTTTGTCTCCCTGCGTATATGTGTGTGGTATTAGTGTAGCAGAAACCTATCCAACACACAGTGAGCGTTGCACAGGGTTGAAAACTGAGATACAATCCGAAAGTGAATATAGGTGGGAGTGGATTATTTATTGTGTTGTGATGTAGCGGTGTAGTGCTCTCTAACACCGCGTAAGAGGGAATCGAAGGAACCAGCCTGTTTAGAGGGGCCTCAATTCAAGGAAAAAACAACATACCACGTTCTACGTGTACAAATTCTAGACATTGTTTATTGTGGAAGTTGTTATAGGATGACTAATGTTAGGTTGATGATCTTTGAAGAACAGGTAAGCTTCTACTCTAAAAACAAAGGTAAAGATTGCTTGTGGGGGTGGGCAGGCAGCCTGGGCTCTGAGTGATCACTCCTGGACTTGGACTCTTGCCCCTCCCTGTTAAAGTGGTTAAGAAGCTGGAAATGAAATTGGCTGTTGAGCTCTCCTTGGGCTCACAGATTTCTGTTGTGCCTTCTTATGGTTTTTCTCAGTTTAATAATTGAGGAAGATATGGCTGGGCTTACTCCTGGAGCATACTCTCTACTGTCATTCTGGAGGACTGCAACTTCCTCCATCTGGTTGCTCCAAAATGTACACCCAAAGACTGGATGTGGTTCAAAATTACACATTGTACTGACATAGACAGAGGCCGTCACAGGAGTGAACGTGGATTGAAGCCACATTTCTATTTAGGTGAGAAGTCCAGAGATACTGCTGGAATAGAACAGGTACAGCCAGGCTGCAGCCTCCATCAACTGAAGTCAACTGCTAGGCTTACACGAGGTTCACATACCCAACATTTCAAGCATCAACACATTCTTTCATAGCTCACTCACCAGTCTACTCCATCAAGCACATTACGCACATGTACTCTCAAGCTGAGTTATTAAACAAGACCCAGCTTTGGCTTATGTAACGTTGAATCTGCAAGCCTGCTACGTAGAACCTTCTACCGGCTTCAGATCTCAGCTTTTGTGGTTTTTAAGGTCTGTTGCTTAAGTCTCTGATGGGTTGTTGGGATCAAACACAGTTTGTATGCAGCAGAAAACACTGGTATGTTTCCTATCACTTCTTGTGCCCTCCTGATGCCCCTCTTCTTGTGATTCCTTGTAGGCAGCGGAGAGGCAGGCACGCTTTTTCGTTGCTCTCTGGAACAGTGCTGCTAGGTCCCTCCATAACATTCCTAATGGCTGGGACTTTTGTGGCACCCTTAGACATTCACCTTTTTACTGTCTAATCTTCCCCTGGTGTCATGATGGCTCTGTTGCTTGTAGTTGTTTTGGTAGTGAAAACGATCCCCACACATAGAAGCGTGCTTTAAAAACTCAGCCTTACCTAAATAGAAATACATTCTGTATATGCTAGATCATTGTAGTGGTGACTCGGATGAACCAATGTCCATTTGAACTGCATTTGTATATCCTATTGTCTTAACATAACCAGCATAGCATAACATTACAGAGAATAGAACTGAAAACATAACATAGTGTAACATAACATAGCATAGCTAGGCACCCATTCCATCAGTGAATACCATACTCTAAACTCCAATGGCTGCCAACTGCTTCCTGATTCTGGGGTTAATGAGTACTCAGCTCCAGTTAGCTTTCATTTGAGAAGCTCCGATGTCTAAAGCAAACCAGGGATGTGGGCAGAGCTTTTGATGGGCGCAGTGTCAATATATTGCTCGATTACCAACGTGATGCTGGGGGGAAGGTAATGCATGAAGTGACTGTATGGTTGAAAAGCGCCAACTCTATGTCACAGCTTTCACTTACTGTGTTTTATTAATTAATCTCTAAAGAGCTCCATTTTTTTGTGTATTCAGTGGCACCAAATCAGAGCAATACCTGCGTACCAATTCCAGTGCTCTCTACAGAGTCTACGTTGCTGATGGCACATGCTTTCTGGATGATATTCAAAAGTATCCACCTGCTTGCCCTGAGGAGACTACAGGCATCACGTGCATAAATTCAATTTGGTAAAAGTGGTTGAAAATTGTGCACTGACTTTAATGAATTGTTTTTGATTTTGCAAACTGACCTCTGTAGTAATGGGTTGGTCACAAAATACAAAATCGCAGTGGGCCTCAATACAACTTGCCTCATAATTGTTCATATGTAGGTCCAAATTGTAACCTACTATGATTGGTCACACTCACTGGGATGGTGGCCAGCACCACCATGTCTTTCATTGCTTTTAAATAAAACAATCTTTTTATTTTTTTAATAAAGCCTATTTTCCTTAAAGGAAACGAGATGCACGTAGGCAGTGATGGGTGCCATGGACTACTGCCTACTACTAAAAAACTTTTTATCAACATTCACAAAAGGGGGAGGGATCCTTTGGTGACCTCTTCCTGTTTGCGAACAGGTTACCACCACCTTTGAGTTAGTGGCAAAATATAAATGTTTTACAACTGAATTTTGGTTGTAAAACATTAATACATACCATAATAAATCAATATTTTGAAGGGACTCTCTAAAAACTCCCTTTCAAATGCTGATTCCTAATTGTTACCTAAATCTATTTAATGATTCAGAAAACTTTATCCAAATCGTTAAATGGGTTTATGACACTTTGGAAAGTGTTTTAGCAGTTGTGTTCTCTCAGAGATACCAAATCTGAGCGTTTGCAACTGTTACAACTCTTTTGTACACTAGGCCTACATTCTCTTAAACCGTTTGGAGTGTGTCTGGCTATTGTCCGCTTTCAAGATC
Source organism: Triturus cristatus (assembly GCF_964204655.1). Taxonomy (NCBI): domain Eukaryota; kingdom Metazoa; phylum Chordata; class Amphibia; order Caudata; family Salamandridae; genus Triturus; species Triturus cristatus. Next base: position 762,312,342 of record NC_140583.1, read on the forward strand.
AAGCCTAGGCAGCGCGCATGTGCTACCTGCAAGTCATGCTGTATCTCCTCTTTTGGCGTCAAGCACACATATCGATTTCCATTTGTTCTTTCTTGTGCAATTTACAAATGCTGTTTTTTGATTGGTACATTGCTTGTAAATGTCCCTCCTTTGGGTGCTTGGTTCCCTCCATCGGATTTCACTCATTGTTCCTTCTGGTTGGCCAACGCATTCACGGTTCCTTCTTGTCGACCATCACAACGCGTAGCCTGTCAGTATATATTTTTTATTTTATTGGCATTCCAATTTTACATTTTTTAAATTTTAATCTGCATTCCTCATTTTATTTAATTGCTACTGTTTTAGTAACATTCTATTTTTTGGAACGTACAGTTTTACCGACGACGAGACTCCAACCTGGTTAAGCAGATCCGAAGTTGGAAGCTTTGGAGGTTACACCACAGCCTCTCTCCTGCTGGGCATAGGTGTCAGTGTGTTTGACTGCAACTTTCATTTTATTAGTATGGGTTGTGGTCGGGAACTCTTCCATTGAGTTTCACTTTTGCTTTGCGGCTTTCTTATCTAGAGAGTCCACGGCTTAAAACGGATTGACAGTAGACTGTTGCTATAGGCTCGCCTGCACTGCTATCAGCTAGCCAATGGCTATGTATCATTTGTAAACTTGGAAGAAGTGAGCTAAAACATGCAACTTCCTTATGAAGAGTTTTGCTGCCAGTAGAGAAAAACAGCTTACATTTCATAAAGCACAAATACAGAAAAATTAAAGAGCTAAACACTGAAGCAGACAAACTATTTTTTCTGGACTACATCGCGGACTATCAAGAAAGGTGGCTACAAGGAAAACTGTCTCCTTGCAACGAAGAAGCCATGAAAGACAGAGCTAAACACATTTAACTGCCGGCTTTCTGCCTCTGTGGGAAATTGGCAGGGCTAACCTGCCTGTCCCCATCTTCTGCTCAGCCTGCTGCCCTGCTCGCTCCTGCTAGTAGCTTCTATCCTGTCCCGCGGTTCAACAGACACCAAGTCGGTAGGTCATGTTGCTGCCCTTACCTTGGGGCCTGCATTTCCTTAAGCTCTGTCACCCCAGTATGGTCCTGATGGCGAAACCCACTGACGTTTGTGCTCCAGGCTGTCCCGCTGCCAGGATGTTTGCTGCAGAGGAACAATGTAGGGCTTCCTATGAAGACCACAGACGTCTCTGCGCCCCCACCCCTTTGAAAAAACACATATTTTATGCATCAGTGTGACTCAGAGCTGCTAATAAAACAAGCATTGGCATAGCCAATAAGTCTCGTCTTTGGGACCTTGTAAGTGTTTGGCCATGCAACAGTTGTTGTTGCACTAAAGAAATTGTGCTGCATCAATAAATACTTATAAGGTCTCAAAAGCGAGACCTATTGGCTATGCCAATGCTTGTTCTTTGTAAAGAAATAGATGCTTGTTTCTATTTCTTTACTTTTGCTATAATCGCGGCACCAGCGCTTTATTTTTAACATTAAAAGTAAAGCGCCGGAGCGTTGATTATACCAAAGGTAAAGAAATAGAAACAAGCATCTATTTCTTTACTTTCGCTATAATTACGGCACCGGCGCTTTATTTTTAACACTAAAAGTTAACCGCCAGTGCCCGATTATAGCAAAAGTAAAGAAATAGAAACAAGCATCTATTTCTTTACAAAGACAAGTGGCAGAAGAATGGGCTGGAAAAAGGGGAATAACAGGAAGAGGCAAAGAATGAAGGTGAAGATACTGGACTGTGAAACGAGGTAGGTGAGGCCTGTTCTTGGCATATCTTGATGTAGCGCCTTCATGAAGTACAGTACCCGTGACGGAGACATATGGCAGCTGCGCGCGTTCACGCGCACATGCACGCAGGCTTTAGGCCAGCGGCTGCAGCACTTTGAAAATCCCCTTACAAAAGTTCGAGCAACAGCGCATGCGCTGTTCTAGGCTCGACCTAAAAATCAGTCCCATGTGCAACATCCCAGTCACAGCCGTACTATCTGTGCTGCACTGGCCCTTTCAAAGGCATGTCATGCCTGCTGCATAAAGGTTAGCATCTAGTGCGAATATGTGTGTGTGCGTGTATGTGTATATATATATATATATATATTTTATGGCCGTTGCTCTGGGTGAAGAAACGGATATATTGCACCTTAATTTGGTTCGTGTGCTACTTCGCAAGCGGCAAAAGGAGTGTGTAGCTGGTGAAGGTGGTTACCTTTGATATATATATATATATATATATATATGAAACAAACAATCCACCTCCCACAGTGACACCATGGAAGGAAGCATGGACACGAAGTGGCTTAGGATACGGCATCTCTTTATTACTTGATGTCGCCCTCGATCCCGAGCACAAGGAGAGATGCATTTCGGCCTCAAGAGGCCTTTGTCAATCTGGTTTGGCGCTGTTCACAACAGTATTATAACGTCCCTCGCATTGGACTTATGAGTAAACATAGAAAACATACTGTGGTGTATGTGATCGTCTTCAAGCAACATAACATCTTATGTATGTAGTCTGTAGCTGAAAGTCAGCAAAATGAAAGTAAGGCATACCATCAACAATTATTGTACATAATGCCTATATTAAAATTGCCCAAAATACCTAAGATTCAGACCGCATAGTTTGTTTACGCATATAAATCACATCAGACGCTATACACAGTGAGAGTTAATATGGGTATTTAACCTCCGTGACCAAACTATAAATCCTATAGTGCCTAATGAAAAACAAGTATGTCAAAAGCAATTTAAAAGACAATTTAAAAAGCCGCTATACTACAGATCATTTCTATTCATGTTCCAATAATGTCATTCAGTGTCCCGGAAAAGCTTCTCTCGAGCTGATACCAAGATCGTAACAGCCCGACCTCTGACCTCAACCATGAAATCACTTCGAGTCTTGCCGTAGTATTGGTGTCACGATCTTATTTACATAAGCCACAGGGACCGGATAAATAGACTCTCCTCTCGGGTGGAGATATATATATATATATATATATATATATATATATATTACCTACTGGCGGTCGCCAGTAGGTAGTTATAGTTAGGACCGAGTTTCCATAGGAAATCTCAAAATTCTATTTTGAATAACTTTTGCGTCGGTTGACGAATCCTCGCAAAATTTTCAAAACTAATGGGGCGCTCCGCTCAGCTCCTACCCTGAAAGTCTCGGGGTGATTCGGCAAGCGGGGGCCGAGAAAAAAGGGGGGTCCCAAAACGCATTTTCCCCATGCATTTTTCCATAGGGACTTTAGTCGCAGCTACAGCCCGAACGGCTGAACAGAATTATGTGAAATTTGGCAGAGAGGTAGCCATAAGGTCCATGAAGTGCCTTTTGCAGGTCTGGTGTAAATCTGTTCAGTATTTCCTGAGAAAATAGTATTTAAATCACTATATATATCTGTAAGCGCGCAGCGTGCGCGCTGGGTGCGCGCACCTTGCCGTGCGCGAGCGCAATTCTGATTGGTTGTTAGATCTTAGTAAACATTTGAATCGGTGGAAATCAGGAAGCGGCGGCCGCCATTTTGTCTATCGCATAAAGAGGGGGTGATAAACAAAGGGGGAGAACTTGAAAAGGGGGCAGAGTGGGGAGAAATTGACCCAGTAGGCATTGTAAGGGGGTCACAGTAGGACCTTGTAGGGCAAAAAAAAAGATTTATATTTTGTTAAAAAATATCGCCGAGTGCGCGCAACCAAGCGCGCACCCGAAAAAAAACTTTATTAAAAAATTTTAAAAAAAATCGCATTTAAGTGTTTAGATAAAAGGTGGCTCTAAAAAGAGCCCTTGTGTTTATTGTTTGTTTTTGGGTACCTACAAGTAAGTACCGATGCAGAGTCTAAAGTTCAAGAGGAAGACTCTGTTGCCTTCATCAGTGAAGTGTACACCATCTCCTCTATAAATGTCTTGCATGTTGTAATGCAAGTTGTTGTGGTATATAGAACCCATACCATAGTCTCTGAGGAAAGCAGAAATAGATTTGTTGACGTGCTTCCTTGCTTTGTGAATCTGTGGACAAAATTGGTTGAAATTACTATTTGGCCTAAAGGAAAAGTAATAAAAACAATTGTGGACTCCTTTGACAGAAATTATTTTGGCATGTGTGCTTTTGCGAGAAGGTTTAAAGACGGTTTGTCTAGAAAATTTTTATTCTTCTAGAAAAGTACTTGTATTATATATTTAATTTTTCTAACAAGGTATATTTTAGTGAGGATAGTTTTGGGGCTTTTTTTAAGCAATCTTTTAGATTGTTTTTTTTTTTGCCCGCTGTTAAATGATGAATACAATTGTTTTCACTATTTTAAGTGAAAAATAAAAAAATTCTGAAAACAGCAAAAAAAGGGCAAAAAATTGCTTTGTAAAATATGTAAAAACATGTAATGCTTTTTGTAATGTATGATTGAATATTAATACTTTTTTTCTTTTTTTGCAGAACTGGAAACAAAAAATAAAAAAAAAATTCTGTTCCCTTGCAAAATACTTTTTATAATTTTTTTTTTAGAATTTTTTTTTTTTTTTTAATAAGTGAAAAATATTAGTATTATTCAATCCTCCCTTTTCATGCTTCCATTTCTTCACCTCTTTTTGTATATTAATTTAAAAAAAAAAAAAAAACATTTTTAAAAAAATACCTTGGGTGCGCGCAGGGAGGGCACCTCAAAAAAATGTCAAAAAAAAATATCTCAAAAAAAAATTTGGGGGTTTAGTTTATAAGTGGCTCTTAAAAGAGCCCTTGAGTTAATCGAGGGAAACAGGAAGAGAAAAACGAAAAAAAAGAAAAAACATCTATGGCCTAGTGCACGGATGCGCATCAAATTTTCTCTGAAGGAGATCAAGACTGGTCTCCCCCACAGAAATAAGAGAACCGCAATCAGTGCACCGTGTAGACAACCTCGCCAAACAAGGTGGACCAACAAGAGGTGTAGAAACAGGTGAAGGCACCATCGCAGCTGAAGTGCTCGCCTGAGCTGCCGAAGATGTGCTCGGCTGAGCTGCTGCAGATGTCGTCGGCTGAGCAGGTGGAGGGTTTGCTCCAGAAGCTCGACGAAAAGTTACTGGATGCATTTTGTTAACATGTCTCAACATAGTGTGAATGCTAAAAGAATATTTCTTGTTAGGATTCCCGCGAGATAAGACTTTATCACAAAGTACACATGTAACTTTCGGTGCATTTACCTTTTTCAGACCTTCTGGAAAAGTGAAAAACTGCCATATAAAGCTGTCTTTCTGCTTCCTGTTCCTCTGCCTCTCAAGAGTGTCCTGGTCACTGTCTGAAGTTGGTTGCTGTTCAGCCATTGTCTCTCAACAACAGAATAGCTCCTTCTCCAAAGGAATCAGAACTAATAATGAGGGGAGTAGGGGTGGTTTGGGAAGAATCTGGAACTGAAAGTACTTCAAACCAATCAAAAGTGATGATTCTTGATCACATGACTTGCCATGAGGGGATTGGGTGTGGTATTGAAACAATTAGAATCTGAAAGTAATGATAACCAATAAGAAATATTGTTTTATTATGCATAAACCCGAGGTGCGCGCACTGCGCAAGCTCCGAGCGCGCACCTCGTGATTACGTATTCGCGAACGCGTAAGAGCGCATGTGCATACGTCATATGCGCGTACCTAGCGCGCATACGTTGAATACGCGTATACGCGACCGTTATTGCGCGTAATTTTAGCGTATGCGGAAGTAAACCGCGTAGAGCGCGTAGGACGCATGCACGCATGCGTACGTACGTACGCACACATACGTACTGGGTGCGCGCTCCCAGCGCGCACTATGACGTATATTTGTGTACGTAAACACCCCAAGAATTTATATTAAAAAAAAAAGTGGACAAAAAATTATTAAAAAAATTAATAAAAAAAAAAACTTTATCCTAATTGAAATTTTTTTATAAATAAAAAAAAAAAGATACAGATAATATATAAATGAATATATAGGAATTTTATTTTTAATAAAAAAAAAAATCTTTAATTAAATAATACAAAAATTAGCATTTAAAAAACCGTACAAATTCACTGAAAAAACCAAAGGTTTCAAAAACGTTATAGTTAGGAATTAGCATTTAAAAAACCTTGAAAATTCACTGAAAAAACCATAGGTTTCACACATGTTATAGTTAGCTGTACATTTCACTCGTAAAAAACCAATGAAATTCCCCCGTTATAGTTAGTGCTATAACTATAACTCACGCGACCGCAATCTTCTGCTGATGACATATGTGTCTTTATGAAAAAAAAATATTTGTAATATATGTATAGCTAAAATTTAATGGAAGAAGACATGGGCAAATAAGTGTCTAAATACAGTATTAGCATCAGCAGAGGATTGCGGTCGCGTGAGTTATAGTTGCCTGCACTAACTATAACGGGGGAATTTCATTGGTTTTTTACGAGTGAAATGTACAGCTAACTATAACATGTGTGAAACCTATGGTTTTTTCAGTGAATTTGCAAGGTTTATATATATATATATACATGGCTGCCGCTCCTGTTGTGTAATCTTTGCAAAATAAACTGAGCGGTATTTCAAAAGGATTCTGTGGTCCGTGCTCTTTGTCTCCAGCATCCAGTATCCAGATGGAAGGAAATATGGTAGAAGAGTATTAAGGTGATATATATATATACATACACACATATTCGCACTAGAAGCGTGTGTCTTTGGTCAATATTGTTGGAGTTTTCAGCAATGCAAAAATGCATGAGAGTGCACTGCTGTCTGGGGGGGGGATGACACGGCAAGCAGGGCAGGACGCAGGAGGCAGTGGGTGGGCCCAAGAACTTGCAAAGAAAACACAAATCAAGTAAACTGTGAATTTGTGACCTGCGGCTGACAACCACCTCGTGCGTACCATCCTCTGGGGTGCACAGTCTGAAATAAACGCTGGGGGTGTTTAACACAGGGGTGTGGCTCGTCTTTTTTTCTTTGCCTCTCATAAATAGTTTTATCTTCTCCAACCTGATAATGTCCTAAAATCCGCTTTATACAGTAGCTTTACCTTACTGTAAGCCTCTGTTTAAGGAAGATAACCCGACAACAGGAAGAAACATGTTCAAAGTGGTGAGACATCACTCAAGTCAAGGAGTGCAGAGAGAGACTGGGCAGGAGTTAGACTGCTCCGAGATGTGGAACTTGAACGTGTTAGGGACCCCGCTCCACAAGCTCCAACAAGCCCTTCTAGGCTGCGAGAGTACGCACACCAAGTGACATTTCTGGGACCACTCACCAAATGTTACTGGGCATGGGCAGTCCTATCCTCTTGCTTTTTGCCACCGGTGCAACTCACGCCCAATGAGAGAGATTTGGGGTATCTGATGAAGCAGATTATCTTTATAATTAATTTTAATCTTCATACATCAACATATTTCTTTCATTAAAAATATTTGAGACAGCAGTCACTGTAACTAACGTAAGTCCAGTTTTCGTGTTTCTCGGACATGTTTTCAAAAGAAAACATGTCCTCCCCCGCCCCTCCCCCCCCCGCACGCTGTTGCATGAAGAGCACATGCAACGTTTTCCTTCAAAGCCATTGCGCCTCTCTATGGTATGTATTTAGTTACGCTGGAAAGTGACTGTAATTCTTGTTGCTTTAAGCATTCCTCACAGTGCTGTTTTCGTTTTCACTCCCTCTGTCCTCCGTTGCCTCTTTCCCCTCTCCCAATCATCCCCAGCCAGATCGCCCTCACATCCAAACATTTTTAATTTAATCACTCTACAGAGTGCATCTTTTCGCCCCCACCACCTCAAGAACCTGCAAGCACTTCTCCCTTCATTTCTTTTTATTTTTGGCATTTTTATATAGCACAAATGAAGGTATCAAAGCTCTTTACATAAACATTAGTTCCATTACAGAAATCTGCCCAGTGGGGGATAATATGCTGCATGGCTAAACACTTATAAGATCCCAAAGGCAAGGCCTATTGGCTATACCAATGCTTGTTTGTCTTGTACTGCCCATGTTGCTGTACCAAAGGACGAGATCTACTGATCCCTTTGTAAAATCCAGCCCATGTAAGAAGGGCCATCTTTTCCCTCCTCATTTGTACACACACAACGGTAAGTTACAAGCATCGGTGCCTGTAATGGATGTGGCATTGCCTACGTAGACTGTGCAATAAATACTTTTGCACTTTTAGTTTATACTATAGAGAGCTGCAAATGTTATATTTTAAACTACGCTTAATATAACAGAAATGTTAGCTTGACATTGGTAGGCTTTGGCCTACTTGTGTTTTCACTTTGTACATTTGAGATGTGTGTGTTTTTCACTGTTTAAAACCAACTTGTCTTCCCCCTCCCAATCTGTGCTCCACTGAACTCAAATGTGACCTGCAGCAGGTATTTAATTTCAGTAGCTTAATGATCTTGTTTCAGTAGTTTCAGTAGTCTAAAGGTCTTGTTTGCTTTGTAACATTTATAAAATGTTTGTTTTCTGTTCCTGATGTTCCTGGTGAAAGCGGGCTTACAACCATATATAACTTCCTTTGGCCAAATGAAGGTGTGGGTTATGATTTTGGATGTGGTTTTATTTTCGGTGTAAGTTTACTGTTTTACTATTATGATTTATCATTACTTTCTTTGTCACACCACAGTGTTTCTAAAAAGCTCAATGATTCATCATTTCGTAAACGAGCCAGGGTTCTTTCGCGATCACTTTAGGGGCAGACTCCATGTTTGCCTGTTTGCTTTCCTAAACTTAGAATACTTTTCATGATCTTCTCTTCTGCCTTGTTGAGCAGCCCTTATTACAAATGCTCTAGGATTTTTGGCTTGTGCTAGACCATACTCGGTGTTGGCTGTTCATTAGATTAGGGCTTAGTTTCCGCTGCCAATGATATTGTGCATTTTATATATTTTTATTGAATTCACTCGCCAATGCCTTTTGTTTCTGTATCGATTCTTAATTTGAACATACCTTCATGGCTTGCATCTTGTCCCGTGTATGGATTATCTAGTGTGGGTTTTCTTGTGTGGATTTTCCAATGTGGGTTCCCCTGGGTTTTATAGTAATTTGTGTTTAAGGCTGTTTCCTAAAATAGACTTATACATATGTATAAGGATCGCCGACAGTATGTATGGTGGCGTAAAAAAATTGCCACAGTGTGCTGTATTTACAAAGTGATGCATCTAGGCAGATGCATCACTTTGTAAACCCCTGCGCCACATTATACCTGCGTCAGATATAATGTATGCAGGGTGGGTGTTCTCCCGAAAAAAAGGCTAATAGAGGTGGCACAGTGAAATGTATGAGAAATTCACTGCGTCACTTCTATGACTTCACTGCGTCAAATCCTTAGGTCTGCTTCACAGCAGGCGTGAGGACTGACGCAGGCCCTTTTACTTAGGACTCACCCATGTGTAAAGACACACTTCTGGAGTTGCATCTTTTTTGTGACACACTACAGCAATGCGTCATTACTGCACCACCAGATACGTCAGTATTCCTGAGCAGTGGGGCGGTGGGGCCGGGTGGGGTGGATTTCGACAGACGACCATGAGGGAAAATTATTTTTTTTATTTTCCCTCGTGGTCGTCTGTTGAATCCCCCCAATCCAACCCCACTGCTAGGAGACTACTATAGACATCCATGTTAAAATATTTCACAACCAGTGAAAGCTCTACAGCAGTCAAGGGTTCTGAACAAATACAGGATAATATGCTCCTCTGTATCTATAATTGTTTTAATGAACCAGAAACACGCTTTCAAGACCAAAAAAACAAGGCTGTACCCCTAAAGTTATTTCCATTTTGTTCCTCATATGTTTGTGGCTAGAAAACTCAAATTCTTGTACTCTCATTCTAAGGTGTTTATTAATTGCTTTTCCAATTTAAAGTAATGCCCTTGAGTAACACTGAGCTATATTGCATGTGCGATAATCAATTGTGGTATACTGTTGATAGGACAATCTTGGCACAAATTCCTCTGAATTAGGCCTAGATTTCTTGATCAAGCTAACAAGGAAAATCATTCAAGTTTTGGATGGTCCACTTACCATTTGAGACCGAGTACCCAAAATCCTGACCAGTAAGAAACGTATTCAAACTCACCTGTCACCATTTGATGTTGTTCCTACAACTTTAAAATCTGTGAAAAATGTGGAATGAAACAGATGCCTCACTCACATGCTTGCCATTTTATAATAAGGGATTTGGAATGTCTACGAGGGCTTATCCACAGGTCAAAGAGGATGATTATCTCAGTGGCGAGTACACAATGAAGCAATGAAATATATGGACAAAAAGAGGCATTTACTAGCGAGAGGAGTGTAGTGTGAGTCTGGTATCATCAGTCTAAGGCATGGCAGTCACTGAGGAGGTAGCAGGTAAAAATAGTCAAGCAACATTCAAAGGAGGTGGGGGGGCGTGACCACTATGAAGGTTACACTAGACATACTTATTTGAGGTCCGTCCCAGCCCCGTTATAATCCTTCTGAATCCAGTATGGTCCTCCGCTTGCAGACCGCCTGACTGGTGGCCTTGCCTTTGCGGCCCGCCCCTCGCTGGTCCCCAAAATGAGTGTGGAGCCTGCAGCTGTGGGGATTGTCATGGTGGCGCCGCAGCCGTGCACTGGGACCTGGAAGCAGTAAGCTGGAATGATTATAGCAGCTGGGGGGTCCGAGCGACACAACCAAGGACATTCCACAACAGGGTGTAGCAGATCGCCGGAAGTCTGTGTCAGTACCCAGGAACCAGGAACCTGCATCCGTGACTAAGTGAAGGCGATGGGAGGTGAGGCCGACATACGTTCCTGGCACCAAGGCTGCAGGTGGAAGGGCCCGGTATCCAAAAAGCGCTTTAGACCCCTAGGAGTGCCATGAATTGTTGTTAGCCTCCGGCCCCGTGATTGACTCTGGCCTTGTGTTCCTGTGCGGCTGGTGATGGGCCTGCACCAGGGAATTTAAGGTGCCAATATCTGAAACTGCGGGACCCCCCATTCTTGTCTTTGGCCTGAATCACGCTATCAGTCTGCGCCCTGGGCAAACACCAGGCCCTAGACACCGGGGTGTGGGAGACAGAGATTTTCCGGAGTGCTCCCCCACCTTGGATGATCCCTGTGCCTAGACCATGCTAAGGGACCCGCTGACAACACAACCGGATCGGCAATGTTGCTGAAAGAATCACATGCTTTGCCCTTCACAGACTCCCTTCTTGACAATGTGCACTCATAGCTGATGCCCTTGTTGGGCTGCCCACGTGGAGTTATTCTTTGAGCCCTATAGACTTTCACCCATGTGACCCATTTTCCTTGTTTCCTGAGTGGCTGCGCTGTTATTTAGCGGTGGGGGCTGTAATTTGGTACCTGTGTTGTGGCTTGGCGGTGGGGGCTATCATTCAGGAATGTCTTCTACTGTGCAAACTAAGGCCTATGGACCACACATCATTGAGCCACATGATGGTAAAGCCCAAAATGAATAATCCCCCACTGCCCCCCACTAAACACATTATGGACTGCTAATCATCATCGTCCAAGGGGGTGGGCACCCGGAGCCACCTTGAGGATGTGACGGAAAATCACTCAGGGTAATTTGACATAATCTTAAAAGCGGTTCTTGACACCAAAACCTCACTTAAAGCTATATTAGATCAGTATCCTTAGAAGTGAATTTACTCAATGCAGATCATAGATAATTGGTAGAATGGAGGACGATATGGAGTCTGCCATTGCTGCAATGCGCCCCACATTGAAGGAGGTTCAGGTCCACTTACAGACAGTGAAGGCCAATTTATTATCCTTGCAAAGGAGAGCAGAGGAGGCCTAGGTGCGCTCAAGGCGCAATAATGTTTGATTCATGGGCTTCCCTGAATACGCAGAAGGCCCAATCATGGAAATCTTCCTCAAACAATGACTGATGACTATGGTGCTGGTGAAAAAGGATTGAAAATTCTTTTCAATTGAAAGCGCCTATTGGATTCCGGGATGGCCTCCGTCACCTGGAGCCTCGCTTCATCCAGTGATTGACCAGCTACATAATTAGAGAGAGTAGAGACCTTATTCTGCAACTGTTCAGGACCAGAGGCCCATGGCAATATGAGGATAATACGCAATTAATTGATGTGCCAACCGCACTCCTTGTACACTTTCTCCACAAAAAGAAATCTTTTAACTGATTCAATTGTAGTCAAGATGTGCTGTTGAGATATTGCGGTCCAGCCTAAGACCTGTATGTTATGTTAGCTGGATTTATAAAGCGCACAGCTGCCTCAGCAAAAAGGCATCCCGGCGCTAACAGTAGAGAAGCAGGAACAAAAGAGGGGCTCAAGCAGAAAAAAGGAAAACTAAAAACAAGAGAAAACAGGATTTCACCACAGGAAAAAGGAAGGTCTTGATGGCTTTGCGAAAGGTCATCAGGCTATCCATACTGCGTGTGTAAATGAAAGTAATACGATATGTGTGCAGAAACCAATCTGCACTCTCACTCAACGCACCAGTGTAAAGTCCCTAAGGTTTCAAACCCTAGTAAATGACAATAAAGCTGTGAACCAAAATCTTTGTCTTGTTATGTCATGACTAAACAACATTTATTATCTGCATTCTTTCAATATTCATTTGCCTTTGTAGATTCGAAAATGCAACTTTAAGCATAGCATATTACATCACATGCAATAAAAAGCTTTGTTCATAATACATGTATTTCATACATTTCAAAAAGCCCAATGCATTTCGGGAAGAGTCCCTTCTTCAGGGGAACTTATGTTCCTAGAGAACCTCCTGCTGGAACAGTAAAATCAACAATTTGTAGTGACATATTTAAAAGGGATGCTTTGTTAACAGTTTACAAAGTATCAACCTTATAATATTTGTGCTTGCTCACACTATCATCCGTGCGTGATGTTGGTGCTCATAATATTGAAAAGTGTGCCATTAAAAATGTAAGTCGTGCCAAACAGGTAAATTATTGGAACAGAAGCCGAAAGAGAAGATTGTTTTCACATGCTCTTATATATGGTGCTCACGAAAAACGTGTTGTGCTGGAAAGATAGATAGTTCCCTGAGTAGTACGAAAGAAACGCATGCCCCGGGTGATGTCTGAACCCAATAAAAGCAGTGCATCACGTTATTATTCTACACGGTGAAAATAATGTTCTGTGAGAAGCTCGTTAATCACGGAGTTTCTATGTACGAGTGTATGGGCTAAAAAACAGTTAAAGCAAGACCAACTTCTCCAGTTACCTGCTCTGTGTAAATTACTAAAGCTCCCTTTGTTAGTAAACTAGTGTGATGATTTAAAATCTGAAAAAACAAAGCTAATGTTAAGCGAAAAGTAAATCGGCAAAAAAGTGCTTTGTATCAGAACAATATACCGTAAGCCTACTCACAAGTTCAAAACCCGCTGGAACAGTAACCAGGTAGAGGTTAGATGCCGGAGATTTCTGTAGATGCAAAACAATTCTATTTAGGGAAACAAAACTTTCCAAGAAACCGTAATTCAAAAGATGTCTTATTCTGACTTAAGTTTACCTAAAAAATGCAAGTGTGACGAGTAAATGTTGTTCCGTCCATGGCTGGTGTGCGTGTGCCAACTGGTATCCGAAAAACGCCAATTACAAGTGTGCGCGCCTCCTCATTATCCGTCGCGTTTATGTTGCGTAAATCGTATCGGGTCACCTGATACGTAAAAAAACATTTTTAACGAGCTTTATTGGTGTTACTCACACACTTTCACCCAAAAATAACGTTAAAACCACGTGATAACTGAATCGCGCTGCGGCGTATCAAAAGTAACCAACTGTGAAGCAAAATACAACATGTCCGCGATCAGTGATTGCAAGAGTATAGAGAACGGAGAGCAAGAACACTCCCGTTATAAACTCCATCATAGCATGACTCAAGGGCCGGATGGAAATGTTAGGAGTAGTACTGTGTACTGCGTATATTCACTGTCAGCACCAACCAGCACCGGACAAATTATGTCTTTCAAAGAGATAGCGGATCTCACAGGGAATCAAGCCGACACCAAAGTATATTCATCAGAAGATGCGGAAAGCATCTATTCACTTATACGGGAAGCCAGAACATTCAGCACCACTCCTGGAACAGTTCAACAATTACTAAGACAACTTGAATAAACAATGCGAAAAGAAATAAATCAACGGTTGCATGCCACAACCCTGATAGAGTATCACAAGGTCAAAAGGATACCTAGGGGACTCCGGATCGCCCTTAAACCTATGTTATTTAAATTTAATAAATCTTTTATGGCACGCTGGTATGCCATTCTGAACAAATGTTCACTGGACTTAATTCTATTGATTATTGAGGAACAGTCACCGAAATTCAGACTCTTCAAGAAGAAATTTCCAAGCAGATGAATGCAGAAGACTGGTCTAAAACTCTTAACAACATCAACACAAGATTAGATCAACATGCAAAGGAAGTTCATGATCGTAAATTATGAAAATTTAAACACAATACCATTGATTATAAACTCGATGAAGTATGCACGTGGGCAGAAGCATATGCCCAAAAGAGATTTTTTAGAAAACCAGGCGCAAACTCTTCTGAAGAAAGTATCGCAAATGACCAAGACTTATCTTTGCAGAGACCACCAGCACCAGTTCCACAGGCACATCATCTATGAGCACATAGCGGAGAAGGTACATCTGGCAGTGCCAAACAGTCTTTTTTAGAACAGGATCGGGTCACGAACCACCCACCGGACAAAGGGGATCCCCCACGAGGCAACGAAAAAGAAGGGGAAGAGTGCAAAAAAACACAGAAACTTCCAGGCCACAGCGCAATCCCAAGAAGTCTGTAACTTAGTGATGAACATATCTCATAGAGCTTTAAAGCAAGAGGAAACAGCAGTACTCAGCAAAGGCTTGTCCTTCATACCCACATACAAATCCATTGCTTTGGAGACTGAAATTGCGTTGTTTAAATTTTTGCGAAAATTGCGCCTCAGGGTTTTTTTCCATACATTGGTAAAAATAAAGACTTCCCTTTTGTATTGTTCAAAGACTCCTATAGTGAAATCATATACAGTATACATGTCCTACTACATCAACACCTATTGAGACACAAGAAAAATTCCGCCCCAAAAGCAACTTCATGGCATCTATCTCACATAAAAGTTTGGACACTTTTGAACTTTTAGTTAAAAAAGATTTACAGCACATTCACTATGGTCGATCCAAATACAGTAATCTCAACTCACGTGAACAACGAATTTTAAGATCATTAAGTGAGGATACCAGTTTGATATTCCAGCCAGCAGATAAGGGAGGAGCCATAGTCGTTATGGATAAAACATTTTACAACCTCAAGGTGCAGGAGCACGTACAAGATATTGATACCTATATTTCTTTAACATCAGACCCCACTAAGGAATTTGAGAAGATTCTGGAACAAATTCTAAACCATGCATTAAACATGGGTGTGATTACAGAGAACATCAAACGTTACCTAACATCAACAAACCCCCAATTGCCTCATCTGTATATGTTACCGAAAATGCATAAAAACGCAATTAACCCTCCATTCCGCCCCATTGTTGCCGGGTGCGGATCTATACATGAACCCATAGGCCAATACATTGATTTTATGACAAGGCCCGGAGGCCAATATTATGCATCATACCTTTATTGCTCCTCAAACACAGCAGCAACATCACTTAGAATTAGAATACAGTAACACTCTAGAACACTGAACATGCTGATAAACCCAAGACAGTCAGCCATCTTCCTCTTTTGTTGCTGCTCGAACACAAGATAAGTACATACATATGTATTGTCTTATAATAATTTAATTAGAATATTAGTATAACTGATGGTATTAAAGCTTATTTATTTAAGTAGGAGATTTATTTAAATATGTGAGAGGTTTTACTTTTTTTAAAATAACTTATGAGTGTAAAAATGTATAAAAACAATTTAAAAAGCTTAATTTATACTGTGGGAAGGTCACTTTGTTGAGATATTTGAGCGGAAGAGTTTTGGTGTGTTTTAATGAAATATTGAGGTTTGGCAGTTTGACCGCGAGGGTTGATGGCGCGTGAGGGTTTACCTTCAAATGAGGAGGTCTCGTGGATTGGAGGGCAAGGGCAGACTTTACCAGCGCGTGCAGGTCCGCACTAGAGCGGGCGGCTTGACGCTCTCCAGCGCATCGTAGAAGTGGGCGCTCGAGCGGTGAGATTGACGCGTTCGAGCGAGTTGGTTGTTGTTGATTGTGCTTAACGAGTTGTTATGGAATAGATGAGCCGCCGTACTCACGCAACATACGGCGGCCATTTTAAAAGGTTGGGAGAGTTCGTATTTGTTATTTAAGGGAATTCTGTCAGCCATATTTTGGGGAAAGAAGAGTTAATCAAAGGAGATGTCAGTTTCAGTCAGAAACTGATCGTTTTTTGCACGGAAAGGTCAGGATTTGGTCAGAGGGTGTCAGTATTTGGTGGTAGTTGATATTTTGAGAGGAGTTATTTGTAGAGAGGTAGGAATTAGGTGAATTGGATATAAAAATTTATAATAAATTTGGAAAGTGTTGGATTAAAGAATATTTTGAAGAAAATGGAAAACAGTGAGGCAAGTTTTGAGAAGAAGATGAAGTTCTATATGGAAAAAATGTTTGAATGATTATCAGCATCTATTGATAAAAAGATTGAAAATACATTTGAAAAAAGTATGAAGAAAAAAGAGAGTAGACAGAAGTCTGGTGAGGAAGAAAGTTTTTGGACTACCGAGGAGGTTGAGGTAGTGGCAGGAGTGTCTGGAGAAGGAGTTAAAAGAAAAGAGAAAAGGAAAAATGTTTTTAAAGGGAAAAACATGAAGGATGATGAACGTAAGGGTCAGAAAGGAAAGGCTATAAAGGCCAAGGTTAGCGCTATAAAGGCGTTTAAGAGAAAACATAGTGCAGTATCATGTGATTCGAGTTCATCCTCAGGAGATGTTGAGCTGACATGCAGCTCAAGCCTGGAGGACTCGGATATTGAGAAGGTCCCTAATAAGAAGAGGAAAATAGATGAGAAGGAAATTAAATTGGAGGTTGGGGTTTTTGTAGATCCTCAAGGAGAGGATATGTTTGATCCGTTATTGCTACAACATCTATTGTCACCACAATGGACTCCGGCTGATCATGTAGCCAGATATATAAGATATTGGATAAGAAGGGAAATCCCTAAAGATGTAAGAACAAGGCTACGTTCGGAATGTCCAAGACCTAGTCTTAATAGTAAGGTGGCATACACACCGGAGCTAGATTAAAAGATGCTAGCATTCATAAATAAAAGTGGTAAAGACCTGAGAAGAGGTCTAGACAAAGGATTGAAGGGTTGTCAAGACAGGCTTTTGGACGTCTTGGGACCACTTACGAAATTTTTTGATATGTGCGAAGAGGCACACAGTAACAATACTGGTGTAGATATTGTTGAGATGCGCCAGTGGATGCAAAGAGCGATATGTCTCCTTGGGAATGCCAATGCGGCTTTGTGCATCGAAAGATGGAAGAGTATTCTCTTCAAAATTGACCCCAAACTTGCAGAACTGGCTACTAAGGAGTTAGGCGAAGAGAGCGAAGGTCTTCTTTTTGGGGATGACTTTGTTAAAGATATGGCCAGATATGTTGGGACCTTCAACAGTTTACAAAAAGTACAGAAAGATATAAGAAAGGTTTTTGGTTCGGCCGGGCGAACACGGGGTCGGTTTCCCGGCCGAGGTCAGGGCTTTACCAGAAGTAATTTTGGGGGAGGATCTAGACCCTATGGCGCAAGTTATGGAGGACTATATGTATTCTCAAGATCAGATCAGGGAAGTTTCTTCCCACAAAGGCAAAGAGGAAGAGCAAGGGGCTCGCGTGAAGAAAGGAGGCCTAGAGGAGTTTCAGGTAAGATCGCTCACAGACCATTCATTTACTCAAATAAAATTGGGCGGCAGACTAGCCCAGTTTGTTTCGAGATTGGAGGAAATTACTCAAGACCCGTGGGTGTTGGATACAGTAACTGGTTACAAGATAGATTTTATCAGTACTCTAGTTCAGGAGAGAGTTCCAAAGATTTTAAGGTTCACAAGAGAGATGGAATTACTAGTGACAAAGGAGGTGATAGCTTTGGAGGAGAAAGGTGCAATAGAGGCTGCAAGGGAGGCTCCAGGTTGTTTCACAAGCAATTTATTTTTAGTGGAGAAAAAAGAAAAAGGAATGAGACCAGTAATAAATGTAAGGGAATTAAAGGATTGGGTTGGTTACAATCACTTCAAGATGGAAGGGATTCATATGCTGAGAGATCTGTTGAGGAAAGGAGATTGGATGACGAGGTTAGATTTGAAGGATGCAAGGATGTTTCTGATCAAACTAGACAACATCAAGCACCTACTCAACAATGAAATCCTGTTATGTACCATCGATGTGGTATCATTATACACATCGATCCCACATGGGGAGGGGCTAGAAGCTGTGGAATGGAGTATACTAAACAGCCAGCTGCAACAAGATCAGGGTATTTTCTTACTGGAGTTACTGTCATTTAGTCTGTATCATAGTTATTTCTCTTGGGAAGACAAATTTTATCAACAACGCACTGGAACTTCAATGGGCTTTCCCGGGGCCCCAGCAAACGCAAACACCTACATGGCAGCATTTGAAGAAAAGTATATCATGAACAAAGAGCATTGGAAAGATCACCTCATCATGTACATAAGATACATTGATGATATTTTGATCATTTGGAAGGGAAATCGTATTCAACTTGAAAATAACATCTATGAACTTAATCAATGTAACCCGCGGATACAATTCACTCACAACATCGATGCACAAAAAATTCATTTTCTAGACATAGAGATTAGAAAGAATGACACAGGTCTAGAAACTTCAGTATACCGTAAACCAACAGACAAAAACAGCGCTCTACATTTTTCTAGTTTCCATCCGTTTTCGCTGAAAAGACTCCTGCCGGTTCCTCAATTCATCAGAATTAAAAGAATCACGTCTAACTCGGAGGAATCTGAAACTCTGATTCAAGAACAAATAGCAAGATACCGACAAAGAGGTTATCCAGCCGACATCTTAGAAAACGCTAAACAACTCGTACATACCAAGAATCGGGAAGATTTATTGAATAATCAACCGAAATCTAAAAATAAACGTGAAGTGTTGGTACTAAAACATTCGGTGGAAGCTGTCAAAATCAAGAATATAATCCAAAAAAGATAGGAAATCATAGAACAGGAACCTGACTTTGAGAATGTATTCATTGGGAAACCACTTGTTGCACATACACGGTCCAAAAACTTGAGAGAGCTCCTAAAACCTAGACGTACTCAAGTATCTCGAACACTGAAAGGCATGAGGAAATGTTTTAACTGTGGGCAGTGTAGCAACGTTATACTTGGGAATACCTTTCATCATCCTCACACAGGCAAATCCATCAAATTGAAACACAATGCAGATTGAAATACTGAGTGTGTCATATATGCAATACGTTGTCCATGTGGACTGGTATACGTAGGAAGGACTGCGCGAAAAATTAAAACTCGGATTATCGAGCACAAAAGCAGAATACGCAACCATAATCCACATTCATGTTTAGCAACACTTTGGGCAGGCGCAAAACACAGTATACCTCAACTAAGATTCACCATCCTAGAACAGATCATTCACACTGGCAGTACAAACATTACCAATAAATTGGCTCAAAGAGAGACATTCTGGATAAAATATCTTAACACTATTATTCCCAGAGGGTTGAATGATCATTATGAAATGCTTTGCTTTCTATAAATCAGACATGTTTATATATACATTGCTGTGATACCCTATCATGTATTGTTGTGGCATCCTTAGCATTTTAGTGCTCATACACCAATTGTAAATTTGTGCTTGCACCCACTCTCATTTTAACTTTTATTTACATAGACTTCCAATTATTCTTTTTTTTGACACAGTACTACTCCTAACATTTCCATCCGGCCCTTGAGCCATGCTCTGATGGGGTTTACAACAAAAGTGTTCTTGCTCTCCGTTCTCTATACTCTTGCAATCACGGATTGTGGACATGTCGTATTTTGCTTCACAGTTGGTTACTTTTGATACGCGCCAGCGCGATTCAGTTATTACGTGGGTTTATCGTTATTTTTGGGTGAAAGTGTGTGAGTAACACCAATAAAGCTCGTTAAAATTTTTTTTTTACATATCACGTGACCCGATACAATTTACGCAACATAAACGCGACGGATAATGAGGAGGCGCGCAAACTTGTAATTGGTGTTTTTCGGATACCAGCTGGCACACGCACTGCAGCATGGACAGAACAACATCTAGTCATCACACTTGCATTTTTTAGGTAAACTTAAGTCAGAATAAGACATCTTTTGAATTACGGTTTCTTGGAAAGTTTTGTTTGCCTAAATAGAACTTTTTTGCATCTACAGAAATCTCCGGCATCTAACCTCTACCTGGTTACTGTTTCAGCGGTTTTGAACTTGTGAGTAGGCTTATGGTATATTCTGATACGAAGCGCTTTTTTGCTAATTTACCTTTCGCTTAACATTGGCTCATGCAATACATGTATTATGAACAAAGCTTTTTATTGCATATGATGTAATATGCTATGCTTAAAGGTGCATTTTGGAATCTACAAAGGCAAATGAATATTGAAAGAATGCAGATAATAAATGTTGTTTAGTCATGACATAACAAGACAAAGATTTTGGTTCACATGTTTATTGTCATTTACTAGGGTTCGAAACCTTAGGGACTTTACACTAGTGCGTTGAGTAAATGTGAGGATAATGTCATCTTTGCATAACCGCCTACACAGCAGAGGAACAACAACGATGCAATTCTTATACAGCGATGAAACAACAATGGCGGCTGATGGGACGAAATATGCTCTCCTTTTTCCCCGCCAAACTGAGAGTAGAGGAGGGTGAAAAACTGCACTTTTCAACATGCCCAAGGAGACGTGGGTTTGGCTGCATTTCAAAAGTGTGAAAAAATCAACGTTCACCGACTTGTCAAAGGCTGAATGGGAAACCTCTATAACAAGGCATCGGAGGCAACAAAGTTCACATACCCACCCCACGCATGAGCAGGCAGCCAAGGAAAGGGTGCAGGTGGTGGCTGAGGGTCTTCAGCATGGGAACAACTCATTTGCTGCCTTGGCCCGGACTCAGAGGAAGACACCACCGGATCTGGTGCATGTGGTGAGACAGAATGACAGGGCCCACCATTGATTCCTAGACTGGCAGATCAGCTGGTGTGCTGAAGGGGCCTTGCCACCCATGGTCGATTTATTACATCAGGAGTTGCTGTTTCTGGCCCTGTGGTTAGCTGGGGAGAGCAAGGGGGTGGACAAGAAGCGGAGGGCAACTCTTGATATCAGGGGCCAACTGGCCTAACGGCATATGGAGCCCAACCATGCACCCGTGTTTTCCTAACTAGGCATGAGTACTGAAGTAAAGGATCATGAAGCATGCATGGATATGCTGTTCTTATATGACTGGGTGCACGTTGTGCACTCAGCCAGGGGTGGGGAATTGGGTATGTTGATGCTATTTACAAATAATTTTGATCTGTTAGTGAGCTGACACTTGTCACGCAGACCTTTCAT
Source organism: Triturus cristatus (assembly GCF_964204655.1). Classification (NCBI taxonomy): domain Eukaryota; kingdom Metazoa; phylum Chordata; class Amphibia; order Caudata; family Salamandridae; genus Triturus; species Triturus cristatus. Next base: position 762,333,894 of record NC_140583.1, read on the forward strand.
TGTACTGTCATGCACCAACAGAGGAACTAGAGACACACAGTGAAACCTACACATTGACATTCTGGCAGTTCCCTCTTTGGGAAGGAAGCTAGTGGATTACACAAGTTCACTAAATGGAAACCACTACTGACTCCTCAGCACTTACTTATAATGTACTGATGTGGAATGTATGGCGCATGGCTACCCCCAAAACAAGACACCTAGGGGCATATTTACAAGCCCCTTGCGCCATCGGAGCATCACCTTTTATATACTATGGCGGCGTACAGTTGCAGGCCCATATCTACAAGGCCACACAAAGCCACCCTGCATGGCTTTTCATGGCCTTATAGATAAGGTATAAGGACACGCAGTGCAAGTCACTGCGTTGTCTTACATTGCAGCTGAGAGGCATGCCATAGGTATTGCTGTGGGTGTTCCCGTGCAGCACCCATGGATTTTGACACTGCCCCAGATTTACAACATAGCATGAAACTGGGCAGAGCCCAAAATGTATGCATCCTCACAACAAGCGTAACGAGGAGACATGCTTACATTTATCCTCATTTTCCACATTTGCTGCAATCTACAGCACACATTGAACAAGGAAAATGTCTCTTGTGATTATTTTTGTGCAGGAAGGTGCCTCTTCCTTTACAAAAACAATCATGCCAACAACACAGACACCATTGAATCATGATGCAAGGATGCCTGTGTCGGTGCACAACTGCAATTTGTGCGCCAGTACTTGCTGAAAGGACAGTAATGCACTGTATCTTTTCAATACAGTGTATTTCTGTCATTTCGAATTGGCGTAGGGCAGCGTAACAAAATGATTTGCGACGTTGCCGTATGCCAATTCATTGTAAATAGGCCCCCTGGTGTATGCATAACTATGCTGTTATCACATATACATAGCTTACCTACAGGAGACCCATCTGGTGCAAACGGTGCTACAGAGGGTGCGTGATACTTGGAAGGGGCATGTTTATGGCACCTAGTTTTCAGCTCATGCACGGGAAGTCTTGATCTGGATATCTTCTGAGGTGCCATTTGTACAGAAATCTCTTAGAATTGAACTGGTGGGCAGATACATGGTTGTTGAAGGCCACCTGTATGGCGCCTCATTAACGTTCATAGCAGTAAACGCACCAGGTGCACAACATTCTGTCTTCCTGGATCGATTAACTTCGGCCTTTATGCGGAATCTGCATTCCTCCTGCCTCTAGGGGGTTGACTTTCATTGTGTCTCAGAAGTGCATAAAGACAGATCCATCCCACCACTACTAGATGCACCCTGCCGTACAGTAACTCATAACTTTCAACAATACAGGGATAGGAGAAGAGTACATTACATAGGGCGTTTTTACTTTCAGATCACACAGAATACTAATTTCACTCTTCTGTTCATGATATACATACAAGATTAAATTAATTTCTTTGCAATGAATCACTGGGCTTGCGGCTGGGTGCAGCAGAGTACCTCACGTGTACACTTTTAGTTAAAAGTGGTGCTGAGGTGGGGTAAGGCTATGGCTACCATAGCGACCAGGCGACAGAGTGCGGTTGCGCTTCAGGACGCACATTCCGAGAAGCCAAAATTAAACGTATCATTCAAAACTTAGGGCCATATTATCAAGGAATGACGATAACATTATCGCCGCTTTAGCAGCAGGAAACTGCCGCCAAAGCGGCGATAATGGGCTTGATAATATGCCCTTGTGAATTCCCATCGAAGCCCAGGCTCTGGTGTGAACCTGAGCTTCTATGGGAATTCACAAGGGTATATTATCAAGCCCATTATCACCGCTTTAGCGGCAGTTTTTTGCCGCTAAAGCGGCGATAATGTTATGGCCTTCCTTGATAATATGGCCCATGGATGCTAATGTGGGCTCCACACCCCCTAGGGCACTGTAATGGGAGGCCCTTAAAGTGGTGATGACTGGACACTGTGTTGCCACTGCATGGGGAGCTAGACAGACCTTGCACACAGACCTATTAGTCACGGAACATGACATGCATCGCCCCAAAATTGAGACAGAGACACAATTCTATAGGATCAGACAACTGCAAGATCTTAGGGGCACCCATACTGACCTGGAGGCGCGCCTAGGAAAACTAGATTACATTGAATGCTTGGCTGGGCAACATGTTCAAGGCAACTATACAGGTAAATTGCTAACATGGCTGCTATGGGGTGACTCGGCTCGCACCCCAGTAGGAGCCATTAAGTCTGCTGACAGCACCACATACAACACTCAATCAGCCATTAATACTGCCTTTGCGCAGTACAACTGCTCGTTACCTGGGGCAGATGTTCGCTTAACTACTGACTACAGTCCCCCTTCCTTGATTAAATCCACTGCATTGCAAGGAGCTGGATGGCTCCCTTCGGGCACTGATGGCTTCCCCATCGAATGCTATGTTACTTACGCGACACTCTTTATACCGAAACTACTGGAAATATATAATGAGGCGCTGGAGATGGGTAGGCATCCAGAATCCATCAGAGATGCCTTGATAATGGTGCAACCCAAACCAGGGCATGACCCAATGTACGTGAAGTCATATAGACAACTGTTGCTACTAAATCAGAATTATGAAATACTGGGAAAATTGCTGGCCAACAGATTGATACCTATCATTGGTACATTATTCCACATGGATGAAAATGGTTTCATACCAGAGCGTAACACCTTTCTAACCATCCGTCGCTTGCTGGGATTGATGAGGGCTGGTTTAGGGTAGGATGGAGACCACCTAGCTGTATCACTGGACATAAAAAAGGCATTTAACACCCTCGGATGGGATTACTTATTTACAGTATTGTGAGGGATGGGGATTGGGACAAACGTCATCAGCTGGGTGGGAACATTATAGAGCCAACCTACGTTAAGACAGGGCACATAATTTCAGATCACTTGGAAATTTGCCCTCACAGTGGAACCACTGGAGTGCCTGTTACTCACAAAGGCCGAAGAATGGGGCATACCGGCATTTGATGGGTGGCATGTAGTGTCCCTTTACCCCGATGATGCCCTAATTTACTTACGCAATGCAGCGACTCCCTCCCAGTGCTAATAGAGACTCTCGACAGATTTGGGGACGTCATGCCTCAGAGTTAACTGGACTAAATCCGGTATATTCACCCTAACACCAATACTTGAACACAGTAGATAGACCGTGGTATAGTCCAGGCTCAAATGGCACTTTATGACATAATTAAATATCTGGGGGCGCAACTGTACCATACTGACAATTAACTGTTAGAGGATAACCTATACAAGGCGCTTGGTTTGATCTGTGGATCCCTCGGCTTCTGAACGTTTCTGCCTTTATTCCCTCTTATCTGAGCGGCAATAGCCAAAATGCTGATATTGCCATGCCTGCTGTACTTCTTTGCTGTCCTACCGGTTATGCTTCCTGCTCAATTCTATAGAGACCTCCATGGACGTGTATCAGGTTTGATATGGAGGAAGGAGATTTGATATGGGGGAAGGGCAGAAGACGGGTGGTACCTCACAAAATATAATGCTTGTTGACAGGACGGGGACTGGGGACCCCCAACTATGAATTGTACTATTGGGCAGCACAACATAAAAGTTCGCTGTGCTGGCTGGGCACTGCACCTATCACAGAAAGTCTTCATGTTCAATGCATTCTTAAGGGAGAACATATTCTTATTTGGAGATTGAAACCCGTGGTGCGAGTCTAAATGTGATTCACCAGATGCGAGTAGCTCCTAAGTGCTGGTATAAATACTTTCACAGAGTAGGGCTATCGGCCCCATACTCCCCGCTGCTCTTCCTGTGGACCTTCCCAGCAAACAAACAATCACATGGCGGCAGGATGTGACAACACCGAGGGGAGCTGGAATAGACTTAGCGGGGGCACTGTATGCTCAGGGTACCATGTTCTCCTTATAGGAGTAGAGAGATAGATATGTGACACCAGTGGGCTTTAGCATGCTGTTGCTTCACAATAGGGACACGGGCATGCTGAGCCATCTATCTCGGTCCCCCTACAGGCAACACTCTCCCACAGGGGTATACGTAAAATGATAACGGTGTTACATGAGAGACCAGGAAACGCTGGACAGCAGTTTTAGGAATGGAATTTAATGACAAACAATGGACGTGTGCCATGCAACAGGAAAAAGAAATCTCACGAAACCCTGGGTTCAGGTATATGCAATTCAATTATCTTCATAAGGCATACCTCACACCTGCGAGAATTAAACACGTTTCCTGCAGCATCATTGCGCAGCCCTAGGTACGGGATGATTGACGCAGGATTTTACCACATGGCGTGGGACTGCCCAGTGATACACCGGAGGACTTGGGAGGAAGTAACAAGGACGATTTCAGCCCTTGTAGAACACACAGTGCCACCTAGACCGGCGTATTGTCTACTAGGCATCACATCCATATCCAAGGTAAACAAATGCCTACACAAGTTTATTCATTTAGCTTTTGTATTATATAAATGACAAATAGCTATAACATGGAAATCCCGTGCAACCCCTGACATGAGGAGCTGGCTAAAAGCGGTACTGAAATGAGTGAAGGGGGAAAAGGATGTCTTTGCCTCGACTAGGGCTCGGGGTGGTGCTGATCAGAGCTGGATGTCATGGGATACGTACATCAGAAACTTGGAGGCCAAGAATAATGTGTGTCCTCCAAGAGCCCTGCTCGGTTATCGCAAAGGCAAGGAGCTATACAGTACATTATATTTCAAACTCCTTCCCCAAGCAGATGGACAGGTAGTCATACTGCCCTGGGCCCCCGCATTCAGACCCCTCATTATTCCATACCCACACCAGGGACCTAAGTTGTGCATGTGGTATAATTGTATGAGTCACTCATGCGGAGGATTGATAGGAGTGTGTTTTCCTGTCTCTCACTCATTGCATAGGATATGATGTATGTGTGTTGAGTTCCACTGTATTATATGTAGGATGAATCCGACAGTAAACCGTTTGAAAATTATCTCTGTCATTGTAAATTAACTATAATATCGTCTCCACCAACTTTGCCGATGCAATGCCTGTATATTATCAGTAGCGGCTGCTAGGGATGGGGGGCCAGGGATAGGAGAGGAAAATCATAATTTTTAAAAATGCACTTACCTTTTCTCCGCTGACCATGGCCGCCCCCTCTTCATTCTCCGTTCTCCTTTCCACTTGGCAGGAAGCCCTCAGCCTGCCAGAATCCCCTGACCAATCACAACGCTGCTTTAGCAGTGTCGTGATTGGTCTGAGCACCGTGGTTCAACGCTCAGACAGGGACTGGCAGGCTCAGCATGTCCTCCACTCATGCTGTAATGTAGCCTGGGTGGAGAACATGCAAAGTGAGCATGACGCTTTGGCCGGCCCCAGATGGCTGGTCAAAGCATCATGTTCACTTTAGGTGCAGCCAGCACTCCTTCCCCTGTGATGTGCAGGGAACCCAGCCCCACCCCTCCCTGGCTTCAGCCGAAAGCTGAATGCAAAAAATAAAATGATAATAACGAACGTTATTATCATTTAATTTTTTGCATCCAGCTTGTAGCTGGAGCAGTGGGGCGACGCTCCTCTGCCTTAGCGGAGGAGCCACCACTGTATATTCTGCTGTGCCCCCAGCATGGCCTGTTCCCGGGCGATGTCCCACGTGTTTTGTTCTTCTTTGTTATAAACTTAATAAAGAAATGCAAAAACAAAAAGTTTAAAAAATAACAACTTTAAATGAGCTTAAAAAGGGCAAAATAAGAATATTTAATTGATCTGCATCTCCCTCCTCTATTTGGTAAATGTTCACATCATCTGTGCATCAAACCGTCGTACTACATCAGGGACATCTTAAGGATTTTGGGGGCCATGGGCCAAACATATCTTGGTGGCCCCATTTCGGAACAGCTTTGGATTTATGATCCAATTACACGTCTTTAGCCAGGTCACTATCAGTCCATAGGCACACTGGTCCAAATTCTTAATGTGTTTACATCTAATATTCAGGGATAGTGACGTGTTTTCAATAATGTAACACAGCAGCAGCTCACTAGTATTATTGCAAATAATATCAGTGACCCTCCCTCCCATTTTTCCTATCAGAGGTCCTGTTTTCTTCTAAAATAAACTTTTTATGGATGTTGCTCGAAACATCAACACAAAATTTGTAGGCGAAATGATTGGAATACAGTCGCACAGATCACACACATTGAATATAAATTTAAGGAAAATAGTATTTAAAAGAATTTTGTAGAAGAATTATTCAAGGTCATTTGGGAAAGACTATTTCAGAACACGGCTGGCTCTATCAGGGGACCCTGTGAAAAGCTGGGGCCCTAGGCCAGAGCCCACTTTGCCCATGCCTTACGTTTCTGTACTACATTCTCTCTCACTGTGGGAACAGCACTTCTAATCGTGTTTATGAAGGACCCTGCTTGGCATGGTATCTCTGTGGGGGCCCTTCAGCATATTCTGTGTAACCTTTTAAAGAGAGTTACAAGGAGTGAGGTTGTTTCAAGGTGAAGTTTTCTTTTTGAATGAAATAAGGACGAACACGAGGCTAGACTTGAAGAATTCAAGCATTATAAAGGCCTGACATTTGGAAGGGGAAAGTGCAAGTTACACAAAGCAAAAACCAAAGGAAATGATGGACGGAGTGTTGAACATTGCAAGCACTCACCCCCAGTCAACTAATCTGGGTTTAATCCATCACCGTTCTTTAGCCCACTCTGCCACCCCAGTTCAGACATGGCCATATACAAATCAGTCTGACCCTGTGACTCATGGGAACAGTCCAGCTCGAACTGCCAAGCTATGTCTTTCCTGGATCGGAAACAAGCTTCCTAGGACCGGTTTCTGGCATTTCAGCGGTCTTCAGCTTGTTTCCGGTCCAGGGAACACATGGCTTGGCAGTTCGGGCTGGACTGTTCCCATGAGGCACAGGGTCAGACTGATTTGCATATGGCCATGTCTGAACTGGGGTGGCAGAGTGGGCTGAAGAACGGTGATGGATTAAACCCAGATCAGTTGACTGGGGGTGAGTGCTTGCAATGTTCAACACTCCGTCCATCATTTCCTTTGGTTTTTGCTTTGTTCGCCATAAGTTGGCAGGGTATGCTCAGACGTGAGTCCCTTGCTCACTTTGCCACTGGATTCAAGCAAGCCTGGCTGAAGACGGCTGAAATGCCAAAAACCGGTCCTAGGAAGCTTGTTTCCGGTCCAGGAAAGACATGGCTTGGCAGTTCGGGCTGGACTGTTCCCATGAGGCACAGGGTCAGACTGATTTGCATATGGCCATGTCTGAACTGGGGTGGCAGAGTGGGCTAAAGAACGGTGATGGATTAAACCCAGATCAGTTGACTGGGGGTGAGTGCTTGCAATGTTCAACACTCCGTCCATCATTTCCTTTGGTTTTTGCCAAGTTACACAAAACCATTTACTAATTGGGTCTTAAGAATACAGAAGAAGGTTGTTTGTTTGAAATGAAAGATTAGCAGTGCAATTTCGCTTCAGCTGAGAACTACCATGAAATAACAACTAACACCGTTTAGTATAGTAGTAGAGTAGCACACCAGGCTTCTCCATAGGTTTACTAATGCAACTATTGATGTTAAGAGGTGTCTTTTTTGAGGTCTGAAGAGATTATCTATCAACCATTTTCGAAACTGTCTGACAGGTCAAACCTTTTGTGCAGTCACTTCAGAGATATGTAACTGTGGCCACAACACATCGCTTCAGCCCCACCTGTGGTATAAAACCAGTCATGGTAGAAGCGTGTGAAGATCTGAGGTGCATCTATCATCAGGACATTGCTGGAGACTGTGACCTTTGTCACTCTCCACCCTTAATTCTTCCTGCAGTGTTTTCAAGTCTTCACCATGATTTGAATTTAGATTGAACCTCTCTTTTCAAGTCTCCTAGACAACACCAATGAGATCAACCTCTGAAGTCCTCCTCAGATGACTATTTTTCCCATTATTTTTCATTGGGATCTCCTTTCTTTGACATGCCTAATAAAGCTTCTTTTCTCCTTAAACATTTTAAACGTTAAAGAGCATCATGCACACGTGTGAGGAGTGCCAAAATTATATGAGCAATGAGCTAAGTTCATTGTTACAGTGAATCAGAGACCTCTCACAGTTGTGTTCTTCATGAAGGTTCATGGGGGTGGGGGCGAAAGAAACAGTTCATAGACAATATGCTCAAATCCCTCTGGGCTTTGATGGGTCTGGGGTTAGATGAAGAAATGCTTTTCACAGTAAAAGAGATTTGTGGATTGTACCAAAGAAGTTCATGGAGCAATTTAAAGAACATCTGAGGTAGAGGACATATGTTTGGTGGCCAGGGCTAGACTATAGTTTCTAAGTGTTGGAAAGAGACTGAGTCAAGTGTGTCAACAGCAGTACATTGCAATCATTTTGGTGCATATCATAGGATGGGAGTGTAATTTATTTTATGATCAATATTTTTCTGAAGGTGTTGAGTATCTTACTCATTGGTAACACGGTGCTATTGACTGCCCTAGAAACATAGTTACCTAAATCGGTTTTGGACAAAGAATGGTGATGTTGTTTGCGTCAAACTGAAACAAATAGGAGGAGAGGCTTTGTTGTGGCATGGTGGAGAACATAGGGATGGTTGTATCACACAATATGGATGGAAAAAAATAGACCTCCCAAGATATATTAGCAAAAATATCAACAACGGCAATACCGTGAAGATACTACTCTTACCTCCACATTGAAGACATATACATTGTAAAGTACAGATATGTGGAGTTAAGTGTAGTAAACCTATTTGTGCTTGCATTCACAATAATGTGGAAGTCAACAACATTTTGGCATGTCAATATTTAAATGTTAATACTCCTAAGGATAACAGTGGTTACACGAAAATGGTAGTTGATTCGTTTATACCAGATGCTAGCACAGGGCCGGTCACCCAAGTGTTGGGAGACAGCAAACTCATGTACATAGCATATTTTACCTCTTTCTTTTTCTTGTGCTCTTGCTTGAGGGAAGAATAATGTTGCTATTCTTCCCCGAGTCCCCCTTCCTAAGATGAACTATAAAGTAGCATGAAGACGTAAAAGCACAAGGCACAAAAAACATATCCAAGAAAATAATACAATCAAACGTAGACAAATTACAGAAAAAGGAAAACAGCACAGTCTTTCTATGATGGCCCAGAAGCAGGCGGGCAACTAGAGCCAAATTTAGGGGAGGGCTGGAAAAGATTTTTTTGGGGGGGGCTAATTCTTCCAGCCATAGGCAGAGTGGCTCTAAGAAGGGGTGAAAACACAACAAAAGTCTCATTAACAAGTAAATGGTCTTTTAAAGACCTGTGAAGTACTCGGGTGCGGCTGCAATTAGAGGTTTGCCAGCCCGCGAAGCTGTCTGACACACACAACGGGGGGGGGGGGAGGGGGGGGGGGTATGTTAAGACCAGTGAAGCCAATGGGTGTTGCGCGCCTGCCCAGAAGGGATGTTACACCATCTTGATATGGAAAAAGCATGAATGTACTTATAAACAGCTCTTGTGACTTCTGTTATAATAATTGCTGCCAGTAGGTGACACTGTGCTCAAAAGCATACATATCACGGATAAATGAGTCTTTCCTTTCTTTTTACTCAAATATGTTTGAGCAGCCAGGGCCACCCAGCTAAACACCACCTTCGAAAGGCTTGTGAGGAGAATGGAACTCCAGGTAGGGACATGAAAGGCTCCCTTATAATGTGTTTCGACAGCGTAGCCTCTAGAGAAGATTGCTTGCCCCCACTGAGAAGATGGCTGAGAAAAAGCAGTCCTCCTATCTGAGTTTCACCTGTGATGGAGCGTCATGATATGCTGAAAATTGTAGGGGTGCATCATAATCATGGATAGTCCACACCCACATATATTCTTGTGTTGTACTAAAATGTGATCATTAGAAATGTGGGGTAATAACGAAATGTGTAAGTGAGATGATAGAAAATTAGTTTGCGCCATTCTAGAAAGTAAAGTGGCATTTAAATGGAATTATGTAACCTTCAATGTTCATTGCAAATGCTTAATGAAATAGCTCATGTGTAATGTAATGCATTAGATTTAAACGTGCACCATATTAAAGTCTGCACACGTAGAGATGATTGTGTCTTAAACGTGATGAAAGGTAGTGCTTGCAGATGCAACATTTATTAATGCGTGTAATTCTCGATGTATAAAGACCTAAATGAATGTTCACGTTTGCTATGAAAGGCCAGTTTGTTTACTTATGTTAGCTGAATTATGTAGGCCTGAAATGTATTCTCCCTGGTTAAGCTCTCATTTGGAGGCAGTCAGCGAAATTCATGTGTGTGCAAGGTTGTTCTGTTCTTATGCTTCTGTTGCAGGTGTGAGGACACCGTCTTCGTTAGTTAGACTGGCGCCTTTTGTTTTAGGAGTTAGGTATGGAGGAGGCCTGCAACAAAGTATGCTGGAATGCCGATAATTGGGAGCCGATACTCTTTCTCGCTGAAGACGTCTGAGACCCACGGACACTTCAACTGTTGCTGGACAAAGTACAAGTTTTGGTGAAAAATTACCTATGAGAGGTGCCTGGCCAGAGGAGGTGTTTCAGGGGCGTTTTCTATCAATTGTGCATTCTGTATTAGGGACAGTGCCCCGAGGGATGAGTTAGCAGAGAGCCGTTAGAGGGTAGAAGGAAAGGATTGATACTGAGGAAGGAGAATTAGAACAAACGTGGTAGCTTTGGATTCTGACCCTTACAACGTGAGTGTACTTCTTAGGAAGTCTTCACGAGCTGACACCTTTTCTTGATCTTGCCTGGGAAATGCTAAGTAGGGATGCCACTTTAGTGCTATAGTAGGGCTAGATTAATGGATTTCTTTTGCAGCCACTAAGGAAGACTAATTTAGATGTTGGAGCAGTCATTGCCAGTTAAATATTTCTGGAGTTGCTTATTCTCTTTATGCTTCACCGGATCAGACTGGTGCGTAGGATGAACTTTGTATTAGTGCCCATGTATTTCTTTAACCTCGTCATAAGGTGCTTGTATGTTCAGTTATTCTTGGCTTTCTAATAAAACCCTTAAGCTGGTAGTCGGAGTCAGTGATTCTTTCTGAGTCTATGTAAATTGGTCCAGGTTGTCTAGTTGTGAATGTATTGGTTTCTCCCCTTTACACTTTTCAGCAGGTAACAAAGGTTAAGTCGACTGAGGATTCTTCATAGATTTTATGATAGAATCCGGCGCAATCACCTGTGTTGGCTGAAATGGCCAAGTACTGAAGTGTGGCACAGTAAGAAGACTGCCTTCCTGAACAGCATGCCCTTAAAAGAAAATTAAAAGCAAGCGGCGCTCTTACCCCAGTGTCACTGTCACTGTCAACAGTATACCACCTTAAAAAAGTCAGATGCCCTACAGACCTTACTGAAAAAGACCAAACCAAGGACACCATCAAGGCATCAGGACATACAAAAAAGGGTGTGTAAAAGGCAAGGTGAATGAACATTCTTGGAAGTCTCCCAAGATTAATTAGAAATCTCATACTTTTCCAATGAATCAAGAAAGTAAAGACTGTTTCGAGGAGGATGAAAATTCTAGCAGGAACCCACATTATAATCGTCCTTTCCTTGCACCTGAGCCAGGGGAGGAAGGACCAGAGAGCTGTTGGAGAATGGGATATTTCAAACAGGTTTGATTACTGGGACATGAAAGACAGAATGTACATGCCACTGCCCATACAACTGTAGACATGATGACTTCTACAATCTCAAGAGGTCCTAAAAATGAAGAACACATTTTGTAGATTGTCTTTGAACTGGCAAGAAATAAGGAAATAACTAAACCCACTTCCATGTGGTAAACAGGAGAGAAAGTACATTTTTTATTGGCGGAAATACATGTTTGTCAGCAGCATTTGAAGTTGCTAATTAACTCACAGTGAATGTGGTCTAATACAGTTAGGAAATCAGAGGCAAGAGCTGTGTTCATCAAGTAATTAAATAGGAAAAAATCTTGGGTGCCTACTTTAAATGCCAAACAAAGGAGAAAATCAGTAGACTAATGAGCGTTAATGTAGGTGAATCTTGCATATTGTAATAGGGATTTCCACTCTGAGTGAATGGAATTAGCAAAGCATCTGAGGAACTGTTTGAGAATCTGATTGCCTCATTCTTTTTGCCTGTTGGGCTGAGGGTAAAAACCAGAACAGATGGAAGGTTCAATTCCCATAGCTTTACATAAAGATATCCAAAATATTGATACATGTTAAGCATCCAATTAAATGATCATGTGGGGAAGGCCTAGCAAACAAAATATACAGTGCAAAAAGACTTCAGCATTCTCAGGAGCAGTAGGTAAACCAGAACACGGGCTAAAATGAGCCATTTTACTAAAGATTTGTACAACGACCATTATGACTGTACAACTATAAGAAGAAGGTAGATTGGTGATACAATCTATTGAAATAGCTTTACCAGAATGAGTGGCTAGTTCTAATGGACAATAAAGTAGGCCTGGGCGAAAATTCCGTTCCGCTCGCGTAAATTGCGATAATTTGACATTTTCGCGTTCCACGGAGAGCGCGAAAATGTAAAAATTTCCGCAATCCACATCTTACCGGAATTTTTTTTCTTGCTCGCGCTGTAAAAAAATACATTCTCGCGTGCTCGCGATCGCCTTACCTGAATCCCTGCGTTCGCCGACAAGTTTTCCCGATCCGGTCGCGTTCTCTACGAGATGTTGGATTGTTGGTAGCCATTTGTGCTGTCTCGTGACAGTTCACGCCTGCATTAACGTCATTTGTCGCACGATCACGTCATTCGTCGCGCGATCACGTCTTTCTTCTCGCGATCATGCACCGCGAGAGTATGAGATGATTGAGATCTCGAACACGTCATTCTCCACCGCGAGCGAGAGCTTGAGGACGCGGGCACATCATATCGAATGTGAGCGGGCGGGACAAGTGAAAACAAGATGGCCGCGCCCGTGAGCAACCGCATGGGTAAGTTGGCGAGCCGCGATCACGCAGAAAATACCACGAATGGCGGGAAAAAAACAGCCGCGTCTTCACGATATTTCCCCGTGTTTGCGGAGATTTTTAATATTTTCGCAATAGTTTGTGAAAGTGAATTTCGCAAATTCCGCCCACCCCTACAATAAAGTCCAGCTGATGATTGTCTTCAGATTTTAGTTTGAACACATACCTCACAAGATGAAACATACCTAGTATTATCTTTCTTCACAGATAGCCTACAAAAGTAATGCGTTACCTACTCCAGAGAAGTGATGACACGCCGATGTCCAGTGATCGGCAGGCCATGGTACACCTTCATAATCTGTTGTTGCAAAGATGCTGTTGTCAACCAAAGGCAGCCATTTACATAGGGTAGCACAACCTTTTCTTCCAAAAAGGAAGAATTCTCTCAATAAAAGAAGGATAAATACAGTCTGAGACCAAGTCAAACACATACATCCCTTATAGATACAAAGATGGTATTGAGGATTGGGATAAACTGATGTGGTTCCAAATCATGCTGAATACAAGAAGATGGGTGGATTATTTCAGGGTAATGTTTAGAAACATCATCAGCTAGTTTGTTTTTAAATCCTGGTTTGTAAGTGCTAAAAAATGAAACTGAGGGAAAAATACGCTTTCTTTGTATGTTCACTATTGTAACAAGACATGATCTGTCATACTTGCACATTCCTGTGTCTGATTCTCATCTCAACACTCAATGGTAAGCATCTAAAGGAGATTTCCCATTATGTACATGATTCCTTCATAGCAACTGCCTCTCAGAATAATTTCTTTCACAGTCAATGAGCTAGAAAGGACACAATTAGGATGTTAGACTAGGTTTTTATCCTGTCATGGGAAAAGTACTACCCCAATTTCCTTTCCTGAAGCATCCATCTCCATGATAAAATGTGGTTGTTGATTGGGATGACTGAAGAAATAATAAGTAGAAAAGGCTTCTATGGACTGATTAAAAGCCTGATTGGCTGCAGTATCTCATACAAATGCTGACTGTTTTAGTGGACCAGTGATTAAACTGAGTAGGAAGAGCAGTTCTGAAAGAGCTGCTGATAAAATGTTTGCAAATGCCGGGAAACATTGTGTTTCCTTGCCAGACTTAGTGGCAGGCTAACCCATGATGGCTTAGACCTTCCAAGGATCCATGGATAAACTAGAACTAGAGATAATGTAAGCAAGGTACTCAACCAAATCTTTACCAAGAACACATTATGGCTGACACGCAATTCTGTGTTTAATAGGAGAAGACAAAACATCCCTAAAATTTGTGTTATGTTCTCCTGAATTAGCTGGGGAAAAAAGAATGTTGTCTAAGTAAACTTTGGCTTGTTGAAGTGAAGGGCATTACATAGACAAATTGACATACTAACTGAAGAAAAAATGGCAGCTATGTGAATAGTCACTGCACCACCCAGTATAGTCATATGCAAATGACAAAGTTTTTTTTTAGTTTTTTTTAAAGTCTTTTTTTTGGCTTTCCAATAGTACATAAACATTGTGATATCTCCAATAGCTGCATACATAACAATGATCATGCATTAGCTAAAACGATACAACAAGAAACCAAGAACCCCACCGTCGATGCAAATTACAAAGTTGACCAACAATGTTGCCCACCTCAAATGATCAGCTGCCACATGGTCATAAACAAAAGACAATCACACAGAATGGATGAGAGGCAACCCAATCACAATTACCTCGAGTATGTAAAAGTACAATTTCAGACAAATTAGTCTGTAACTTCCAATTTTGGTAGGATATTCTTATATTCTTTTACCAATTCCGATATTCTCCTTTAATCTTATCAAACATACAGATGCAGCCAATGCGTTTCGCCCCTAAACAAGGACTTCTTCAGGGCACTAAAGCTAAAATGTAGCAGTCAATCAACACAAAGGTGATGAGGAACTTGTAGTCTTGGCAGGACATTGGCCACCTTCGCGTTGATTGATTGCTACATTTAGCTATGGTGCTCTGAAGAAGCCCTTGTTTAGGGGCGAAACGAATTGGTTGCATCTGTATGTTTGAAAAGATCATACGAGGATATCGGAATTACAAAAGGAATAAAAGAATATCCTACCAAAATTGGAAGTTATGGACTAACTTGTCTGAATTTGTACTTTTTGCTGAATATAGATAATTGTGATTGTGTTGCCTCTCATCCATTCTGTGAAATTGACATACTACTCAATTCATGCTACCCAAACGGTGCACTCATGGCACTCATCCACTCATCCTCTGGCTTGATTCATATTAAATTATATGCATGCCTCATTTCTAGTATAGTAAAAATGGTGGCTTGCCGTGTGGATTTTAGTATACCTCCAAATAATAGTAGAAGATGACAATCCTTATTCCTAACCATGTACAGTCCTCTTGAATCTTTTTAAGGACACAGTGTATTGGAGTGAGATTCTGCAATTAGACTGTTTTGAAAAGTCTCATAAATATAAACTTATAATGCCTTTGTTTTAGGTTTGATAATGTACAAATTCTTTCAAAATGGGTATAGCATCATGTAGCAAATTTATTTGACAATCACCATCGCCTGAAGAAGGCAAGTTGGGAACTTCATGTTTCTGAAAGATGTCCATAAATTATCTGGAATAATTTCACTGGAGGCCACAGTCTGAACTTGTCATTGGGTATCTGAATAAAACAAACTCAAGATTCTAGTAGTCAGATACCTGCAGCTGCTCGAGACACAAAACTCTGAAGCAACTATCATAGTTCTGGCAGACCGACTGATGTAAGGGTTGTACATACAAGACCGTGCAATAGCCAAAATCACTGGATTGAATTGACTCACTGGAGAGTTGCTGTTGTTATAATGTCCAAGGCACATATTTCTTTGTGTTAGTCAATAGACAGTTGTAAAGGTCCTGTTTGGCTAGTAATAGGCCCCTGAACTCAGTAAGGCACCATAAAAAAAATGCACATGGTCCAACGACAGGAGTTGACATGTTTTTTTTCAGCTCAAGCTTTATTAATAAAAAAGTGCCATGACCCCAGAATCTATGTTGGCAGCGACTTCCATTCTTGCATTACAACCTCAAGAAAGAACTGTTGGTATTGTCATCAAACTAAAGTGTACAAAAAGTAATGGATGGAATGCTTGAATTATTCTCAGCCACTGGTAATTTCTCGGGCTGCATCCCAGTCCATCGTTATTTTGCACACCATGCCACCTCTGTTTGGACTCAGCTTTATGCAAATCAGTCTTGACCTTGCTCCTATTGGAACAGTTGAGCCTGAACTGCCAAACCAGGTCCTCCCTGAACAGAAACACAAGCAACCCAGGACCGGTTTTGCCCTGGTTATGGGCTCCTCAGCAGAGTACATCTCGGTTCCAGTGACACAGTGTGCATGGGACCCACGTCTGGGCATACAACAAACTAAAGTACACAAAAAAGTGATTGGTGGAGCGCTTGAATTAATCTCAACCACTGGTAATTACTCGGACCACATCCCAGTCCATCAGTATTTTGCACATCATGTCACCTCCGTTTTGACACAGCTATAAAGCTAAAAAGTTTGGATGCAGAATATAGATGATGCATCTCCATGCTTAATTTGTGCTGGTAGTTCCACAAGGTGAGCTCGTTATTGTGGACTGGGCCTTATATTTCATCATCAACAAAAAAGTGAAAGGAGAAGGAAGAGAAAGAGAGACAAGCAGTGACACAGAGAAAAGCAGTGATGAAAATGAACCTGCAATAGCCCTAGAAAGCCAAAGGAAGTGCAAGGTGGTGGATGAAAGAGGCATGAGGAGGATGTAAGTCTAGGCAGCCTTGGTTGGCATTCGTGAACTCCGCATTTTACACCTCGGGCGGGAGGCTCTTAGGCAAACCGTTTGGTGTCTGTGTTGAGCGTGACGGTTGATTATTGAGTTCGTAAGCGGATGTGCTTGATTTCACGGATAATCGTCCTCGCTCTAGTTATAGGTTGATTTCCAGTTTTGGTTTCTCTTGGAAACATGTGGTTCAGGGAGATGTGTGGCTTCTTCTGTGAGTGGGCGCGTGAGAGTGGAGTTCTGTGGCTCGGCGGTGGAATGTGCAGAGTGTGTGTTCTGGGAGGTGATGAAATGTTGGTGATAGGTCGGCCTTACGCACAGCCAGTTGAAGAGAAGAGAGGGTGGAGATTTGTGGTTCATTGGGACCCGTGAAACGGATATTTGAAATGCTTGCCATGTGTGGTGGACACTCGCAGGCACACACGGCGTGTTTGTGCTCACGGATCTATTTTCCCTCCACACACCGGAAAAGGTGCCAAGACAGGCTGTCCTGCCAGGGTCTGTGCCTCAGAGCTCGTTCCCTGGTCCGGCTCCAGGAGGGGCTGCGTGTGCCTGACGCCTCTGCCGACAGAGGTGAGCTCATTCATATCCCCTAAAATCCAATCATTCCTTTGCTGGCTCCTTAGAAACGGGCAAATGAGAAGGAAAAATGGCTCTTTCTTAGACGGCGGGGGTCCCTAATGATCATTACTTGGCCCCGGAGCTCACAGCAGGCAGTGCGCTCGAGGACAGAATCAGATCGAACTCGACCTGAGGCGGCCCTAACAGGGAGTCACGGCTGAGACTCGACAGCGGAAGAGTAACATTTACTCTTGGCACGACTATACTGTCCTAATGGCCTTTACGGCTGTCTACTTCCTCAGCATCTGTATGACAATCTACACCTGTTGTACTCTCTGTTCCATTTTTACCTTTTGTTATTACTCATAGCTGTAATATTGATCATAAATCATCTATAACTTCCATGTAACGAAATATTGCACATGAAAAGCGCTCTAGCACCTTTGGGTAATGTCCACATTATATAAAGTAGCATAAAAAAATAAATGGCCCTCCAGCAGTATTTATGGGGTATTAGAAGACAGAGCTGGGCATCTATACAGTTCTCTGCACGCATGAGGCGTCTGAGGCTCGTCAGTGGTGAACACCAGTAGCCCTCAAGCCCGTCCTGTATGGCATAGTAAGGAATAAGCCGCAGGTCGGCTGGTAAGTAACTTACATGACTCATCACTATAGCAGCTTTCATGTTTGTCTGTAGAGGCGTGGGAAGGGGTGGCTTGAAGCTCTGGACCACATCTGTAAAATGTGTTCTTTAATTAGCGTTCATGCGCCCAGAGCTATCATTTCTGCACGCACTGCCCCTCCCTGCTCTCTCCCTATTAATTCCAATATATTTTCCTCTTCCATTCGCCTCTTGTACATATTCTACTGCTTTTGCTTTTTTTTGTCTCCCAGCCCCTTCCTCCTCTGTTTGCAGTTTCCCTCTATGTCTTTGTTGGCCCCTTGAAGGGATGGGGGACCCCTGCACCGCCTGTGTTAGGCCCCTGCATACCCATCGCCGCTCTCTTCTTGCATTATGTTCCCATTCTTTCCGTATTCTGGGTCATTCTCAAGGGCCAGTCTTCCCTGTCAGCTGCATCAACAAACACCCTACAGTTCCATAGTCCATTTCACGTGAGTATTGTAAATACTCTTGCTTATATACTCAGTGTACTGCTCTCGTGCTACTTGACCTCTCTAAAGTGCTTTAGCAACAACATTTCATAAGCAAGTATAAATACATTACCCATTGTCCCACCTTTCTTATTGATGTGAGGCAGTCCTGCCTCCAAAGACAGCAAACTGACAACACCAACTGTTAGAAATGGGGGTTTCTAGCTGGCAAGGGTTTGCACCTTTGTCCAAATAGCGGCCCTTCTTCCTAGTCTGGATAAGGGAGTTACACTCCTAAAGTAACCCCGGCTCCCCCACTTGGTAGCTTCGCACGAGCAGTCAGGCTTATCTTAGAGGCAGTGTGTAAAGCATTTGCACATGACCAACAGTAATACAGTGTAAGCCCTACAAAAGGACACCACACCAGTTTAGAAAAATATCCAATATTTTTATATACTTAAGACAAGACCAAAAACGACAAAAATCCACAATACTGTACTTAAAAATCTTTTGTTATCAAAATATGCTTAAAAAAACAGTTCCTGGATGTTTATAGCTCCATCTGGGGCTATCACGGCGTCGTGAGAAAACAAATCCAAACAGTTCTGTCAGGTACGGTGTCGGGAAGACCCACAAACAGTACCTTTTAGAAATGCAGGGCGTCGGCGACCTCTCGTTGAGCTTCCGAAAGCACGGCGTCCGCAGGCGTCGGTTCCAGAGGTCAGTGCAGGAGTCGTCGGACCCCTCGAAGTCACACGCGTTGCATATCAAACTCCTCTCTGTCGAAGTCAGGAGCACTGGCATCGGCAGGCGCTGGGTGCTGCGATGCAAAGTGCAGCAGTGCAGCCTGCGGTGCCCTCAGGTCGCGTGCAAGCAGCGGCTTGGTGGCGGCATCAGATGGCGTCATTGGTGAGACCAGGGTCGCGGTGCGAAGTAAATGCGGTGCTCGTCACGGTGCTGGCAGGTCGCGGTGCAAGCAGCGGCGTCATCGTTGCTGAAGCGCTGTCGTTGGCTGACGAACTGGAGTCAATGGCGCCGGTGTCGGTAGGCCAAGGTTGCGGTGCAGGATGAGAGCGGTGCGTTGTTAACTTTACGAGCGGTGCCCTCGAATCACGGTGCAAGCATCGGCATAGATTTCGGCACGGGGCGTCGTCGTCTGGGATACCAAGGCGTCGTCGTGAAGCGAGGTGGTGCGGAGTGTGGGGCTCACAGGTCACGGTGCGAGCTGCAGCTCCGTGGCGGCGTCAGCAGGCATCGTCGGTGAGACCAGCGTCGCGGTGTGGCGATGAGGCGGTGCCCTCTGCGGTGCCTTCAGGACACGGAGTTGACAGCAGCGTCGTAGTCGTCATCGGGTTGCTTTTCATCTGTTGTAGCACAAAACACACAGTTCCCAGTGCTGAGGGCAGAAGAGCTTGAAGTATTTGTTGTTCCTGAGACTTCTTGAACAGGGTGCAAGCTCTACCTCAAGCCCTTGGAGAAACTCACAAAAGTAGATTGCAGAAAGTTCAGTCCAGTCCTTTCACTGCCCAAGACAGAAGCAGCCACTGCAATCCAACACAACAAAGCACACAGCAAAGTGGTAGTTCCTCCTCACAGCTTCTCCAGCTCTTCTTCTTGGCAGTCTTATTGGTCCAAAAGAGTTCCACAAGTTCAGGGTCTGGGCCCCAATATTTATATTCCAAAATCCTTTGATCTCTTAGTCAGAGAGTGTCTGTGCCCAGCCAGAACCAGTTCTGCCTTCTCTGGTGCGACTTCCTGGCAGGAGGTGGAGACGGCATTGTCAGAGGCAGACCAGACCCTTTGAGGTGCAAGGAAATCTCCTTCCCCCGCCCCAATTGCAGCTCAGGTCTATTCAGCCCTTTCCTGGCCCACCTAGACTATCTGGAGCCACTCCTCCTCCCCAGCCTTCTGTCATCCAAAACCCAGACAGGCAATCCACATTCCAGCAGAAGCACATGGGATGACTGAGCAAGAAAATACCTTCCTTCTAACAGTGGTATTTTCAAACACAGAATGTAAAAATCACCTTCACTAAAAGATGCATCTTTACATTCTGAGTTCAGGCACACTAAACTTTGTTTTCCTACCTATTTCCCCGAGCCAGTTATGTTTATAAGATGTTATAAACAAACTCCCCATTCTGTCCTATGGGGAATAGGTAGCCTTGCAATAGTAAAAATGAAATTGGCCGTACTTCACTATCAGGACATGCCACACACACCAGGGCATGTCCTACCTTTCACATACACTGCACCCTGCCCGCAGGGGTACCTTGGGCCTGCCTTAGGGGTGGCTGACATGTAAGAAAAGGGAAGGTTAGGGACTGGCAAGTGTGTGCACTGGCCAAGTCGACCTGGCAGTTACAAAGTGCGCACAGGCTCTGCAATGGCAGGTCTAAGTTACCTTTTCAGGGCTACTCACGTGGGTGGCAAAATCAGTGCTGCAGGCCCACTAGTAGTATTTGATTTGCAGGCCCTGGCACACTCAGTGCACTTTACTCGGGACTAACAAGTAAATCAAATATCCAGTCATGGAAACACCAATCCATAACACAATTTACCACAGGAGCACTTGCACTTTACCACTGATCAGCAGTGAGAAAAGTGCGCATAACCACTACGCCAGTAAAAACAGAGTCAAAACCGGGAGGTCAGAAAGCAGAAACTCAGGGGAAACACGCCAAAAGATGCCAAGTCTAACACCAACTAACCAAATAAAAGCCACCCACACCCAACAATCCTCTTGCCTTTTTCTGTCTTACCTTAGCTGTCTGTGCCGGGCGCATCAGATTTTTTAATATGCTGATAGTTTCTGGGGCAGGAGGAGTGGGTGAGCTCCCTGCAGTGATTATCATGACCACGATGAACGGCACTTGGCGGGTTCAGCAAGGCTGCTCCTTTGGCATCCTTCTTTGCCTGGTTGTGACCTCGTCCCACTAGCATGAAGTGACTGGGACTGCCCTTCCTGGTTCTGGGATTGTCAGATGTTGGAGAAACATAGTGATCACATCTCGAGGCACAAAGAACAGCCATATGCATTGGGAGGAAAGGTAGGTTACTCTTTGTTGTCACAACCTTCTTTTGTGTCTATATTTTTACTGATATTGTTCTACTCTTTAATTATTGGTCTGGGCTAGCAAACTAAACATTGGAGTGTCTGAGAACATCTGCTTTACTATTGGAAATTATAGAGGGTGGCCAGGCCTTCTTCTATGAGACAAATTCTTTTCTCTTGGCCAGTCAGTGGTGACACTATTGAAGGAAAACATAGAGATAAGAGTAGCTTTATTTCTTCTTCCTCATCGGAGGAGGAGGGCCAGATTCCAGCGAAGAAGGTTTGATTTCCTGAACCCCCACAGTCTTTAGCAGACAAACCTGTTTTTATGACTGTGGAATATGTGCAAACAATTATAGATACTGCTATGGCACAAGCTCTTTAAGAGAGCGTAAGCGTGCCAAACAGAATGTGGTGCACAACTCAACTTCTATGTCCACTGAAAAAATGCTTTCTACTTCTTCGAGGAAGTATGTAAGGAGGAAGTAGGTATGGGAGAATCTTGGCCACATCAGACACAACCTGGTGTTCCGTCCCTTCAAAGGTCAAGATAATGAGGATGCATTATTTCCACAATATGTGAAAGCTTCAGTGATTTCTATGGCACTCAATTCCAAAATTAGGGAGATAATTTTCAGAGAATGGAAAGGGCCAGTTCGAGTGTACATTCCTTGTTTTCTTCAGAAACTCTACACCTTGGAGGACTTCTACGATGTGTTACCGTCTACTCTTGAGATTGATGCAATTTTGGCTAATCTCATTGGAAGAACACCCTTAAATCCAGAGGACTGTTCACCCACAGATGCTATGGATAGAGAGGTTGGAAGCTCCTTGAAGAGGGTTTTTTCCATTCAAAATCTTTTGTTTAGATCTTCCCCTTATGAGTCTTACTCTGCACAGTCATTGGTGAAAGACTTCGATCCTCAAGCGACAGCCATACAGAATGATTTGCTTTTAGCAATAGAACAGCAGATGAAGTACCTTGCCGGCATCGCCTCAGATGTCCTGAGAGCATCTTCTGTGGCAATAGGAGCAATATTAACTTTCGATGTGTGAGTGTAGATCGGATCAGCAGAGAAATTATCTTTATTAAAGATTCTCTTTGATGGCAGGAATCTGTTTGGTGAAAGGCTGGATGAGATGATCATGAAGGTATTTAAAGATAGAAAGCACACCCTCCTTTAATTAAGGAAAATCTTCATCCTCTTTTCATCAGACATCTTGGGGTTAGTCTTCTCGCTCTATACCTGTGACAGGGTTTTGAATATTATAGCAAAAAAAGGTTTCAGCCTAAGAACAATTAAGGCAAAATGATTTCATAGTCCAGCCCAGAACATCTAAAAAGAAATCCTGGCTATTCCGAGTCCTCAAAATCAATGGAACCTACTAGTGGCAAACTACATCTATATACAGACGCTTGGGAACAAGACATCAGCGACTAATGAGTTCTACAGATCATCTGAAACTTCTTCTGGATAGACTTTGAGCATTCCTTCCAGGACGAGGTTCTTTCCCACTCCAGTTCCCAAGGATTTCATGAAGCACAAAGCCTTCCTTTCTGGGATTCAGGATCTCCTCTTATAAAGGGTTATTGTGAGAGTTCCTCCATTGAGAGGGCTTGCATTCCATCATATTTCTGGTTCAAAAAGCCGCAGGTGCATGCAGGTCAGTTCTGGATGTGAAGAGGATAAACACCTGTGTTTTAACTATCCATTTCAAGATGGCAACCTTGCAATCAGTTATTCCTTTGGTAGAGGAGGGAGATTTTCGCACCACAATAGATTTGGAAGATGCCTATCTCCATATTCCTATTGCCAAAGACTACAAAAAGCATTTGCATTTTGCAGTATGAGATCAACACTTCCAGTTTGCAGTTCTATCCTTTGCGCTCAAATCCACTTGGAGGATATTTACAAAGGCCCCGGTTCCTCTGATTGCTTTGTTCCACTTACAGGGCATTTTTTCATCCCTATTTAGACAATTTGCTCATTCATGCACCCTTAGCAGAAATTGCTCACTCACACATCGAGGCAGTCCTCACGTTATTGTAAAAGCATACGTTTCTAATAAATTGGGCAAAATCACAGGCAAGTGGTTCTTGTAAGGTCTGACAATATACCCACCAAAGCTTACCTCAACAAGCAGAGAGGAATACGATTGTCATCCCCCCCACACACAAACCTTTTCTCTCCCTAGGTTTCCTTTTCTGTCCTGAGGTGTCTTCTGAGAGTCAGGAGGGAGAGAGTTATAGTATGGTAATGGAAACTTCCCATCAATACATCTCCATCAGCCTTTACAGTCTTACACCAAGAGGTTCTCATGAGACTCAAACTAGTGGTCTAGTAACTGAGAGGGTGGGGATGAGGAGGATTGGTCTTCCTGACAATGTGGTTCCTACTTTACAAGCATCTGGGCAAGCTTACACCTTGAAACCTTATTCCAGACATTGGGTGTAAAGACAATTGGACCCTTTCACTGCAAATTCGTTCCAAATTATGTCATTTTTAGAGAATGGGCTGGTGTTGGCCTTAAGAATTTCCAATCTGAAAATCCCATGGGCCCCTAGAAGAGCTTTTAGAGGTTCCTGGAGTATATCCTTCCTGGGGTATTAGGCAGCTTTTTGAAACCGGCAGTTTCCTCAGGAAATTTGACGATAGGATTGTTTTACGTCCTTTACCTTCCTTTTGCCCAAAGGTTAATTCACCCTTTCATCGAGGTCAGAAAGTTATGCATCCTCTATTATTTCGTTCTCCAGTTTCGGAAGAGGAGGAACTGCTTCACAAGTTGGATGTTAAAAGGGCTCTCCTAATTTATCTTGAAAAGGTGGAATTCTTTAGAAAGTCTGAGTCTTTATTTGTTAATTTTGGCCCCGCTCGGAAGGGTTGCCATCCTGCTGTATCTTCGTTATCTTCTGGCTTAGATCTCTTATGACGATTGCTTATAAGGCAGATGGTCAATCTCTCTCCAGTGGTATTCAAAGCGTGCCTACTCGTGGTATGTCAACATCTGTGGCCGAAATCTAGGGGTCCTCTATAACAGAGATTCAAGGGCAGCAACATGGGCTTCTCCGTCCACTTTCATTAATCATTATAGGATTGCTCAGGACATAGATTTAGGCGAATTTTTTGGCTCAAAAGTCTTAGCCTCTATGAAGTTATAGGGGATGTTCTAACAGTACAATTCTGGTTTTCAGGTTCCGGTTTCAGATTAAACTTTATATTCTGAAGCATACACATTACAGATGTCCTGATTGTCTATGCTTTGTATTTCTCACACTAGGAAGGTAGGAAAGTGAGGGGGGAGGGGCGATGGGTAATGATTCAGTTACTTACTGGTAATCGTATTACTCTGTGTCCCACCCCTTACTTTTAGTACTTACGTCCGTCCCTCCATCCCATTTATCCAGGCGTACTGTAAACATATTAAAGGCTTGGAATGGATAGGAGAATTGAGGGGAGAGGAGCCTTTTATTTGGTTAGTTGGCGTTGTCAATTGGTTGTCCAGGGAGGAAGGGGTGCCTCACATCAGAAGAAATCCGACGGGTAGGACCCAAGGTAATGTGTTTACTGGCAAAAAATCCGAGCATTTATAAAAAATATATATAGAATTACATCAGTAGCCCATTTATTTCCACCAGAGGGCCCCTTTATTATACATTGACCCGTTGAATACTTGAATCATCGCAATTACATTTAGCGTTTCTTCTTGTCACAAGTCTTGCTTGCAATAAGTCGGTTACATCGCTAGATAACCACCATCTACTCTAACCATAGAGAATACACCTCTAACTCTCCTTTTTATCAGAAAAGGAGTTTTTAGGGTGCTCTCATATATCTGTAAACAACTTTCTAAATGTTGTCTTTTGTGGTTTCAGTGGTGTCGCAGGTACGCAACTCTATGGGATTAGGCGCCCTCAAGTGTCTTAAAGCAGAGAGTTCTCAACTGCTGGAAAAGCTGGGCTTTGTACTTTGACAACACACCTCAGTGGCTCACCTCCTTTTGACCATTGTAGACCCACACCTGAGTCTGGTGAAGATGCACAGGCTCTGGTCAGCTTCTGCTCGTCTCTCTCCTCTCGCTGGAGTTTCCCCTTTATGGTGCCAATGCAAATGGAGGAGTCCCTTATAATTCACACATGCAATGCAAGTTATTCATAGTAATCTGCTGGCCTCTCTATAAATTGCTGTGCCAAAATCCAACTGCATTCTTTCTCAATCAAAGCAAACACAAGGAGATGATGGATGGTGTGATGAAACTTTCAGACACACACCCCCAGTCACAGTTCTGGGTTAAATCCAGGGCCAGACTGGTGATTCCGGGCACCAGGCAATCCCCCGGTAGGCCAGATGCGGTGGGGGGTCATTTTTAGGTCTCGCCTGACCCAGCGAATGCGCTGGTCTGGAGAGACTTATTGAGAGGGCTCCAAAAAGTGCTACCAGGCCAGCATAGAGCTACAGTGCATGTGCGCAGGCGCACATGCACTATAGGTCTCGCTTTTGGGACCTTATCAGTATTTAGTTATGCAACTGTTGCATAGCTAAACACTTATAAGGTCCCAAAGGCGAGACCTATTGGCTATGCCAATGCTTGTTTTCAGAGGGGGCCGGTTTTGGTGGGGCTGATTTTTGGTCCGTGAGTCAGAGTCAGACTGTACTGTAGACAGTAGCCTGTCTGTCTGACCTACGCTCCGCTCCGTGCAGGGAAAAAGCACAACTGCCATTGGGGTCAGGGCAATGCACTGTGCAACCGGTGCAGCGTGCAGGCAGAGGGAGGCAGGTAATGAATAAAATGGCAGGCTAATGGTGTTGGTGCACAGCGCGCAGATGTCTCCAAGTCCACTCTAAGCATCTGCGAGGTGTTACTCTTGACTTCACCCTTAGGGTGGGGGTGCCTGCTGGTGTCCAATTGTCATGCGCATTGTGGCTCGCCCTCGCGCAATTAAAAGTGCACATTAGTGAGTGTGAGAAGAGGAGGCCCTGATCAAGACAACTGAGAGGCAACTAGGCAGGCCTGTTGGCACTGTGCGGCCGCAGGTGAGTGTCTGTCGGTCCAGACTTGGGGTGGCATGATGGCATCATCATGGGCAGTGCAGTGGGCGGGCGGCCGGGCGGCTGGGCAGGGATTAAAAGCAAATGTATAGGACCCGGCCCTGTTCTGCGCAGTAGATTATTAGCTCCAGTCAGGTCTGGCTCCAGTTTGTGAGGGCGGTGGAGCGAGGTGGCTTGCGCACCATCGCGGGCCGTGGCTGGCAGTGGCTGCAATAAATCAAAAATTGTAATCATAGTGATTGTCATTGCGACCGTGACAATCATCATGATTAAAACATCTGATTTATTGCAGCCACGCGTGACGAGGCGGTGTGGGCGAGCAGGGTAACTGCATGGGGCAGCCGTGGACACCGCGTCCGGGCCACGATTAAAGTAGAAAGAGCCTCAGCCGAGATACATTAATACAGGCCTTGGCCCGGGCCTGGTTCTAGTTCTGCGCTGCGCAGTGGAGACGACCGCAAGGAGGTGATTGCCAGCACCCCACCACCCCCAATCTACCCGCGGGTCCGACTCTGATTCACTTTCAAAGCCGTAAACCGTTTGATATTAGGGCTCACTGAGCATTTGCCCTAATATTAAACGGTTTGCGGCTTTGAAAGTGAATCAAAGTCGGACCCGGGGGCAGATTGGGGGCACTGGGGTGCTGGCAATCATCTCCTCACTGCCATAGACATGTTAAGGTAAAGGGGCAGTGGAGACCCCAGTAATAATGGCAGGGAAGGAGGAAAAGATGGAAGGGATGAAGAGATTAAGGTGGAAGGAAAGGATAAGTAAAGAAGGAGGGAGAGATAAAGCGAGGAAAGACTTCTAGAAGAGAAAGATAAATGAAGCATGAGAGTGAAGGGCAAGGGGTTGTTCGGAGGGATGACAGAAGTGGGGGATGGGAGAGAAGAAAGGAAGAATAGGCGCGGAGAGAGAAGAGCTTGAAAACTGCTTAGGACAGACCGAAGGAAGGGAGTTTGCAAGGGAATGGAGACAGACAAGTGAAGGAAACCAGTGAGAAAGGGAGGGACCAACTACGAAAGAGAAGAAAAACTGAAAGATGAATGATTGAGGAAGAAGAAGCAAAAAGCCACAATGTGTCTCAGGCTAGAAAAGCCCACAAGGCTTATATCTGAGGTACGAATCTTGACAAAGCCAATTCAGCCATTCAGACTTCTGAGGTCGATACATTGACTCCCTTTAAATTAGTTCATAGCAGCACGTTATTCAAAATTTTTAGAAAAGGCAAAACCTGTTGCATTACAAGCTATGCAGTCAGGCCCTAAGTGCGCCAGGTATGCCCAGACGTGGGTCCTGGGTTCACTGTGCCACTGGAATCAAGCTATCCTGGCTGAAGAGGGGTGAAACCCCAAAACCGGTCCTAGGATGCTTGTTTCCGGTCCAGGGAGGACCTGGCTTGGCAGTTCGGGCTGGACTGTTCCCATGAGGCACAGGGTCAGGACTGATTGCATATGGCCAGGTCTAAACTGGGGTGGCATGGTGAGCAAAAGACTGATGGATTTATCCCAGATCTCTTGACTGGGGGGGTGAATGTTTTGGTTTATTCTGCATTCCGTCCATCAATTGTGTGTCTTTTGCTTTCTTGCCCTAAGTGCGGCAGGTATGCCAATACGTAGGTCCTGGGTTCACTGTGCCACTGGAATCAAGCTATCCTGGCTGAAGAGGGGTGAAACCCCAAAACCAGTCATAGGATGCTTGTTTCCGGTCCAGGGAGGACCTGGTTTGGCAGTTCGGCTGGACTGTTCCCATGAGGCACAGGGTCAGGACTGATTTGCATATCGCCAGGTCTAAACTGGGGTGGCATGGCGAGCAAAATAATGATGGATTTAACCCAGATCTCTTGAGTGGGGGTGAATGTGTTGATTTGTTCTGCATTCCGTCCATCAATTGCATGTCTTTTGCTTTCTCGCCCTAAGTGCGCCAGGTATGCCCAGACATGGGTCCTGGGTTCACTGTGCCACTGGAATCAAGCTATCCTGGCTGAAGAGGGGTGAAACCTTGAAACCGGTCCTAGGATGCTTGTTTCCGGTCCAGGGAGGACCTGGCTTGGCAGTTTGGACTGGACTGTTCCCATGAGGCACAGGGTCAGGACTGATTTGCATATGGCCAGGTTTAAACTGGGGTGGCATGGTGAACAAAAGAATGATGGATTTAACCCAGATCTCTTGACTGGGGGTGACTGTTTTGATTTGGTCTGCATTCCGTCCATCAATTGTGTGTCTTTTGCTTTCTCGCCCTAAGTGCGCCAGGTATGCCTAGACGTGGGTCCTGGGTTCACTGTGCCACTGGAATCAAGCTATCCTGGCTGAAGAGGGGTGAAACCCCGAAATCGGTCCTAGGATGCTTGTTTCCGGTCCAGGGAGGACCTGGCTTGGCAGTTCGGGCTGGACTGTTCCCATGAGGCACAGCGTCAGGACTGATTTGCATATGGCCAGGTCAAAACTCGGGTGGGATGGTGTGCAAAAGAATGATGGATTTAACCCAGATCTCTTGACTGGGGGTGAATGTTTTGATTTGTTCTGCATTCCGTACATCAATTGTGTGTCTTTTGAGAGCGAGGTGGCCTGATGGGGAGGGGGCCCTCCATGTGCTTTGTAATGAAAAATGTGCTGTAAAATGCACCATTTTGGTCTGTCTCTTTCCAAAACTTTCTTGGGGATAGAACCCCGCAAAACCCCCCTAGTAGTGGTCGGGCTCCATCACTCGCTCGCTATGTGCTGGACGGGTGCTGGTCTGGCAACATTTGCCATGGCTGCTTTCAGTTCCCAGTCCAGCCCTGGTTGAATCTATTAAGAAGAGACATACACTGGTAAGTTATCAGGGTTCTTTAATCCTTGAAGTAAGGAACCACCAACTCAATCTGCCAGCCTGCTTGAATCTCCAGGTAGTAACTGTCTCACACGAGACGCTACCATGGAGATGGAATCCCTACCACATGCAGCTCTAGAATAAACACAACACAAGTGTTGTAAAGAACAAAGATATGTAGGCCAGAGATGTATGTTAGGATCAAGGCTTCATTCTTCAGATAGGATCCAAGTTATGTCTCCTGCTATGCCTCATACAATGCCGCCCCAGGAGCAGCCTCCTTGCTGCTCAGCCCTTCCACACCAACTGATTCCTTCTTCCACTCAAACACTCTCAACATTCTGATGACATCACATAGACTGAGCAGCAAGGCAAAGGGCACTACACTAGTAGTGGTCGGGCTCCCTCGCTCGCTCGCTCCGTGCCGGACGGGTGCTGGTCTGGCAACATTTGCCAGAGCTGCTTTCAGTTCCCAGTCCAGCCCTGGTTGAATCCATTGTCGTTCTTTAGCTTATTCATTCAGAACCGAAGGTCAATAGCATGGCAAGTTAGCTCACACTTGATAATTTAACATGTAAAGATTCAAAGCCACTCCAGTCCTGCAGTGGAAAACATAAGTTCCATAATAATTTGCCACCACCAATAGACAACACCCAAAGGATCATAGCATCCCTCACTTTAAGGAAGCACCTGCTCCTGGTCACCAGAAGCTGTCAGGCCAGACATTAATCCCTAAAGTCTGCAGGGAAGAAGGAAAAGTGCAAAAAAGCAACTAAAAGTAGCCATAAATCACCAGGAATTCACATCCAAACCATAATGCCTGTCACTTACTGTCATTCATGGTTACAAGGGTTGGAATCCTCTAAAGGCATTCCAATCTGACAAAGATTCAAGATGGCACAGATAGAACTGAACAATGGAGAAGAGATGTAACATTATGAACCACGTAGTCCATAATGTTGTCTTGGCACATATTTTAACTCTGTAATCAAAACTTTCACTAAACTTTTGGCATCCTGCCCCGAAGAGGTGCACGCGAGAGCCCTGAAGAGTACCCTTTTTCCTTCTTGAAAACTTCATGTTCCCAGCTATATGTCTACAAATCCCCTGGTAAATTTCAAACCAGCTTCAGAACTCAACCCTTCATCCGTTTTCATTTCAAAAGAATGATTCATTATGTTTCCTTAAGTTGTCTTTCACTGGCAGGGTCGAACTGGCCTATAGAACAATCAAGCAGTGCCCAAGGGCTGGTCTTGTGTGGACAGGTTTTTAGATTGAAGCCTACCAGGTCTGACAGGTCAGTGTGTGGACAGTTTTTTAGATCAAAGACTACCACACAGCACAGCTGTCTGGTTTGCTAAAAACATCTTGCGGACATTTGGAAAGCTTCCCTAGGAATGCATTCCGTCCATTGCTCATCATTGTGTTTGTGCCTTGTAAGTCACATTTGCTTGCTTAATATTTGCTGGCTTTGTTTATTTTAGGCGGTCCAGCGTGAGTTAGTCCATCCTGTAGAGCACAGCCTGCCTCCAGGGCTCCTTGTCTTCCACGAAAGCATCCACAAGTGTTTGCTTTCTGTAAACAAGTCTATTAATTTTATTCTTATATTATCACATTTACTGTGCATTCAAAGGCATAGGTCAAATGTCAGGGTCTGTCTTCCATGGAAGCTTGGGGCCTCATTTACAAGTCCCTTGCGCCGCCACTGCGCCACTTTTATTTTAACGCAGTGGCGGAGCAATAAGAGGGCCACACTGCGACATATCTACCAACTGACGCATTGGGTACAATGTGTTGGTTTGTAGAGCCTTACGTCAAATTATACCTGTGCTAGGTATATTGCAGGGGCGGCTGGTGACATTTGAAAGTGGTGAGGCGTAAAATCATTGGCATACTGCACTGTAGCGAGCAAGCGTAGGGTGCGAGGCCGAACAACCTCAGGGGGGTTCGGTGGGGTTTCCCCCCCCCCGAGAAAATTTTGAAAAAAGAGAGGAAAAATGGTGCATTTTCAAGCAAATTTGAGAAAGCAAGAAGGTTAATAAAGCAATTGTGAAAGTGAAGTTATTACATTAATAAAGAGATGTCATGTAACATAGGTAGCTGTTTATTCAGTATAACCACAGAGCTTCATAATAGCCTTCGAGATACAATGCATTGCTGAGTAATATCAAACGAAGCATTATTTTTATTAGCCACAGGGCTGTACCAAGACTCCAAGAGGCAATATGGAAACAAGAAAAACATGAAAAAGGATCAAGGTGCTGAAAAATAGCCTTGAACATAAGCTTCCCAGCCCAGGACATGAGCTCAGTAGCACCCACATGTTTAACGGGCATACCTGCCTCGCCCAGAGAACTGGAAACCAAACACTGGGGAGTACTACATGTTTAACACGCCAGAAACCAGCTCCCCACCTTCAGTCTTCATGCTGAACAAATCAAACATTCACCCCCAGTCACAGATCTCGGTTAAATCCATTTTTTTTGCATGCAAGAACGTTTATGATCTGGAACCGGCCACTTGAATAAAACAGGTCAATTTCACAAAACATAATACATCCCTTGCACCTGCCTTACAGGTTAAACATATGGCTCACTATACATCATTGCATATCTAAAAACCAGTTTGAAAAACACAATGACAAGACAAAATTACAAATTATACGGAGAAAAAAGCTCAATCTTGCTTATAATAGGTGCACATGACAACAGTAATCACCATATCGGTTGCTGATGCCTGCTCTAGAAAGTAGACTAGGTTCACTAAGTGTGACTAGGTGCCAAAGAGATCAAAGAAATTAGCAAAATCCACAAAAAGGATTTCCATACAGGTACAACAGATGAATAAAAGTACAAAGAAAACATGGAAGCAATAAGAAGGTCACCAAACACCACAAATCATCTGCAAAAAAGACCAATACAACAGGTGCACAGTAATGCCTTTCTAATGTATTGAAGCAAAGGAAGTGTCCGATTTGAAGTGGACTATAATTCTAATACCAGGGGCAGCATCAGAAAAAGCATGACTGAGACAAGAGGATGTTGTATTTTGGAAGGGCCAGTCTTGCTTCTGGTGACTAGGGCCACCTGCCAGATTTAAAACCTATTCAACAGGCTAATGTATAACAAGTACTTGTAAGTTAGGCAGCAATGTTCAAACAAAATGCAGGAGTGCAGTGGGAAACATTGTAAATTAAAATCAACATGAGTGGTGTGAGGGAATTTCAGCATGCCTGAGATAAGGCAGGCATAGCACGAATCCATTCATAGTGACTAGACTAACAGACTTTTTTTTGCCAAAGCCATGCATAGAGTCAAACTAGCATTTTTAAATATTTCACTTCAAGTCAGCCACTAAATCATATGGGACAATTATGAGCAAATTCCCTCTGACAGGCCCCACGCCTGCTGAGGTAATGTAGCTGACAAACTTTGATGCGCAATGCCCGCACACATTATGTTCACGTAGTGTGTACATCTGGGTACCCTTTACGGCGATGCAGCAAACAGCCAATCATTTATTCCACTCTAATTAGCACACAAATAGGCTCTCTTCCTGCAAATGAAAGAAGTGCAGGCTCGCTCCATGCAAATCTAGAAAGTACAGACTCTCTCCCTGCAAATGAAAGAAGTGCAGGCTCGCTCCATGCAAATCAAAGAAGTACAGACTCTCTCCCTGCAAATCAAAGAAGTACAGACACTCTCCCTGCAAATCAAAGAAGTGCAGGCTCTCTCCATGCAAATTAAACAAATGCAGGCTCTCTCACTGCAAATGAAACAAGTGCAGGCTATATCTTGTCAAAGGAAAGCAGTGCAGATACTCAGTTCCTGACTGTGCCTCACAGTTGTCCACCACTGAGCATATGCAGCACAGGAAAGCTTACAGTGCTGTCTTCTTCCACAACAATGAGTACATGCATCACACCTCATCCGTTAACAATATAGATATTTAAGAAAGGCTATGGTCAGCTTAATTCTCATTTTTTTTGGCTGATGGGAGGAGTAGAAGACAAAGTTTCCTCTGTCACGGTGACCTATGCTTCAATTTCCCCGCCAACCTAACCTGGCAGTACTGCTGTGAAAGCAGATTTGGAGCTAAACATAAAAGGAATATATTTCCCAATTCCTTAAATTTATATGTTGTAGATAAGACCATACAAGGTACAAGTGAATCCCTAGACATAGATGTTTGGCGAACTTGCTAGAAAAACATCCTTCCGTAAATAACTTTTGTTTCAGGCCAGGTATCCATGTAGAATGCTTCCACCGCCCCTTCCCACTTGTTTTATTTGAAAACCCCTCTACCCCCACGCCACCATTGCTCACCAGCACTTACCTAACTGTACGGCCCATTGAGCTTGCTTCTTATGATATAGACACCAGTCCAGAATGTCTGTGAGTTTTTTCATTTAAAGCAACCGTTTGGGTTAAAGTTTTCCCAGGCTCAAACCATCCCAATGCATTCTACATTTCATGACAAACTGTAGCTAAGCGTCTAAGATCACACTGTTTGTCAAATCTCGAATCACAAACACCTAAGCCCGCTGCTGCCCGCGTTTCTATTACAGGAAATGCACGGCTTTAGTGATTTTTAGGGGACCATTTTAAAGTTTCCTTGTGTATTAGAAGATTCTATTTTGGCACAGAAAAATGTGTCCATCATTAACTGTAAAATCCATTTCCCTAGATGTGCCATGCAGCGAATAGCAGGCACCACAGTGCGGAGTCGGATGGAACAACACAAATACTCAGTTATTCTTGCCATGCAAAGACGGGTAATAAATACTTGCATAAATTCATAACTAACCAGTAGCACTGAAACATTGTGCTTCCTCTTCCAACAATCCCCCTCAGACCGCCTCGCAGCCCTGTGCTAAATTGATTACCAGTAGCCCTGTGGCCTAGTTTATTCTGTTTAGGCCACATGGAAAATGACACTCGGCAGCAGACATGAGATTAGAGCAGTTCTGGTGTATTATGGTTTTTTTACATGACAAAAAGCCCGGCAACACCAACCTTCGTCATTGGAAAAACTGGTATTTGCAGTGCCTACAAAGGCAATAAACTATAACATTAAACGCTGTTAAAACACAAGTTATTATTTTTCAGCTGAACTGTCACCGAGCATCAAGTAGGCTCAAACTTTCTGATGGTGACATTTCAAACCATTGGGCTTCATCGTAAAAACAGGCAAAGAAACATGTGCTTTTCCTATCACCAACAACCATGCAGCACTGGTCTGTCCTGTTAAAAGTAGGACTACATCCCTGTCTTACCTGTAAGAAAATGAAATGTTTCCCATTACAAGCAGTACTGTTACTGACAGGCTGGCAACGTTTTCAGCAGCACAGCAACCCTCTGGAGCACGGACTTTTCTTTATCAATGACGTAACGCAAAATGACGGGCTTCCTCTGAAGTATGTGCGAGGCCTGTGAACAGCTTCTCAGGTCGATGTGCCGCCTTACTGTGTCCAACCGGACTTTTGGATTCAGTGGTTTCTGAGTCGGGGGCACGGCCGTGGCGGGGATATCTGCTACGCTGGTAGACACCATACTACTGGTTGCTGTCGAGACCCGATGCCTGGACGTGCCAGAGTGGCTCTATCGGGCAGTGTGTGAGTCAGGACATTGCCCTGTATCGGAGCGCTTAACTGGAGAGTGCTGTGGAAGGTGAGGTAGTGAGGGCCCTCACGTGTCTCCGCCGCCTTCATGAACGGCACTGACTGGAGTGGACTGAGTGGCAACCCCTCTCAGCCAATCCTGGTGCTGCCAGCAGCACCAGGATTGGCTTAGGGCACGGTTACCACTCGCCCGCCGGCCCATTAGGCGACCGAGGTTTGAGCCTTTGCTCAACCCTCGCTCTTCTAATGGGCATGCGCCAGCCAGAGCAGACACTGGTGCGCATGAGTGGGCATGGCGAAAAAATTCACCCACCTTCCCCACTCATGCGTACTTGTGCTGCTGCCTTTTGCCCCTGGTCTGACAATCATGTCAGTCAACATGACGCCGGATCGCCCACCCCTTTCAGACTCTGAAGGGGGTGGGCGGTCCGACGCCATGCTGACTGACATGATTGTCAGTTCTCCCTCAGCGTCTTTGAACTTAAGTAAACTGATTACTTAAGTTCAAAGATGCCGAGGGAGCTGCGGGCGGGGAGGCTACGCTCCAACGCCCCAATGTGCGCACCGCGCCTGGTATATTGTATGTGGGGTAGGTGTCCCCACACAAAAAAGCCATGTGGAACTGATACAACATTTCACTGCATCACTCTATGACTTCACTGCGTCAAAATCCTTACGCCTGCTCAGACCAGACGTTTGGAATGACACAGGGCCTTTACACTGGGACTTGTCTATGTGTTTTGACGCATTGCTGGAGTTGCATCAGTTTTACGACCAACTCCAGCAATGCATCACTTTTGCGCCAACAGATGTGTCAAAATTTCTGACGCATCTGTTAATCCTTGTGCTATGGAGCACTGTATTGTAAATACAGCACGCCCATAGTGTTGCAGGGACATTGTATTGTATTGTAATTGCATTTATATAGCGCTCACTACCCCAGACGAGGCTTTTTCGGCGAGTAGCACGCTATGCCAGGACCCATAAAGGATTAGTGTTGAATTAGTATAGTGAAATATGAAAGTAATTAAAGTGGTGGATAGGTTAGTCAAATATTTGGATTCGGAAGGATAGAAGAGGAAAAAAGGTTTGTATTTATATAGCGATTGTTACCTCTGAAGGGCTGTTGAAGCGCCTTTTTTTTTTTTTGGGTAGTACCACTCTACTCCGGAAACCTATAAAGGATTAGTGGTGAATTAGTGTGCTGAAATATGAAAGTAATTTAAGTGGTGGATATTAGTCAGTTATTTGGAGTGAGAAGGATAGCGGAGGGATAGAAGGGGGAGAAAGGTTGGCATTCATATAGCGCTTGTTACCCCTGAAGGGGTGTTGAATCGCTTTTCTGGCGAGAAGCGCGCTACTCCGGAAACCATAAAAGGATTAGTGTTGAAATTTAGTATAGTGAAATATGAAGTAATTTGATTGGTAGATATGTTATTCAGTTATTTGGATAGAGAAGGGTAGCGGCAAAATAGAAGAGGGAAAGAGGTTTGTATCTATATAGCTCTTGTTACCCTTGATGGGGTTTGAAGTGCTTTTTTGGGTAAGTAGCACGCTACTCCGGAACCCATAAGGATTAGTGTGGAATTAGTATAGTGAAATATGAAAGTAATTTGAGTGGTGGATATGTTAGTCAGTTATTTGGATTGAGAAGGGTTGGGGAGGGGTAGAAAAGGGAAAAGGTTTGCATTGATATGGCGCTTGTAACCCTGATGGGATGTTGAAGCGCTTTATTGGCGAGTAGCACGCTACACCGGGACCCATAAAGGATTAATGTTGAATTAATATAGTGAAATATGAAAGTAATTAAAGTGGTGGATAGGTTAGTCAATTATTTGGATTCGGAAGGATAGCGGAAGGATAGAAGAGGAAAAAAGGTTTGTATTTATATAGCGATTGTTCCCCCTGATGGGGTGCTGAAGCGTTTTGTTTTTTTTGGGTAGTAGCACGCTATTCCGGAAACCCATAAAGGATTTTTGGTGAATTAGTATGGTGAAATATGAAAGTAATTTGAGTGGTGGATATTAGTCAGTTATTTGGAGTGAGGAGGATAGCGGCAAGATAGAAGAGGGAAAGAGGCTTATATTTATATAGTGCTTGCTACCCCTGATGGGGTTTGAATCGCTTTTTTTGGTGAGTAGCACGCTATTCAGGAACCCAAAAGGATTAGAGTTGAATTAGTATAGTGAAATATGAAAGTAATTTGAGTGGTGGATATGTTAGTCAGTTATTTGGATTGGGAAGGGTTGGGGAGGGGTAGAAAAGGGAAAAGGTTTACATTGATATAGCGCTTGTAACCCTGATGGGGTGTTGAAGCGCTTTATTGGGGAGTAGCACGCTACTCCAGAACCCATAAAGCATTAGTGTTAAAAATTAGTATAGTGAAATATGAAAGTAATTTGAGTAGTGCATATGTTATTCAGTTGGATAGAGAAAGGTAGTGGAGGGATAGAAGAGGGAAAAAGGTTTGCATTTATATAATGCTTGCTTACCTCTGATGAGGTGTTGGAGCGCTTTTTTGGTGAGTAGCACGCTACTCTGGGACACATAACGGATTAGTGGTGAATTACTAGAGTGGAATATGAAATTTGAGAAGTGAACATGTTAATCTGTTATTTTAATTGAAAAGAATAGTGGAGGGATAGGAGAGTGAAGGATTTTTTTTGTTTGGAGGTCATAGCAGTAGGAGGAGGCTTTTGGATGAGTAAAAAGGGGTTGTGGTGGGGAAGAGTCAGAGGTAAGAGTTTAGAAAGGTTTGTTTTGGGGATCGGTATAGTAAAACAGGTGTCAGTTGATGCAAGGAAGGGTAAAGTAAGGGAGAGTCTAGAAAGGGTTATTTTGGGAGAGTGAAGGATTTTTTTTGTTTGGAGGTCATAGCAGTAGGAGGAGGCTTTTGGATGAGTAAAAAGGGGTTGTGGTGGGGAAGAGTCAGAGGTAAGAGTTTAGAAAGGTTTGTTTTGGGGATCGGTATAGTAAAACAGGTGTCAGTTGATGCAAGGAAGGGAGAGTCTAGAAAGGGGTATTTTGGGAATCTGTAGTGGTATGGGGTTTGGGATAAATGAGAGAGTAGGTGTAGAGGATATATTGTTAGATGTGAGGGTGAGAAATAGGGTAGCGCATTGGAAAGAGTAGTAGAAAGAAGTTTGAGATGAGTCAGAAAGTTGGGGTAGAAGAATTATTGAGAGAAGTATAGAATTAGGAATAGGGTAGTGCATTGGATATGGTGAATTAGAAGAAAGTGATAAATATATAGATCCATTGGTACATTGAAAGTATATAGATGCATAAAGGAGGCAGGTATATGTAGATTAAATATATTGATAGAGGTACAGGATGAGAAATAGGGTAGTGCATTGGATGTGCTTTTCAGGAGGAAAGTAACAAACACGATCCAAGTACATGGAAGGTACATAGATGCACAATGAAAGAAGTACATGTAGACCAAAGATGCACCAGATAAACTCCAGTTTTAAAGTGTTATTGTACTTTAATGTTTTAACTTTAAAAAAAATTCACATAATTATTCTGCGTGGTTACACAAAGCAATACACACAGATACATACATAAATATAATAAAAATAAATGATTATATACAGAGGGATACACTGTAAATTTCTGTTTGCGAATGGTGCTTATGTGGGGAAGAGCCAATTCTTGAGCAGTTTTCTGATGACAAGGTGGATATCCGTGGACCTTATGTTGGGGGGTAAAGAGTTCCATAGTTTGGCTGCCTAAACAGAGAAGGATGTACCACCCATGGTTTTTGTCTTGTATCTTTGGATTTTGAGGCGAGGTGCCATTTTAGAGCGGAGGTTCCTTAGTTGAATGTGATAGGTGATTTTATTCCTGGTGAACAGCGGTCCCAATCCATGTATTGCTTTGTGGGTTATATAAAGCAGCTTGAATGTGGATCTTCTGGCAACCGGTAACCAATGCCGGCCTTTCAAGGCAAGTGAGATGTGGTCTCGCGGTTTGATATGCAAGAGTAGTCTAGCAGCCAAGTTCTGAATCTGTTTTAGTCTTTTCATGGTTGTTAAAGGTAATCCATGGTAGAGGCTATTGGCGTAATCGAGTTTGGACAGAACAAAGGAGATGGTAGCTTGGACCTTGTGTGGTAATCCCAAATGAGGGAAAATTTGTTGCAGCGTTTTTATAGTGACAAAGCTTGATCTTGCTAGTTTGTCCACTTGGGCATTCATCGACAGCTTGGAGTCCATGGTCATTCCGAGGTTTCTTACTTCCTTCGATACTTTAGGTGGTGATCCTAGTTCATCAGGCCAGGCGGCAAGCGGGTCATAATGTTTCCAATCACCACACATGAGTATTTCCATTTTGGAAGCATTCAATTTGAGGTGGCTCCATGTCATCCACTGATCCATGGCTCTGAGACAACTGAAAAGTGGGGAGTTTCCAATGCCTTTGGGGCATTCCAGTTGACAAAGCATTTGTGTGTCATCTGCATAGTTATAGCACGTTAGGTGAAATTGGTTGATTAGTACCGGTAATGACTTCATGGAGATGTTGAAAAGCATGGGTGAGAGGATAGAGCCTTGAGGGACCCCCTGCTTCTGTGGAGTATGGTTTGGATGAGAAAGGTGGGGTATGGATGACATTAGTTCTGTTTTGAAGGTAGGACAGGATCCAGTCTAGAGCAGTCCACTCTATGCCGGCTTCATAGAGTCTTTGTTTCAAAGTGCCATGGTCAACCGTGTCAAAGGCAGCCGAGAGTCCTTATCCAAACATAGGCACATATCAAGGTAATTCAACAGTATGTATATTATTTACACAAACTCAAATACAAACAAAACAATGATCCATAAACATAAAGGTGCGGTGTTGCTTTGTCTTTAATTCGGTATCCATTAAGCCAAAACAGAAACCAGTCGACACGTATTTCGTCGCATGTGGAAAATAATTCCGCGACTTCCTCAGGGCTGAATGGTGAAGTATGAGTCTTTGTAATTGCGCTGCCGGTGATAATTACTACCCGGCTGGGCTAATCACTTGAAGTGGTTGATATTTCTCTATAAAGAGGTCACGCTGCCGGCTGAGTTATTCTCCGGCTGGCCGAAACGAAGTCCTGGAGTAATGGACTTAATGGTAAGACCGCGATATCAGTAAAGATATTCTCCGGCTTAGCAAATAAAATCCTGGAGGGCTGGACTTGAAAGTTTAAGAAACCGTGGTATAGGTTGCTTTCATGATGGAGGCGCCGTGAGGGAGATCCGTGTAAAAACGGTGTCCGATCTGTAGCGTGTGCCCTTAGAGCTCCTCACGCCAATTCACTGTGTTCTGGTATGGAGGTCCGAGAGGAGAAGCGCAGCAAGCCCGTTGCGGTCTACTGTGTTCTTCAGGTCATCCCAGACAGCAAGGAGGGCAGATTCTGTGCCTCTTCCCGGACGGAAACCTGTTTGGAAGTCTGAAATTATGTCATTCTCATCAATGAATTGTGACATCTGGGCGAACGCTGCTCTTTCTATCAGTTTGCCGATGAAAAGGTCCATTTGTAATGGGTCTGTAGTTGTCAGGGTTCAGCGGGTCCAAGTTTATTTTCTTTAGTAAAGAGCAAATGTATGACTTTTTGAGTTCTTCTGGAAATACTGAAAGTTAAGGAATCATTGATGATTCTTCTTACTGGATTGGCAGCAGAGGTTGTTAAAAGAATTGTCTTGAAAATTTGTGGTGGACATGGGTCAGAAGGGCTGCCGGCAGTCCTTCTTGCTTTGACCAAGTCCATAAATTCATCGTGTAAGATGTGTTGGAAGGAATGGAGAGGCTGGGTTAGAGTATTCTTGGATTGTTGTTTTGTCAAACGGTTAGTGCTTGTGCTTTGTCTCTGTTTTAAGTATGAGTCCAAAGTGTCTGCTTTGTCAGTGTAATGATTTGCCAGTTTGTCTGTGAAATCTTAAGTAACAGTTCCTTCTAGGCAATTTGGTTTGCGCAATTCATTGGGTATTTTATAGAATTCTTTATTTGCACATTTAGGTGCACATGCATCAAGCAAACCAAAAGCGATTCCTTAATAGCGAGAAATAAGGAATCGTTATTAAGGAATCGCTTTTGGGCATGCATCAACAGATTCGGTAATTATTAGCAATTCCTTAAAAATCGCTAATTTTACCGAATATACAATAGCGGGGCATGCAAACACCGATTAGCTAATAGCGAGTTCGGTAATTCCGAATTAGCAAATAGCGAATTCGGTATTAGCGAATTCGCAAATGACCGCGTCGCACCGGGAACGTGCAGATGACATCACCAACCAGGAAATACAGCAGCCCCACCCTCATTGCATCGACAGAGGAGCAAACAGGAGCACTGACTGCAGACTGCCTGTGCAGACTGAAGCCACACAGACTGTTCCATCTTCCAAAATACACCATCCATGGAGAAGGAAGCCCCATCCAGCGCTGATGCTGCGCGCAAGCGCAAGCGCAAGTTCTCCGACAGGGAGCTGGAGCACCTAATTGAGGGAGTCTCGAGCAAGCACGATCGCCGCTTCGGCATGCTGTCCCTCAAGGTGCCTGAGGCGGAGAAGCGCCGCATACGGCTGCGCATCCGCGAGAGGGTGAATGCAGTAGGTGTGACGCCCCGCAGCATCGACGACCTAAAAAAAAGGTGGTACGACCTGCGGAAGCGTGCGAAGGAGAGGATAGCAGAGAGGCTCCGGGACGCAAGCAGAATGGGAGGCGGCCCTTTCACAGTCCAGGCTAACACTGCCCTTGAGGAGCTGGTGGAAGGAACAATTGAGCGGGAAGCCGTCGTGGGAGTGACCCAGATGGACACGTCCGGCGCAGCCACAAGTGCCCAAGGTAAGATGCATGCCTGTTGCCATACCCAGCATAGCGTAAATCCCATTCCAGGCCCCCAGCAGGATCTGAGTGTTCATGCAGCTTTGCAACACACAGCTTTACTCCTACACTAGTGCATCATGGGAGTTGTAGTCTACTCAGGCAAGTGTGCATGTACAGGGGTAAATGCAATAACCATTCACCAGATCAGTAGAAGCTGGGTATAGACAGTATATTTAGTGGATCACAGAGGGACATGTATGTGTACAACACTACGTAGGTCTAACTATCCCACTAACCATGCACTGTTTCACACACAGATGCATCACCTGGGGATTCAGATGACAGCGGCCGTCTGATAATCTCTGAAACACCGGTTGAATCAGACCTTGAGACAGAGCAGGATGCCCTCACATCACCTACACCTGCCACCCCACCAGCACCACCAGCACCAGCACCAGCAACACCAGCACCAGCAACACCAGCACCACCAGCACCAGCACCAGCCACACCAGCTGCTGCCACGACAGCCACCAAAGCGCCGCGGCGCAGGTCCCAGGTTGCGCCCTTGCCGGTGATGGAAACACCCACCACACAAACGGGACACGGTCAGCGCGCCATCACACCACCTGATGCACCACCTGTCCGCGCCAGGCTAACACAGCGCCGCAGGTCTCGGCAACGTTCGGTCTCCTCAGGCAACCTGGATCTCCAACACACTCCTGGCATTGAGGAGAGGATGCTGTCTGTACAGCGCGTGCAGAGCCGCCACATGGCAACCATCAGCAGCAACATCGTGCACCTTGTTCGTGAAATGAAAGCAATGACTGCCGCAGTAACGGCCATGGACACGGCGGTCAGGGACATGAGCACTGTGGTGGCAGAGGGCAATGGTCACCTCAGGGAAGATATACAAGAGCTCACCAGTGCTATGAGGGAGGGCCATGAGTGCCAGAAGAGGAGGCACCGACAGCAATTGTTGCGTTCCGCTGCCGCTACTAAGGCTATCACGCACCACAGCAACAGTACCGCAGTGTTGGCACGCCGCACTGTGTCCTTGCAGGTCGACCTTGGGCACTTCTGTGGGGATGTGGCAAAGGCACTGGGGCAGTTGACCACTGCTGTGGAACACTTCCAGAGCAGCACATGCAGTGCTGCAGCTTTGGGGGGGGATGACGCTAGTGAGGCTGCCTCCAGTGTCAGCAGCGTGTCACTGGCAGAGGCCAGCACCAGGCGCCGCAGTTCGCGGGCATCCACGGGGACAGGCCGTGGTGAGGCTTTGGAGACACCTGAGCGGAGGCTTGGGGTACGTGGGAAGCGCCACTAGACAGTTGGACATGCATACAGGACCATGGTGGGGCAACCATGGACATCCACTTACTGAGTATGCACAGGCGTGACTTTAAGGCACATTTTATTTTACTTTATGCAATTGGAGCATGATTTACATAGCTAGTTTTGTTGCACAAACCTCAGTGCTACTGTGCATTAAACAGTTGCACCCCAAACTAACTTGTAATGTTTCATTCTCACGTGTTTCAAAAATGATTTTGCATGATGTATGTCCGCCTCCTATGGCCCTCTGCTGTGTTAGGGACGTGTGCCTGTCGTTGTTGGGCGGGTGGTTGGTCATCCCGGTGGTCATCATTCCTGTCCACCTCTATGGGTATCCCCCTTCTGGTCGCAATGTTGTGCAGCATTGCACATACAACAATTATCCGGCAGCATGTTTCAGGTTTGTATAGCAAGGCGCCGCCAGTCTTGTGTAGGATTCTGAAGCGACTCTTCAGAATCCCAAATGTCCTCTCTATGACATTCCTAGTGCTGATGTGTGCAGCATTGTAGCGATGTTCCTGCGGGGTTGCTGGATTGATGTATGGGGTGAGTATGTATTCACGCAGGGCGTAAGCACTGTCACCTAGAAGATAGAAGCATAGACTTAGCATTGGTGATGTACATACATGTGTGGTGTTGGTGTGGGGAAGCGTATTT
Organism: Triturus cristatus; assembly: GCF_964204655.1. Taxonomy (NCBI): domain Eukaryota; kingdom Metazoa; phylum Chordata; class Amphibia; order Caudata; family Salamandridae; genus Triturus; species Triturus cristatus. The sequence goes on from NC_140583.1 coordinate 762,377,637, forward strand.
TCACGTACCTAGCAGGAGTCCCTCTCCAAATTCTCCGTTGATTAGTCGCCTGTGCATTCCACTGTGGCGGAAGATGTAGGAGTCGTGTGTGCTCCCTGGGAATTGTGCCACTAGGTCCGTTATGATGTTATTGGCATCGCACACAACCTGCACGTTGATTGAGTGGTATGACTTGCGGTTCCGGAATATGTACTCATTTGCTGCGGGTGGACATATGGGGATATGCGTACAGTCGATGCATCCAATCACATGTGGGAATTGTGCCACCTGGTAGAATGCCTGTTTGGTGCGGTCCAACTGCTGTGGGGTTGTGGGGAAGCTGATGTGGATGTGTAGCATTGTCAGCATGGCATCTAGGAATTTCTTGAAGAAGCGTGACAGTGCGCTTTGCGAAACGCCTCCGGCCACCGCAATTACCCCCTCGAAACTCCCTGAGGCCAGTAGGTGCAGGCTGCATAGGACCTGAACGTGCGCAGGGATTGCATTGGTCCGGTGTGTCTGGTTCTGCAGTAATGGTTCCAGGTCTGCAATCAGGCGCATGATCATTGCACGATTGAGGCAATACTTCTCGTACACCTCGTCCTCATTCTGCCCGAGCAACGTTATGCGCAGTCTGAAAACTCGCTCCTGCTGCATTGATTCCCCTTATTTAGTTCTGGCAAAATAGCGATTTTTGGGTTTTTCGTTATTAGCGACTGTTGTTGCATTGGGGTGCGATTCGTTATTTGCTATTGGCACTTTCCGGGAGCTAATAGTGATTCCGGTAACTGCTAATTCGGTATTTAGCGATTCGGTAATTTTGCATTTTGGTTATTAGCGATTCGGTATTTTGGCGGATTTATATTTTGCGATTCGTTATTTGCTCACGTTTTGGGTTCATGCATTTGAAGTAGGTATTTTTTAATCGCTAACGGGTGATTTTAGCGATTCGGTATTTTACCGACTGGATTTTGGCTTGATGCATGAGGCTGTTGGTTATTAGCGATTCGGTATTTTGGCGGATTTATTTTTTGCGATTCGTTATTTGCTCACGTTTTGGGTTCATGCATTTGAAGTAGGTATTTTTTAATCGCTAACGGGTGATTTTAGCGATTCGGTATTTTACCGACTGGATTTTGGCTTGATGCATGAGGCTGTTAGCGTTTTGATAGCTGACTTGTATAATCTGTTAATTTACTGTAGGTGAAGTTTGTCTTGTTTGGTGTTTGTTTTGAGCCAGGTATGTTGCAGCTTTCTAATAAGTTTTTTTATGCCTTTTATCTCTATGTTACTCCAAGGTGCTTTCTTTCTTTTGTTCTGTTGTGTGGTTTTGAAGTAATATCGGGATGTCAAAAGCTTCCTGTAGCCACTCATATAGTTTTTTAACAGAATTTATTGTTTCCAGATTTGTACTTGATGTTAGTTGTGTTTCTAAGTGTTCCAAATTGAGTTTGTTCCAAGGTCGATAGGTGGATGAATGTAAGGTAGTTTTAGGTGAGTCGCTTAGTGTTGTTTTATGTTAGAAAGCAAGCAAGTGGTGGTCTGACCATGTGACTGGATTTATAGTTTGAAAGGTAACTAGTTCGGTATTAGCAAAAGTGACATCTAGGCTATGTCCAGTGATGTGTGTGGGTTTGTGGACAATCTGATGCAGGTTTAGTGAGTCTAGGCCCGTGATTATTGTTTCTGGATGGGTCATATTGGGTTTGTCAAACCAAATGTTGAGGTCACCCAGAACGAATAGGTTGGAGTGTATTGTTATCAGGTTTGAAACTGTGTCTAGAAGTGCGTCTGGGATTGTCGCCTTGCTAGCTGGAGATCTGTAATGGAGCAGGAAGTTACAGGAGGAAGACGGTGTAGGATTGCATCTGGTGAGAATTCTTTATGTTGATGTCGGCAAATTTAGTGATATGTAATGTTTGCCTGAACACAACAGCTAGACCACCTCCTTTTTTGCCTATAAGATTTTGGGTGATCTTTTGATAGCCTAGAGCAGAGGTCTTCAAACTTTTGGATGCCGAGACCCCCCTGTCAACATTTTGAGGCGTAAGGACCCCCTCCTGACAAAAATGTCTAAACCTGTTGACTAAATTGCGTGGGATGAAAATGTAAATGAGGTTATGTGATGCCGCGTATTTTGGGATAGCATTGCTTCATTATTTTGATATTTGTTACACACAGTAACGCTGAGGAAAGATTTCACCCAATCAGTACCCATTTATAACCAAAATACAGCAATTATCATCAGAAAGATTTCAAGTCATCCTTTGTGAAGGGCCTTCCACTCTGCAGCAATACGTGCTGCCACATTAGAAGCTCACCTGGCCCTGACCGGAAGAAGCAGGGGTCCCTTAAAACCCTGGCGGTTTTGTGTAGAGTTAAGCCGTTTACCCATGCAGCTTTCCTCTCACCCCCTCCCTTCCATCCCTCTCTTCTCTCCTAACCCCGGATCCCTCTCTCACTTTGCAGGTCATTTTCTTTCACCCCTTTTTACAACTTCTGAACTCTCCCCATTCAACCTCTCACTTCACCTTTAATCACCTCTTGCCATTCTGTCCTTTCACTGCCCTCATCTCTAACAGTCTCTCACATTTATCTCATGGCCTATCTGGCCCTGTCACCTCCCGTGCCCCTCAGCACTTCTCATTCACCTCGTCTCTTCATTCAAATTTTTGTCTATTTGTATCTTACACCTCTCCAGTCCCCCCATTCCTCTTTCACATCTCCCATTTGTTCTAACAGAAGCCCTCACCTTTGGATCACACTCACTTCTTGCGTGTCCACACTTCTCTTCGGCAATTCACATTTCTCCTCATCCCTGACCTCTTCAATCAAATTCTCTCACTCCCTTGCTGTCCTCTCTCATTTTGGGTGCGGATGCAAGTTCAGAATGGGATGAATGAATGTATGATTACTGATGGGCTTGTTTGAGTGAGTTGCATATTGAGTAGTGAGGGGGACAGGTGAGTGAAGTGTCACATGAGTGCAGGATGAGTAGTGTACTCGTGTGACTGCAGGTTGAGGTATAGTGTGAGCAGGACAAGTGCATTTTGAGTGCAGAGTGATCACTGTGAGTGCAAGGTGAGCGGGTGAATGGTGCAAGTGCATGGTGATCAGTGTGAGTGCATTGTGATCACTGTGAGTGCAAGGTGAGCGTGACAATAAAGGGCGAGAATGAGGAATGAGTTGTCTGAATGCAGGGTGCATTCCCAGACCCATGAAGTAACTCAGCATGTTATTGACGGGGCGTAGACTTTAAGATCTAAGTTAAACTATTGCGGCATTAATCGGGGATCGAGGGTGAAGGAAATGAATAATGTGCTGATCCTGCAACAAACTTCCAGTCCTATGGTTAGGGTTACCAGCAGATTATTTTGATGGCCCAGTCGGTACAAAAATAAGCAGTCACCTAAAGCGGTATTTTCAGCGCTTATCTGTGCATACTTCCCAGGGCCGGCTTTAGTGCTGGTGGTGCCCTGTGCGACAATGTTTGTTGGTGCCCCCCCAATGACCACCCCCACCACGGATTCTCTCACTAGCACCCTTTAACAGTGACCAAGTCTCCATAACCCCACACTCTCAGATGCATTGAATTAGTTATATAGTGCCACTCATACCAGTGTAGGGTGTCCGTGCACTTTGCATCACACACACATTACACAGAGACAATCAATCATAAGTGTGTAAATCAGTGTATAGGAAATGTTATATAAGCCAAAGGACTAAAAGTATAGGAGTCACATGTCATCCATACTGGTAGGCAGTATAGTTCAAGAGTGCTTGGTGTGGAGAAGCACAAACTCAGAGTCGAAAAAGAAACAGCATAGTTGGGAGTTTCTTTTAATAATAAGAATTGATTTCTAGCCAAATTAACCCTTTTTGCAACATTAATCAATGGTCTAATAAGGTATTCTTTGTAGTGTGCATGCTGTTCTAGGATGAAAGTTAATAGCTCACTATTCTATATTAGTACTTTAAGTTATAAATTGCAAGTAACAAAAGGATGTCTCTTTTGAAAGCAGTAACCTGCTGATCTCTTCACATCATACGCACTCTGTAATCTACTTGCTACACGTTCTTTGCAGCAGGCATATTAACCCTCTGCACTAACTTCACCTAAGTCAAAACCTCAACTAAACAAAATGCTGATCTCGCTCCAGGAAGATAATTAATCACACGAGTTATCTTGACATTTATGTGAGGCCTGGTAATTGTGGGCGGAAAGAAACGCTGCAGCAGGTGCTTCAAAAGCACAATAAACTTTCACACACGGCGCCCCCAGGAAGCCAACTTTGTATTCCTTTCCATGAAATGCATTCTCACACTACGGCAGTGAATGTAAAATCCAAATGTAAGGAATAGGCACAGTGGGGACCCAGGGGGTACTGGAACCAGCAAAAAAACCTAAGCCTCTGTAACCAGTTTACAAAGGCATGTTAAAATGCAAATGGTCTTTAAAGACCTGTGAAAAAACACGGGGGTGCCGGAGATAGGAATCCAGACACTGCCCAGCTGAGCCCCCAGCAGCTCAAGTTTCACTGCAGCAGCCCGGGCTGAGACACAGGACGGGGGAAGTGTGGGGGGGGGGCTGAAGCCCTTGGGCCTGGGCAGAAGTGTGACTGGGAAGGCGCGACCCCCTTTGCATCACTCCACGGCCCCCCTGGGGGTCGCGCCCCACAGTTTGAAGACCCCTGGCCTAGAGGAACGGCTTCATGCAGGACTGGAGCCATATCATCTCCCAACCATGATTCAGTTACAAATAGTATGTCTGGTTTTGCATAAGTGAGAAGGTCGTAGATGTGATGTTTGTTTTTAGAGAGGGATCAAGCTTTTATTAGTAGACAGTTTAGAGAATGGGCTTTGGTGATAGTGAGACTTTGTTTTGTGAAAGAATGATTAGTATTGTGTTGGTTTGTAGTAGGTGTGTTTTTAGTGCTGGCATTAGTTGTGTTAGGATAGCAATCGTGTAGTTGTTCTGTATCATGTTCCTCATCCAGCATGCTAAGAAGTCATTTTGATGGGTCTGCGTGTGTAGGTGGTGGAGACGGTGTTTGGTGTGCTATGTTGTTTTTGTGGTGTAACAGTAGACATGGGGAAGTGAAGTTGTGAGGTGTGGCACGTCGCTTATATTGTTTGCGTGTGTTTAGGGTGGAAGGTGTATGAGTCAGGGGTGGTGGTGCAGCATGTGGGTCATGTAATGAGGTTCTAAATTGTCCAATGGATGAGAGGCGTTTGGAAGAGAGTTGCTGTGTTGCTGTATCTGTGTTAGATGTGGTGGAAGAGAGAAAGCTTGGCATTGGTGTATGTTCCTTTGTGTGGTTTGAAAGGTGGGTGTATGTTTGTATTTTGTGATGGTAAGTATTATGAGGTGTTGCACTTGGAAGATCTTGTTGTGTTGGTGTGTGGGATATGTTTTGTTTTTAAGGAGTATTGAAAAGAGGTGGTGGTGTATTTGTTTCATGCGATGGATTTGTTTGTATAGTATTGTTTGTGAGAGGAGGTTGTAAGGTAGAGGGGGTGGTGATGTGTTTATGAGTAGAGTGTATGTTTTGTGTATGAGGGAATGAAGTAGAGGTAAGAGTGTTTGTCTTAGACTGGTTTGTTGCAAGAGTTAAAAAGTATGGTGTCGTGCAGTGTATGTGTTGTGAGTTTATGTTGTGGTAGAAGGAAGAGGAGGGTGTTGGTTGGACAAATGATGGATGGATGATTATATGTTTGTTAGTGATAAAAAGTGGTCTGTTACTAGTAATCAGAGCACGGAGTGTGTGTCTGGATGGGATGTAGTTAAGTATGGTGTGGAATGGGGTTGTGTTAGTGATGAGTGGATTGGTTTGTGGTATAGCATAGAGTTGTGTATTGTTTGTAGGTAATGGCAGAAATGTGTGATAGCTAGGATGGAAGGGTGTATGGGTGTGGTGTGTGTGCTATTGTAGTGGGTGCTGAGACATGGATTTGTGCATAGTGTTGGTTTGTAGTAAATGTGTGGTGTACATTTGTTGTGGTGAGTGTGTTGCTCTGTTTGTGGATGTGGATGGTGTGGGCTAGGTATTACTGAATGGGATTTTTGGCCCTAGTCCCAAACAGGCTCAAACAGGCAATTGCCCTTGTCCTCTCTGCCCTTAGCCCTGAAGCCCGGGCCTCGAAAGCCCTGAGCCTTGGTCTTTTATAACTCTATTAATCAGGTGACCCCTTCAGCCAATGGGAACCCTAGCCCTAACAGTATCCAATCACAACACTAGCCCTAACATCTAGAACGAATAGGAAACTAGGACCTTACAGCCAATCTTAGCCCTAGTCCAAGCACCCAATCAATTTAAAAAACCCTGATCTCTATGTCCAATAGAGGCCCTAGCCCTACCATTAGTCCCAATCCAAGTCCAAGCAACCAATGACACAGGGAGCCCTAGTCCCTACTTCCAATAGAAAGCCTAACCCTACTCTCAGTCCCACACCTAGTCTATCTACCAATCACACCAGAAGCCCTAATCGCTATTTCCAATTAAAGTATGTAGTGATGTCATGGATAAGAACTGTGGTCGTGTAGTCATGACCATGTAGAATCTACAGGGATTCTTTTATAGTCAGTTGCTGGAGACTGGGATACTGGAAGCAAGTGGACTGCTCTGTGTCCATGTAATAAATGTCTCAAAACAAGAGTAAGGCTTCGCATCATTACAAAGGCCTAACCCTAGACCTAGTCCCAACCCGAGTTCCAACAACCAATCACCCAGGAAGCCCTAGTCCCTACTTCCAAAAGAAATCCTAACCCTAGCCCTATTCCCAACCCTACATTGAATGAGTCACAGACCCAGAAACCAATCAGAACCCTCAAAAACCCAAACCAATAAGGACACTAACCCTAATGCAATAGAAACACCAGATACAACCACCAATCAGTGTACACATGTACCAACCAATAGTAGACTATATAAGGTCCAAGCGATCTCAGACAAGGTTTGCTGGCAAGGGAGTTGGAAGCTGCTCCTCTATTCAGAAATCTCCTAGGAGATAGACAGGCTCAATTCACACTTTGGACTTCTGCAGGTAAGGGCCTAACAAACTTGTCCTCTAACAATACTGTTGTTTGTATAAAACTTTACTCCCTCTATTGGCCAAAAAACAAAGTGCACAGTCCCTATTAAGCACATTTTAAACAGCAGATTACTGCTGTCACAGAGCACCCTCTGTTCTCTCTATGGTGTTGAAATGTCCCTGTTGCTAGGGAGGGAGGGGGGCTGGTTTTCACTCACTTGCTAACACAAAATGGGAGCTGGGGGTGGACTGCTTAACATATAGGTCTTAGCACAGAGCAAGGGAGAAAAACTGAGGGAAAAACTGATAGTCACGGGAAATGAGAGGGAAAAAACTACAGAGTTAGGACTGCAAATCCCACAATTCAACAGGTTAAATGGAGACAGTCACAGGCAAGGAAGAACTACAAGTCTAAGCACAAAACAGGCGATAAAGTACGCAATCACGGGCAGGTTAAATCTACAATTTTAAACTGTAACAACCACAGGCAAAGACAGTTAAAGAAAATAAATAAAAAAAATTATGCAATCACAGGTAGGGAAAATCGTTTTTAAATTGTTAGGAAATAGACAGCACTATTCTGCCTCCCTACCACTTCCTGGACTCTGCTGCTTCACTGCAATCTGGTGCACAGGTAGACTGCAACTCACCAAAATGGCAGGGAATCTTTTGGGGTGCACCCAGCAAGGCGTTAAAGGGCCTGCGCAGGTGTGAGAGGAGGGCTCAGGGTTGCCTGGGAGCTGAAGAGCCAATCAGCAGGCCTAGGTTTGCTGACCTGGGGGTGGGGCTGGGGCTGGGGAGCTGCTCCTCTATTTAGTAATCTCCTAGGAGACAGACAAGCTCAATCCACACTGTGGACTTCTGCAGGTAAGGGCCTTACAAACTTGTCCTCTAACAACACTGTTTGTATAAACCTTTACCCCCTCTCCTGGCCAAAAAACAAAGTGCACAGTCCCTATTAAACACAGCTTAAACAGCAGATTACTGCTGTCTCAGAGCACCCTCTGTTCTCTCTCTGATGAAGAAATATCCCTGTTGCTAGGGGTGAGGGGTCGCTGGTTTCACTCACTTGCTAACACAAAATGGGAGCTGGGTATGGACTGCTTAACATACAGGTCTTAGCACAGAGCAAGGGAGAAAAATAGGTGAAAAACGGATAGTCACGGGGAATGAGAGGTAAAAAACTACAGAGCAAGACTGCAAATCCCACAATTCAACAGGTTAAATGGAGACAAGGAAGAACCACAAGTTTAAACACAAAACAGGTGATAAAGTATGCAATCACGGGCAGGTTAAAACTACAATTTTAAACTGTAACAACCACAGGCAAGGAAAGTTAAAGAAAATGAAAAAAATTATGCAACCACAAGTAGGGAAAATTGTTTTTTAAATTATTAGGAAAGAGACAGCACTAGTCTGCCTCCCTACCACTTCCTGAACTCTGCTGCTTCACTGCAATCTGGGGCACAGGCAGACTGCAACTCACCAAAAGGTTTCAGCCTAAGAACAATTCAAGCAAGATGATTTCATAGTCCAGCCCAGAACATTTAATATGAAGTCCTGACTATTCCGAGTCCTTAAAATCAATGGAACCTACCGGTGGCAAACTACATCTATATGCAGACACTTGGGAACAAGACATCAGCAACAAATGGATTCTAAAGATCATATGAAACTTCTTCTGGATAGACTTTGAGCATCCCTTTCAGGATGAGGTTCCTTCCCACTCCAGTTCCCAAGTATTTCATAAAGCACAAAGCCTTCCTTTCTGGGATTCAAGACCTCCCCTTAAAAAGGGCTATTGTGAGAGTTCACCATTGGAGTGGGATTGCATTCCATCCTATTTATGGTTCAAAAAGACTCAGGTGCATTCAGGTCAGTTCTGGATGTGAAGAGGGTAAACACCTGTGTTTTAACTATCCTTTTCAAGATGTCAAGATGGTAACCTTGCAATCAGTTATTCCTTTGGTAAAGGAGGGAGACTTTCTCACCACAATAGATTTGGAAGATACCTATCTCCATAATCCTATTGCCAAAGACTACAAAAGGCATTTGCATTTTGCAGTATGAGGTCAACACTTCCAGTTAGCAGTTCTACCCTTTGCGCTCAAATCCACTTGGAGGATATTTACAAAGGCCCTGGATCCTCTGATCGCTTTATTCCACATAGAGGGCATTTTTGTTCATCCTTATTTAGACAATTTGCTCATTCATGCACCATTAGCAGAAAGGGCCCACTCTCACACCGAGGCAGTCCTCACTTTATTGCAAAAGCATAGGTTTCTAATAAATTGGGCAAAGTGAGAGACAATTCCATCTCATGCTCTTCATAGTGGCTCAATGTCGTACAAACACAGGAATACTGGCACTTCCCTAAGCGAGATTGGTAAAAATCCTGAAATGGTTGCAAAATCTATTGACATAGATGGATCCTACCATTTTCTCATGCCTCTAGGTTCAGGGAGATCAGCCTTGGACCATTTATGTGATTCCATGTGCAAGGCTCCATCTTCAGCAGTTTGTGATATTTATTCTGTCTCTGTGGGATCCTCTTTCTTTGAATTTTGACCAGAGAATCTCTTTGTCTCAGAGAGTCCAACATCAGTTACAATGGTGGCTTGGTTCTTCAAATCATCTAAAGGGGGTTCCTCTTTCTCCACAGTCCCCTTGATTATCACTAAAAATATCAGTATCTTGGGATGGGGAGCTTAACTAGGTCATAATCAAACCCAGGGTGTATAGTCACTACCACATAGCAAGAGGTCCTATAACTGGAGCTAATTACAAACTGCCCGTCTAGCTCTGAAGGCATTCTCTTCCAAAATCACATGCAAGTGGTTCTTGTAAAGGACTGACAATATACCCACCAAAGCTTACTTCAACAAGCAGGGAGAAATAAGATCGGAATCCCCCCCACACAAACACCTTTTCTCTCCTGAGGTTTCCTTTTCTGTCTTGAGGTGTCTTCTGAGAGTCAGGAGGTAGAGAGTTACAGTACTTCTGATTGCACTGACATGGGTCCGCTCATGTTGTTTTCCTTCTCCTGACGTTTTGGAAATCAAGTATAGAATAGAAACTTCCCACCTATACATCTCCATCAGCCTTTACTGTCCTACACCAGGAGGTTCTCATGAGACTCAAACTAGTGGTCTAGTAACTGAGAGGGTGGGGATGAGGAGGATTGGTCTTCCTGACAATTTGGTTCCTACTGTACAACCATCTAGGCAATCTTACACCTTGAAACCTTATTCCAGACATTGGGTGTAAAGACAATTGGACCCTTTCACTGCACATTTGTTTCAAATTATGTCATTTTTAGAGAATGGGCTGTTGCTGGCCTTAAGAATTTCCAATCTGAAAATCCCATGGGCCCCTAGAAGAGCTTTTAGAGGTTCCTGGAGTATATCCTTCCTGGGGTATTAGGCAGCTTCTTGAAACAGGCATTTTCTTCAGGAAACTTGACGATAGGATTGTTTTACGTCCTCTACCTTCTTTTTGCCCAAAGGTTAATTCACCCTTTCACCGAGGTCAGAAAGTTATGCATCCTCTATTATTTCGTTCTCCAGTTTCGGAAGAGGAGGAACAGCTTCACAAGTTGGATGTTAAAAGGGCTCTCCTAGTTTACCTTGAAAAGGTGGAATCCTTTAGAAAGTCTGAGTCTTTATTTGTTAATTTTGGCCCCGCTCGGAAGGTTTGCTATCCTGCTGTATCTTCTTTATCTTCTGGGTTAGATCTCTTATGACGATTGCTTATAAGGCAGATGGTCAATCTCTCTCCAGTGGTATTCAAAGTGTGCCTACTCGTGGTATGTCCACATTTGTGGCGGAAATCTAGGGGTCCTCTATAACAGAGATTCAAGGGCAGCAACATGGGTTTCTCCGTCCACTTTCATTAATCCTTATAGGATTGCTCAGGACATAGATTTAGGTAATGGTTTGGTTCAAAAGTCTTAGCCTCTATGAAGTTATAGGGGATGTTCTAACAGTACAATTCTGGTTTTCTGGTTACGGTTTTCTGATTGAACTTTATTTTCTGAAGCATACACATTACAGATGTCCTGATTGTCTATGCTTTGTATTTCTCACATCAGGAAGGTAGGAAAGCGAGGGGGGGGGGCGATGGGTAATGATTTGGTTACTTACTGGTAATCGTATTACTCTGTGTCCCACCCCTTACTTTTAGTACTTGCATCCGTCCCTCCATCCCATTTATCCAGGCGTACTGTAAAAATATTAAAGGCTTGGAATGGATAGGAGAATTGAGGGGAGAGGAGCCTTTTATTTGGTTAGTTGGCGTTGTCAATTGGTTGTCCAGGGAGGGAGTGGTGCCTCACATCAGTAAGGAAAAAAACCGACGGGTAGGACCCAAGGTAATGTGTTTACTGGCAAATAATCCAAGCATTTATAAAAAAATATATATAGAATGACATCAGTAGCCTCATTTAGTTCCACCAGAGGGCCCCTTTATTATACATTGCCCCGTTGAATACTTGAATCATCGCAATTACATTTAGCGTTTCTTCTTGTCACAAGTCTTGCTTGCAATAAGTCCGTTACATCGCTAGATAACCACCATCTACTCTAACCATACAGAATACGACTCTAACTCTCCTTTTTATCGGAAAAGGAGTTTTTAGGTCGCTCTCATATATCTGTAAACAACTTTCTAAATGTTGTCTTTTGTGGTTTCAGTGGTGTCGCAGGTACGCAACTCTATGGGATTAGGCGCCCTCAAGTGTCTTAAAGCAGAGAGTTCTCAACTGCTGGAAAAGCTGGGCTTTGTACTTTGACAACATACCTCAGTGGCTCACCTGCTTTTGACCATTATAGACCCACACCTGAGTCTGGTGAAGATGCAAGGGCTCTGGTCAGCTTCTGCTCGTCTCTCTCCTCTCGCTGAAGTTTTCCCTTTATGGTGCCAATGCAAATGGAGGAGTCCCTTATAATTCACCCATGCAATGCAAGTTATTCATAGTAATCTGCTGGCCTCTCTATAAATTGCTGTGCCAAAATCCAACTGCATTCTTCTTCATTCAAAGCAAACAAAAAGAGCTGATGGACGGAGCGCTGAAACGTTCAGACACTCACCCCCAGCCACAGATCTGGATTGAATCCATCATCGTTCTTTAGCTTCTTTATGCAGTCAGAACCGAAGGTCAATAGCATGGCAAGTTAGCTCACACTTGATAATTTAACATGAAAAGATTAAAAGCCACTCCAGTCCTGCAGTGGAAAACATAAGTTCCATATTAATTTGCCACCACCAATAGATGACACCACAAGGCTAGTAGCATCCCTCACTTTAAGGAAGCACCTGCTACTGGTCACCAGAAGCTGTCGGGCCGGACATTAATCGCTAAAGTCTGCAGGGAAGAAGGAAAAGTGCAAAAAAGCAACTAGAAGTAGCCATAAATCACCAGGAGTTCACATCCAAACCATACTGCCTGTCACTCACTGTCATTCATGGTTACGAGGGTTGGAATCCTCTGAAAGGCATTCCAATCTGACAAAGATTCAAGATGGCATGGATAGAACCAAACAGTGGAGAAGAAATGTAACATTATGAACCACGTAGCCCTTAATGTTGTCTTGGCACATATTTTAACTCTGTAATCAAAACTTTCACTAAGATTTTGGCATCCTGCCCCGAAGAGGCGCACGCGAGAGCCCTGAAGAGTACCCTTTTTCCTTCTTGAAAACTGCATGTTCCCAGCTATATGCCTACAAATCCCCAGGTAAATTCCATACTGCTTCAGGACTCAACCCTTCATCAGTTTTTATTTAAAAAGAATGATTCATTATGTTTCCTTAAGTTGTCTTTCACTGGCAGTGTCGGTCTGGCCTAAAGGACAATCAATTAGTGCCCAAGGGCTGGTCTTGTGTGGACAGGTTTTTAGATTGAAGCCTACCAGGTCTGACAGGTCAGTGTGTGGACAGGTTTTTAGATCGAAGACTACCACACAGCACAGCTGTCTGGTTTGCTAAAAACATCTTGCGGACATTTGGCAAGCTTCCCTAGGAATGCATTCCGTCCATTGCTCATCATTGTGTTTGTGGTTTGTAAGTCACTTTTGCTTGCTTAATATTTGCTGGCTTTGTTTATTTTAGGCTGTCCAGCTTGAGTTAGTCCATCCTGTAGAGCACAGCCTGCCTCCAGGGCTCCTTGTATTCTTCCACGAAAGCATCCGCAATTGCTTGCTTTCTGTAAACAAGTCTATAATTTTATTCTTATATTATCACATTTGCTGGACATTCAAAGACATAGGTCAAATATCAGGCTCTGTCTTCCAAGGAAGCGTGGGGCCTCATTAACATGTCCCTTGCGCCGCCACTGTGCCACTTTTGTTTTTACGCAGTGACAGAGCAATAAGAGGGCCACACTGCGACATATCTACCAACTGACGCATTGGGTACAATGTCTCAGTTTGTAGAGCCCTACGTCACATTATACCTGTGATAGGTATATTGTATGTGGGGTAGGTGTTCCAACAAAAAAAGCCATGTAGAACTGACTGCAGTGAAATGTACAACATTTCACTGCATCACTCTATGACTTCACTGCGTCAAAATCCTTATGCCTGCTCAGACCAGACGTATGGAATGACGCAGGGCTTTTACAATGGGACTCGCCTATGTGTTATGATGCTTTGCTGGAGTTGCATCAGTTTTACGACCAACTCCAGCAATGCATCACTTTTGCGCCAACAGATGTGTCAAAATTTCTGACACATCTGTTAATCCTTGCGCAATAGAACCCTGTATTGTAAATACAGCACGTCCATGATGTCGCGAGGACATGTGGCGCAGGCGCAAGAAAACGGACTCATCAATGGCGATGCATCATTTTCTTGTATATAAGGCCCTTGGCGTTTACTTTTCTTTTTCTGACTTCAAAGTGAGTGGATTTATGTGACAATCCTGCTGGGTACCCATGTGAGATGAAAGTCTGCAGGGTGTTTTTTTTTCTAGCACACAAGAAAATTTAAATAGCTATAAATGAACTGTGCAAATATTTCAGAATATAACAGAATTAGGGAAGCACAAATGAAAGACAATGTTTTTGTAATTCTGAAGTGTGCTGGAAGCTAATACTTTAATACAATCAAAACAAATCAGTACATTTTGGTTTGTGCGTTGTATAGTTTTATCAGTAAAACTGTATGTCTGTGCAAATGTAATGGCCATTTCAATTGAAAATGTGTTGTCTGTAATGGAAATGCACTGACACCATGCATGCTTTACTCTCGAAAATCCACTCTATGAAACTATCCAAAACAACACTCACGATACACTGTGACACTCTACTCCCATCTCCATTATGCCACTCCACACTATTCATCTCCAACCCACTCTACGTCACTCAACTCTGTGACATTCTACACCACTCTACTCTACACAACTCTATGCCACTGTACTCTATGCCATTCCACTCTACAATACTACGCAAAACTCTACTCCACTCTACGGCTCTCCACTCTGCTCCACTCTACGCCACTTTACTCTACTCTGTGCTACACCACTCTACACCCCTCCACTGTACCTCACTCCACTCTGACACTCTACGCCACTCTTCTCCACTCTACGCCACTCATTGCCACTCTACAATGCTCCACTCCATGCCCCTCCACTCTACGATACAACACTCTACTCTACAACACTTTACTCCACCCTACAAAACTCGACACCATTCTGCACCCCTCAATGAGACTCTATGACCCTCCATGACACTCTATGACACCCCAATCTATGACACTCCACTCAACGTCACTGTACTCCATTCCACTCTCCTCTATTCCACTCTATGCCACTCAACTCTACAAAACTCTACTCCACTCAATGCCACGCCACTCTACATCCCTCCACGTCACTCTACTCCACTCTATGCCACAACACTCTATGCCCCTCTACTCCACTCAATGTCCCTCTCCTCTATGCCCTTCGATTCTATGCACCTCCACTCTATACCACTCCACTCTATGACACTCTACTCACCACTCTCCTCTACGCCATACTTTTAGCCACATGTAAGTGAACAACATGAGAATTTGGCAACTTGCATAAGGTGAGACCTATTTGCTTTGCTAATGCTTGTTTTAGTTGTCTGTGGGTATGTTTATGGTCTGCTGGACCAGTTTTTACTTTTGATTCTCTACTATTAAAACAAACCGTCTGCAGCAAGCTAAAATCCCTGCAATTATTCATACCTTGCAAAACACATTGGGCCCGATTCACAGAACTAACTTAAGACAAAATCCCAAACTTACTACCATTTTGGTATTCACAGAAGGCACTTACTCATTTTGTTATTCACCGAAGGCACTTACTCATTAATGAGTGCCTTCATTAATGAGTAAGTGCCTTCTGTGAATACCAAAATGAGTAAGTGCACTTATTCATTTTGGTATTTACAGAAGGCACTAAGGGCCAATGTGTCATTCCAAATTGCGATCGCAAACGCTGAAATTCGCAGAATTTCTGCGTTTGCGATCGCAATTGGGTTTAGTGGTATGTATGAATGAAAAACAGCCTTGCAAAATAAGGAATCGCAAAATTTGCGATTCCCTATTTTGCGATTGCATTTAAGGAATTACAAATTGCAATTGCAATACAATCTAAGAAGCACAGAAAAAGTGCAATTTGGCCTTAAGGAATAGCAAATTATCACCAACTTCAAGTTGGTGATAATTTGCGATTTCTTTAAAAAATGCACTTTTTTGCATTTTTCAAAGTGCAATGTGGCGCACAGACATGCCCTATGTGCACACATACATATTTCAGGGTTGCAACAGGGTGTCCTTTTGACACCCTGGGACCCTTGAAATTGCATTCTCAATTTGCGATTCTCTAATTGCGAATCGCAAATTGAGAATGTCTTCCCATTCATTCCTATAGGCCTCCTAGCCCATAGGAATGAATGGGAAGGAATCCCTTAATTGCGAATCCCTATTTGCGATTCGCAATTAAGGAATATCAAGGAATCGCAAATTATTTGCATTTTTTATTTACATCCTTTTTGCTATTCTCAAATAGCGACTCTCTAAAAATCGCTAAAACCAGTCTTTGATACATATGCCCCTAACTCATCAATGACTAAATGGTAGTAAGTTTAGGATTTTGTCTGGTTAATTCTGTGAATGGGGCCCATACATCTGTAAATCGTCCCAATTTGTAAACGTGGACCACATTTTATCTGTCTGACTCACTAATTAGGCCACTTTTATTTTGGTGCCAGAGCCTATTTTCTGTTCCAGTCCGACCTTATTCACTGGTACAGTCCCAGGGCAGGAATGAGGGGCTTCATTTTTGGGGTCCATGCATGAGGTTGAGCATCCTGGAGAGGCGTACCATGAAGAAAAGCATAGAAACACATTCAAGGACAATCAAGACACTCGTACCAAGATGGCAGCACAGATCAGGCATTCTCCATAGAGCGACTCTGGGTAAAATGCACAGGCTCATATTCACATTATTGTTCACTGGTTAGCAGGGTGAGTTGTACAGGTTTGCTTCACTTCTGTCCATTCTACACCCAATCGTTGGATACCTGTGGGTTGTGTCCTTTACATTGGGACTCCCCTAGTCAATTTTGTGCACCTGCTGACTTTCTGTTTTTAATTTTACGAGTTGTTTTGTCATGATCTACTAATGGAACACTTCCTGGAACTATCTGAACATATGAGGGTTGCAATCTTACCTCAGGTCTCTGGTAAGAGACACGCTTAAGAATTGAGGAGAGGCCTTTGATGTTTATAAAAACGCACTGCTTGGTTGCTGCTTTGTAACATTTGTCTACACTAAACACCCTTCCACTTAAGAGAGGTATTATGTGCTCTAGTGTCTGTTGACAACCCCATATACTATCCACAGTCCTGGTCACTGAGGTGTGCTGGACTCATTCCTCAGTATCAAGGTGTAGTGAAGCTGTTGAGATGGCACAGTTTCATACTACTGAGCACTCACCTCCTGATACTACCTAAGGAACCTCCTGTGTCTGTGGCACAGTATTACTGCAATGCTGAGCTCTCTCAAACCTGTGTTGCCTTGAACCACTCATTCGGATTCCTAGTTTTCTACTCTGCATTAGGCTTCCACCCTTCTAATCCAGTTCATGCCAGCTTGGATGCAGCTCCTGGTCTCTGGTTTCCCTGAGGGTGCACATTTCCTTTCCCCAAGCTAGCTTGACGGCTCCTGCCTTGTGCTTCCCTCAGTTCCACACACTTTCCTATTGCCTCTTATTTTCCTTTCTTTCTTTTATTACAACGTTATCTTTCCTTGGTGCCCTGGTTTTAAGAATCTCGGATAGTTGTTCTCTCGCTTTCCTGGTTGAGCTTTTGCAAAAGTACTAGGCCTCGATGAAAGTGTGTGAGCTACCCCTGTGGTCCTAGCTTGTCTTCGTTCTTCCGTCATTCCCCTCCGAGGCCACATGACTCTCTGCCCTGTCTCACCAGGCGCTGGCTCTATATCAAGCCCTTGGCCAGCCTTTTTCTACAAGCATTTCAAGCATTTCCATTGTCTCTACCCCGCCAGCACTCCCCTGCCTCTCATCTCTTCCGTTATCTACCCGTTGGCAAAGGTGCAGGGGGTCCCACGTGAGATGTGGTGAGCTTTAGAGACACCGTTTGCAGTTCTCTGCGCGGCAAACAGCGACTACTTTAGGCCGACTTAAGAGCACGCTTACATAAGATGGCTGTTGATATCTGTGCTCTCTTCAGGTTCGGGGAAGCAAACACATTCTCATGTGCCCAACTGCAGTGTTTCCTATCCATCCGTTCCTGTTCTTTATCAACCCACTGAACCTACATCACATCTCCACCTTTGCTGTGCAGCCGCACCTGTGTGTTCTTCAGTTCCGCCTATTTGCTGAGCTCCTATTGAGCCTTACACTTAAATCCTTGCTGGTTTTGGCTTCTCCTGTTATCTTGACCCTGCAGGATTGAGTCTGCTTCAGCCTCCATTCTGTGCCTCCTACCTCAGTTCATGGGCGTAACAAAGACCCCCAACCATTCAAGGGCCCAATGGATATATGTGAGACTCAGGGGCCCCTCTCCACATGCTACAAGGGCCCCTCATTTGCGTTACACCACTGCCTCAGTCCAGCTCACAGGAACAATCTTTTGCTCACCAGATCCTTAAAGACCAATCTTCCCTAACTCCTATGTTCCTATAGGTCTTGCATCCTTCCTGATCCGGTTTCAGTGGCGTTTCATGACTAAATGTGAGACCTGCCCGTTGTTAAGAAAATGTCTACTGTATTAATGTCTTTCCACAAAGGCCCCTCTCCTCCCCGCCCCTGTGCTTTATGTAGACAGTAGGAAAGACCTATGACTTTAGAGACCAGTTTATCAGAAAATATTACTGGTGACCACCGCTTGAAAGATTGTACTCTAGTTTGGAACTATGAGCCTATGGCTGGTGCAAACATTGTTGCCGTTCTTAACGTGATGCCATATGTGGCACACGGTCCTGGAGCTGGGGCGACATTTGAAACTATCAAGGAGTAACCCAATGCCCTCTTAATGGGACACTGAAGTCCACTATTATCTTAAGGTAGCAGCAACCCTGGGTGTGGCACATCTGGTGCCAGAGAGTCAGCTGGGAGATGGGTTTGGACACGTGTTGCAGAGGAAGAGTTTCCATCACGTGCACACAAGCCATAGCTTTTATTTTAAATAAGCCTGGGCATAGCCGGCGTAGTGCCTCTACGCGTATTTCCACGGAGTTTGAAAAAAAACCTCCTCCAGGCAGAAGAGGAGGCAGCCACGCAGGTAAGTGCCTTCTTTTTTAATTTTTTATTAATTTGGGAGGGTGGAAGGGCTGGCTAACTCCGCTCCGCCACGGAGGGGAGTTTTTGCCTAAACTCCACATTTGGAACGGAGCGCGGAGTAGGCAAAAATCTGCAAACTCCGTTGGCGGAGCAGAGTTACCCGCCCAGGGTTAAATTTAAACATTTCCACGCATTTTAATAATAAATGTATTCAACAACATATAACATATTATCAAGAATCAATTTTCCTCCAGAATGAGCTCCTTCAAACATTAACATACTCAGGTCAACAGACATTAATTTAATACACAGAATGGAAAAAGAAGAGGTGAACAGAATCCGAAGTAGTGACTGGGCATGTACCAATTTATAAAATAGGATGATGGGATGCATTTAAGAAGTAATATGCTATTTTCATGGTGGCTCGTCTATTTCATCATCTGAAGAGGATACTACCATTTCTCAAATCTCTGAAAAATCATCAGGAGAATCAATGGACTTCCTCTCTAAATGGTGTTTATTTCATATTGTATTCTCCCATTTCACTGGCTGGCTAGATTTATGTTTTCGAGTTATGTGTTATGGTGGTTATACCGGTCACAACCACCTTATATATAAGAGGTTTTTCATGTCTTTAGAAAAAACATTTATTACATAATTTCTGCAGTGGGTCTTCACTTGGATGGTACCACAACTAAGGCAATGCAGTCATTTTTATTATTTGGTGGAATGGAAGTTCTGCCATAAATTCTCGACACATCCACTCTGCAAAACCTGTTGTTACCCTGCCAAATATAGAGGTGGGGAAATGGTCGGGTTTCCATGGAGGTAGAGTCACCAAAATGCCTGACGTAGGGGAAGTGACATCACTTACCCTTTGACTTAATAACATCTCAAAATGTGACATTATTTGACCCTTGACACAAACATTTTCCAGGACGTAATGTCACAGGAACTCAACCCTGATTATAATTGTCATTTTTGATGTTCCATAATAACTGTGTATTAAATATAACAACAACACAGACAAATGTACATTTTAGATACCATCTATAAATGCTGACTTGACTTTTGAAAGTTTTGGGGTGTAATTGTAGTGAAACCTCAAAGCGCGTGAGCTAGACCTCTTCTAGGGGGTCCACCCCCAAAAAAACATTTTTGAAAAGAATGGGGTCAAATAATACATTTGAAAGCACAATTTTCTTATACATTTCCTGAAAAGTGATGGTCTCTGAAAGGGCACTCATTAAATATTCAAATCCTTTCATGATGTGCCAAGCCAATGAACCATGACGCTCCCCATGAGTTGATCCAATTGCTTTCAAAATGTGTTATCTGTTCCCCGTATGTCAAAAATTACCTGCAGTGCGCCAGGGCCAGCATTTTCTCATGGGTGTCCCCATATGCCATGGGTGCTCCTTTTACCAAAACAAAAAAAAGCCAGTGCCAGAATTTTGCCTTTTATTCAGTCTATATAACAAAGGTGACCCTTATAGTAAAAATGACCTCAGTATTTCAGAGTTAGCATTTCAAACACACAAAAGGTGACGGGAGGAAAACTTGCAATTTGTCTAACCCCTGGCAGTTGCTCGGGGTAACATTTCAACCCTTCGTGCTTTTGACCACCTTAGTTCAGACCCAGCCATATGCAAATCAATCTTGGCTTTCCTCCAATAGGAACATTTCAGGACAAACTGCCAGGCCTGGCCCTCCCTGAGCCAGATTACAAGCAACCTAAGACAGCTTTCGCCCAGTTTGGAGTCCATCAGACAGGTGTAATTTGGTTCCAGTGTCACAGTGAGCACAGGTCCCACATCTGGGCATACCCTTGCAACTTAGGGTGGTGCATCAAAAACAGAAAATCTGATGAGAGGAATGATTGTAATTTGTCTAACCACTGACAATCACTCGAGTAACATTCCAACCCATTTATCTTTTTCCCACCATTCCACCTCAGTTTGGACCCAGCCATATGCAAAACAGACTTAAACTTGCTCTAATAAAACTGTCCAGACCGAACTTCCAGTTCAGGGCCTCCCTGAACCGGAACACAAGTAATCCAGGACTGAATTACTTGGGGCGGCACATCAAACATACAAAAGGTGGAGGGAGGAATGCTTTCAGTTTGTCTAACCACTGGCAATCACTTGGGGTAGCATTGCAATGCATTCTTCTTCTGCTCACCATGCCATCTCAGTTTGGACGCAGCCATATGCAAATCACTCTTGACACTGCCCCAGCCATAACAGTCCAGCTCAAACTGTCAGGCCAGGTCCTCTGTGAAAAGGAAGAATTTTGTCATAGTTGCCACCTTCCCATATGTCATGTTTTCCTCCTTGATGCCACAGATTTCCTTACTACAAGTACCACAGCTAAATAAAAATGTCCTCAAGTATGCTAGCATTTTTCCATGGGACCGAACATGCCAAGATTACCTCCAATATGCCAGAAGGGGCCTACACATGTCACAGGACATACACTTGATCTTATCTTCACTAATTCTGCACTTTTGACCTGCGACTCCCCTCAACTTGGACTGATCACTTTCTAATTCATTTTCAGATCCCCACGGTAAAAGTGAGTAAAACAAATACTAAAACCCACAAACCTACTACAGGTCACTTGCGAAGGGTCGCCACTGACTCTTTCACCAATTAATTTGAGTCTACAATTACTTTTAAAGTATCAGAGGTTGATAAAGTTCTATTGGATTACCATAGAGGTTTACATCTGGAATTTGATAAGATTGAGGGGCATGTGTACAAGTCCCTTTCTCCATGGGAATGTCAATTTTTGTGATGTTTCTGTGGCAATAGGGGCTTTGCCTTATTTACAAGGCAGCATTAAGCCACTTAACGTGGATTAACGCTGCCTTGTAAAGAATGCCCCAGTTCATGTAATGCTTAGTGTGAAAGGGGTGGGCAGTGGGTGTTGCAGTGGGCTTTCCACCGCAAACACCCATTGATTTTGACGCTTCCCCTAATTATAAGGGTAGCGTAAATAGGTTGTAAATATGGCGCAGCCTTGCATTTCTGAAGTGGCGGAGTGAGGCGTTAAGCCATGATGGCTAATGCCTCACTCCCGATATTGACAGGATGAGAACCTGTATATAACCGTGCACTGTTCACAAAGTGTCTAGTCTGACACTATACAATTTTTGAAATCAAGATGTGTTTAATTTTCAACACTGAAACAAGACTTTGTCATAGATTTTTTACAATGTTTGAATGTAAAACAATTAATAAACATATTGCGGTTTGTTCCAAAATAAATTCATGTCATGTATGCATAACACATTTAGTTACTTATAACAAACATGTGTGGCATCAGTTCAATTGCTTCATTTAGACATATAATAATGCATCAAATTTACAACACAACAGAAATGTTAGTGCCCAATGCATTTCGGAACCAGCCGGTTCCTTCGTCAGGGGCTGATCTGAAAGATAAAATGTAAACCATGTTGCTGGTGAGTGCTATTCACTGGGAGCTCAATCTCTAAATCGAATGTTAAGCAGCGAGTTCTCAAGAAGAGGTTACCTGTTCGTGTTTGCTGTAGTGTGTGTTCTAAAATAAATCGAAATAAGACCATGTGAGCTACAACTCAGGCTGTAGGATATATGAGAACAATGCTAGCAGAAGGTTGCCAAAAACAGGCTTACCTGGTTATGAAAAACCTCGTGATTCTGTAATTATAAAAACGTGCCATGAGGGGTTATTAGGGTGAGCAAATCCTACGATAAAGAAAAAGGGCTCAGGTATGTAGGTTCCTAACGGGATAAAGAAATCTTACCTCTGACGCAATGAAATAAGATGCTGTGTGGAAAATAGATGAAAAAAATAGTATCAATAGGCGCGCCATATGTGCTGGGTGGGGAGTAACGATCAGTACAATGTAGACAACTAACGAGCGTTTCCAAAACACGTAAGAAGTCTTACCTCTAAAAAGTAGACTAAGAAGCTGCAAGGAAAGTAAAGAAAACAGAGTATTACTGTAAACCGCGGGACCGCAGTTAACGGATAAGAAAGCTGTCGTGTGTACTCGTAGAGGAGATCTTACCTTGCTGGTATTACGGGGCGAGAGTAATCAACGATTCTCCTCACTAGAAAGGCGAGAGTAAAGGGAGTCTCAACCGAGGGTACTACTTCAAGGTAGGAACCGGAAACTTCACCGGAACTAATCGAAATGAACGGCGGACAAAGGAAATCGACGAAGTGTTAGTCATAGAGCAGACGCCCGGAAGCGCCATCTTGGAACGGAGTCAAAAGACTTCCAAAAGATAAGCAAAAGCGCCTAGGTGCAAATACTATTGTGATTGGAGCTTGGAAATAATGAAACAAAGTTTACGGAAAAATGTAATAATCGTTTGCGAACTTGCAAATGAAAAAGTAACCAGAATTCTAAGGGCCAGAAATCCCAATCTGGAGCTTATGAATACAATGAATTCTCTGGGTAGAGAAAGGATCGCTATTTGCACGAAACTAGGATTACAGCCTCAGAATTTGGGCCTAAGCCTCTAGTGTTACGGGACAAACATATAAAGAATGTGGTTAACAAGGCCGGCAATTGTGTGAGGATGGAAATCAAAGAGTCACCGGGGGAAACGAAAGGATGACCTGAGGCTTAAGAGTGGTGTACCAAGTGATGATTAAAGAGTGGTTGTAGGATTGTGCTGAAGTAATTGTCACTGGCCTAAAATGCGTGAAGTCACCTAGAGGCTTCTTAGGTAGGTTAGTTAGCTCATGCTTAAATAAAACAAGACATGTCTAACCTGTCATTAAGACCTGTTGGTGTCATGGTATCCAGAAATTTGATCCAAAAGATCTCCCTTTGTAGGAGTCTCAAGTGGGTATTGACTCCTTGTTGTTGCTCCACATGTTCAATTATTTGGAATCTAAGTTGGGATATGGAGTGACATGCTTCATGCCAGTGGGACGCCAGAGGTGAATTTGTACTCTTGGTTCTGATGCGACTTTTGTGTTCAGTAAGTCGTGTTTTCATTTTCCGTTGTGTTTTTCCTACATATAGTTTGCCGCAAGGGCATTTGATTCCATAAATTACATTTGTTGTATCACAACTGCTGGTGTGTCGGAGCTGAACGTCCTTGCCCGTTGTGGGATGTTTTAAAATGTTTCCTGGGATGATGTTGTTGCAATGCGAACAGTTTTGACATTTCACAGTTCCTTTGTTGGTGGATATGGTATGCGGTTTCTGTATAGATGAGAGTAGTTCTCGGATATTTTGGCCTCTTGTGTAAGCATGCAAAGGCAATTCGCGGAAGATGTTGTTGAAATCGGTTTCATTGGATAGTAGTTCCCAACGTTTGTTGATAATTCTTTTGATAGCTGTGGAACTAGTCGAAAATTTAGATAGAAACACTATGTTTGATCTGTTAGTTTTGCTGACCGTTGTAAGTAATTCTCCTCGTGATTTTGCCATCGCTCTTTGTGCACAAGAGTCAATGATTGTAGGGGGGTACCCCCGTGCCTGGTATTTTTCTTTATGTTCACTGATCTTGGATGTACTGTCAGATGTGTCTGAGCAGATTCGTTTAATCCGAATAAACTGAGAGTAAGGTAAATTATTGATGAGATTATTGGGATGGAAGCTAGAGAATTGTAGCGCATTGTTGCGGTCTGTGGGTTTAGTGTAGATTGTGGTGCTAAGTCCATGTCCATCTGGATTTTTGTTGATGGTAACGTCAAGATATTGGATGGTTTGGGTGTCGATTTTATGGGTGAATTGAATCCTTGGGTTGTGGGAGTTGAGAGTGGTTATCATTTGTTCAAGGAGTTGTGGTGAATTAGTCCAAACCAAAAAGATGTCATCAATGTATCGACAGTATGTATAGATGTTTGACCACCACTGGGGAATGTCCATGATGTACTCTTGCTCGAACATAGCCATGAAGATGTTGGCATACGATGGGGCCCCCGGAAAACCCATAGACGTTCCCGAGAGTTGAGCATAGAATCTTTCGTCCCATTTGAAGTAGCTGTGGTGGAGGCAAAACTGTAATAATTGTAGAATGAAAACTTTTTCTGTGTCAATGTCTTCGCGTTGGAGTAGGGCCCATTCAACTGCCTCCATTCCTGTGGAGTGAGGAATAGAGGTGTAAAGAGCCACCACATCGATGGTGCACAGTAGCCAGGTAGATTGGATGTTGGGTTGAATCAGCTCAAGTTTTTTAAGAAAGTCCGTGGTATCCTTAGTGTATGACCACCAGTTCTGGACAAATTTCTGTAGATAGTGATCTAAATATTTGCCCACGGAATCAAAAATTGAACCACATCCTGAAACAATGGGTCTGAAAGGTGGTTGTTGTAAATTTTTATGTATTTTAGGTAGCATGTAGAGATGGGGTGTGCGTGGATCTGGTGTGGTGAGGAACTGTCTGGTTTGTTCGTCGATCCACCCTAAATCATATGCTTTTTTCAGGATGTCTTGTAGGATGGTGTCGAGTTGTGATATAGGGTCAGTTTGTAATGGTAAATATATGGATGGATCATTCACATGCTTGTTGACTTGTTGCTGGTAGAATTCTGTGTCCATTATGACAATTGCTCCTCCCTTGTCAGCGGGTTGAATGGTTATGTCAGGGTTGTTGGCAAGGGTTCTTAATGTAATTCTTTCTTTGTTCGTCAAGTTCTGGTGTGTTTTCGACCGAAGAGTCAGGTTTTTTATATCCTTTTTTACCATGATCTCGCATGTATCCAACATTTTGTGGGACACTGGGGCTTGAAAAGTACTGCGAGGCTTAAATTTCGTTGATCTACCAGTTTCAGAGGTGTCATCTGTGGCCACAATGTTGGAAAAATAGTGACGTAAACGTAGTGTCCGCATGAACTTATACAATGCGACATCTATTTCCAATGGGTTAGCGTAACTGGTTGGAACAAAAGACAAGCCTCTGTTCAGAACAGCTTTTTGATGGGGTGTGATGTTGACTGAGGAAATGTTTATGATTAGGGAATGTTCTTCCCGCTGCGTAGCGATTTTCCCGCCCTTTCCTCGCCTGGTTTTGATGTTGCACTTTGAGTCTCTGGTTGTAAGACTGGTGGTAAAGTCATAAAGCCAAACGGATTCCCAGAGGACTACGACTTTCAATAAGACCCATGCTATTCCGCTTTCACCTCAACCCCACCTTCATGAACAAATGGTTTTCAATCTTGAACAAATGTTCCCTTGATCTGATTCTTCTTATCATCGAGGAGCTCTCTAAAACCATCAAAGATCTCGAGCAAGAAATTAACACACTGAAAGATGAACTTCAAACTAGGTTAGAACATGACACCTGGCGAATTAACCTAGAAGGCTTGAACATCAAACTCGACAAGTACAGCAGAGAATTACAAGAGGGGAAGTTAAGGAAGTACAAAAGAGATACTATCGACTACAAGTTAAACGAGGTTTACACCTGGGCCGAAATATATGCACGCAAAAGATTTGAACCACGTAAACCAAACACGCACTCATCAGAAGAAAGTCTGGTTTCAGATAAGGATATTTCAACATCTAGAATACCTGTGCAGCCTGGAACCTCGTCCTCTCACCAACAAACTCCAACCAAGGACACTACTGAACAAGCCGAAAAAACAAGCTCAGTGTCTTTTTTGTCCCAGGCCCCGGACCTAGGACTACCACCAGTCTTACAACCAGAGACACAAAGTGCAACATCAAAACCAGGCGAGGAAAGGGCGGGAAAATCGCTACGCAGCGGGAAGAACATTCCCTAATCATAAACATTTCCTCAGTCAACATCACACCCCATCAAAAAGCTGTTCTGAACAGAGGCTTGTCTTTTGTTCCAACCAGTTACGCTAACCCATTGGAAATAGATGTCGCATTGTATAAGTTCATGCGGACACTACGTTTACGTCACTATTTTTCCAACATTGTGGCCACAGATGACACCTCTGAAACTGGTAGATCAACGAAATTTAAGCCTCGCAGTACTTTTCAAGCCCCAGTGTCCCACAAAATGTTGGATACATTCGAGATCATGGTAAAAAAGGATATAAAAAACCTGACTCTTCGGTCGAAAACACACCAGAACTTGACGAACAAAGAAAGAATTACATTAAGAACCCTTGCCAACAACCCTGACATAACCATTCAACCCGCTGACAAGGGAGGAGCAATTGTCATAATGGACACAGAATTCTACCAGCAACAAGTCAACAAGCATGTGAATGATCCATCCATATATTTACCATTACAAACTGACCCTATATCACAACTGGACACCATCCTACAAGACATCCTGAAAAAAGCATATGATTTAGGGTGGATCGACGAACAAACCAGACAGTTCCTCACCACACCAGATCCACGCACACCCCATCTCTACATGCTACCTAAAATACATAAAAATTTACAACAACCACCTTTCAGACCCATTGTTTCAGGATGTGGTTCAATTTTTGATTCCGTGGGCAAATATTTAGATCACTATCTACAGAAATTTGTCCAGAACTGGTGGTCATACACTAAGGATACCACGGACTTTCTTAAAAAACTTGAGCTGATTCAACCCAACATCCAATCTACCTGGCTACTGTGCACCATCGATGTGGTGGCTCTTTACACCTCTATTCCTCACTCCACAGGAATGGAGGCAGTTGAATGGGCCCTACTCCAACGCGAAGACATTGACACAGAAAAAGTTTTCATTCTACAATTATTACAGTTTTGCCTCCACCACAGCTACTTCAAATGGGACGAAAGATTCTATGCTCAACTCTCGGGAACGTCTATGGGTTTTCCGGGGGCCCCATCGTATGCCAACATCTTCATGGCTATGTTCGAGCAAGAGTACATCATGGACATTCCCCAGTGGTGGTCAAACATCTATACATACTGTCGATACATTGATGACATCTTTTTGGTTTGGACTAATTCACCACAACTCCTTGAACAAATGATAACCACTCTCAACTCCCACAACCCAAGGATTCAATTCACCCATAAAATCGACACCCAAACCATCCAATATCTTGACGTTACCATCAACAAAAATCCAGATGGACATGGACTTAGCACCACAATCTACACTAAACCCACAGACCGCAACAATGCGCTACAATTCTCTAGCTTCCATCCCAATAATCTCATCAATAATTTACCTTACTCTCAGTTTATTCGGATTAAACGAATCTGCTCAGACACATCTGACAGTACATCCAAGATCAGTGAACATAAAGAAAAATACCAGGCACGGGGGTACCCCCCTACAATCATTGACTCTTGTGCACAAAGAGCGATGGCAAAATCACGAGGAGAATTACTTACAACGGTCAGCAAAACTAACAGATCAAACATAGTGTTTCTATCTAAATTTTCGACTAGTTCCACAGCTATCAAAAGAATTATCAACAAACGTTGGGAACTACTATCCAATGAAACCGATTTCAACAACATCTTCCGCGAATTGCCTTTGCATGCTTACACAAGAGGCCAAAATATCCGAGAACTACTCTCATCTATACAGAAACCGCATACCATATCCACCAACAAAGGAACTGTGAAATGTCAAAACTGTTCGCATTGCAACAACATCATCCCAGGAAACATTTTAAAACACCCCACAACGGGCAAGGACGTTCAGCTCCGACACACCAGCAGTTGTGATACAACAAATGTAATTTATGGAATCAAATGCCCTTGCGGCAAACTATATGTAGGAAAAACACAACGGAAAATGAAAACACGACTTACTGAACACAAAAGTCGCATCAGAACCAAGAGTACAAATTCACCTCTGGCGTCCCACTGGCATGAAGCATGTCACTCCATATCCCAACTTAGATTCCAAATAATTGAACATGTGGAGCAACAACAAGGAGTCAATACCCACTTGAGACTCCTACAAAGGGAGATCTTTTGGATCAAATTTCTGGATACCATGACACCAACAGGTCTTAATGACAGGTTAGACATGTCTTGTTTTATTTAAGCATGAGCTAACTAACCTACCTAAGAAGCCTCTAGGTGACTTCACGCATTTTAGGCCAGTGACAATTACTTCAGCACAATCCTACAACCACTCTTTAATCATCACTTGGTACACCACTCTTAAGCCTCAGGTCATCCTTTCGTTTCCCCCGGTGACTCTTTGATTTCCATCCTCACACAATTGCCGGCTTTGTTAACCACATTCTTTATATGTTTGTCCCGTAACACTAGAGGCTTAGGCCCAAATTCTGAGGCTGTAATCCTAGTTTCGTGCAAATAGCGATCCTTTCTCTACCCAGAGAATTCATTGTATTCATAAGCTCCAGATTGGGATTTCTGGCCCTTAGAATTCTGGTTACTTTTTCATTTGCAAGTTCGCAAACGATTATTACATTTTTCCGTAAACTTTGTTTCATTATTTCCAAGCTCCAATCACAATAGTATTTGCACCTAGGCGCTTTTGCTTATCTTTTGGAAGTCTTTTGACTCCGTTCCAAGATGGCGCTTCCGGGCGTCTGCTCTATGACTAACACTTCGTCGATTTCCTTTGTCCGCCGTTCATTTCGATTAGTTCCGGTGAAGTTTCCGGTTCCTACCTTGAAGTAGTACCCTCGGTTGAGACTCCCTTTACTCTCGCCTTTCTAGTGAGGAGAATCGTTGATTACTCTCGCCCCGTAATACCAGCAAGGTAAGATCTCCTCTACGAGTACACACGACAGCTTTCTTATCCGTTAACTGCGGTCCCGCGGTTTACAGTAATACTCTGTTTTCTTTACTTTCCTTGCAGCTTCTTAGTCTACTTTTTAGAGGTAAGACTTCTTACGTGTTTTGGAAACGCTCGTTAGTTGTCTACATTGTACTGATCGTTACTCCCCACCCAGCACATATGGCGCGCCTATTGATACTATTTTTTTCATCTATTTTCCACACAGCATCTTATTTCATTGCGTCAGAGGTAAGATTTCTTTATCCCGTTAGGAACCTACATACCTGAGCCCTTTTTCTTTATCGTAGGATTTGCTCACCCTAATAACCCCTCATGGCACGTTTTTATAATTACAGAATCACGAGGTTTTTCATAACCAGGTAAGCCTGTTTTTGGCAACCTTCTGCTAGCATTGTTCTCATATATCCTACAGCCTGAGTTGTAGCTCACATGGTCTTATTTCGATTTATTTTAGAACACACACTACAGCAAACACGAACAGGTAACCTCTTCTTGAGAACTCGCTGCTTAACATTCGATTTAGAGATTGAGCTCCCAGTGAATAGCACTCACCAGCAACATGGTTTACATTTTATCTTTCAGATCATCCCCTGACGAAGGAACCGGCTGGTTCCGAAATGCATTGGGCACTAACATTTCTGTTGTGTTGTAAATTTGATGCATTATTATATGTCTAAATGAAGCAATTGAACTGATGCCACACATGTTTGTTATAAGTAACTAAATGTGTTATGCATACATGACATGAATTTATTTTGGAACAAACCGCAATATGTTTATTAATTGTTTTACATTCAAACATTGTAAAAAATCTATGACAAAGTCTTGTTTCAGTGTTGAAAATTAAACACATCTTGATTTCAAAAATTGTATAGTGTCAGACTAGACACTTTGTGAACAGTGCACGGTTATATACAGGTTCTCATCCTGTCAATATCTGGCTTTATTCATAGCAGGAGAGGACAAACTCCTGCATAACTGTAGCACCATTGTTTCTTCCAACCTAGACCTACCGATAAGACTGACCACAGACCGGAGTGCTCTCCATATATAATCTCTGTTACATAATGCCTCACTCCGCCACTTCCTTGTACATATGCCCCTGAGTGCCTAAAAAACTGTCCAACTCCTAACCATGGCTTACATGCTCCCTGGTACACTACAGAACTAAGAACAGAAAAAGCTACCCGCAAAAAACTGGAGAGACGCTTGTGTCCTACTGACAACTTACCAGATAGGAAGGCCTATAGAGCTTCCTTAATGGTGTACATCAGCACATAAAACAAGCCCAGACAGGCTGGGAACTTAGCTAAAGATCTATTCAAAGTGCTTAATGCTTTCAGTTGCCCGCATGATTGCTCCCAAGAAACATATGCGTCACAAGAACTATGTGACTCATTAGCAAATATCTTCGAGGACAAAATCAATGTGATGTATGTGAGGCGCTAAGTACTAACGCACCTTCCTCCCATGATGTTTCCAGTTTTGGAAAATCTTGCGATTTCTCCCGAGTCAGTCCAGAAAGGGCTTGCCTCTGCCAAATCTGGTTCTCAGATTGACATCTGTCCCCCTAGAAATCAGTGTGGTTCCTTCTAATCGGCTTGCCATGGTGATCTGCTCTTTATTCAACCTTTCAGTTAATACCGGGAAAATACCATCAGCATGGAAAGCGGCACAATTGATATCAATTCAGAAAAAGGCCAATGTGTCAACCACAAACCCAACCAACTATCGGCCTATCTTGCTGCTTCAATTACTGGAACGCGTTGCCTTTACAGGTTCGCCAGATCACTGATCATTTTAAGTTTAGAAAATTACTTAAAACATTGATGTTTTAACTGCTAGCTTTTGGTTGGCTTGTGTCCTACCATGAGCCGAGATACCCCTCAGGGGTGATTCCCTCGCATTATAAATTAAATTAATAATATTAATAACAGTATTTTACAATGAGTGCCCATTATGCCAAGAACTACCTCCAGTGTGCTAGTGCCCGTATTTTGTCACATGTCTCTGTCATGCTAGGAATTGCCTTGAATACGCCAGTGCCAGTATGTTGCCATGGGTTTCTCTATGAGGCAAGAATTACCTTCAGTATCTGAGGAACAATGACAGACTCACAAGCATAACGCCACATTCACTCACTTACTCTCATTTGGACTCTAACTCCCTTCACTCATTCTTATCCATTCTCACTCACTTGCAATCAGTCTTCATCTTACTCATTGATTCTATCTCACTCTCACTCATACTTACTGACATGCAATCTCACACACTACTTGTCACTGTCACTCACTTTCACTCACTTTCACCTACAAACACAGGCTTAAACATACCGACATACACGCTCACATACACACAGGCTCTCTCTCACATTAACATACTCTCACACGCAAGCACACACACCTCATGCATTTAACAGCATTTTTGTACTCACCTCTGCTGCCACCAGAGTCTTGTTCCATCTAACTGTGCTTCATTTTTATTACACTGATATCATTAGTAACAATTAGCAGAACATAAGGAGTATTTGCCAAAGGACAGCACGCCTGGCCCACCCAGTCATCCTACACCGAACCAGCACCCCAGTCAATCTTGGGTATAGCTATAAAACCTCAACTTAAAACTGCTTTTTTGAAATTCCGTATGGGATGCCTGCCGTCATATCTACATCTCCCACCATGGAAGCATGCAAACATGAGAGGGACGTACATGCCGGCTTTGCAGACTAGCCCCTGAGACACTGATTCACCAGATATGCATTTGTAAAGGCAAAATGGAAAACCAGAAAACAATCCTCCGACCGAGTTGGAACCAGAAAGGGCGTTGTTGCTGCAGGACGACAATGTTAACCTGTTTCAATGAGAAGGACATGCAACTCTGCAGCGGGCTTGTGAAATACCTGGATGAGCTTGAACGATAGATCTCAAGCCCCTCCGGGCTGAGATGATCCCAGACTAGGCAGCCGCGGCCCCGTCACCCTATGATCACCGGTCACTAGGAACGAAATAATGGGACTGCAGCCTGGCCTTACTGAAAGGCAATGCAGCCACGTAGGCAAAGCACTTAAGCACTTTCAACATTGAACTCTGCTTTTAATTCATCTGATATTACTTCATGAAACTGTTTTTGCTACGACCTGACTACAAGAGCAAATCCTACCTTGCCTACTTTAATAAACCTTGCACAGCCATGCCTTCGGACGAGCACATACACTTTATTATACTTTGCACAGCCCAGCCCAAGACTATTTTGCTATTGAGAACATGTTTTATTTTAAATTGCATTTTAGGACTTGCTCTTCTTTTTATCTTAGTGAATGAATAATTATGTAATTGATCACAGTAGCTCTGCATTTTCTAAATGTTATCACTGTTTTATTGTTTAAAGATGTAATGGTTTTAATTATGCACTCTAGAAATAAACTGGAAGCTTGAAACTATCAGTATGATTAACAACGAGCTGAAAATAAGGAGTGTGGAGCCACCCTACCCTATGTGCTTGGCACTGATTCTATCACCTCTTCTCATAAAATATGTTTTTGTCGCAAGGGCCCAGCAGCTGCACACTTCAAACAGGCATCGCACTCCTTTAAGTTGGGCACATTTTTATTGTAATTTAATTTATTGTTAAAAAATATCTCTGTGGGGCATCCTGGAACAGGAAATTAAATGCCCAAAAAAGCCAACATGGCTACCAATACATTATGATGGTATGTATGTGTTGTGACATCACGATGCATGTGCATGCACCGGCAGCCATGCTAGAATTCTGATACGACTTCCCCCGAAACCAGTTTAAAAGTGTCCCCCTACACATGCACCATGATGCACCAGTGGCCATATTGGAATAGGCTTCTCTCACAAAGACAAAATATTCTAAGATGACTGCCAATGCGTGCATAGAAGATGCACTGCTGGCCATTTACAATTTATTTGTATATTTCTCGTTATGCATTACAAATAAGCATTAGCAAAGCCAATAGCTTACCCCTCGCATTTTAAAGGGGACACCTTTTGGATTTGCGACTGCGTATTCTTTTTATGCAAGCGTAATCTCACATAATACCCAATTACTCGTCAATTATGGTCTCCTTACACTTATGCGTTTTTCTTATTTATGCATGTGGGAGACAGAAGAGCCAGTTTACAAATCAAATTTAATTGGGATCAATGAAGGGGGGAGTTATTAGCTTAGCCATAAGGCACAACATTTGCACCATGTGTCTTCAGTTGAAGGGACGTCATCAGAAATGCTGTTATAGATTGGACTGAGGAAGCCACAGGACAAGCTGGAGTGGTTGAAGGCCTCAAGCATTATATCACAGTTCTTAGTTCAAGAAAATATAAACTCAGCTGTTTCAGTTGAGCGTGATATAATATCTCATACCTGAACTCAGTGCTTCACTGGCAAGTTGATGAAGAATACAACATTTTAAAAACACAGTGGGACACTTGTCATCCCTACCTACCTTCACAGCCTCTCTCCTACTCCTTCCTTCATGTGTCTTTTGTTTCCTCTGTTCTCTCTTCCACCCACCAGCTTTCTAACCCTTGCCTAGGTGTTCATTCATATGTCCTATACACAGTACTCTCACTACAATTGTTCATCTTTTCTCCCCTTTCCTTCTATTCCCTTCTTTCTACCAAACACTTTTGTCATTGTGCCTCCGTTTCTTCCTGTTCCTCCCTCTTCTAGCCTCTTAACACTAGCTCCCTGGCAAGTAGAGACAACCTTTAAATATGCCAGGAAGAAGTCTCAGCGAGTTAATGATCACCATTGACATCTGTTATGATCTGCAGGCCATAATTTCAAATCCCAGCCACAACAACTCAGCTTTCAATCATTCCAGGTTGGGTGATTCAGTTCCTTTAAAACATGTTATTGGAATATCCATTATTTACCATACGAAAGCAGTGCAATATGAAGCACTGTGTTTTAGACAAGTTATAATTGCTGCTATGATTTTTATTGTTAATATTCAAGGTTAATAAAGACAACAATCATTAGGCAGTGGAATGATGAAGGATTAAGGTTGGTCTGGTTATCAGCCTGAAAAAAAAAGGATTTGAACAACTATTTTCTACTTAAGAATTGTGCAAACTCTTCTGCATTGAGTTAATTCAAGAACTCATTGGAAAAGCAATGTCATCCTTCCTCCACCTGCCCCATTTCGAATTAAAATTACAGATTGATTGTTGCAATCAAAAGACCAGCTGGAGGATGACTCTGCCATAATCGGGGTGGGACCTCTGCCACTACAAATCGACTCAAATTGGGAATGCTGATGAGGGAGGTGTCACACCTCGTGTGTGACACCATGTCATGTGGGACAAAGCTTCTTAATATTGTGAAAACAATCCTGAGTAAATGATAGGACTATTAGAAATTTGGAGATTGATCACTTTGCTACAGACATACTCTGATGATGTTTGTTTGATGATTGAATCCACACTTGAACTGAGATTTTCCAAACTAGAACAGAATTCATTTGAGGCTCGTGGCAGCTGCTTGAAACCGTGCTCGGCTGTTGGGCTACGGCAATTGCTGTTGATCAAGTATGTGGACTCGCTGCGCACTGTAATGCTGAAATGCATTCTTGTCCTGCCCGACATTGAAGGCTGATAATCGACCTGAGAGACAGCTGGAGATGACCACTGTGGGCTGGTCCTGTTATGCTTGTCTGAACAGCTAGCTGAGTCTGGGGTATTTTACCAAAAGACTGATTTGTGATATTTTTTACCTGCATGTGTTGAAGTAGACGAAATCCGTGGGCTGACCGCGTGTCTCCTGCTGGTTCCATCCCTGGTGACCTGGAGTAGTATCTGCAGGGCACTACTTCTGACATCCTGTGGGCCCCCTGAGATTGGCAATGGTTGTGGATGCTCCTATCTCAGCTAAATTCTGAATGTGATTGCCAACTCTTGTTACATTCTGGAAAGCAAGATAGACTCTTTTTCAATTAAGATGGCCCTCATTAGAGGTGACGTGACCCAAGCTGTGGAAAGAACGAAGGCACCTGAAGATGCAGCTGAAACAATTACAGGTGAAGCGTGGTAGATGCGAACAGCCATCATCAATGTACAGGAGACCACCTATATCGCAAAGTGAGTGTAGAAGACATTTAAGGAGAATCCTGACAGAACAACCTTTGCGTTCTGGGATTTCCGGAACGGGAAGAAGGCCAGTTAGTAAAACTGTTCCTGGAGAACAGGCTCTTTGAAACAATAAAGCTAGATGACTCTGCAAGCTGTCCTCATTGAAAAAGCCCATATAGAGTTAGCAGCCTCCACACTCCAAAAACAGGGATCCCACCACAAGACGTCCTTCCTAGTTTTCTAAACTGAGACTGGGAGGTGATCCTGTAGGAAATACATCATAATAACCTGCACAGGTTGAAGGGATTAATATACAAGTTTTCCCTGACTATGTACAGACCGTTTAGTGACATTGTTGATCTTCTGAAGCTGTTAAAGGTGCCTCTAAGACCATGATTTGGAATGAATGCTGTTTTTTTTCGCTAAACTGAAGGTGCTTAAGGATGGTCGAGTGCGCTTTTTATTGTGTCCCGAAACAGCATGGGATACGAGTACGACATATGGATGGGCAGTGTCTCAGCCCACTCCCATAGACAGGGATGCCCAACAATAATGAATGCAGGAAGAGACAGAATAACAGATCAGCTTTGGATAAGGAGAGAGACCTGTGGCCATGACACTCTTATCAGAGCGAGTGGTGGTCAGTGAAGATGTCACTTTAATCTTTGGACATTGATATCTAAGAATGTTATGATAAGTACCAGTGGATCGGCTGGAGGCAAGGCGAGAAGACTGTTGTCCTTGCTGACATCTCTGGGCACTGCTTTAATGTACTCAAAATTACCCTATTTTGAGAAGGACTCTGGAGTGTGTTGGGTATCCCTGCCTCATTCTTGTACAATGTTTTATCCGGTTGTATTTCTTTGTATTTTTCTTACCATTTTAGGTTGAAGAGATTACCCCGATTTCCCTTTTAGCATGGTAGGGGTTAAAGAAGGTGGTTTAGTATTTTATATATCCACTATAACTAATGCAACTGAGATGGCCACTGTTTCTGGGTTGGAGGAAGGGAGCGTTCTGTGGGTTTTATTTGTTTGTCTTAATGGCAGTGACAGTCAATATGGGAATTATAGATGGAGAGTGTTTGGAATTGTGGAGAGAGACGATGTGGTGCAGAAGTGTGAATGTCTTCTTGTGGGAAATTGAATTATTAATTGGTGTTGATGGTAGTCCGCCACAAGTTATAAAGTCACTAACCTATTAGGTCCAAGCAAAGGTTTCACTAATTTAAACCTGAGTTCAACCCCTGATAGCTATGGCAATTATTAATTGGTGTGGATGGTAGTCCGCCACAAGTAATAAAGTCATTAGCCTATTAGGTCCAAGCAAAGGTTTCACTAATTTAAGCCTGAGTTCAAACCCTGAGAGCTATGGCACAGTGTAGACAGGCCTAACTTAGTGAAAATTTGTAAAGGATTAAAAGTACCAAAACACATGCAAAGACAAAGACACAACACAAAAAATATCCCACTCCAATTTATAAAAATAGAGGAAAATGAATAAATAAAATGACACCAAAATTACGAAAACTCTGATAAGGGGAACCAGAGATATTAATTTTAAAAGATTTAAGAGGAAACGTAATCCCCAATCAGTCATCACTGTCATGGGTGATTCTGACTTAGGTGCAATTTGAGGCCTACCACGATGGAACGCGGATTGGCAAGCAGGTTCAATTCTCTCAAAGATTTTTACCTTAGGAGTTAGTCTTTGAAATCAAAGTCAAAATGCTTCATAAGGGCAAGGTTGCAAACTGTATCCAATAAAATGCTCTTGAAGCCAGATAGCTGTTGAATAAGGTCCCACTGAAGCCTGTGGTTTTGGCAGGAAAAGATCCAAGCAGGAATGTTCAAATTTTGCACCCAAGGAAGTCCTCTCACCGGTCGAATACTTTCAGCACCTTCACCTAGTCAAGATTTCTGATTTCTGACAAGATTTGTTTGAAATGCTTTATGACTATTTTAAGAATAACTGGGGAACTGCCTTCACTAGAGTGAAAGAGTGATATGCAATGAAAGTGGTGATGAGAGGAGCATTCATGGGGAAAATGTACAGTGTGAGACAACAATTGCAGGCTTATATCAAAACTATGGAGAAATTGATAGCTGAACTGGAGAGTGAAGTGGTGCATAATGCCACAGATTAATGTACAACTGCTGAACAGTAAGCAGAAACCCAATGATCTGTACACAACTTAGGTAAATGCTCATATGCAATGTATATGCAGAGGTCAAAATGGGAGAGGGATATGTATCTAAGGAGTTTCCAGGTGCTTGAAAAGTTTGACTTTGGTCACTCTATCCTGTGATGGATGCAGTTGCTGTACCCAGAACCCCAGCCACGGGCTAGAACACTCAAGATAGTATTTAACAGTTGAACATGTTAGTGGGCACCAGCATGGATGTCTATTGTCATTGCTTTTGCTCTCTTTGGTGATGGAGGCCTGGCCTCTATGTTGCAATTGTGAATGGAGCACTTGGGAACTAAAATCCATAGTCTTTCATTAAACTGATGACATCATGTTACAGTTAAAGATTCTGTTGCATATGATCCTTACATGCTGAATATTTTGAGTGAATATGGTAGTTTATCCAGACTCTACACTAATTGACATTAATCCTAATTGCTTCCATGGGGCCATGCAGCACAGTGAAGAGATTATTCTCCCAGCTTTGGGCATGCAATGTTGAACCACATATTCAAAATACCTTGGCATGATGGTGACAGCTACACTAAACATAAATATAGGCTTTGTGCTGGATGGCACTTATAAAGATGGTGATCATACCCAGATGTTTGTTTTTCCGATGATGTTTTGCCTGATTCCCAAAAGTGTCTTCCAAGAGCGAGATAGCATGCTGACCTATGTATGGTCTGATGCCTGTGTCAGAATTTGAATGAAGAAGGTGGGTAAGGTGTACACAATATGGAATGTCTTGATCAGGCATTTCAATTGCAGCATCTCGCTGAATGGCTCTTTGAGGCCATGGAAGAGAACATAGATTGTTAGAAGTCTATCAAGACTGGGGTCCAGCATGTGACCTATGGTGTAAAGGTGTGACTGAATAGTTATAAGAGATGTACATGGTTGTAGATCTTAAGTTGGGGATACTTTAGGGTGCTGGAAAGATTTGTAGGGTTATATATGTCCACCAATTGTCAGCCCGTAGCACCAGGGCCTTTACAGTCATATCAGCACAGCCCCCACCGAGGGATCTCTGGTACCTGTGACCCCTGCAAGCATAGGCGTAGCTTAGTCCGTGAGATTTGGGGAGGTGTAAATCTCAAATTTCCAAACTAAAAAAGCAGTGGGTTGAAGGGTGGAGGGGTGAGATGACCAGGGTTGGGGATTGACTGTTCCCACGAGGAGTAGAGTCAGTTCTGATTTGCATTTGGTGGGTCTCTGCCTAGAGTGGCAGAGTGATAAAAAAAAAAACATGGGTTGGAATGCTACCCAGTGGTTAAACTATTAGCAAGCATTCATCCCATTGCCTTTTTGTGTTTGGGTGCCAGTGGTATGCCTGGAAACCGAACACTGCACAGTTTTCCAAGCCTACTACTGCCAATGTTTGTGAATTCCAAAAAGTAGTACATTTCCATCCATTCAGGGAGTACCTCTATAGGAGCAAATGTATTACTTGTTTGGTAAACTGGTCACTGTATGTATTTAGAATCTCCACCCAAAAAATGATCAAGTTAAAGCCTCTTAATGAAATGAGAGCAGCAAGAAAAATGGACACATACATAGCAGACCCGACTTGGGGTCCCCGGACCCAACTACCCCACCAAGAAGCATTACAGGGGTGTCGCACTCCAAATACCCAGGCAGAAGCTATGGCCCTGCCCATTCCTCCTGAGCCTGGTAGTTCTCAGTGGGAACTCATGATTACGGTCATGTATAACACAATGGAATGGAGTCCCTGCCCTGGAATCAAGTATTTTAATTGTATTTTCGCCACACGCACTCTTCTTCCTTTTTGCTGCAAGAAGCCTTGATGGTACAGTTGTTAAATTGGTGCATTTGTTCAGAGCTCCATGTTTCTGGTCCTTACCCTTTACAAATCATTTTATCATGTGACTGACAGCCCCATGTACTAACTCTGAGTCGCAAATGGAGGAGGGCATCCATGCAAATTAATAGTGTGAGCGGTGTCCTGGGTCTGGCTTGGTTCTAAGAATCTGTGTACGTGGCAGGCCATGAAAACGTTT
This sequence comes from Triturus cristatus, assembly GCF_964204655.1. Classification (NCBI taxonomy): domain Eukaryota; kingdom Metazoa; phylum Chordata; class Amphibia; order Caudata; family Salamandridae; genus Triturus; species Triturus cristatus. The sequence continues at coordinate 762,417,397 of NC_140583.1, forward strand.
GCCATGTATATCGTGCAACAAACATACTGTAAAAATATGATACAATCTCTTTAAAAAAGCATATTTCTTTAATATGTAGAAGGTTTTTACAGCAGAACACCAGCTTATAGTACTATATAGACAGAAATGTATTAAAAATGATTGTTTTTAGAAACATTTGTGGCTTGCACTGACAGGACAATGCCATTTGTGAACTAGAAGGCAATTCAGTAGTCATGTAAACCCTAAATGTGGCCTAGATTTTTATTACAGACGGAGCAGCACTGAAGTCTATTGAATAAAATATAAGTGGTACTTGTATAGCATGCATCCTAAACCCAATTATTTAAAAGTACGCTCATATATAAAGAAAAAATGAGGCTCCAGGAAATAAAATGTTTATCTAAGGATCACACAATTTGGACAAGCAGAGAAGCCGGTATTGATTCCAAGTTATCTGGTTTTGACATTTTGAAATTTTGCCACATATGGGTATTTCTGTCTCTCTCTGTTGTTTACATAAAAGGTGACTTTTTTGTCTTCCATTCTTGGCTCAGAACAAGAAAAACGTCACAGATATAGCAATCCAGACTCAGGCCCCTCTGACGCAACTATCATGCCGTGAATGCATTTATTTGGGGGCTGTCACACCCCTAATGCGCCACTTGCCCTAAACCAAGCTGGCACATTTGCCAACAGCTCCTCTGACATATAAGGAGCACCGGGAGTGGCACAGTATACTCTGAATTAATCAACGCCTGCTTGTTCAGAGAACGCGTTTAGAAGTGGTGTAAAGTTTACTGGATGCTGCAGTTACCAAGTGTAACCGACAAGTCAAGCCTGCTGTAATTTACTGGTCAAAAACGTTCTGGTAAATATTGGGACATGTAGAATGTGGTGCAGAAAGCCCCACAATTGCGTGTTACGGCCCCTTCTGAAGCAAATCTCGTAATAGTTGGAATTTATCGCACCTGTATCGGTTGCAATAAATAAAAAATGCCCATCCTTCCTTTGATGGAACAACTTTGTGAATTAAGCACAAATGTCAATATTTATAAACATTCCCGCTTTAAATCGTAACTCTTCTTGCGTAATGAACAAATGTCGTATATTGCACCATATTACTACGTAGCTGCCGTTTCGAAGCTTGTTTCCAGCAAATATTCCGTTGCTTTATGTGTTTCCAAGCAATCACAAGTTCTTGTTATTCGCAAAAATAATATTAAGGCTTCCGCGGACCCTGCGTATTAGTAGTGCACGGTAAAGTAGGTGCAGCCAAAATATTTCCGCAGCCAACGTGGGACAGTCTCATGAAATTCTCTTCACTCTTCAAAACTACTTCATGGCGATGCTAAATCGCTATTAGGCTGAGGGTCCCTCACACTGTTTTACTCTTCAAACGAACGAACAACCCGGTTCAGACGTAAATGCGAGGCAAAGGACACTTCAGCACTCTTGTGTTAGTTATGTCGAAACGCACGACGCTGCATGACACAGTAAAAAGCGGGCACGCGAAGCAGGGCGCGCATCAGAAAGCCTTGTAAGGAAGGCTTTCAAACATACTCAATTTTTATAACCATTTACAGCGGATTGGATGATAAAGGTGAATGTAATAAAAATAATACAGCTAGTAACATTGCACGCACTTCTCCACCCAGGGTTCGACTGGGAACCCAAAGCAGTACTGGCAATTTCATCGGACCAGCCCCTGAGAGGGGGGCCACTACCCCCCCTGCCCCACCTCACCGCCCACAGCATTACATCTGCGAGCCGCCACTGAGTCTCAGCACCGCTACAACAAGCATTTGCAATGCATTAGGTCTCGCATTTACGCGAGTTTGAGCTATTGACATTGCAAATAACAATGCCTATTGGCATTGTCATTTACAATGCCAATAGCTTTAACTCGTGTAACTGCGAGACCTATTGCATTGCAAATGCTTGTTTAAAGCTGCAAGAGCAAATGCAGTAGCAAGCTGGTTGAAGTGCACTCTGCTAAACTCACTGACCGTGGTAGGGTATGTGCGTGTGTGAAAGTAATCGTGATCGCGATCACATCAAAGCGGCCCAGCGGCCCGCGAAAGTGAAAGCAAACAAGTGCTTTCAGGCCTATTTCTTTAAATATGTGTTCTAGTCACATTTTATGTTGCTGCAAGTGTATACTCTCACCCTATGGGACTTCAACGCGCTATATAAACATCCGAATTAATACACTAAATAAACACGGTAGAGAGTGTTTGTGAAATAAACAGAAGAGGTTCAATAAAGTAACAGCTGGGGGAAGGTGGACAGTCTTGGGCCTGCCCAGGGCGCCAGGGGCGGTAGGAGGGGGAATTCATTAACAGATGTGACTTGATTAAGCCGCCGGAGCTGGGAGTGAAGTGCCCGCTTTGAAATGAAGTCTCGCGCCGATATGAATGGGGCTCTCGATGAATTATGGAGGGCGTGTGCGGATGTGTGCTGGCCGGAAATGGAAGGCACTCAGGAGAGAGGCATTTATCCATCACTCGACGGCCTGATTGCCAGGCACTTTTGTGATATTCAGGCTTCCAGATTCACTGCACAGGCATTGAGGGGGGGATGTGGCCAGTTCATTAAACTTAGAAACTCTATAGTAAAGAAGAAGAACTATCTACACAGCTTCAAGGCACATGTGGTTAATAAACACGTAGGGAATGGGGGAGGAGGGGTGTGGGGCAGGGGCAGAGAAGAGGGCGCACTGTGGCCCGTAAACAACTAGCTGGTTTTATATGGGGCTGGCTGCTGCAGTTTGTGGCTTTTTAGAACGCAGGGGCTGCTTCTGACCATCCCAGAGGGCAGAGGCGTCACAAACCCCCATTCTAGCAGCTGCACAGAGGGAGAAGGAAGGGGGAGTAGGTTGTCACAGGGCCAAACACACTTAGAGGAGTTTCTATGGGACGCTTTTGTTTTCAAAGAAAACTTCATAATGGTGTGGCTCAAACATTCTAATCAAGACAAATACAGCAAGCAAGACAGAGAGAGAGAAGATAAACATGGGGAAAAGGAGAGAGCAAGAGATGGAGAAATATATTTGTAGAGAAAAGGGGGTAACTGTGAAAAGGATGGTTGAAATGAAAGAGGGTAAGGGAAAGGATGAAGCATGAACATGAAGCTAAAGCGAATAAAAAGAAGAAAGATATAAAGGACAAATCTAATAGTGAAAGAAACAAGAGTGAACAGAGGGAAAAGTAATCGCGATCGCTATCACATCAAAGCGGCCGTGCGGCCCGCGAAAGTGAAAGCAAACGAGTGCTTTCAGGCCTCCAAATGGTGCGCGCGCCCGGCCAACGCACATGCACTGTATTTGGAGGCCTGAAAAGCCACTGTTTGCACTTCCAAAACTCGCTTACTATAAGTCTCGCCAGAGCAGCGCTAAAGCGCTGTCTCAGGCGAGACCTAAAAACAGCCTCCAGTGACAAAACCAGCCCCCACTGCTGAAAAAATGGCTCCCACCCTTCCAGCCACCCGGGGAAATGCGGCTGCCCGCGGCCCCCATAGGGGGCCACTAAGAGGGCAGCCCTCTAGTGCCATCGGGGCACCCCACACCCGACCTTATGGGCAGGGACTCAGGGAGGAGTCCCCACCCAGCCTTGTTACAGCGCGAAAGGCGAGCGTCACTTCCTGTGCGCGAAGACAGGGGGAGGTGTACCCCTACCATCTGGACGTCCTCTTTTGTGCGCTGGGCACGCCGTCGCAAATTGTTGTCTCGCGTCGGGTTTGCGTTGCCTCAGGACTGCTGGAGCGCTGAGGGATCTTTTTGGTGAGTTGTTCATCCCTCCCCCTCCTAGCGCTGAGGGAGATTATTGATGAGTTGTTCATCCCCCCCTCCCACACCTCTGCCGACAGCGGGTGGCGCTGGTGCCCAGGTCTGCCCTTGGGGGAGCGGGCTCTGGATTGCCGGATTGAGTGGGGCGTGAGCCTCTGGCTGCCTGGGGTGGGGTTGCGCACAGTTATGTCCACAATTTCGCAAGGATGGCATGCATGATCGCTCTTCTTCGCGCGCCTATACATTGAGCATAGGGAGATTTGCCTCTAGGGGCACGCGTCGGGCAGGAGGCAGCGCAGCGTAGTGTTTGGCGTGGTCTGGCAATGGCGGGAGGCGGGCTCACTGATGTCGCTGCTTTGGGCGCTGAGCGGGATCCGGGGAAACAAGGGTGGTTGTTCCTTGCGCAGCGGCAGCAGTGGCGAGTGAGAGAGCCCTCGCTCCCCTGCAGCCAGCCATCGAGTTGTCCCGCTAGGGTGGGGATTCACGGTGTTGGCAGGGTCGGGCACAGAGGTTGTAACACGGTGCTGTGTTTCTCAGTGACCATTATTGAATGGAGCCTTGGCGCGGCCGAGTACAAGAGGAAATCGATGCATCGTTGTTTTGGGAAGGCGTTTTTTTATCGCGGTTCCCAACCTGTAGAGTTATCCTGGGACCCTGCCCAGATCAAGCTCTAGATAGTCTTGATTGGTGGACTGGAGAGCAGCCATGTTCTTTTAATAAAGGGAGTACAGCACAGCCCTGGCTGCCCGGCGCTCCCCCATGTTGAGTTTGAGGTCGCCAGGTAGAGGCGTAGCCCAACTGGTCTCAGACTGGGTTTAGCTCCTTCCGATCTCTCTCCCCCCCGTAAGGCCGCGGCCATGCATGACGGCAGCGTAGGGGGGGCAGCCCAGATCGAAGGTGAGTGAGGGGGAAGCCCTTGCCAGCATGGGTGTCCGGGGGGCCGGAGCGGGGTGGTGTCGCCTCCCCCCTGCCTCTGCCACTAACCTTCAACGAGGCTCGGCTCCGAACAAATGGCGGCACGTGAAGGGCAGATGCATGCCAGTTTGTGAGAGCTCGCAGCTTCTATGCGGAGGTGTGTGATCGACCCCTGCAGGGGGCGATGATTGTGGGATATGGGCGTGGCCATGGAGGTTGGGTGCAAAGGGCAGGGGTTGGGTCTATTCTCTGCCGACGTGAATGCCTGCAACGGACTTCCAGACCCGCTGGAGCGACGAGGCTGCAGGGGATAGGTGTATGTGAGCGGCGCAGGCAGCAGGGTGTGCGCGATCCGTCGTTGGGGATTACAGAAATTTGCGGAGAGTGGCATCCCGCGTGCCCTCCCCGTTGATCACATCGATCTCCCATTCTACTCTTGCACCGCCTCCTACCTTTCCCTCTAGCAGTGGTCACAGGTAGATTGCTGCTACCAGCCACATGTTGGAGGACTTCAAGAATCAAACAGCCCGAATCACTGCTCTCTCCCGGTTGAGACTGTTTGAGGGGGTGCAGTTAAGGGAATGTAGCCTTTCACAACATGGAGCATGCGCAAATGCATCGAGCCCTGAGACACTGTATCTGATCATGTGACTTGTTCTCCTTGAACGTGCGCAGTTCAATTTTACGTCATGCCAGGTGAGCGTTTTCAGAGGAGGGAAATCCTTGTCTTTTCCTCTCGGGATTGCCCATCTCTTTTCATACCTCAGGAGCAGCAACATTGTCATGCTTTAAGTGGAAGCTTTTCAATATTATATTCAAGCCATAGTTTCTGCATATTTAGCCTATGCATTTAGTTCTGACTTGTTGCACGTGTGATGTTACGTGTATCTTAAACCGGTATGCAATGACAGAAGAAGTTAAGTACAAGTCAAAGTACTAGTATTCAAAGATGAGCCTGTTCACCAGCACTCCCTGCTTTTGCGCATAAGGAAGCTGATATCCTCACCGGTTAACTTTTTCTGCCCAAGATCACGAAATGTGGGGAGCCGGAATTAGAACCAATGCCTTCTAGTGAGGACGATGGGAACTGGCCACTTCCCTGCTGTCGGATCGAACTGGAAATCTTTTCAGCACTCATATGCTCAGTTATGATGTTGTATTTAGTCATTGTAAGGCCAGTCTGTGGATTTCCCTTCCCTGTTGGAAACTCGGGAGCAGCAACATTGTCATGGTGTCAGCGGCTTTAAGTGAAAGCTTTTCAATATTATATACAAGACATAGTGCTGCCTATTTACCTTAGGCTCTAACAACCTGTACAAAGCCAAGAACCCTAACATGTTGCTGGTATGATGTTCTTGCTGTATCATATACCTGGAAGGCAGGTGCAGAAACAGCAACATACTAGTCGGGCGACAGACCATGCTATGCAAAGAACTTTGCTGGCACGGGTTAAGCCATCCCCTTATCCCTTGTTACAGAGGAGAGTAGGCTTTGCGGTTACTGCCACCGAGGGGCTTTTGATGTTTAGTTATCGTGTCCCAGCACTGCGCAGTGGTGTTTTATACACACTTGTTTCTGCTCACCGCGTATTTCAGGGTAATAGTGCATTTGGATCCTGTAGTGCGCCCGCTCCTTCCTTCTCTAATGCTAACTTTTGAAAGTGGAAGTTTCAGGTTGGCTTGAATATGTATGTTTCTCTTAGCTCGAATGTGTTTCTGCCTGCAATGCTGAGGTAAAGGGCAAAGATGGCTTGGTCACTAGACACTATGAGAGATACGTCGGTATAGAGAATTCAGGAAACAGAAGTTTCCCTTGATGAACACTGTATCGTCTCCTCATATCAGGGCCTTGGGGTGCTGTTAGGTTACCCATATAGGTTCAGTTCCACAGCCATATGGATGAACTTATATTGGTAGGTTGGGAAGGGGTGGTTTTTCCTCGAGGAAACACAGGTTTAGGGTACGTGATTGAAGCTATGATGTTTAACTTGTAATGCACAGGTGCCACGTAAAGGAGCAATTTACAGCTGGTTTGTCCTTTTGTTTACGTGTGTTGGCTCATGGGTGGGGTCCACAAGCTGGGGGTGTGGCAAGTGGCGCCATCTGTGGGGTTACTATTAGCCAGGCCTACCAGTAACGGTCACTATGATCCAACTAGTCAGAGCTATGAATTGTATGGCCTATAGGCTACCGTACAAGGGTATGTTTGTGTAATTGCTGATATCAATATGTCTCCCTCATCTTCATTGTTTGATTTTGTTCGGAAAAAAAAAAAAGCCTTTAAATGTCCCTCATAGTTGCACTGATATCATGAAAAGGTCAGACATAGCAAACTGAAACCTTGGCAGCTATGAATGGGGGCGGCTAGTTCTTGGTTAGCTATGCAACAGAGCCAGATTTGTGGCTTATTTATCTGATGCAAATATAAGCATTGACTAAGCCATAAGATGGACTTGTAGGTGTAGTGCCCCTATTGTATTGATTACAGGGAGGCAATAGCATAGCGGCAAAATACTAAGCGGCCACTACATAGCGTCAAACCACACAGTGGGCACTGGGCTAAATTAGAGCACAAAGTTTACTGTGTAATTTGACCAAGTGGGTGCTGGTGCGCCGCACGTGACTTAATTGCTCACTGGCGCTTGGGACAGTCTGCCATGAGTTGGCGCTGTCTGTCTATTGTAGAGATGACCCTAAAGGCATGGATTAATGCAATTGGCATTAAGATCACTGTTGCCAGCTGCCCAAGCCATCCTTTTAGTTTTGAGGGCTTAAAATAGGCGGAATTTTCACGTTTGCACGAGTACCCGGGTTAGTAGTTGTGGTGTTTCTATGATTCGCAGCACGGCAGGAGAAAGGTTTGGTGCAAAAGGAAGTGGCCGCCTGACAGGAGTCCTGGCTTATAGTGGCACAATTGTCAGGTGTTCCTTAGAACTGCCTTGCGGTATGTAGCGCGCGTGTATGTCGATTCTAGTTTTGCACAATACTGGGCGTCACTATGTATGTGTCGCCGTGAACAGCCCTAGGTCAGAAATTGTGTTTTACTCTGCCTTCAGTTGACATTGCGGTATGTCTGCCTTGGTGGTTACCGGACAAGGTGCCCTGGGTGGGGCAAATCACTATATCAGTGTGGGGTTAATTATTGGTGCTCTCAACCAATTTGTACTGCCAGGGTGCCATTAAGCGGAAAGACCACTTGGGGGGCAGTCTCTTACAATTTGGCTGTACATGAATGAACAATGTCTTCATTCACCATTCCGATAATGGGCATCGCTCCATCCTTCCCAGCAAGGTAGACTTAAGTGGGTAGTTATGTCCTTTGACTTTGAGGAGCGATTCTCTCAATGCTTTTCTCCATAGAACTATACGCGCCAACTTTGTTTCGGTAGTTTGGATGGTGTCTTTGCCTCAAATCCATCAATATTTAACTGAGTAGCGGGTGACTCGCTGTCCTCTGGTCCTTGTTCAAGACCGTCTCATGGCGCCTAAGTTAATAGTGGACCATGTAGGTTTCAATTGTTTCAATTTCAGTTTTGTCTGGGCAATCGACCCAATCGGTGTCGCGAGTGACCACCCAGTTGGTCATTGTTTCCCTGCCCTATACTAGCGCTGATGCATGTCAGTGGGGACAAGGTGGGGCGTTCCAGTGAGGTCTACCTTCTCTTTAGTTTTGTTGATTTTGAAGTAGGCAGGAACTGTACTTCTCCACTCATGTGGCTTTTTTACCGTAGCGGGCTCTTCTTGGATGTGGCACGGCTGTGTCCGGCTGTCCATTTGTTGGCATTATATCAATGTGGGGTTCTAATATAGTATTATGCCCGGGTGGCAAGGATGGAATTCACACGTTCTTTCGCCTGTTTGCCCCCCCCGGTGTATGTCTGGATTGCGATATCATGGGGGTTACTGGTTTGTGGCCGATTTTCGGGGAAGTGGCCCTTTGGCCAGTTCATGCATGATGCAGAGGTTTCCTGGTGGATCTTATTTGGCACTAATGCTTTAGACCTCTATATGGACCACAGCTCTCTAGACCACTACCTACATGCCACATTATTTAGTGTAACATCGGTTGCATTGCGACGCAGTGCTTGCAGCACAAGCCATAGTTGAGCTTGCTTTTCGTTGAAGGGAGACATTTAATGCTTGTTCAAACACATAAAGGTGACAGTCCCACCATTTCAGAATGGAAGCATTTTCAATATGCTACGCAGTGAAGCCAGAATTGTGGTTTCAGTTATCTGATACAACTAACAAGCATTGTTAAGCGACTGCTACTGGCGTGTTGTAGTTGTAGGTGTAGCGTGGTTTTGTATTATATATCGTGAGGCAATGTCAGAAGCCGCAAAACACCAGCCGGCAGCACACTAAGTTTAGCACCTACCAAAAGCTTAGGCCTTTATGAGGAACACCTGCTGGCACCATTTAGTAACAGGTACAGATATACACTGGGGGCATTCCACTGCAACCAAGGGCAGGTTTCAGGTCGCTTCAGTTAAGACATATTCACCCGCTCTTTAGCCAGGGCAGCAGGCGGGTGATGTAGTTGTCATCTAACAAGCGTGCGGTGGTGCAAAATAGTCCGGTAAACGCTTCGTTTGAGCCAAATGGTGACAGGGTATTATTGACCATTCGGCATTCTAATACTTAGGAAAGGGCTGGAATTTGCTCTGAATGTTCCCGTATGGTTCCCACAGACTTGTCTGCCCCCTGGTTTATCCGTCTATGGGTTAGAACCTGAGACTTGAAGGGGCGGCTCCTGCCCCGGTGTCCCAAACACGTTGATAGTCAACGCTGGGGTAGATGTACCATGAAGGGCCTGATTACTACTTGAGTTTTTCCTAAGTTTTGGGGTCAAACTAGATGGGAGCATTAAGTCTACAGTCCTTATGAAGCATCCAGCTTTCCTTCAATCCAAGCATGGGCAGTTAGCGATAGATAAGTTTCAGCGTCTGGGTAACAGACACCGGCTCTTCACCAACATCGTGCCCCGGGGGCACGCGCGCTGCACAAACCCAGAGCTTCAACCACAAGGGGGCCAAGTAGCATAAACCAGTAAATAGGTTTAAGAGGTGTGTCTCTGGCCTTACAGCTGTGTGAAGCCATTTAGAGGTACGCCCAGGTGAAAATTGGGTGCTTCTTAAGGTTCTCATGACCAATGCGGTTTGTGGTATCTCCCAGCGGGGGCACTGGAAGTGTACTGCAGCTAGCATGTAACAGGGAACCTGGAATTCCGACACTTTTACCACGCTTAGTGGGGATGCGGTCAGCCAACATAGTGTGCTGCTGTCCCAATAATTGGGGAAACAAGGTATCAGGCACAATGGGCTACTATGTTAATAGAACACTTGTCATGTCCAGTGTTCAACTAAACCTAAACTTTAACGGAGCGGATAATTTTCCCCGCCAGGGATGCTCCGGGTTGGCAGTGGGTACCCCCCCCCCCATTTGGAAATATTCTAGGATGGGGTAAAGTAGGACTTAGTCAATCCTCAAAGTTAGGCACCATAATACAGACAGTGCTCATTGCCTAAATCAGACAGATTCTCTAAGCTGGTATGCCTAAGGGGTTCCACCTCAGAGGTAACTGAGCGGGCAAAATTCCCACAAGGAATAAGGGATACATGGCAATTGCCCATTGTCACACACTTCTAGCTATGAACCCTCCTGTGCGTCAGGATTTAGCATGCATAGGGACTGTTCTAAGGTTAAGTATAATCCTTCTCACCATAATAGCCAAAGTAGGCAGGCGGGTTGGGGGAGGGGTCACCTAGCAAGTGGGCTGCTGTCCCATAGATGGGGCACGCAGGTGTTCAGGCACACACGGTACTAGAAGGGCGGCGGCTGGTGAGATCAGCAAATAGATGGGGCAATGTGTGCCATAGTGTCTGAATTCTTTCCGCCCTCAGATGGCACTGGGTGGGGTCATGTGAGGCAGTGGAACTTTCACACAGAAGGGTAAATAGTTAATTGCACAAGTTACAGTCCAAAGCTGATTCAGGCTAACGTCAAGGGCTATCGTGAGATAGATGGGGTTCATTTATCACCGGTAGGGATGTATCCCTTTCTTCTAGATTTGCTGGAGGCTCTAGAGAGGAGGGGTTGCGGGTAAGACCATAGCTGTTTTGGTGGGGGGCTCTGGCGGCGACGGAGGCGACCTCCAGAGCTGTGGTGGAGTTACAGGGTGATCTGGAAGCAAATGGGTACAGAAGGGTACCTCTGCGTGGCACCATAGGGGGGGCCAGAGCCAAAGCCCAGGAGCCTCATGGGAGGTTCCTGGAAAACCGTGTCGGCGCCCCGTTAGTCCTTCGGGCGGTTGTGGGCCTGAACAACAAGGGGCTTGCCTTATTACACTCTGCCCTGAAAGGGGCGTGGGTAATAAGGGACCATGTGTCACGTGATCCGGGAAGAGGATCACCAGAAGGGGCAGCACAGATGGGGTTCGCCCCAGTGCTGCTTGGCTCATCAGGCGGGCAGGCGGCCCAGATGGTTGCCTGCCCTTGGATCGCCCATAAGGTAACCCACCAGATTACATAACGGTGTATGTAATAAACCTGCAGCAGTTTTACCCAAACAAAAAAATGTGTGGTGTGTTTATTAGCATGCATGCTACGTGTGGTGGGGTGGGGAGTGTTGCCAATGATGGTGCTACGTCCGATGCCCGCCACAGCCAGTCCGGGCCTGCCTCCGCAAGGCCCAAAGGTGCAACTAGAGCCGAATTTCCGGGGGGGGGGGCTACTAATAATTTCGGGGGGGGAGGGCTAATTCTTCAAGCAATAGGCAGAGTGGCGATGAAAGGGTAAAAAAATAACAAAGCCTTGTTAACACTTAAATGGTCTTTTAAAGACCTGTGAAGTGCTCGGGTGCGGCTGTGATAAGCTCAAAAACTGTCTGTGTGTGTGCCCGGGAAGCTGTCTCAGCCCGAGCTGACACACACGACGGGGGGGGGGGGTTTGAAGACCTTTGAGCCCTATGGTTGTTGCGCGCCTCGCCAGGCCCATGCCGCGCAAACCTCAACACTGAGCGGCGAGCCCAGTGGTGGCTGCCACAAATAAAAGGGTGGTGAGGCGGGAGGGTTCGTGCAGGAGGTGGGGTGCGGGAGGGGTTATGTGGGAAGTGGGAGATCGTACAGGAGTTAGAAATAATAGATAAAAACAAATTTAAACTGACCTTCTTTAGCCGCCGGCAGTCTCCAGCGTTGTGTCGCGTTCGCCACCTCTCGTCTTCCTGGGTCCCAGCAGCCCCATGGGACAGACTCCCATCCAAAGCAGCACGAGGATTGGTCTGAGCAGACCAGCGAGTTTGTGGGGGTTTCTCGAGCCTAGCTGCTCAATGCAGCTGGGCTTGAGAAAGCCTAACTGTGCATGTGTGTTTTGGTCGGCCCGAGACGGCCGGCCAAATACACATGAGCACTTAGTGAGTGCAGTGCATGTAGCTCCCCTCCTCCCCCCTCCCATGCCTCGGCCCGCCCCTCTCTACAGCGCTGGCTAATGTTGTGTAGTTCCTAGGAGTCCCCAGGACCTGCACGTTTTGGATGACCTAAACTGAGGGCTTGGTGTACAGACAAACTCCGGACACCACCAGAGGATATGTCAGTCGTTAGACCAGCTAGCACTACAGTGCCACTACCACCCCCCTGTATCTCACAGTGGTGTAGCTTGAACATGACAAACCTGAGTCCTCAGGGATCGTGGAAAATAGTACAGTACTTGTAGACCGTGTCATCAGTACTAGGAGTCTATGGTTCACCTGGTTTGCATCTGCCCCTGATTGAACCACGTACGCTGCACTTTATTAAAACCTCTGTTCTTAAAATATGGCACTCGTACCTGCTCAGAAGCAATGAAACTTCTTTTTAATTTGGAGATTCCTCTGGAATTGGCCAGACTAGTGAAATTTGCAGGCCAGCTTAAAGAACTTATAAGTAAAGATCGAGCCAAGGACTAAAGGTTGATCACAGTTTCTTTTTTTTAAATATTTTTACAAAAGTTTTATACCATGTTATACAAACATATCCAATGACATAGATGCTGTATCATAGGGAATATAACAGTTAAGCTTGAAAAAAACTGAAAAAGAAAGCATAAAAGCACCACCTCAGTAAATTGCACCTATAGTAGACCTTATACATGGCTATAGGCATAAATAGCATCAGGGAACAGTGTCTGACTCATGGGGTCATACCCTCCTTTCCAATTGTATAGCCTCTGGAAATCCAGTTAAAATCTCTACTAGGAGTCAGCAAGGATCAAGTATATCGATACAAGGGAGGTGAACGGAAGAAACCGTAAGGGTAAAAAAAATACAGTTCCGAGAGATTCATGTCTATATCAATAAACAGTGGCTAGGTGCCTAGCCCAAACCCTGAATCTACAACCAGATTTCCCAATAATCTATTCAGGGACATTTGGTACCTTTCCTGCAAAGTAATTTTCATAAAGTTCCCAAAAATATTTGGGGCGACTCTGGGTAGGAAGTAGTTAGCTGTATACCTCCGTTTGTGTGTTGCAATAGAGCATCTCTCTTGACTATTCCCCAAGGGTAGGAGGCTACCTTGCACCCAGCGTACTGCAACTCTACGCTTTGCAATCAACAACCCATTCTCTACCAGGCGTTGAGCGTCTTTCTTTACCTGTTTCAAGTAGCCCAAGAGGGCCAGTAGAGGGTCCGGTGATATTGGTGTATCTGCAATTCCGCTCAATTCTTGGAAAATCAGGCCCCAAAAATTAGCTATATTTGGGCATAGCCAGGCTGCATGTAAAAAAACAGCCATCGAGGCTCTACATCTATCACACTCCCGCAGTCCATATCTGTGCAAACGTGTGGGTGTATAGCACACTCTGTGTAAGAATTGGAAGTGGACAAGCCTGTGTCTCCCGTTCAATGAGATACGCCTCATTGCCTCACAGCAGTAGCTCCAGGTGTCATCATCAATAGTTATATCTAAGTCTAACTGCCATGCTAGCCGTGATTTAGTGTAAAAGTTCTTGCGGTAGCCCTGGACCGGGCCATAGATGCTAGACACCAGTCTGCTGGGAGATTCAGACTTTAACAGTAATGAGAAGGAGTGACCTCAGGTGGCTCCGCTATGTCCTCCCCAAGGAGTTTCCGCAGGGCGTGGAAGTGAAATCGCACTAACGGTGTAACACCTTGATTTTCAGCTCCAGTCTCTTCCCAATTACGTACACTTCCGTCAAGGAAGAGGTCCTCAATTTTAGTGATATTAATAGTCTTTAATGCCTTAGTCACTTCCCTGTCCCCACCAATGGGCAGCCAGTCACACCACTCTATCTGGGTTAGCTGGGAATATAATATAATACTCACTTGTCTCTTCACCAGGTCGTGCCATGCAGGAATCGTGGCATTGACCGAGTCAAGAATACCAGTTCGGTGATCGAGGACAGCAGCTATCTTCTCTATATGTAGGTGAGGGGGATCCAGCTGCTGATGTATCCAATGGTAGGCGTGCAAACTTTGTGCAACTCTATAATAAAGTTCCAGATCTGCGACCCCTAATCCATCCAGAGCATAAGGACGGGTGAGAATTCCCCATTGGACACGCAGTTGCCTCCCCGCCCATGCCAGTTTAGTCAGCTTTGATCTTATGGATTTAAAGAAATTTGACAGAAGGACCATAGGTATATTTAAAAACAAAAACAGGAACCTGGGGAGTATTACCATTTTCATCAGTGATGTACGGCCAAGCAGAGACATAGGAAGGCGGGCCCATCATTCCACATCCTCCTCCAGTTTGGTGACTGCCCTGCCATAGTTCCCCTGATAATCGTTTCCGGATCTGTGTGAATCTGTATACCCAAATACCGCACCGGGTCATTTGACCAAGTCAGAGGAAAGTCTAATTCAAAGGGAGTAGTCAGCCCAGTCAATGGGAATATTATGGACTTGGTCCAATTAAACTTCAAACTGAAAAATTCCCCAAAGCGGACGAGCTCTCTAAGTACGGGATAAAAATGTGTTTTGGGGTTTCTAATATATAGAAGTGTGTTATCTGCATATGAAGATATTATTAAATTATAGTTTGGCAAACAAATTCCTCTCCACTCGTGGAATTCCCTAAGTGCGCAGGCCAGAGGTTCCGCTAAGATTGCAAACAGAGGTGGGGATAGCGGGCAACCTTGCCTAGTACCTCTGGATACTTTGATGGGGGCTGTGACCATGTCTGCAATTCTTACCCTTGCAGTAGGGGAGGTATACAACACGGCCAACAGTTTAATAAATAAACTGAGGCAGCTTTGACTAACCCTGGGCAATAAACTTCACTCTGAGAGCATTCCATGAACAACATGAAATTCAGGCACTCCACATAGCGGAGCCAGCTACTAAACTGCACCGACAAATGCTTTGATAAAGCAGCTTTACATGCTAAAAAGCATATAACCAAATCACAAAAGTGAACTTTGAAAATGAAAAATATCAGGCAATGAGAGAGGTGATGATTTTGGGGTCCCCCCTAATCTAGGGGGAGGACCAAGCAGATGCCCTGAACACAAAGAGCATATCATGTTGAGCGACTCAGTGGTGGTCCCATCCTCTTAGGACCACCCCAAGCACATTTATGGGCAAAAATACAATCCCAACCAAAGGCCCTGCAAAGCATTATGGGATGAGATTAACAGTGGGCAGTGAATATATAGTATCCAATATCAAAATAATTCTACAAAGAGCTACAGTTCAACTAGTCGTTACTAGGTGTCCATCACAAGTCAAATGCAAAAGCATTGAAATTATTACATCAAGCTGCAGTTCAACTAGTCGTTGCTAGGTGTCCCTCAAGTCAAATGCTTTTGCATTTGACTCATGAGGGACACCTAGTAATGACTAGTGGAACTGCAGCTTCATGAAAGGGTTTCAATGCTTACAAGAAGACGCATAGCAATGGGCCAATTTAAAGTTTTACGCATAGTCACAGATTTCGAACAACGATCGGAGAAGAAAATGAGCAATTAACGGCGCAGAAATCAAGCAGTGATCGGCGAAGTGTTTTAAACGATGTGTAAAGAATAATCACAGAATTGTGGGTGCTAGTTGTTTTATCAATAGTGAGTGTGAAGGAGGTGTCCTAGACCATGGGGTGGTTAAAAAGGCTGTGAGGGTGCCTTATGTAGTTGCTAAGTGAAGGGAGGAGTATGCGAGAGACAATTTTTACCGTGCGTTACGAGCAGGGAGATGAGCAGTGCGCTTTAGGGATGGGTAATCCAAGGGAGACCATAGGTGATGTCCAGACCTGGCGATTAAATTGAAAGAATGCGCAAGAGGGGAAGAGCTAGCAGAGGCGTTGTTGGAGGATGAAGGGGGAGAGAAGGCTTACCTAATGTTAGGTGGGAAGCGGATTGGTACGTATGATAACTAAGGTGATCTGACCACAGTGTGGGTGGTCCGTTATGATGTCGATCTGCAAGCGTCTCAATTGGCGGCCGGTAGGGAATCCTAGTATCGGGGTAAAAAGGAGATAAACTGTTGGTGAAGCGGTACGATCGTTATGCTAGGAACGATTGTCAGGTCTAGCACATGCCCTTGGGACTTACCGGTCTCTGGAAACAAAGTAGCATAGTGGTGACTGCTTATCTGGAAGTGCGGGAAGCCGCCCTGAGTTTATGTTAATGGGCTGTGCATCGCACTCATGTGACCGTGGAGGTATGGCGGCCACATTGGAACGGGTAAATGAGTAATAGAGCCGCCCTGAGGGTGTGTTGTACAATCCTCCTGGTGATTCAAGCCTGTATGGATACTGCCAGTGCGCAGGATCCATTTAAGTTCTTCTTAGTTCAGTAGTTGTGCGAGATTGGCTCCTCGTGGGGGCAGCTTGACAAAGCTTATTATTACTGTCCAACGTATGTCATCCTCGGTATGACTCAGTACACATTTGATAGTGCCAAATACAAATTCTTTACAATCGGTTGTACATTTGCTAACTGTAGAATTACCATATTTACTATGTCCTTCTAGTGGAGGGAGACCCAGAGGTCGTGTAATGTCCCTGTACATGCGGTGTTAGGTAACGCAGCCCTGACTATTTGGTCCTTGATGTTTTTACTTTTTTGAAAGCGAACAGAGGGCGATCTAGATTTAACCCCTTCAGCGGTGCGCGGGCGGGGCCATGACGGAGCGGTTCCGTCATGCGCACAGCGCAACCGACGCGCATGACGGAACCGCTCCGTCATGCGCATCGAAAGGGTTAAGATTCCTGCGTTAATCACATTCCAGTGTTTGAGTATACTTTTGCGTAATTTGTTTGAGGCTGCTGAGAAGGTAGTTACGCATGCGATCACAATGTGGAAGAGACACATTGATGATATTTTCATGATTTTGCACGATTCGCATACCCCCCTCCAACAATTTCTACATTGGCTAAATAACAATTGTGGTGGCCTTAAATTCACACTCTCAAACAGCAGAAAATCCATCCCCTTCCTCGACCTCAACATCTTGCACAATGAGAGTTACTTGATTGCCAGCCTCTTTAGGAAACCCACAGAGCGTAATACACTGCTCAAATGTGACAGCAATCACCCACGAGCACTCAGAGACTCACTCCCCTATTCCCAGGTTCTCCGTATCAGACGGAACTGCACATTGAAGGAAGGCTATTTTACAGAGGCCAAGATCCTCAGTACTAAACTAACCTCAAGGGGGTACCCTTGCAGACTAGTACGGACTGCCCTCAAGAGGGCTTGGTATTCTCCCAGAGATTGTCTACTAGTACCCAAAACCAAACAACCGCAAAACCGCATAGCATGCGTAACTACCTTCTCACCAGCCTCAAACAAATTACGCTAAAGTATACTCTGGAATGTGATTAACGCGGGCATCTTAAATCTAGATCGCCCTCTGTTCGCTTTCAAAAAAAGCAAAAACACCAAGGACCACTTAGTCAGGGCCGCGTTACCTAACACCGCATGTACAGGTACCTTACACGACCTCTGGGGTCTCCCTCTGCAGGACATGCTAAATGTCGTAATTCTACAGTTTGCAAATTTACAACCGATTGTAAAGAATTTGTGTTTGGCACTATCAAATCTGTACTGAGAGATTTTTCTAACTGCAATACCTGCAACGTGATTTACGCAATCCTATGCCCCTGCAACTTGATCTATATCGGACAGATGACACAAAAGGTCCGGAAAAGGATTTGCCAACACAGAAGCAGGCTACGATGCAACACACCAAATGCACCCTTGGTTGAACATTTCCAAACCATGCGTCATACCGAGGATGACATACACTGGACAGTAATAAGCGTTGTCAAGCTGCCCCCATGAGGAGCCAATCTCGCACAACTACTGAACAAAGAAGAACTTAAATGGATCCTGCGCACTGGCAGTATCCATACAGGCTTGAATCACCAGGAAGATTGGACAACATTACTGTAATATATTGTCGACCTTACACCAGGATCTCCTAAGCCTCACTAGACTGTACCTTCCCTCAAATGTACTGTTCCAACCTTAATTATGATGTACTTCTATCTTGGCCCACTATGCTCCAACTGATAGATGACGTACTCTTTACTTTATTTTCCTAAGAAGGTACTGATCCTATTGTAAATACGACGCTGGTCACCACGTTATAACCCATACTTATCTGCTTTACCTTTAAGGTTTAACCTTTATGTCCTTAAATGTCCAACACAGAACCAGGCTACAATGCAACACACCAAATGCACCCGTGGTTGAACATTTCCAAACGATGGGTCATACCGAGGATGACTTACGTTGGACATTAATAAGCGTTGTCAAGCTGCCCCCAAGAGGAGCCAATCTCGCACAACTACTGAACAAAGAAGAACTTTTTTTTTTTAAAATATATTTATTCATTTCAAAG
Organism: Triturus cristatus; assembly: GCF_964204655.1. Classification (NCBI taxonomy): domain Eukaryota; kingdom Metazoa; phylum Chordata; class Amphibia; order Caudata; family Salamandridae; genus Triturus; species Triturus cristatus. The sequence continues at coordinate 762,435,913 of NC_140583.1, forward strand.
GCAGAAAAACAATCAAGTAATGCAATGGTGTACAAAATGATTAGGTTACATAAATCCCTCCGTACCCCCTCCCCTCTTCCCCCAGGCGTAACAAGATCAGAATTCTAGGACATTCGGAAAATACCTGTATGTCAATAGACAGTTGTATGCGAGGCAATAGCAATGATGGTGTGAGAAAGTGCCATCTTTCTTGCATGGCATGCCCCCACTTTTTGCTGAATTGCTGAATGTACCTTGACTGAGTGTGCCCTGGACTCCTGCCAATCAGGTGCCCAGGGCCTATGTTCCTTCCCTAAAACCTAAAACCACAAATTGGCAAACCCTGTCCCCATGTCAGCCCCTGATAAATGTTACCATAGGTACCCAGGGCCTTGTGACCAGGGAAGGCCTCTAAGGGCTGCAGCACTCATTGTGCCACCCTTAGAGGCCCTGTACCCTAACACAAACACACTGCCCTTGCAGGCTGTGTCTGGGTACAAGACAAAACAAAGAGTCGACATGGCACACATCCCTGTGTGCCATGCCCACAACCTACACTGCCCTAGCATACATCAGCCACCCCTCTAGCTGGGTGCCCTATGCCTGTGGTGTGGGCACAGCAGCATGAGCCCTGTGCCCCTACAGTACCCAGGTCCATTCCTGGGCACTGTAAGTGCAGTGCTGCCATTTAATTGTATATGGTGCTGAGAGCTCATCAAACACGAACTCCACAGCACCATATTGGCAACACTGAAGACTGAGGAGTTTGGTATCAAACTTCTCAGCACATTTGACCGCACTGATGCCTGTGTGGAATTTAATGTACAAAGCACTACAGAGGGCATCTTAGAGATGCCCCATGAAACCTAACCTACAATCCACGTCTGGTCTGAGAGGCTGCCTAGGCAGCCACACAGCAGACATGTTGCTGGACCCCTGGGTGGAGAGCCCCCGCTCTCCTGGTCCTGCAACAATGCACATCCTGGGCGAGGTGCTAGGTCTCCTCCCCCAGGATGGGCAGGGGGAAGCTTCAAAGGCATGCTACCTTTGTGAGCTTCTCCAGGCCACTTGCTTTACTCAGCAACTGGCCCCCACCGGTTCTGACCCCCACTCTGGCGGGAAGACTGGCCGGAAACCCCAAGTAAGGACAGGGGATGTGCCAGCCTCTGCCAACCCCACCCCTCAGGTGGGGGAGGCGAGGTGAAGCACATCTCTCATGATCTTAAAGATGGGAAGCTCTGCCCAATCAGGACTAGGCTACTGCCCCCCTCCCACAGGAGAGTGTCAGGTTAGCGGGTGTACCCACCCCAGGACAGGGACCCATTGGTCCCTGCCGTTTACCTACCTGTAACGCCCCTAAATCTAGTATTTAGGGGCACCCTGAACCTTCCTTCCTTAGATTCCAGATTCGAGAAGAGCAAGAAGAAAGAAGACCTGCCATGCAGCTGCTAAGAAGAGGAAGACAGCAACTGCTTTGGCCCCAGCCCTACCCGCCTTTTGACCCTCGAACCTGCTCCTGCTAAATCCCGGCACCTCTTGTGGCCAGCAACCTCACCAACCCGGAGGACCTGGCTACCTTGTGACTCTGAGCATCTGGGACTCCCATGAGCAGTGGCTCTGCTCAAAGCAAGTTCTAACCCCTGGCATCAGCCCGGAACCGCGAACCCTGCACACACTGTACCCGCCAAGTCTGGCCTGTGCCGGAGTGAACAAAGACCCCGGGGACGTCCCCCCGGCGACTGTGACCCCGATTCCGGCACCCAAGGACTCACCTCAACGCTCCTGATGACGCCTGCAGCCTCAGAACCAGGTACCCCCCCAACCGCGATCAACAGAGGGTATGATTTTCCGACATCAAAAGGCACCCCTGCACCCGGCGCCCTGCGCCCCCTGTGCCCAACTCCTGGGTTCCTACCTATCCTCCAACTACCCAACTCAACTCTCGAAGTGGTGGTGGCACCTGGAGAATCTTCGTCCCCGAGCTTGTAGCCTTTGTTCATCCTGGAGCTTTCCCATTGAAATCCATTGAGCGCCCGAAGGCTCAAAAGCACCCTGCACCCAGCCGCCCGAGTGGCCCTGGCAGTGTAACTTCTACTCCTACCTACTTCCCCATTTGCCCTGAGCAAGTAACCAGGAGCCCAGCTCCCACAGCCGCGTGGCCTGCTAGTCAGCAGCCACCAACCAAGGCCCCCCTGTCTCCCATAGGATAACATTGGGCCTAACTCACTCTGCACCCGGCTGCCCCTGTGCCGCTTAGGGTGTAACAACTGTACTTACCTGACCCTGGGAGACCCCTGAGTCTGTGCCCAGAACCTTAACTCTGCCAGTCGAGTACTTACCCAAAAGCCGATAACCCAATTTTCTTCCATAGAGTAACATTGACTGGTTTCTTCTGAAATTTCTTCTAAGTGTGGAGTTTCTAAAACTTAAAATATTCCCCTAAAATCAACCGAGTAACGAAAACGAAAATACGCACCTGCTATTAGGAGAGATCCCAGTGCTGGATCTTGGTGCCCAGCTCTGACCCTGAAAAGTACTCACAACTGTACTTACCATTAACCCAATTTTCTTCCATAGGAAATCATTGACTGTTTTTCAGTGAAATTTCTTCTGTCAATTTTTGCAAACTACAAATATTCTTTAAAAATCGTACCAACTGTGAAAACGTAATTACTTACCTGTTTTAGATAGAGGTCCCAGTACTGAGCCTAGGAGCCCAGTACTGGATTACAAAAGTAACGAGAACATACTATACCCGTAACTTGAATTTTCTCCCTTAGGGAATCATTGACTGTTTTTCTATGAAATTTCTTCTAAGTGTCAACTTTTAAAATAGCAAAATATTGCCTAAAAATCACAACAGCAACTAAGTCGACTTTACTCATTTGTTTCCAAGAACTGTCCCAGGACTGAATCTAGGATCCAGTCCTGGAGTTAGAAAAGTAATCCTGAAAGTGATCTATTGCAAATATCTTAAAACTCCCATTGAGCTCAATGTATTATTGTGTTTGAAATTGTGTTGCCTATTGCAACAACCGGTAACTACTACCTACAAAAGTCAATTGCATATTGCAAAAGTATTTAACTAAAGCATCTCATTCTGAGAAAGAATATTTTAATACCTATTGTTGGATCTAAAATAAAACAACCATATATTTTTTATATAAACCATTGGCCTAGAGTTCAGTTCTTGAGTGTGTGAGACCATTTGCCTCTGCCAAACCTCTGGGGACTGTGGACTCTGTACACACTGTACCTATTTGGGAACAGTATACAGAGCCACTTTCTCACAGATGGCGATAGAGAAACTCTCACATGGAACGGGGTACTTAGAGCCGGATAAAACAACACCCAAAGGTCCGAGGCAACATTCATGAGGCGGCATAGGCCAGATCAGCAGGCGGGCACCTCCACAAAGTCTGTGAAGCCAGAGAGATAAGGGTTGCAGCAGTCCCGTAGATTTACAGTAGGTCTGGGTGGAACAACAGGTAAGCTGTAAACGGGGCCCAAAAGTCTTTGGGACGGGAAGTCTCTGGTAACTCCTCTTCATATATCTGTAGCTGCGTCCTGCAATAGACGGGGAGCTAGATGCCCTTGCGCTCACCGAAACATGGCTGGAGGATTGCTCGGCGCCGGACTTAGTGGCAGCCCTACCAGATAATTATCTGGCACTCCATTTCAATAGGGGGGGAGCTAAGAAAGGAGGTGGAGTAGCTCTCCTCTATCAGGCACGTCTCCGTGCCGAAAGGTTTCTTTCCGAAACCCTAGGGGGAGCAGAGGTTATGGGGGTAAAGCTCAGGCGGGGGGCGGTATGTGTGGTGTTTTTGGTGGTGTACCGACCGCCTTGGGCGTCGCCTGATTTTCCGGTTCTTTTTACTAGATTGGTTCAGGATCTGCGCTCGAGATATGACAAAATGGTTGTTGTTGGGGACTTTAACTACTATTGGGAAAAATCCCCCAAAGAGGGACAAGCACTACAGATCGAGGAGGCTATCTCCTCCTTGGATTTCACCCAACAGGTGAAGGGACCGACACATGAGAAGGGACATATGCTTGATCTAGTCTGGACCACCATGCCAGCCCAGGGTTCTACAGAGATCTTGCCTTGTGCCTGGTCTGACCACTTTTTAATAAAGGGTAGAATTTTATTGAGTGGCCATTTGTCCAAACCTGGGGAAGGTTGGAAAATGGCCCGGAAGTGGAGAAGCTTTGATGGGGAAAAAATGGTCTACCTCCTGGAACAGTCTCCTCCAGTAAAGGAGCAGGATGCTAACATTGATGCCCTCTGTGGTCACCTTCAGCATAAACTGGGGAGCGCCATTGATTTGGTGGCACCCCTCCGTAGGGTGAAGAAGGTGGAGAGAGGAGCTGGGGCCCCTTGGTACAATGACTCCCTACGGGATATGAAACGGGGGGTGAGGAAGAAAGAACGGGCATGGCGCAAAGAGTATGACTGTAACACTGGACAACCTGGGTCTGGTGCTGGGTCAACAAAGATAAACAAAAGGCATAACCACTCATTCTGACATCTCTAGTTAGAGAAGAACCCTTTAGGGAACAGAACCCATCAATCACCGAGGAATCAGTGTGTTGTCATCATCTGGGTCTGTCTCTCTTGACACACCACGCCAGATCTAGATAGAACGGCCTGGTCGTGGGTCAAGGGAGGTGGCATACAAGGGTTGTGATCAGATCTCCACCAGATATGACGAAAAAGTAAGTTCTCCTTCGCGTGAAAGGGGTTCAAAAAAGTGCAGCACTAAATCAAGAAAATGTGAATAAAAATGGCTAGAGAAACTCAAAAGTGCTTTAATCGGTAGAGTACCTCTGCCAAAATTAAAAAGCAAAATGGCAATTTAGCATAAATACATCGTCATTATGCTCATTGTCCATAGTATTTGGTCGACATGTTTCTGCCCACTGGGATCTAAATAGTATCAAGGGCATTCATCAGGACCTCAATATTGCTGCTACTATGAATAAGTGAAAGTGTAAAAGTATATTATATTACAGACATTCCTACCACCGGTTGAACTCCATGGATGTCAAAACCGGATACCTAGGAAAGTGAAAAAACATAAATAAGGAAATGCGGAGAGCTATCCATGTTAACATGACCAGCAAACAACAGTATAAATATACCGCCATACAAAACACAAATTTGTGTTGGTTACATCTAAAAGTGTATTAGATTGCACTTACCCTACAATTATGGGTGATACCCTCACCTCAACCTGGTTCTACTCAGGGAAGGGGGCCCCGCTCTGATAAAGGGGAGAAGAAAAAGAAACAGGGCTGTTGTAAAACATGCCTAAATCTTTATGCTCCCCATCCCAAATGACTAAGAAGTATAAAGTTTATCCATGTCTCTAAAAATAGGTGGAGGCACAAAGTATGGCAATGATGTCCTAGTAAGGGTAAATTACCCCTAATCAGAAAGAAGGAAAAAGCCCTTGAAAAGACCCAGAGGGCTCTTATAAAAAACGCTAGTGTTAAGGACTCTTATTTTGTCCTAGAAAGATTATAAGGCAATCCCAGAGTAAGAGCCAAGCTTACCTCTCCGTCGGTACCCCAGGGCGGTCTATGAGTAAAGACCGGAGGTACCGACGCGAGCAGAGAGGGAGTGTTTTATAGTGTACTGAATTGTAAACAGGTGAGTCTGTTGCAGCGGGGTGGCTTTAGTGAAGCCTGTTATGTTTGCAAAAGCGTGAGGACCCCAAAGCCAATAATAGGTACAGCGCATGCGTTAAAAACGCGATGAAAGTTGTAAACAGATGGATCTGTTACAGCCGATCGGCCTTGGTAAAGCGCGATGACAATTGTAATTAGATTGATCAGTTACACCAGGGTGGCTTCAATAAAGCCTGTAATGTTTACACCGGCGTAAGGACCCAAATGGCAATGATGAGTACTACGCATGCGTTGTGATCGCAATGAAGTGCGTGTGTATTGTATTGGAGACACTGGTCTACTATACCTCCGATATCGAGTACTGCGCATATATTGAAAGCGCGATCGAATGCGCATGTGTTATATTAGAGACGCTGTAGTGGTACATCTCTAATATAGTGGAGCGCCTGTACTGGATTCCCACATTAAGTGAATGTAAAGGAATTGCGGCAGGTTCTAGTACCTAAAGCGGCTAATGTATATGACCGCTATAGTCACTATATAAATTATATTCACGAAAGAAGTTTCTAAAACATAACGTGAAATCTTATAAGAGGACATCATCTCAATCAAACAACCTCTGTAAGCATGTGACCTAAGTCTCTCATTTAAGCGTGTTTGAATCGATGGGCATGCGCTCATATCTATTTCGACAAGGAGAGAGGTGTGTGGGGCTTTGTCAGACCCGCGGAAACAGAAAAGGGGAAACAATTATGACTGAGTTTGGCGAGATAACCTTATGGTTGGTTCAGTATGTAAGTACAACAAGTTCAATGAGGAATTCATAGACATAGTGTATTGTACAAGTGTTAAAGACCCTCCAGTTGAACGTATCACAAACTATGTACACCATTTTCACAGATAAGGCAAATCAAAAAGGGGCAAGTCTGACTGAACAGATTAGAAGGTGTTTATCAAGGTGAACTAAGTGAGAGACGTACTCATTGATATCCACATAGCTTAAAGCAAAAGCCAGGGAATATCGTCGTTGAGTCCTGTGGTGTCTGAGTGTAGACGATAAACCCATCTCTGTTCTCTACAGAGGAGAAAACGTTGGATGTCCATTATATGTTGGGGAATATAGGGTTGCTCAAGTATTACCCAACGAAGATCTGTTTCTCTATGGCCTGCCGAGATGAAGTGATTAGTAAGTTTAGTGGCACTCTTTTTGCACCGAATGGTGCTCTTATGTTCTGCTATTCTGAGTTTAATTTTTCGAGATGTCATCCCCACATAGTTCATTTCGCAGGGACACTTGATGAGGTAAATGACCCTCTCGCTGTTGCAATTAGTATGTTTATCAAGCCGCCAGGGTCTACTTGTCCCAATGTCAACCTCAGTGGTATGTGATGTCTGGGGACACACCGAACAGTTCCCACATGGAAAGTGACCTTTGACTGGGGGTAGGCCCCACAGGGACACCTCCGCAGATCTCTGGGATGCTCGAGGGCGTGTATGTATCAGCCGATCTTTAATATTCTGGCTCCTTTTGTAGGCAAATAGAGGAGGAGGTAAGATCTTTCCTTCAATTTTGACCACTCTCCAGTTCTTGAGAATGCTCTTCTTAAGTGCGTTAGAATGGCTGGAGAAAGTGTTGACACATGTTATCCGGTTCTCCTCCGTGCTTGGTTCGCGAATTCGTTTTTCCAGGAGAGCCTCCCTGTGATTGTTAAGAGCTCTCTTCATCGATGTCTTCACTGTTCTCTTGGGATATTGCCTATCCAGTAATTGAGCAGAAAGTTGATTGGCATGTTCGCAATATTTGGAAGTTGTTGAACAATTGCGTCGAATGCGGAGAAATTGCCCGAAGGGCAAATTTTCTCGCAGAGCTCGTGGATGGAAACTCTGGAAATGTAACAAGGAGTTCCGAGCCATCGGTTTCTTATATAGTTCAGTCGTGAGTATGCCATCCTGAGAGCTGATCATAAGATCCAGGAATGGTAGGTTCTTTTTTGAAGTCACGCAGGTAAACTTCAGAAAATCATTTTGAAGGTTTAGCCATGAGTGGAAATTCTCGATTGTGTCAATAGGGCCTCTCCAAATGACCAGGATGTCGTCTATGTACCGTTTCCAGGACAGAATGTGGCCTAGAAACGGATTGTTGATAGACAAGACCTCAGCCTGCTCAAAGTGGTGAACATAGAGGTTGGCCAAGGAGGGGGCAAAAATGCTCCCCATCGATGTTCCGGAGATCTGAAGGAACAGCTGGTCCTCAAATTGAAAGAAGTTTTCTTTCATAGCCAGAGTCGCGCAGAACATGATGAACTCAACTGGTGTTGTGCTCTGCAGATCTTGTGTTTCAAGGAGTGTTTTGATGACAGAAAGAGTCTCATCCTGTGGAATGCAGGTGTACAATGACTCCACATCGAAACTCACAAGAAAGTCTCGTGTGGAGTCGAAAGGCATTCCATCAAGGATGCGCAGAAGATCCTTGGTATCTTCCACATACGTCGGCATTGTTTTCACAAGGGGTTTCAGGAAGAAATCTACGAAGGTAGACAAGGGTTCGAGGAGTGACCCTATCCCCGAGATAATGGGTCTACCTGGGGGGGGTAGCACTCCTTTATGTATTTTTGGTAATACATAAAAATAAGGGACTACTGGAAAGTTGGTTATCAGAAACAATGCCTCATGGTTGGTGATCCAGCCTTGCTCCAGAGCGTCATCTACTTTCTCCTTGATGATAGCCAAAAGCCTCTTGGTGGGATCCAATTTGAGAGGCTTGTAAAAGGTGCCATTGGTAAGTTGTCTTTTGCACTCACTTCGGTATGCTGTTGTATCCATGATCACTGTGGCGCCCCCCTTATCTGCGGGTTTGATGGTAATAGACTTGTCAGATGACAAAGTCTGTAGGGCAAGATTTTCATTCTTAGACAGGTTCATGAATTGTTTTCTATCAAGTTGGAATAATGCTTCAGCATCCCTCAGGACAGCCCTCTCGAAGGTAAGTACTTCAGGAGGAATTAGATGTATCGGTGGGTTGAAGGTGGACTTAAACCAGTATTGGTGGTGTTCTCTTCATCGACCTCTTGTGGTTTGTTGCCAAAGAAAGCACGTAGCCTCACCTTTCTGAAGAAGACAGCTAGTTCCTGCCGAGTTTGAAAAGAATCTCCTTTATATGTGGGAACGTAACCAAGACCTTTTTCTAGGACGGTAGTCTCATCCACAGTCAGCTGGCGGTCACTTAAATTAACAATCAGGCTGTCGTGTTGCTCGGGCCTGGTGCTGTTGGATCTCTCAGATTGCTCCGAGTCCGGGAGGATGGTGGGCTCCAATGGACAGTTGTTTGAGCGGGTCTTCTCTTGCCTCTGGAACGGCGTTGGCCTTGTCCTAAAAAAGGCTGTTGTTGGAAATTTTCAGGATGTAATGGACCCGGGTACATTGGCTGTTGGAAATAAGGTTGTTGAAAATTGAACGGGCCCGGCGGCCACCATTGTGGTTGGGGGGGACCTCCAAAGAAATTGCCTCTCCTGGGTCCTCTTTTCCTCCAGTTTCGGCCTCTTGAAGATTGGTGCATGCCTGGATCTGAATCGGAGGAGTTTCCATCACTCCCAGAAGTGGAGTAATTCGAACCAGTCCTGCCACTCTGTTGGTTATAAGCGGGAGGAACATAGGAATCACTCGTGTAAGGGTACACTTTGGTCATAGAGAATTTGGCCAGATCCTTCTTGAATTTGATAATTTTATTGGCCAGAATATTGTCTCTAAACTCTTTACTGGTTTTATCAGTTTCTTTTGACTGTTTGTTATAAGTCGCCGTAACTAGTACTGATTTGATCTGAGACTCTAGGTGTTGTATCTCAACCAGGATGTTATCCGCAATCCTCTTGGCTGTTGTAATTATAAGGATTAGCCAATCCCGTGTGCACCTCCATGCCACCAAAGACCAATCCTTGAGGAATGTCTTGTCCTCCAGGAACAGTCTCGGTGCATTATTGACTATGAGGCCAGTGGGGGCACAGTCAGCCCGTAAGTACTCAGTCATAATAGCCCCATGTACCTGTGTCCGGGCATGTGAGCGTTTGAGAAAGAGGACTTTGCTCCAGTCATCATTATTGATAATAGTGGTATTAGTAGGTAAATCAATAATAGATGGTGTTTGGAGGATATCTAATGCTACTGCATCATCGAATGCGAGACCCTGTCTCTCTGACATTGTTAGAAAAGATACGGAGTTTGCTAAGGGTAAAACTCTAATAGGAAAAGAAAAGGTTTTAGAGAGCCATCATTACCATCCACCTAGAGAAGACAGGACAAGTATCATACATGGGAAGTCATGGAGCGTTTTGAATCCTCTCACAAGAGAATAGGAGGACTCTTTGGAAATCAGGACCTACGGCCAGAAAGCCGCTCAAATGCAGTAACAACAAGAAAACGTGGGAGAAGGTCATGTTAACATGGATAGCTCTCCGCATTTCCTTATTTATGTTTTTTCACTTTCCTAGGTATCCGGTTTTGACATCCATGGAGTTCAACCGGTGGTAGGAATGTCTGTAATATAATATACTTTTACACTTTCACTTATTCATAGTAGCAGCAATATTGAGGTCCTGATGAATGCCCTTGATACTATTTAGATCCCAGTGGGCAGAAACATGTCGACCAAATACTATGGACAATGAGCATAATGACGATGTATTTATGCTAAATTGCCATTTTGCTTTTTAATTTTGGCAGAGGTACTCTACCGATTAAAGCACTTTTGAGTTTCTCTAGCCATTTTTATTCACATTTTCTTGATTTAGTGCTGCACTTTTTTGAACCCCTTTCACGCGAAGGAGAACTTACTTTTTCGTCATATCTGGTGGAGATCTGATCACAACCCTTGTATGCCACCTCCCTTGACCCACGACCAGGCCGTTCTATCTAGATCTGGCGTGGTGTGTCAAGAGAGACAGACCCAGATGATGACAACACACTGATTCCTCGGTGATTGATGGGTTCTGTTCCCTAAAGGGTTCTTCTCTAACTAGAGATGTCAGAATGAGTGGTTATGCCTTTTGTTTATCTTTGTTGACCCAGCACCAGACCCAGGTTGTCCAGTGTTACAGTAATTCGGTTAAGGGGATTTACAACCTGCTGGTCTTTAAAATCTTTCCCTTGGACCTTCTCCCACGTTTTCTTGTTGTTACTGCATTTGAGCGGCTTTCTGGCCATAGGTCCTGATTTCCAAAGAGTCCTCCTATTCTCTTGTGAGAGGATTCAAAACGCTCCATGACTTCCCATGTATGATACTTGTCCTGTCTTCTCTAGGTGGATGGTAATGATGGCTCTCTAAAACCTTTTCTTTTCCTATTAGAGTTTTACCCTTAGCAAACTCCGTATCTTTTCTAACAATGTCAGAGAGACAGGGTCTCGCATTCGATGATGCAGTAGCATTAGATATCCTCCAAACACCATCTATTATTGATTTACCTACTAATACCACTATTATCAATAATGATGACTGGAGCAAAGTCCTCTTTCTCAAACGCTCACATGCCCGGACACAGGTACATGGGGCTATTATGACTGAGTACTTACGGGCTGACTGTGCCCCCACTGGCCTCATAGTCAATAATGCACCGAGACTGTTCCTGGAGGACAAGACATTCCTCAAGGATTGGTCTTTGGTGGCATGGAGGTGCACACGGGATTGGCTAATCCTTATAATTACAACAGCCAAGAGGATTGCGGATAACATCCTGGTTGAGATACAACACCTAGAGTCTCAGATCAAATCAGTACTAGTTACGGCGACTTATAACAAACAGTCAAAAGAAACTGATAAAACCAGTAAAGAGTTTAGAGACAATATTCTGGCCAATAAAATTATCAAATTCAAGAAGGATCTGGCCAAATTCTCTATGACCAAAGTGTACCCTTACACGAGTGATTCCTATGTTCCTCCCGCTTATAACCAACAGAGTGGCAGGACTGGTTCGAATTACTCCACTTCTGGGAGTGATGGAAACTCCTCCGATTCAGATCCAGGCATGCACCAATCTTCAAGAGGCCGAAACTGGAGGAAAAGAGGACCCAGGAGAGGCAATTTCTTTGGAGGTCCCCCCCAACCACAATGGTGGCCGCCGGGCCCGTTCAATTTTCAACAACCTTATTTCCAACAGCCAATGTACCCGGGTCCATTACATCCTGAAAATTTCCAACAACAGCCTTTTTTAGGACAAGGCCAACGCCGTTCCAGAGGCAAGAGAAGACCCGCTCAAACAACTGTCCATTGGAGCCCACCATCCTCCCGGACTCGGAGCAATCTGAGAGATCCAACAGCACCAGGCCCGAGCAACACGACAGCCTGATTGTTAATTTAAGTGACCGCCAGCTGACTGTGGATGAGACTACCGTCCTAGAAAAAGGTCTTGGTTACGTTCCCACATATAAAGGAGATTCTTTTCAAACTCGGCAGGAACTAGCTGTCTTCTTCAGAAAGGTGAGGCTACGTGCTTTCTTTGGCAACAAACCACAAGAGGTCGATGAAGAGAACACCACCAATACTGGTTTACATCCGAAGTCCACCTTCAACCCACCGATACATCTAATTCCTCCTGAAGTACTTACCTTCGAGAGGGCTGTCCTGAGGGATGCTGAAGCATTATTCCAACTTGATAGAAAACAATTCATGAACCTGTCTAAGAATGAAAATCTTGCCCTACAGACTTTGTCATCTGACAAGTCTATTACCATCAAACCCGCAGATAAGGGGGGCGCCACAGTGATCATGGATACAACAGCATACCGAAGTGAGTGCAAAAGACAACTTACCAATGGCACCTTTTACAAGCCTCTCAAATTGGATCCCACCAAGAGGCTTTTGGCTATCATCAAGGAGAAAGTAGATGACGCTCTGGAGCAAGGCTGGATCACCAACCATGAGGCATTGTTTCTGATAACCAACTTTCCAGTAGTCCCTTATTTTTATGTATTACCAAAAATACATAAAGGAGTGCTACCCCCCCCAGGTAGACCCATTATCTCGGGGATAGGGTCACTCCTCGAACCCTTGTCTACCTTCGTAGATTTCTTCCTGAAACCCCTTGTGAAAACAATGCCGACGTATGTGGAAGATACCAAGGATCTTCTGCGCATCCTTGATGGAATGCCTTTCGACTCCACACGAGACTTTCTTGTGAGTTTCGATGTGGAGTCATTGTACACCTGCATTCCACAGGATGAGACTCTTTCTGTCATCAAAACACTCCTTGAAACACAAGATCTGCAGAGCACAACACCAGTTGAGTTCATCATGTTCTGCGCGACTCTGGCTATGAAAGAAAACTTCTTTCAATTTGAGGACCAGCTGTTCCTTCAGATCTCCGGAACATCGATGGGGAGCATTTTTGCCCCTTCCTTGGCCAACCTCTATGTTCACCACTTTGAGCAGGCTGAGGTCTTGTCTATCAACAATCCGTTTCTAGGCCACATTCTGTCCTGGAAACGGTACATAGACGACATCCTGGTCATTTGGAGAGGCCCTATTGACACAATCGAGAATTTCCACTCATGGCTAAACCTTCAAAATGATTTTCTGAAGTTTACCTGCGTGACTTCAAAAAAGAACCTACCATTCCTGGATCTTATGATCAGCTCTCAGGATGGCATACTCACGACTGAACTATATAAGAAACCGATGGCTCGGAACTCCTTGTTACATTTCCAGAGTTTCCATCCACGAGCTCTGCGAGAAAATTTGCCCTTCGTGCAATTTCTCCACATTCGACGCAATTGTTCAACAACTTCCAAATATTGCGAACATGCCAATCAACTTTCTGCTCAATTACTGGATAGGCAATATCCCAAGAGAACAGTGAAGACATCGATGAAGAGAGCTCTTAACAATCACAGGGAGGCTCTCCTGGAAAAACGAATTCGCGAACCAAGCACGGAGGAGAACCGGATAACATGTGTCAACACTTTCTCCAGCCATTCTAACGCACTTAAGAAGAGCATTCTCAAGAACTGGAGAGTGGTCAAAATTGAAGGAAAGATCTTACCTCCTCCTCTATTTGCCTACAAAAGGAGCCAGAATATTAAAGATCGGCTGATACATACACGCCCTCGAGCATCCCAGAGATCTGCGGAGGTGTCCCTGTGGGGCCTACCCCCAGTCAAAGGTCACTTTCCATGTGGGAACTGTTCGGTGTGTCCCCAGACATCACATACCACTGAGGTTGACATTGGGACAAGTAGACCCTGGCGGCTTGATAAACATACTAATTGCAACAGCGAGAGGGTCATTTACCTCATCAAGTGTCCCTGCGAAATGAACTATGTGGGGATGACATCTCGAAAAATTAAACTCAGAATAGCAGAACATAAGAGCACCATTCGGTGCAAAAAGAGTGCCACTAAACTTACTAATCACTTCATCTCGGCAGGCCATAGAGAAACAGATCTTCGTTGGGTAATACTTGAGCAACCCTATATTCCCCAACATATAATGGACATCCAACGTTTTCTCCTCTGTAGAGAACAGAGATGGGTTTATCGTCTACACTCAGACACCACAGGACTCAACGACGATATTCCCTGGCTTTTGCTTTAAGCTATGTGGATATCAATGAGTACGTCTCTCACTTAGTTCACCTTGATAAACACCTTCTAATCTGTTCAGTCAGACTTGCCCCTTTTTGATTTGCCTTATCTGTGAAAATGGTGTACATAGTTTGTGATACGTTCAACTGGAGGGTCTTTAACACTTGTACAATACACTATGTCTATGAATTCCTCATTGAACTTGTTGTACTTACATACTGAACCAACCATAAGGTTATCTCGCCAAACTCAGTCATAATTGTTTCCCCTTTTCTGTTTCCGCGGGTCTGACAAAGCCCCACACACCTCTCTCCTTGTCGAAATAGATATGAGCGCATGCCCATCGATTCAAACACGCTTAAATGAGAGACTTAGGTCACATGCTTACAGAGGTTGTTTGATTGAGATGATGTCCTCTTATAAGATTTCACGTTATGTTTTAGAAACTTCTTTCGTGAATATAATTTATATAGTGACTATAGCGGTCATATACATTAGCCGCTTTAGGTACTAGAACCTGCCGCAATTCCTTTACATTCACTTAATGTGGGAATCCAGTACAGGCGCTCCACTATATTAGAGATGTACCACTACAGCGTCTCTAATATAACACATGCGCATTCGATCGCGCTTTCAATATATGCGCAGTACTCGATATCGGAGGTATAGTAGACCAGTGTCTCCAATACAATACACACGCACTTCATTGCGATCACAACGCATGCGTAGTACTCATCATTGCCATTTGGGTCCTTACGCCGGTGTAAACATTACAGGCTTTATTGAAGCCACCCTGGTGTAACTGATCAATCTAATTACAATTGTCATCGCGCTTTACCAAGGCCGATCGGCTGTAACAGATCCATCTGTTTACAACTTTCATCGCGTTTTTAACGCATGCGCTGTACCTATTATTGGCTTTGGGGTCCTCACGCTTTTGCAAACATAACAGGCTTCACTAAAGCCACCCCGCTGCAACAGACTCACCTGTTTACAATTCAGTACACTATAAAACACTCCCTCTCTGCTCGCGTCGGTACCTCCGGTCTTTACTCATAGACCGCCCTGGGGTACCGACGGAGAGGTAAGCTTGGCTCTTACTCTGGGATTGCCTTATAATCTTTCTAGGATAAAATAAGAGTCCTTAACACTAGCGTTTTTTATAAGAGCCCTCTGGGTCTTTTCAAGGGCTTTTTCCTTCTTTCTGATTAGGGGTAATTTACCCTTACTAGGACATCATTGCCATACTTTGTGCCTCCACCTATTTTTAGAGACATGGATAAACTTTATACTTCTTAGTCATTTGGGATGGGGAGCATAAAGATTTAGGCATGTTTTACAACAGCCCTGTTTCTTTTTCTTCTCCCCTTTATCAGAGCGGGGCCCCCTTCCCTGAGTAGAACCAGGTTGAGGTGAGGGTATCACCCATAATTGTAGGGTAAGTGCAATCTAATACACTTTTAGATGTAACCAACACAAATTTGTGTTTTGTATGGCGGTATATTTATACTGTTGTTTGCTGGTCATGTTAACATGGATAGCTCTCCGCATTTCCTTATTTATGTTTTTTCACTTTCCTAGGTATCCGGTTTTGACATCCATGGAGTTCAACCGGTGGTAGGAATGTCTGTAATATAATATACTTTTACACTTTCACTTATTCATAGTAGCAGCAATATTGAGGTCCTGATGAATGCCCTTGATACTATTTAGATCCCAGTGGGCAGAAACATGTCGACCAAATACTATGGACAATGAGCATAATGACGATGTATTTATGCTAAATTGCCATTTTGCTTTTTAATTTTGGCAGAGGTACTCTACCGATTAAAGCACTTTTGAGTTTCTCTAGCCATTTTTATTCACATTTTCTTGATTTAGTGCTGCACTTTTTTGAACCCCTTTCACGCGAAGGAGAACTTACTTTTTCGTCATATCTGGTGGAGATCTGATCACAACCCTTGTATGCCACCTCCCTTGACCCACGACCAGGCCGTTCTATCTAGATCTGGCGTGGTGTGTCAAGAGAGACAGACCCAGATGATGACAACACACTGATTCCTCGGTGATTGATGGGTTCTGTTCCCTAAAGGGTTCTTCTCTAACTAGAGATGTCAGAATGAGTGGTTATGCCTTTTGTTTATCTTTGTTGACCCAGCACCAGACCCAGGTTGTCCAGTGTTACAGTAATTCGGTTAAGGGGATTTACAACCTGCTGGTCTTTAAAATCTTTCCCTTGGACCTTCTCCCACGTTTTCTTGTTGTTACTGCAAAGAGTATGACGCCATTGCCAAGAAAGAATACACTTCATCCTTAGCGAATTACAAACTAGCCATCCAAACTAGGAAGGCTGCTTTCTTTGAGGAAAGAATAGTTGCAGCTAGAAATCCACAGAAGGAAATCTTCCGGGTCCTGGCGGAGCTCAGGATAAATAAAGAGCAAAGTACTGAGTTCACCCAGGAGGATTGCCAGAGGTTCCAGGATTTCTTCGTGAATAAGATCTCCGATATTCTGGGAGAAATTGCTGCAACTACACCCCTCGAATGTCCTTACCCACCGGACCTCACTGTCCCGCCAGATATTTCACCACTAGTTGAGTTCTCCCCAATTTCAAAACAAGAACTATTTACGATCACGGACCGAGTCAAATCGGGTTCCCTGGTGGATCCATGCCCTCCTGATGTGTTCAAGTTGGCATTGCCAGGAATTGAGGATGAGGTTTTGCATTTGCTGAACACCTCTCTTCACACAGGACAGGTCCCTCTAGCTTTTAAAGAGGCTCGCCTGATTCCTCTACTAAAAAAACCTGAATCGGACACAAAGTGTTTGAAGAACTTTCGACCCATCTCCCAGTTGCCTTTCCTGGCTAAGGTGATTGAGCAGCATGTGTTAACATTACTCTCAGGTCATCTAGAGAGCAACAACCTGCTGGAGTCCAATCAGGCAGGGTTCCGTGCTAACCATAGCACGGAATTAGTCATGCTATCAATCCTGGATGAATTGAGAACTCGGGTTGATGTAAAAACACCGAGCGCCCTGGTACTACTGGATCTCTCCGCGGCTTTTGATACCGTGTGTCATGAACAGCTTTTGTCGCGGTTGAGATCTTTTGGTATCAGGGGTACAGCACATGCATGGCTTACATCATTCCTGCAGGGCAGGACACAAAGAGTACAGTTGGGGGACTTACTTTCCACCTCTGCTCCCATCACCTGCGGGGTTCCACAGGGATCTGCCCTGTCACCCCTACTCTTTAATATTTACCTGCAGCCATTAATCGCACTCCTGAATAGGATGGACTGCCTAGTATACAACTACGCCGATGATACCCAGATAATCATCCGGCTGGATGATGGCCCGGGAGCGTCCACCAGGTTACAGGACATACTCAAAGCCACGGTTAACTGGATGTCCGAGAACTCCTTAAAAATCAACCCGGATAAGACGGAAGTGTTGCCCATTTCCATCTCGGGCAACCCCTGGAGCGAGAAATTTTGGCCTGTGGAGCTGGGTGTGCCACCGAAACCGGCGACTGCAGTCAAAAGTCTGGGCCTATATGTGGATGACAAACTATCCATGAAAAAACAAGTCACTACGGTAGTGGGTACTTGTATAGGCTTGATACGACAATTAAGGAAGATCTCTGCATTACTCTCATTCTCTACTTTGAGACACGTGGTCTCAGCCACAATCCTGGCTAGGCTGGACTACGGGAACTCCCTGTATATAGGTTTACCCCAGCGGTTGCTGGATAAACTACAGGGGGTTATGAATGATGCAGTCAGGTTGATCTATAAGAAACCCAGGACTGCCCACTCTTCCCCCCTGATGCAGGAGCTACATTGGCTCCCGATTCGGCAGAGGGTTGTATTTAAAGGATTGTGCATCGTACACAAGGCGCTGTATGGTAAAGCACCAAGATATTTGAAATCCCGCCTACTTCCATATATACCGGGCAGGACTTTGCGCTCGTCGGACGCTACCCTCTTGTCCCAATCCCGTTTCAAACTGGCCACGGTGGGGGGACGTGCTTTCTCCAACACACTCCCAGCTTTGTGGAACAAACTGGCCCCAGAACTTAGGAAGGAATGCAATTTGCTATCCTTCAGGAAAAAGTTAAAAACTGTACTTTTTAAGCAAGCATGGAGCAGACCCTAGGCGCACTGCTGGGATCAAGTGAATGCCATACCTCACTACGTAATCTGGACAAACAGCGCTTAGAGACCCCGGTGGTTATAATGCGCTATATAAGTTAAATAAATAAAATAAATAAATAAATAAATAAATAAATAGATCAGGTCGCGGAGCCATTTCTTCACTGTAGGAACTGTCTTGGCCCCCCAACATTGTGCAATGGCCCTTTTCGCAAATAGAGTGGAAACTGCAACAATTCGCCTATTGCAGGGTTTAAGGCGTTTAACATAACCCATTAAACATATTTCAGGAGTACAGTGCACAGGTTCCAACACTATATCGGTAAGGATTTTTGCCACAGCAGTCCAGAAAGCAAATACAACCGCACACATCCAAGCAATGTGCAAGAAGTCTGCATCTGCTATTCCACAGCGCACACTGTGCTCTCTTGCAGACCATACCTATGTAGTTGTGAGGGGGAGTAGTACACCTGATGTAAGAATTTGAAGTGAATAATTCTTAGGTTGCAGTTAGCCGTGAGACGGCCAGTGAGTTGGCAGCACGCCGTCCAAACCTCCGGCACAATAGTAGTACCCAGCGTTGCCTGCCAGTGTAAACAAGAAGGGTGAACACCCTGTTCTCACTCGCGCAGGGAAGCATTATAAAGTTTAGTGATTAACCCCTTACGCCTCTCTCCTGACAGCAACGCCTGCAATGCCCGTAGAGAAGTGGGTTCCACAGGGTACGCTGGGTACGCCGCGTGAATAGCCTGACGGACTCGGACGAATGTAAAGCCAAACATAAAGCCACGGTCTGTGCCAGTCTGCGCCTCCTGCAACGTTTTAAATTGACCATTCTTATAGAGGTCCCCGAGATGAGTTATACCCACTGCAGCCAGCTCTCGTAGGGCCGGGGTCTCACGTGCCGCAGAGATGTCAGGGTGGGAAACTAAAGGGAGCAATGGAGCGTATAGATAAGATAAGTGTGCCCATGACGCCAGCATTCGCCATGCCCACACCGTGCACTGTGCAGGGTTAATTTCAGTCCGCGGACCGCTCGATCCCCCCAACAGGGTTACAGCCTGCAGTGGCATTGGCAGGACAGCATCAGATTCTATAGCCACATGAGGCTGAAAGCGCTTGGGGAAGTGCCAATAGTGCGCAAATTGTGCCTGTGCACACAAGTAGTACAAGCGAAGGTGAGGTGCCTCAAAGCCGCCCAGGTCAAAGGGCTGAACTAAAAGGTCCCACTTGCATCGGGGTTTCTTACCGCCCCATACAAACGTGAGCAGTGCTGATTGCATAGTGCTGAACATTGCCACATTTAATTTCATAGGAATGTTTACAAAAAAATAAAGCAGTTTCGGAAGAAAGGCCATTTTCACAACCACTATCCTGTCTGCCAATGAGAGGGGCAAGTGTGTCCATCTCTCGGCCAGTTCCAGGATGCGCGTAACCGCACGGCCATAATTCTCAGTGACAACTATATCCGAATCCCTGTGGAGTCATACGCCAAGATATTGCACGTGGTTGGACGTCCAGGTCAGGTGATAGTCCATCTCCACCTCTTTCGTGCGCGCAGTGAGGGGAAATACCACATATTTTGACCAGTTGATCCAGAGGCCTGAAAATTGTTTGAACCGGACATACTCCCGGAGAAGCGCAGACAGGTACATAGCTGGGTCGTGAACATATAGCAACATGTCGTCTGCATAGAGGAAGACGATCAATGGGCACGGCCTAAACCGCAGAGCAGCTGCCGCGTGCTTTTGACGGATTTTGCAGGCCAGGGGCTCCAGGGCCAGCGAAAAAAGCATAGGTGACAGGGGGCACCCCTGTCGCGTGCCTCTCTCAATATGGAACAGAAAGGACACCCACCCATTAACCCGAACCCTGGCCACCGGATAACTATATAGCACCCTGAGCCATTGTAAGAAAAAAAGGAGGGAAGCCCATCCTAATCAGAACCGTGAACATAAACGGTCATTGCAGTGAGTCAAAGGCTTTTGCTGTATCAAGCAGCACAGCCACTGCCTGGAAATCTGGCTCAAAGTAATGTAAAGTGGAGAAGAGCGTTCACAAGTTGTGGGTCGTAGAGCGCTCCGTAACAAATCCAGAATGGTCTGGCAGAACCAGAAGGGGAACTAGTGGTTGAATCCTAGTGGCTATCATTTTGGCGAAGATTTTTGCATCAATGTTGATGATGGAGAGAGGCCTATAGAAGCCACACTGATTCGGAGGCTTGTCAGGTTTCAATAATGTGATAAGAAGAGCCTCTCGAAGAGAGGGTGGCAATGTCCCCTTCTCATAGGCTTCCGCATATACTTCTAATAGCCGAGGGGCCAGGGCTGGCGCATAAGCCTTATAGAATTCACTGGGCCGCCCGTCTGGCCCTGCGGCCTTGCAAGTTGATAGGGCCATTATGGCCTCTTTAACGTCCTCTTCATCAAACGGTTGTATTAGGTATTCGCGGTGAGAATTGGACAGCCAGCCCAGTGCGACATCATCCAGGTATGCGTCAATCTCTGCGATCGGCGGGGAAGCCCTGGAAGCATATAGACGGGTGTAGAACCGTAACATGGTATCACAGAGCTCCGTCGTCGAGTGACGGGCCACCCCATCTTCATCTATGAGTTCTGTCATATTCTCCTAGCTACGCCGCTCTGCTAGTTTTTGTGCAAGAGAGCAGCCGGGGCGGCCCCCCTCACCATAGTACCTTGCTGTTTGCCTTTGGGAACAATGTAATAACTCTTGGTCTACTGTCTCGTTATGGTCCGTGACGAGTTCCCTTATGGCAGCTAGTTTGGCGGTGGAGGGATCAGATTCATATGTAATTAAATATATTCCTAGGCAATCTTCGTATAATGTATGAAATTCTATCGTATTACTTTGTAGGGAAACAAGAAAGAATTTATTCATGAAGATATTATAAATATAAATATATTGATTTTAACAATTGTTGAATCATCACTTTTAACTAAAATTGAATGTAATGTGTTACATGATTCCTTTTTTCATAAAATGAATAATGAAAAAATAAATCTTTTATATTTATAATATCTTCATGAATAAATTCTTTCTTGTTTCCCTACAAAGAAATACGATAGAATTTCATACATTATACGAAGATTGCCTAGGAATATATTTCATTACACTAAAATTTCCCTGTCCTAGGAATTGAACTATTTGCTGTTCAGGGGGTCCTTGTTTTTATTCTTTGGGATCAGATTCATATTCACGCTCTAGTTTAGAAATACCGGAAGCTAAATTTTGTATCCTCCGTCGAAGATCGCCAAATACACCAGATTGGGCCCCTATGCAGGCTCCTCTGATAGTAACTTTGAATGCTTCCCATAACACTCCCACACTATCCACTGATCCCACGTTCTCCCTGAAAAAGTTGTTAATCGCCTCAGCAATAGTCTGCCTGAATACCTGGTCTTTAAGGTCCGAAGGCTGGAGTCTCCATGCAAAGGGTCGTCTCGCACAAGTAGTAATTTGCAATGCAAGGAGTACAGGGGAGTGATCAGACAGAGTGCGCACCTCATGTGTCACCGCAAGTACCCAGGCACAGACCATCTCCAACACGAGCCAAAAGTATATATGGGACCAGGATCCATGCACAGATGAAACAAAGGTACTCTCCCTGCCAGCGGGGTGGCGACTGCGCCAGATGGCATGAACATGGCCTACATCTATCAATTCCATTAGCACCTACGCAGCGTGTGTAGGCCACATCTCACAACTGCCAGCCCTATCCATGGCGGCATCCAGGCAAACGTTAAAATCCCCCCCCCAATATTAGATGTATTAGTGATTGGATACTGTGGTACTTTATGAGCACCTAGTACATGGTACCTTAGGCACCAAGGGCATAGGTACTTCATAGGCCTACCAGGGGCTGAAGCATGTATTATGCCACCCCTGGGAAGCAGACTAAATCTGAAACCACAGGCCTGCTACTGCAGCCTGGGTGAGGTAGTGTTAGTGCTCTTCACTGAGGTATAGGTTCCTATATCTCACCTTACACACACATATAAACCTATCAGTCACCCCTAAGGCAGGCCTTATCATTCCCGAGGGCTGGGTGCTTGGTTTACAATGTGAGGGGTGCCTCTGCCTGAGCAGGGCCCCTCTGCAGCTGGCAGAGTCTATTCTCTGTGGCTGTTTGTGGATGCGGTTTAACCATATACTCTTAAGTGCATTATAACCTAGCGGTAAATGCTAACTTTGGAATGACTGCATCAAAACATGTCGTGTTTGGAGTCAAACAACTTGGAATCATACCCCCACACCAGTAACTGGTGTGGGAGTATGATCCCACCCTTCTAGAGGGGAAGACATGTACCTACTGTGGAAACACAGTAGAAATCTGAAAGAGCCCTGGCATCACAAAATGGATGCCACCAGCACAGACACTGGGCTGCCCTCCTGCTGCTGACTGAAACTCGCAGTGGAGGAGGCCCAACAATAGACATCCTGTCACAGGGAGGTGTAACCACCTTCCAGACAGGATTTAGTGTATTGGGGCTGGGTGGGTGCACTCCTAGAGTGCTTTGAAGTCCTGCACTGGGGGAGCAGTAGGCCAGCTCAAACCGGTTCAGGGGCTACCTGCTCCTGCTCTGGCGTGAAACTGGACAAAGGGAAGTGGGTGTAACCACCCACTCCCCTGACTCTCCCCTAGCAGTGGTCATAGAGCTAGTCCCTCCCTTTCCTTTAGTATAAGATAGGGAACTAATGGAAAAGGAGAAAACACCGGGCACAGTGTATATAACCAGTAGATTACCTGTTAACTCCAAATTCATCAGGAATACTAATAGCTATACATAGCGAATACATACATTTATAAAAGAGAAGAAAAAATTAGAAAAAATTAATAGAACAAATTCTTTTGTATATTTTTGTGCTTTTTTATTTTAATATAAAAATATTGTTGTTGTATTTTCTTATTTTTGAATAGATTAATCTAGCTGTGAACATATACAATTGTGATAATCAACAAGCAATCATAATATCAGTATACATACAGATTATATTCCCAATAAGTCTTGATATATCTTGATATAGATAATACACTTATATAGCTCCTATTATTTCATTCTCTATATTTGATCATGATGATGAATACTGAGCATATCAAAAGAACAATTGAGCATTTCAAAAGAAAAGTTCATACATATCAAAACATGATTATTTCTCTACAGGCGGTTGATAGGCACTGAACATTTCAAAAAAACAATGTGTACATATCACAACATGATTATTTCATTGCAGATGGTTGGTAGACACAACGCGTTTCGGCTAAGCCTTCGTCAGGAACCCGCTCAAGGTTGTATACTACATGCAAGGAATAATTAAAAAAAATTAAAAACCAATATTAGAATTAGGAGTCAACATGGCAATCTATACTTATTTACAAATTTTAATGTTAACATACAAATAATTAATCCAAAAAAGATCCAGCTTAAGGCTTCCAAACTGAACTAAGGCAACCACTTGTAAGTTAGAAAAACCCCATTTCTAGGGGGCAATGAAATTATAAGAATGTCACATGGCTAACTAAAGCCTCTAACCTCTCAACTTTAATGTTTATTCCAGAATTTTGTTTATGCATGATTAGAGTTACAATCTGTGCGCCTACCTCTTATATCTTTGGATGTAGACGTTATCCATTCAAACTAGATACATCGATATCAATCGTATTTCCAAATCGTCTATATATGATAGAGACAGGAATATAATTGAATAATCTAAAAAGGCCTTGTAGATGTTAAATAATCTACACAAATAGCCATGTTGATAAGTAAATTCAATGTACCTTTTAAAGTTCTAATCTCTGATTAGTAGCATAGATCAATTAAATAATGGTCCACAGTTCTATCCATACTTGTTTCAAAAAGCTGTTCAGTAATAGCGCCAACTGATGAAAACAGAAGTAAAGATACGGAGAGAAAAAAAAATTAGAATCCACAGGTGTGTTTTTGGGCTATGTGTAATACTAAATCAATGAACATATATACTTATGGATGCTTATTTATGAACAGGGTTTCTTGCAAATCAATACCATGGATACTCATTTCCCACAATGATTAAATTTTAACTTAGTATATGATTATTTGTATACTAGAAAGTCATACTTTCTTCTTATTCTTCGCATTTTGTAAGGTATCAAATGGCCCTAAAAATAGGGGGTATAAATATATCAATAACATACATATTCTTAGGGGAAGTAATTGAACCATAGTTTAGTCACACAATTTATGTTTAAGTATACTGACCCTGTTATATGGCACAAAGTTTCCAAAATGCTTGGCCAATGACTGTAAAGTGATAATCTTAAGCTCCGTGTCACGCAGGGGTTAGGCACTGTGGATAAAGGGTAATAAATAATTCGGTATCAATGATCTAATCTTAATTAGAATGATTTTCACAAATGTCTAATTATTTCTTTTTTGTGTCATAGCTGATATGCTAGAACAAGTGCCTGTTAATCATTGGTATGTAATGGATCAAAAAATGAACTAATCGATATGAATCCGTTTTTGCTATGAGGGCTGTATTAATACTCAATGTCTATTGGTTATTCATTGCATTTAATCATTGTAAGAACTATGATTAAATGGGACTAAGTTTGTTTAATAGTACATATACTGATTTAATTATGAAAAAATTGGCTACAAGGTCGTGTTCCTTAAGTTGTTTCAAAATGGTAAGTTGTAAACTAGCGTACATATGTCATCTATCTGTTTTGTCCCGAGTAGCTATATCATATGGTTACTGTATCAGTACATGAAAAGATGGTCTGTTTAGTCCAAAGATTCCTTTTTACAATCCTCAAAAAACAACCCAACCTAATATACTTCTAAAGGGTGTGTACACTGAATATAACCATTATTAAAAGTTACCAACCGTCACGCCGAGAATTGGACTAAACCGAGCTTGAACGTGTACTTATTAAATATCAAACAATTCTAAAGCTAACAGGCATCGCGTAATCACTACTTCTCCATACCAAATATTGGCCTTATCTGAGCCCACAGGTATATACTATTTATTCATAGCTCTTAATCCTAACCGATGCTCACATCCTTAGTTGGTTCTTATACACCAATACACCTAAAAGTGCATACCTGAATTTGCGTTGATTATACACTCCTACTGAAATCGGCTGCCACCCTATTCTCGGCCATCTTGGTCCTCTTATATATGTCGACTTAACATAACACAAACCTAATAAATAACATAAACATAGTTCTAGATGTTAAACAGTATATGCTTTCAATATAGGTGCCATCTTAACCATGCCCAATTGTAAAGAACGAACTGGTATATCAAGTTTTACTCATTACTAACTAATCGGAAGTTGCCCACACAAACACCCTACAAAGATGTAGACTACTGGGGTTTTAAGTATATAAACGCTGAATATCATCCGTACCCGATCTTTACTCATTATTAATAGGTCGGAAATTACCCAACCCGGTTTTAAATGTATAAACACTGAGTATAAGCCGTGCCTACGATTACCACATATAACATGAATTAATACTAATCCATCATGGATATAAACATAACCTTTGCCTGCAGATTTATTTAATGGCTGGCAGTATCTGACCTTAACTCATACTCTCACCCGTTACTATCTGATAGTGAAACTGGACAAAGGGAAGTGGGTGTAACCACCCACCCCCCTGACCCTCCCCTAGGAGTGGTCATAGAGCTAGTCCCTTTAGTATAAGATAGGGAAACCTTGTCATTGCAAATCAGATATCCTTGGATGACGCTCTACAAGAAGAATCCTGGCCCTTCGACGTTCCACTAACTTTGGAAGACTGAAGAATCTCCCTTGGAGTCAAGGAGTGACTCCCCTGCTTGGCAGGCACCAAAAACTTGAATCATTGGTTGCAAACTTTCCCGCTCCCGCCGCAGTCTGAAGTCCCTGCAGCCCCAGAAGTGGATTTCCTGACTTCTTGACAGCTATTGTGAGTCCCCAGCGAAGCTGAGGTGAGTGGACCCCACAAGTGACGAGGTACAGCAATACCCGGGTACAGTGCACTATTGTTGAGTGCAACCCCTTCACAATGTTCTACGAAATTGTGCATTGGACCACGTGTGGTCCAAGCCTCCAGCAGGATTACCCTCGAAAATCAGAGGCCTACCTTGTCCCGAGTGACTGTGGGCTCCTGTGAAGCGAATCCTCAAGCGGCATCTTTGTGATCCCTTGCTAGCTGGCTTGTGGGTCTCTTGAAGACTTTCTCATCAAAACAAAGGGCTCCCTTGGTTTCTCCAGGCCTGCCCTGACTTACCCTCGCTGGATGAGTCCCTCAGACCTTGCTGGTCGGCACCGCTGACTTTCTTCACTTTCCACGAGACTGGCTGTTGCCAAGGCTTGTTGGCTCCAATCCGGTTGCCGATACCTCAGTAAGCTGCAGACTTTGTGGGACATTCTGAATCCAGCTCCTGGTCTTCGTTGATGCCTCCTGAACCTCGTGGCTGAAGAGTCAAAACTCCCTTGATCACCTGAAATCACCCGACTTCCGTGGGCATCCATCTTTCTGGCCCCGGGTCACTGGCAAGTGACTGTGAACACTGTCCCGTCTGCTTTCAGGTCTTCTTCATCCTGAATCCAGCCTTGGATTCCACCAGACCCTTCTCCAGTCTTCACAAGGAGCAAAACTTCTTCGGCTTCCATTGAAAACGACGACGCAACCCACCACCAAAAGACACCTATGCACCCGGCTTCCCTGGGTGAGGTAACTCGTGCACTCCAGTGCTCCTGTGGGTGTTAGCCCTCGAACTACTTACCTTGTAAGTGGCTTGCTTGTAGACTCTCTAGAAGTACCCTAAAACGTTAAAATTCCAACCGCGACTTGCTCCATTGAAATCAATAGGGAACCCGTGGCTGTGCTTAACTTATTGTTAAACGTTGATATTTGCATATGTTCCTGACTTCTAATCTCATAAAGAGATTAGTAGAGTGTGTCTAGTAATAAATACATATATATTTGATCTATATACCTGTGTGGTGTCCTTTCATTTGGTAATTCAAGAAAATATAAGGTAAAACAAGCTGCTTTACTTTCCTCTGAGACTTAGCCTGAAGGCTGCTCTCCACAGCTACCACTAGGATAGCTTTCTTTTAAAGGTTGTCTTAAACCTATCTACCATAAGAGTCGAATTGGACTGGTGCAAGGTGGCCACTATAACTATATGCCAGGCCAACTTCTCACATTGGTGGGCAGCGTGTGGGATTCCAGCTTGCCATTGTTTTACAAGAAAATCTCTATTTGAATTACTAACTGAAAACCACTAAAGGTACTCAAGGTACATATAAAAGTCAAGCTTAGTATCAATAAGTTCTACTGAACGTAGAGCTGTGAGTGAAGGGATAGCACACCCTTGCTACAGCTCAAGCTAGGATCAGTAGACCACAAACTAGTGTAGGTAGTACAACACTGCACAACAGTAGAATGTCCTCAAGGGATGGAGCCAGTGGGTCCACCCAATCTCAATATAAGGACATGGCCTTCTTTGACTTGAAGGCCATGTGTGTTGCAAGACACCTGAAGCTAGGACAGAGTCCCTCCACACTAGGCCTGATAGATCTGCTGACGGCAGATAATCTGAGGTTGGTTCTAGGAGCTAACAGATCTGAATCAGGGAGTGGGTCAATTACAGTGTCTGGGTCAGATGATGAAAATCAAGATGACCAGGACTCTGTGGTTGAAGGGCCAGACCCACATGGGTTTGAAAAGGACAGAGCAATTCTCCCTAAGAGAACTGACAGAGTGGAGGAGAGGCCTAGGTCCCTTTCTAGGGACTCTGACCACTCATATCACTCTGGCAGAGAATCTGTCAATCAGAGGAGCTCATACTTTAATAGAAGAGAAACCTCTACTGAAAGAATGTACAAACTGCTGCAGTATGAGGAAGCAAGGTTTGCCCTTAAGGCCAAGCAGTTGGCATTAGATAAAGAAGCCTTTGAGCTCCAGAGAGATTCTATAAAAGAGGGGTTAGAACCCCCTGGTGGCAGCAACAGTGTCCCTAGAGTCAGAGATTACATTCCAGACCATAGGAACCTGTCCAAGGTTGTTCCTCTCTATCAGAGTGGGGATGATATCCACAAATGGATAACTGCTATGGAGAGGGCCTGTAGAGTACAACAGGTCCCCCAGAAATAGTGGGCAGCAATTTTGTGGCTCTCCTTTTCAGATAAAGGTAGAGACAAGCTCCTCACTGTTAGAGAAGAGGATGCTGATGACTATGAAGTACTGAAAAGTGCATTAATACATGGGTTTGGCTTAACCGCTGAGCAGTACAGGTTGAAGTTCAGAGACAGCCAGAAAGCACAGAATCAGGACTGGACAGACTTTGTAGATTGTGAAACCAAGGCTCTGGGGGGGTTGGCTGGTTGGTAGTAGAGTTACTGATTTTAAGGGATTGTATAATCTACTGATGAGAGAACAGATCCTTAATAATTGCCAAAACCAGTTGTTGCATCAATACTTGGTGGACTCTGATCTGACCTCTCCCCAAGAATTGGGAAAGAAGGCAGACAAATGGGTCAGAACCAGGGTGAGGCAGACAACCCAGAACCAAGGGGGTGACACTAAGAAGCAGGATCCTAAAGGCTGTGAGAAAGGTGGGATTAAGTCAAAAGACCAGAAGTCTTCACAAGGGCCCCCAAAATCTGCATCTGGTGGGAATTCACAGTCTACAAAGGGAAAAGGCCAAAAGAATCCCTGGTGCAAATTCTGTAAACAGAAAGGGCACTGGACTTCTGATTGTACCAAGTCCAAAGACCAAACCACCACCACTCCTGCCCCTAAGGCAACTGTTCCCCCTAGTGCAGCTCCTGGTGGAGGTAGTATTCAGAATAAGGGTGTAGTAGGGTTGACCCTGGGTTCTGAAGTGGACTCTGGCCTAGTCAAGTACTCACTCAGGCATTGCTGATTTGTGATGGAGACATTGATATGCCATTCATAGTGAGCTCCAGTAATCTGGGTAAATACAAACAGCAGCCTGTAATAAATGGCAAACAGGCTTTGGCATTCAAGGACACAGGTGCTAGTGTCACCATGGTGGCAGAGGATCTTGTGGACCCCGGGCAGATCATCCTGGGTGAAATGTACCAGGTTACCATTGCAAGAAATGTCAGGAACAACCATAGTCTGGCAGTTGTGAATTTCTCCTGGGGAGGGGTAACTGGCCTCAAGAAGGTAGTAGTCAGTGCAGACCTCCCTGTCGAATGTCTATTAGGCAATGATCTAGAAACTTCAGCCTGGTCTGAAGTAGAGTTATGGACTCATGTTGAAATCTTGGGCATATCTGCAGAGGTATTTGCTGTGACCAGGCCACAAGCCAAAATGCATAAAACTGAACCAGCTCTGGATCCTGAAAGTATGGACCAGGTGCTACCCAAGAGGAGGAGCAGTAAGGTTAAGGCAGTGCCTTCCCCTCTGTCTCATATCTCAGATTCCCCTCCTGAGGGAGGAGAAGAAGATCCTGAAGAAGTAACTGCCCCAGAGGGACTTGAGCCTGATCAGGTTGAGTTCTTGGGGGCAGGGGGACCTTCCAGGGAAGATCTGAGTAAGGAGCAACAGTGCTGCCCCTCTCTTGAACCCCTCAGACAGCAGGCTGCTGCTGAGGCTGCTGGGAGTGCTAGTGGGTCCCATAAAGTTTATTGGGAAGAGGGACTCCTATATTCTGAGGCTAGAGATCCTACCCCTGGAGCCACCAGGAGGTTGGTAATACCTCAGATGTTTAGGGGGTTCCTCTTGACCCTAGCACATGATATGCATTTAGCAGGACACTTGGGCCAAAACAAGACCTGGGACAGGCTTGTTCCACATTTCCATTGGCCACATATGTCAGAGGACACCAAGGAGTGTTGTCGCTCCTGTGTCACTTGCCAAGCCAGTGGCAAGTCAGGTGGCACAACAAAGACCCCCCTGATACCACTACCTGTGGTGGGGGTACCCTTTGAAAGGGTAGGGATTGACACTGTTGGTCCCCTTGACCCTCCAACAGCATCTGGACACAGGTTTATCCTGGTGGTAGTGGATCATGCCACCAGGTACCCAGAAGCAATTCCCCTCAGGACCACCACAGCCCCTGTGGTGGCAAGGGCCCTCATTGGAGTTTTCTCCAGAGTGGGTTTCCCTAAGGAGGTTTTATCTGACAGATAAACCAACTTCATGTCAGGGTATCTAAAAGCAATGTGGAAGGAGTGTGGTGTAAACTACAAGTTCACTACTCCCTATCACCCACAATGCAATGGGTTAGTTGAAAGGTTCAACAAAACCCTAAAGGGAATGATTAAAGGCCTCCCAGAAAAGCTTAGGCGAAAATGGGACCTTTTACTTCCATGCTTTCTGTTTGCATACAGAGAGGTCCCACAGAAGGGGGTTGGCTACAGCCCTTTTGAACTTCTGTTTGGGCATCCTGTAAGAGGTCCATTATGTTTGGTGAAGGAGGGCTGGGAGTTACCTCTCAAACCTCCCAAACAGGATGTGATGCACTATGTACTTGGTCTCCGCTCCAGGATGGCTGAATACATGAAGAAGGCGACTAAAAACCTGGAGGCAAGCCAAGAACTACAAAAAACTTGGCATGACCAAAAGGCTGTACTGACTGTTTACCAGCCAGGGCAGAAAGTGTGGGTGTTGGAGCCTGTGGCCCCAGCAGCTCTCCAAGACAAGTGGAGTGGCCCCCATACAATTGTTGAGCATAAGGGAGAAGTCACCTACTTGGTGAATCTTGGAACTCCCAGAAGCCCCCTTAGGGTGCTCCATGTCAACAGATTGAAACCATATGTTGACAGGGCTGACATGGGCTTGCTCATGGCAACTGATGAGGAACAGGAGGAGGAGAGTGACCCTCTCCCTGACCTGCTCTCACAGAACCCTGATGATGGGTCAGTAGAGGGTGTTGCTTTGGCAAGCAGCCTCACTGACCATCAGCAAACTGAATTCAGACAAGTTCTGCAGCAGTTTAGACATATGTTTAGCCTGACCCCTAGTCAGACTTCCTGGTGCACCCATGAGGTGGACCCTGGAGAAAGTCTGCCTGTCAAGAGTAAAATCTACAGGCAACCTGACCATGTCAGGGACTGTATCAGGACTAAAGTGCAGAAAATATTGGAACTAGGTGTAATTGAGCCTTCAGATAGCCCTTGGGCTAGTCCAGTAGTCCTTGTGCCTAAACCTCATACCCAGGGTGGTAAGAAAGAAATGAGGTTTTGTGTAGACTACAGAGGCCTCAATGCAGTCACCAGGACTGATGCCTATCCAATTCCCAGGGCAGATGAGCTCATTGATACTTTGGCCTCAGCCAAATATCTGAGTACATTTGACCTAACAGCTGGCTACTGGCAAATCAAGTTAGCTGATGATGCCAAGGCCAAAACAGCATTTTCAACCCCTGGTGGGCACTACCACTTTGTGGTGATGCACTTTGGTTTGAAAAATGCACCTGCCACTTTTCAGAAGTTGGTGAACAAAGTTCTGACAGGTATGGAAACTTATTGCTCAGCTTATCTAGATGATATTGCTGTCTTTAGTTCCACCTGGCAGGATCACCTGGTCCACCTCAGATATGTTTTGGAGGCTGTGCAAAAAGCAGGCCTCACTATCAAGGCCACTAAGTTCCAGATAGGGCAGAGTCAGGTTGTGTACCTGGGCCACCTTGTAGGTGGAGGCCAGGTTCAACCATTGCAGAGCAAAATCCAGACCATAATGGAATGGGTAGCTCCAACCACCCAGACACAGGTGAGAACCTTTTTAGGCCTGACTGGGTACTATAGGAGGTTTGTTAAGGGATATGGATCATTCTATAGTGACCCCCTTAAATGATCTTACCTCAAAGAAAATGCCAAAAAAGGTTCAGTGGACAGCTAGCTGTCAAAAGGCATTTGAAGACCTAAAGCAGGCCATGTGCACTGCCCCCATCTTAAAGAGTCCAGACTACACAAACAAGTTCATTGTCCAAACAGATGCTTCTGAGCTGGGTGTGGGAGCTATACTGTCTCAACTGAATGATGAAGGTCAAGACCAGCCAGTAGCTTTTATAAGCAGAAGGCTGACCCCTAGAGAGAAACGTTGGTCAGCTATAGAGAGGGAGGCCTTTGCTGTGGTGGGGGCCTTGATGAAGCTGAGGCCATACTTGTTTGGCACTCACTTCATAGTTCAGACTGACCACAAGACCCTCCTATGGCTTAAACAGATGAAAGGTGAAAACCCAAAAGTGCTAAGGTGGTCCATTTCCATACAGGGGATGGACTATACAGTGGAACATAGACCTGGGACCCAACATGCCAATGCAGATGGACTCTCAAGGTATTTCCACTTAGAACACGAAGACTCAACTGGTCAAGGTTAGTTTAGTGTCCCTGCCTTTGAGGGGGTTGTGTAGGAGAGTAGGATCTGCACTTATGTTGCCCCCACTTTTTTTCTGATGTTAACACTAGTTTCTGGCTATAGTCTGGATGGGTCCCTGCTAATCAGGGCCCCATTCTCTCTGTTCTCTCTAAACAACTTGGAGTGCATATTAGATGCACTAGTGATTGGATACTGTGGTACCTTATGAGCCCCTAGTATATGGTACCGAAGGTACCAAGGGCATAGGTACTTCACAGGCCTACCAGGGGCTGAAGCATGTATTATGCCACCCCTGGGAAGCAGACTAAATCAGACACCACAGGCCTGCTACTGCAGCCTTGGTGAGGTAGTATTAGCACTCCTCACTGAGGTATATGTTCCTATATCTCACCTTACACACATATATAAACCTATCAGTCACCCCTAAGGCAGGCCCTATCAATCCTGAAGGCAGGGTGCTTGGTTTACAATGTGAGGGGGTGCCTCTGCATGAGAAGGGCCCCTCTGCAGCTGGCAGAATCTATTCTCTGTGGCTGTTTGTGGATGCGGTTAAACCATATACTCTTAAGTGCATTATAATCTAGCGGTAAATGCTAACTTTGGAATGACTGCATCAAAACATGTCGTGTTTGGTGTCAAACAACTTGGAATCATACCCCCACACCAGTAACTGGTGTGGGAGTATGATCCCACCCTTCTAGACGGGAAGACATGTACCTACTGTGGAAACACGGTAGAAATCTGAAAGAGCCCTGGCATCACAAAATGGATGCCACCAGCACAGACACTGGGCTGCCCTCCTGCTGCTGACTGAAACTCGCAGTGGAGGAGGCCCAACGATAGGCATCCTGTCACAGGGAGGTGTTACCACCTTCCAGACAGTATTTAGTGTATTGGGGCTGGGGGCTGCACTCCTAGAGTGCTTTGAAGCCCTCCACTGGGGGAGCAGTAGGCTCCTCTGTGCATATGCCAGCTCAAACCGGTTTAGGGGCTACCTGCCCCTGCACTGGTGTGAAACTCGACAAAGGGATGTGGGTGTAACCACCCACTCCCCTGACCCTCCCATAGGAGTGGTCATAGAGCTAGTCCCTCCCTTTCCTTTAGTACAAGATAGGGAAACCTTGCCATTGCAAATCAGATATCCCTGGATGACGCTCTACAAGAAGAGTCCTGGCCCTTCAACGTTCCACTACCTTTGGAAGACTGAAGAATCTCCCTTGGAGTCAAGGAGTGACTCTCCTGCTTGGTAGGCACCAAAAACTTGAATCAACAGTCGCAAACTTTCCCGCTCCCTCCGGAGTCCCAAGTCCCTGCAGCCCCAGAAGTAAATGTCCTGACTTCTCGATGGCCATTGTGAGTCCCCAGCAAACTTGAGGCGAGTGGACCCCACGAGTGAGGAGGTACAGCAATACCCGAGTACCGTGTGCTGTTGTCGAGTGCAACCCCTTCATGATGGTCTACGAACTTGTGCATTAGACCACATGTGGTCCAAGCCTCCAGCAGGATTTCCCTTGAAAATCAGAGGCCTACTTCATTCAGAGTAGCCGTGGGCTCCTGTGAAACGAATCCTCACAAGGCGTCTTCGCGATCCCTTGCTGGTTGTGTGGTAAATATTTAAATTACCTGTACTATTTTTTATGCGATAAAGTCTAGTAAGAATAACTCAGTCAAAATAAGAGGCAGAATCCGTGGTATTAGAGGTTCTGAAAAGGGCTTTATTCCTTACAAAGGAATCATAGTTCGAACTAGGCAATCTTATTCCATCACCACGAAGGTTCAGGAAGGGATAGGCAATACAGTATTGACAAGTAACAATATATATATGAAAAGCATTGCACTAAGACAGATGCAGGAGGCGTAACAGCTGATAATACAGATAAGAATACACATACGTAATGAAAATAGGCGTAAATACAGGCGTATACTAGAAACGTCATTTAAAATGATGTCACAAGTGGGTGGATCCATAAGAGAATCCTGCAGTGTCAGCAGAAATATTTGGCAGAGATGCGCGCGCAGCCGCATGACGTGTGATTGACGTGCAACTAGAGGGTGAAGGGGAATTGACATTTAGCTCTATATGTGGAGACAAAAGTCTGGGGGGTCAGGTCAACCTAATCCCAAATCGTATCTAATATCTTTGTTTAAGGAACTGTTTTATCCAAAAGGAAAGGTCTCTCGGACAGAATCTATTCTATTCTGACTGTTAGTGCATGTACAAGCGTCTATGTGTCTACATGAGATGCGAGGGAGCAGGAATCTCCCATGGTAACAGGGGCTATGAATTACTTGCATAAAGACAGCGAGGCCAAGCTCTTTGCTCGGTAGCTGGAAGGATGTTTACCTAAACTACTAGACAGGAATGCATTGGATGAGGAGCGGAACAGATAACTTGAAGGCTGAATACAGTTTTTGGCAGGCAACAGGCCGCGTCAGGCACCGTTAGCCGCGCAGGGAGTAGGACAAAGTTCATGGATACAGATGCAGGTCCAAACTGGAGCATTTCAGAGGCAGAAGCAGAAAAAGGCTTGATGGCAGAATTCAGGGCCTACTCGCCTGAACTGTAAAATGTGAAAAGTGAACCATATAAAGTCGGTGGCCAATCATATTTAGGAATGGAATATTCGACCCATTCATGACGGATCTGAAAGAGGACATGTTGACGTTGGACGCACATGTATTTGCGTCTTCATAGCTGGAACTGGAGGGAACATACATGTACTTGTAGCATGTACATGGAGCCGTTGGGGTCTAAGATAGGGGACACAATTAACCATAAAAATTCATATTTCCTCATTCCCTCCTTGTCCCCTACGGACCCTTATGAAATATCCATCTTCATCAATCCATCAATCTGTTCATATAGCATCATTTGTTCTTCTTTCTTCTTCCGGGATCTTGAGTGAAAATTCGAAGGCGGGATACACGATGTGGCACACAGACCACAAATCGCTGGCCCACATTGTAGACACAAGCAGCAACTGAATAGAATGAGAAAGCCAATACCTAGGAAGGATAGGATCCTCCATCCCCAGGCTGACAACACGCTCCAGAACCAACCGGACCAAGTCCAGGTGCCTGGATTCTGGTGTATCTGGCTTACGATCTTATGGAGTCGAGTTATGGCTTTATATACTGACGGCGCGTTTTCTGGTATGAAAACACAGCAACTTGATCCGATGACCCTACAAGCTCCACCCCTATCGGCCAAGATGACGTCAAGGACAAGACGATTTTGAAGAACAACAATCCGCATCGCAGACTGCTCTTCTGTTAAGTTACCTAAGGCGGAAGTAGTTTCATTCACTACTGCTTCAAGTGTTCTAGTTAATCTACGTATCAGCTTACTATTGGTGACTGTACCTATGTAGGGAAAGAAACCTTTATTGAAATCTGTGTATTGCTCCCATGCTGTTTCGGTGTAGTCGACAATTGGGAGATCTCTCTTCTGTCTATTGTGTACTAAATGGGTATTCCTATGGTAATCAGGCGGGGCTAGGAAAACAGGTGGCAGAAGGAATGCAATGTAACAGGTACCATCCCAATCTAGGGGTAGGCATATGTATGCGGTGTGACCACAGATGAAGTAGGAGTGACGAGAAGCTCTAAACGTAGATTTGCCTTTATCACTGAATTCTATTACAGTGGTACATTTACTATGGCCCATGTGAATTGAACCATTCTTTCTTACACATAATTCGCCTCTAACTGGAAATACTGACATAGCGGGCAAGATTGGTGTAGCTTCGGATTCAACATTCAGGATCATGAGATTAAGTGTAAAGTTACCTAATCCATATACTTCATTTTCTAGATCAGTTCCTGTTCTTTTGGGAAGTCCCTCCTTGTTAGGGTAGCAGACTTTAAGTAAAACTAGGTTCAGGTTTCCCCAAACCCAGTTGTCTTGATAAACTACTGAATTTGAATCTAGGGAATTAATCAAACTAAACCATGCTCCACAGGAGCCATTGTGGGTGAATGGATACGGAAAGAGAGGCAGAACTCCCTTGTATTTCTGATAGGGAGGGAGTCGGCCACATATCCAACAATTTGTAGCATTGCTGGTCTGATGGGAATGATGTAACATACTAATGAATGTGTTGTTGCGCAGCGCAAATCTATAGGACAACTCATGCGGGGGTAGTTCGCTAAAAGAATGTTCGGCAGTAACATTGAAAGCACGCTTGGAAATAGGGTAATACATGTGTAATAACATACTGGTGATGATAATCAGAAGACTTAGAAAAAACATAATTAACAATGTCACTATGCAATGACTACGAAGTGATTTACAGTACGCATATTTTTTTAGCTGTTTCTGTCTATTTCTCTCTCTATTTCGGTCTAGAGGATACATGTCAGAGACAAATTCAACCGATTCACCTTGAAGAGGACTTAAACAATCAAATTGTCTGACTTGCTAGACCTTAGTTTCAGTTTATAGTTTTCTTTTTCAGTTTTTTCAACCAGGGGGAGTTTCGAGTCAGTCTGTGAGGGAATGCAGGGCGGATAATTCAAGTCGGATGATAGTCCATGAAATCTTTTGATATGGCTCGAGTGCAACCACCCTTTACGTCCCTCAATCTTCACAGCTGTCCTTGTGGTCAATAAGACGAGTTTAGGCGACTGCCAGCGAGGCTCCAGCGGGTTCCTTCTGTCGAAGTTCCTTATCAGTACCCGATCTCCCGGAACCACGTCATGGGGCTTCACCTCAGTGTTATCGGGAAAAGCTGCAGCTACCTGTGAACGACAAGATTGTAGTGCAGACATCAAGGAAGCCAGGTAATCTGTCAGCATATTACAATCAACATCAGTTATTTTACGGGGTATAGGCGTCCCCCACATATTTGGGGGTCTACCGAAGATCACCTCATACGGGGATAGCCCTGTTCGAGAGTGTGCTACCATTCTCATGTAAAAGAGCGCAACTGGTAAAGCTACTATCCAGTCGACACCTTTTTCTCTACATACTTTGGACAGTCTAATTTTCAGAGTTTGGTTATGCCGCTCCACGAGACCTGCTGCCTCGGGATGTCGGACACAGTGGAATTTCCATTGATAGCCTAACAAAAGTGAAACATGTTTCATTAGCTCGGATGAGAACGGTTGGCCATTATCTGAGTACACGACACGGGGCAAACCATACCGTGGGAAGAATTCTCGAACTAACTGTTTGGCAGTAGTCGGGGCAGTGTAATCTGAGACGGGATACGCCTCTGTCCATCGGGAAAGAGCACATACAACTACGAGGACATATTTGAATCCTCGACATCGTTCCATCTGGATATAATCCATCTGGAGGACTTCAAAAGGGTGATCGGGGGTTTGAAATCCACCCTGTTCTACAGGTACGCCTTTTCCTGGATTGAACTGACAGCAAATCATACAGGTACGTACTTTCTGTTTAGCTGCTGCTCGCAAGTGTTTATTGAACCAAATGTGTTGAATACTGTCTAGCATAGCTTTCTCTCCTAGGTGCGCTGGACTATGTATTGTGTTAATGATGACTTGAACCATTGAGTCGGGGAGAAACCATATAGATTTTCCCTTTGTCATCCATCCTTGATCCGTTTGGATCCCTCCTAATTCAGTCCATTTCTTTATTTCTTCTGGTGTAGCATGTGTCTGTATGTCAATTACATCAAGGGCAGGATCCTTAACTGTCATGCAGCGTGTTGTTGTCGGAACTATTGTCTTTGTCGTGTCAGTTGTATGAGTCTGATTCTGAGCAGTCTGTTTAGCTGTTCTGTCAGCTAGGTCGTTACCCTGAGAAATAATGTCAGTCACTTTTGTATGGGCTTTACACTTCATAATCGATATTGCAGTCGGCAGATGTATTGCATCTAGCAGAGCTTGAATAAGGGGACCGTGCTGGATGTGGGCACCGTGAGAAGTTAAATAACCTCTCTCTCGCCAAAGTACGCCGAAGTCATGGACGACTCCGAATGCATAACGTGAATCTGTGTATATATTGACTTTCTTATTTTTGGCTTGAATACAGGCTTGTGTCAGAGCGATGAGCTCTGCTGCTTGAGCTGACAGGGTGTCTATACAATTTGTTTCAATAACTTCAGTGTCTGTTGTGACTGCATAAGCGGCCACTAACTCTCCTGTACTTGTTCTCATGCATGAACCATCTACATACAATGTCAGGTCTGGATCTGATAATGGAATATCGGTCAAGTCTTGTCTGGGTTTCGTCGTAATAGTAATGACTTCAATACAATCATGTGCCAATGGATCTGTTCCACTTACTGGCAAAAGTGTGGCAGGATTTAATGTACTACAACGTCTGATTTCTATGTGTGGCTGGAACAATGTTAATTCATAACCCGTCAGTCTTGCTATGGTCAAGTGTTGTGTTTGGGTCCGGTTCAAGAGAACCTCTACTGCATGTGGTACTTGTACTGTCAATTGATGTCCTAACACTATGGCATCACTTTGTCGGATTGCTAAAGCTGTTGCTGCGACTGATTTCAGGCACGCAGGAAGAGCCTGAGCTACGGGATCTAATGTACTGGAAAAATAAGCACATGGCTTATGTGATCCTGCTTGTTCCTGCGTGAGTACTGACAAAGCAGTACCTTCTCGTTCTGTAACAAAAAGTGTAAAACGTTTACTGTAACATTGTGTTGCTAAAACAGGTGCTTGACATAAGGCTTTCTTTAAGCTTTCAAAAGCTTGCGTATGTTCCTGAGTCCAAGGGAGGACAGTTGATGTCGCTGCCTCCTGTGTTGTTAACTGAATGAGTGGTTTTGCTAGAAATGCATATTGAGGGATCCACTGCCTACAGTACGAAGTGAGGCCTATGAATGCCCGCAACTCCTTTTGTGTCTTGGGTGTCGGCATGTTAACAATTAACTGAATACGGTCGGGTGTAAGCTGTCTTCCCCCCTTGGACAGCAAGTGCCCAAGGTACACAACTTGCTGGACACAGAATTGCAGCTTTGAAGGGGACACCTTGTGCCCCTTGTCGGCTAGGAAATGTAAAACCGTCAGTGATGCTTTTTCACATTCAGGTTCGCTTCGGGCGGTGATCAGCAGATCATCGACGTATTGAAGCAAGGCAGTGTTAGCTGGCATGTGGATACTGTCGAGTTCTCTTTTCAGTGCTTGGCTATAGATGCTGGGGCTTTCTGTTAATCCTTGAGGTGCGCGTGTGAATTTAAAACTTCGTCCATTTAAACTGAATCCGAACAAATATTGGCTTTCCGGATCAATTGGGACGCTAAAGAAAGCGTTCTTGAGATCAATTACAGTAAAGAACGTTGCTTCTGAATCTATGGCTGTTAGCAATGAAGAGATATCTGGGACCACAGAGTATTGTGGTACAATGCATTTATTTAATTCTCGCAGATCAATAACCAATCGATATACTGGTGGTGCTTTTGGATCAGTTCGTTTAAGAATCGGAATTATCGGGGAATTACATATATTGGAGTCCGTTTCTACAACCACTCCTTGTGCAATGAG
Source organism: Triturus cristatus (assembly GCF_964204655.1). Taxonomy (NCBI): domain Eukaryota; kingdom Metazoa; phylum Chordata; class Amphibia; order Caudata; family Salamandridae; genus Triturus; species Triturus cristatus. Next base: position 762,476,075 of record NC_140583.1, read on the forward strand.
TTCGTCAATGATTTGCAGTAAAGCCACAACAGCATCTGGCGGTAACTTGTATTGTCGTATTCGTGGTAATACTATTCCTGTTTTGAGTGTAACTCGATATGGTGTAATGTGCATACAACCTACATCAGTGGGGCCTTGTGCCCATAAATGTGCAGGTAGATTCTGTAACCGATGATCCATGTCTCTAGACACATAGTGACCTTTAAAGTCACGCAAAAATAGTCGTACTCCTTCCGGAGAACAACATATTACAGCTCCTAGAGCTTTCAATGTTTTTATACCTAACAAGTTTTCTGGGCATGATTTTGTGAGCAATAGATCTGTAGTCCGTGTTAATGGACCGACCGATAAAGCAAGCGGTTGCGATACTTCATTAATAGTGGGCTTTCCTGAAAAACCAAGGGAAATATTTTGTGAGCCTGAGAGGGGTACCCCTGGGACTTCGCTGTGACGGATAGTGGTTCTGCTTGCCCCTGTATCGAGTAGAAACTTTCTGTCTTTCCCTAATACTTGACTCTGTACGTAAGGACCTTCTTGATCTACGGGAACCTCAATAAGGGGTGGGCCAACTTCCCTCTCTAGGCTATTTCATGTGTAGCGCTGATAGTCATTTTGTGCATACTGGTACATCTGTTGTGTCGTGTTTTGTGTTGCAGCAATAGGCTGTGGCTGTTGTTGTTGTTGTGGTGCGGTCTGTTGTGGAACTGGCATAGGCTGTGTATTCTGAGGTACTTGTTGTTGGATCTGATCCTGTCTAGGCGGACGTGGTCTCTCTTTTGTTATACCCGTAGAGATATTATGTTTTAGAACTGCGCAATCGTGTATATAATGACCTGGCTGTTTACAGTAGTTGCATGTCCCTCTAACAGGACCTACTGAATCATTGGACTGTGTTGTACCCTTTTTATGACCATCAGCTGGAACTGACTGTGCAACAAGCATTTTCATTTTCGTGTCTTTCATACGTCTTTGTTCATTTTCTTGTTCTTCTCTAATTCTATTGTGATGATATTGTAACATTTGTAACATCTGTGACGGTGTGTTACCTTGCCAGGTACTCTCGAATTTTAATACTCTACCTTTAACTTGCGGCAGGGAATTCTCAACTAATTTTGTCACAAACAGATGTGGATACGACTCACTACTTGCTTTTATGCCACTATTAATACCAAAACATTTTTCAAATCGGGAATAGAAATCACTAGTGTCTTCATCTTGTTTTTGTTTACAGGCTGAAATTGCACCCCAGTCTTCCTTTTTCGTAGTTAATAAACGTGGTAGTACCTGCACTAATAATCCTGGTAATGCTGTGGTCTTTTCCCCAAGCCCTGAACCTGCAGCTCGGGCTTTTTCTTCGTTTTCTAATGCTGTCCACTCTATCTTTTGGTCTCCCACCTCCCATTCCTTTTCTTTGAGTTTCTCATAAATACCGGCAGGCAATAAAACTTTTAATATTTTCATAATGTCCGGATAAGTATACTCTCCCATGAGTAACATGTCTTTTATCTCACGGTGGAAACCTGCTGGGTCTTTGTCATGGCTAGGTACTACTTTCTTCATTTCTAATAATTCAATTTTAGTTATGGGCGTGTACACAAACACGCGTTTAAAAGTATTGTCTTCGCCTCTGATTGGGTGCACTTCGCGTAAGGGATTCTGTCTGTCTATGTGATACGTTTTTCTTTCCAACTTGGGAGGAACTGAAACATGTTCTGGGCATACGAAGACAATGTACTGGTGTCGATATTCTAGAATTTCTTTAATTAAATCAGTACCCGAACCTCTCCATTTATTCGTGAGTAATTCTATCAATATATCAGGTAGGGGACCAGGATCGGAACGTTGGCTTCTATACAATATAACGAGGTGCTGTATCATGTATATACCAGCTAAACGCTGTTCGTCTGGAGTAAGATTCAAAAACGTGTGTGCTAAAGCATCATCACTGTATTTTTCAGAACTGTCAGCCCATTGTACTGCTGACCTGGCTAATTCTTGTTCATCCATAGAGTCGAGCATATGATACCCCCTTCGGTCTCGGAGTAATTTATCAGCAGCCTGGAATAAGTGTTCAGGGGACTTCGTATTTAACATAGGGGCTTGAAAATGTCTGTTACATTCTGGACGTATCGGACGTATCGGGTCATTAAAGTATCTGGTATTGTTACATGGTCTTCCCCTACCTACATAAGCAATCGTTTCTAATTGTCCTGTGGGCATTTCTGATTCTTCCTCCTCCTCTCCCTCTGATTCAGTTTTATCTGCTTCCGATCTGGCTTTATGTGTTCGTTCTACTTCCTTGCGGATCTTTCGGCACATAGCTACTATACATGTCTGTTTATCGTGCTTTCCCTCTGATATATTCTGACCCCATCTGGTAAGGACTTGCATTTCATCCTGATCTACCTCGGACCTATCTCTGTCTCTGATCAAGCAGTTTATGAAGAAACGTAACAGTAGTCTCTGTACATCCACTTTCTGGTATTCCATGGCTTCGTCAATACTTTCAGGGCCTTGCCCTGTTTGGACAAAGCGATATATATTGTCTAAATGTTTAATCATTCCTGGTAATGTCGTTAAATACGTTGAAGCTCGTCGTATACGTAGTGATGATAGCAGCATTCTGTCATTTTTACCGGGCACTGGGTCATATCTACAATCTATAAGATGTTCCTTAAACATGTCGGACGTTGCTATTTGTGGTGTACGTTGGTTTGCTAAATCTCTAAGAGACGATTTGCTTCGTAATGGTGGCGTGGCGAAAATTGCTGCTGCACCTCCTGTCGCACCTTCTGAAGTGCTAGACATAAAAGGGTTTGTGGGATGTAATGTAGAAACTGTGGATGCAGGAAAAGTTGGATTGTGCGGAGGAGTTTGTGATTGCGGAGTTGGGGGCGGATGATCTCGGCGTTGAGCACCCTCGACAGGTGGTGTGTGTGGCGGAACATTAACATATTCGGGAGCTACATCGTCTAAATAGGAGGAAAGGAAAATATCTTTTGCGGTCTTGGGATGTGCTTTAATCGGGAGTAATGGGGGTGGCAAATCTTTCGGTATTTCCGGGGTGGCCTTAGGTAAGCCTTCGGCCAAGAGAGGATACATACCATTCATGAGAGTGTTTCGTTGTCTGTCTACTTGTTCTGTTTTTACTCGGGTACCTTCCTCAAGTAACATATTTTCTCGGGCTCTATTTAAGTTCTCCCTACTTTTCTCTTCCAGTCTGAGCGCTTTCTCTGTGCGCCGATGCGATTCTTTACGCCATAGTTCAATGGCATCTTTCTGCGACTGTCTGGCTTTCTTTTTCCATAATTCTTCTTCTACTCTCATGATGCAATCGGCGTCCCATGTCCCAGCTGCGGGCCATCTCTGACTCTCTACTAAATCCTTGGTGTAGTCCACCCATAAATCAAGATATAATACGGCATCTAGGCCATGCTTATGGTACATAAAATACCCTGGAGTATCCCTAGGTGGAATGGGAACAGCTTCTTCGAGTACTCCTTTTCTAGTTTTGATCTGTCTTAATTTTGAAAAGAACGGCATTTTTAAACCTTGCTACTTTATTCTTACTTGAACTGAACTTGAACACAATTAATACGAAAAACACAATAATGAACATTCATTCATACCACAATTTTTGAACATAGTAAAACATTTAACATTTAACATTTAACGAACAATGATAATTAAGAGAAAACTAACTACCGACATAATACTAATACTAGATAATACTAGATTATATATACATGAACATACTGGATATACTGCTAAACAGTACAGATACACTGCTAAAACAGTGCAGACCGGATTTGTGTACCCAAACCCGTCAGGACCGGCACAAACCAATGTGCACGTCTAACTGCCTCCCCAGCAATGGTACTCACCGGGAAGCACGGAACGGAAGGCCTCGGAACTGAACTGAACTGGACCGGACTGGACTCGACTCGACTCGGAAACTTCGGAACCTGGTGGGTCTCTGTATACCTCGGATCGTGCTCTCTCAGCTAGGCTCTGGTCGGGATACTTCGCACGTCTCACCGCCTCGTCTGGGTGTTGATCGCAGCCTCAGTCACCCCCGCTTGGCCGGAGGGAGATACAGGAAATCCTGCGGGTACGCGTTTTTGTCCGTCCAGCTATGGCAGAGGACCGGGCCTGCAACGCACCTCCGGCGCGTGAGATGAGAAAGTGTCCCTGTTCGGGCGCCAATTTATGTGGTAAATATTTAAATTACCTGTACTATTTTTTATGCGATAAAGTCTAGTAAGAATAACTCAGTCAAAATAAGAGGCAGAATCCGTGGTATTAGAGGTTCTGAAAAGGGCTTTATTCCTTACAAAGGAATCATAGTTCGAACTAGGCAATCTTATTCCATCACCACGAAGGTTCAGGAAGGGATAGGCAATACAGTATTGACAAGTAACAATATATATATGAAAAGCATTGCACTAAGACAGATGCAGGAGGCGTAACAGCTGATAATACAGATAAGAATACACATACGTAATGAAAATAGGCGTAAATACAGGCGTATACTAGAAACGTCATTTAAAATGATGTCACAAGTGGGTGGATCCATAAGAGAATCCTGCAGTGTCAGCAGAAATATTTGGCAGAGATGCGCGCGCAGCCGCATGACGTGTGATTGACGTGCAACTAGAGGGTGAAGGGGAATTGACATTTAGCTCTATATGTGGAGACAAAAGTCTGGGGGGTCAGGTCAACCTAATCCCAAATCGTATCTAATATCTTTGTTTAAGGAACTGTTTTATCCAAAAGGAAAGGTCTCTCGGACAGAATCTATTCTATACTGACTGTTAGTGCATGTACAAGCGTCTATGTGTCTACATGAGATGCGAGGGAGCAGGAATCTCCCATGGTAACAGGGGCTATGAATTACTTGCATAAAGACAGCGAGGCCAAGCTCTTTGCTCGGTAGCTGGAAGGATGTTTACCTAAACTACTAGACAGGAATGCATTGGATGAGGAGCGGAACAGATAACTTGAAGGCTGAATACAGTTTTTGGCAGGCAACAGGCCGCGTCAGGCACCGTTAGCCGTGCAGGGAGTAGGACAAAGTTCATGGATACAGATGCAGGTCCAAACTGGAGCATTTCAGAGGCAGAAGCAGAAAAAGGCTTGATGGCAGAATTCAGGGCCTACTCGCCTGAACTGTAAAATGTGAAAAGTGAACCATATAAAGTCGGTGGCCAATCATATTTAGGAATGGAATATTCGACCCATTCATGACGGATCTGAAAGAGGACATGTTGACGTTGGACGCACATGTATTTGCGTCTTCATAGCTGGAACTGGAGGGAACATACATGTACTTGTAGCATGTACATGGAGCCGTTGGGGTCTAAGATAGGGGACACAATTAACCATAAAAATTCATATTTCCTCAGTTGGCTTGTGGGTCTCCTGAAGACTTTCTCATCAAACCAAAAAGCTCACCTCGTTGCTCCAGGCCTGCCCTGACTTACCCTTGCTGGGTGAGTCCCTCAGAACTTGCTGGTCTGCACCGCTGACTTTCTTCACATTCCACAAGACTTGCTGTTGCCGAGGCTTGTTGGCTCCAATCCGGTTGTCGACACCTGAGTAAGCTGCAGACTTTGTGGGTCACTCAGAATCCAGCTCCTGGTTGTCCTCGATGCCTCCTGGACCTCGTGGCTGAAGACTCAAAACACCCTTGATCACCTGAAATCACCAGACTTACATGGGCATCCATCTTCCTGGCCCTGGGTCACAGGCAAGTGACTGTGAACACTGTCCCTTCTGCTTTCAGGTCTTCTTCATCCTGAATCCAGCCTTGAATTCCGCCAGACACTTCTCCAGTCTTCACAAGCAGCAAAACTTCTTCGGCTTCCGTTGAAAACGACGACGCGACCCGACACCAAAAGACACCTATGCACCCGGCTTCCCTGGGTGAGGTAACTTGTGCACTCCGGTGCTCCTGTGGGTGTTGGCCCTCGAACTACTTACCTTGTAAGTGGCTTGCTTGTAGACTCTCTAGTAGTACCCTAAAACTTTAAAGCTTTAGAGCGACTTGCTCTATTGAAATCAATGGGGAACCCGCGGCTGTGTTCTCACACTGCACGCGTCTCCCGTGGGTCCTTTACTTACCTGCCTTGGGTGGATTAGTGAGGCCCCAGCGATTCTACAGGGCCTAGGCCTTGTCCCCTTGCAAGTCGACATTCCTAAACCTCTTTTTTAGTATATGGTCTGGTACGCCCCTAGGGCCCCAGCCATATTTGTGCTTAACTTACTGTGAAACGTTGATATTTGCATATGTTCCTGACTTCTAATCTCATAAAGAGATTAGTAGAGTGTGTCTAGTAATAAATACATATATATTTGATATAAATACCTGAGTGGTGTCCTTTTATTTGGTAATTCAAGAGATTATAAGGTAAAACAAGCTGCTTTACATTCCTCTGAGACTTAGCCTGAAGGCTGCTCTCCACAGCTTCCACTAGGATAGCTTTCTTTAAAAGGTTGTCTTAAACCTATCTACCATAAGAGTCGAATTGGACTGGTGTAAGGTGGCCACTATAACTAGTGACCAGCATATGCCAGGCCAACTTCTCACACAAAGCAAACAGAAGGAGATGATGGACGGTGGAGCGCTGAAACTTTTCAGACACTCAGCCCCAGACATAGATCTGGGTTGAATCCATCATCGTTTTTAGCTCACTTCGCCACCCCAGTTCAGACACAGCTATATGCAAATCAGTCTTGACCCTGTGCCTCATGTGAACAGTCCAGCCTGAAATGCCAAACCATGTCTTCCCTGGACCGGAAAGAAGCATCCTGGGAATGGTTTCGGGCTAACGGCCCTCATCAGCCAGGCTAGCTTAAATCCAATGGCAAAGTGATCAAGGGACCCACGTCTGGGCATAACCTGCCAACTTAGGGCGAACAAAGCACACACAAGGAGATGATGGACAGACTGCTGAAACTTTTCAGACATTCACCACCAGTCACAGATCTGGGTTGAATCCATTATCTTTCTTTAGCTCACTTCTCCACCCCAGTTCAGACACAGCTATATGCAAATCAGTCTTGACCCTGTGCCTCATGTGAACACTCCAGCCTGAAATGCCAAACGATATCTTTCCTGGACCCGGAAAGAAGCATCCTGGGACCGGTTTTGGGCTAACAGCCCTCATCAGCCAGACTAGCTTGAATCCAGTGGAAAAGTGAGCAAGAGACCCACGTCTGGGCATACCCTGCCAACTTATTGTGAACACAGTAAACACATGGAGATGATGGACTGATCTCTGAAATGTTTCAGACACTCACCCCCAGTCACAGATCTGGGTTAAATCCATCATCGTTCTTTAGCCCACTTCGCCACCCCAGTTCAGACACAGCTATATGCAAATCAGTCTTGACCCTGTGCCTCATGGGAACGGTCCAGCCCAAACTGCCAAACCATGTCTACACTGGACCAGAAACAAGAGTCCTGAGACCGGTTTTGAGCTAACAGCCCTCATCAGCCAGACTATCTTGAATCCAGTGGCAAAGTAAGCAAGAGACCCAAGTCTAGGCATAATCTGCAAATTTAGGACGTACAAAGCAAACAGAAGGAGATGATGGACGGAGGTCTGAAATGTTTCAGACACTCACCCCCAGTCATGGATCTTGGTTAAATTCATCATCGTTCTTTAGCCCACTTCGCAACCCCAGTTCAGACACAGCTATATGCAAATCAGTCTTGACCATGTGCCTCATGGGAATGGTCCAGCCCAAACTGACAAAATATGTCTTCCCTGGACCGGAAACAAGCATCCTGGGACCGGTTTCGGGCTAACAGCCCTCATCAGCCAGGCTAGCTTGAATCCAGTGGCAAAGTGAGTACAGGACCCACATCTGGGCATACCCTGACAACTTAGGGTGAACAAAGCAAACCCAAGCAGATGATGGACGGTGTGCTGAAACTTTTCAGATACTCACCCCCATCACAGATCTAGGTTGAATCCATCATCATTCTTTAGCTCACTTCGCCACCCCAGTTAAGACACAGCTATATGCAAATCAGTCTTGACCCTGTGCCTCATGGGAAAAGTCCAGCCCGAACTGCCAAGCCATGTCTTCCCTGGACCGGAAACAAGCATCCTGGGACCGGTGTCAGGCTAACAGCCCTCATCAGCCAGGCTAGCTTGAATCCAGTGGCAAAGTGAGCAAAGGACCAATGTCTGGGCATACCCTGCCAACTTAGGGTAAACAAAGCAAACAGAAGGAGATGATGGATGGCGGAGCGCTGAAACTTTTCAGACACTCACCCCCAGACACAGATCTGGGTTGAATCCATCATCGTTCTTTAGCACACTTCCCCACCCCAGTTCAGACACAGCTATATGCAAATCAGTCTTGACCTGTGCCTCATGGTTGAAGAACCGGAACCTTTTGGGTCCGGCGGCGCAGGGTACGCCTTAATCTCCTGGGTTCTCCTGCTCAGCTACACAGAGACACGGGGACACTCCGTCGGCGTAAAAGATCAGATTTTATTAGCTGCAGCTAGTACAGTTGTCCTAGAAGTGCACACAGTATGTTCTCAGGAGACTGCCACTTCACTCCGTGGCGCACAATCTTATATAGATCATATGTGAAATATACATTAACCAAGAACACACTTAAAGCAGATAGAAAGAACCATTAAGAAAAGTTGGAAAACAGATCAGAACCAATAGGAAAGGTTTGAAAACAGAGTATCGGGTAACTCGAAGAGCCTCTCCTCCAACTGTGTTTGCCACCCCTCCCCACAAACTAATTCATTTACAGGTCTGTGGTCGACTCGCAGGTGACGAGATACGTTTGTGTGCTTTGGAGGACAGTTGTGAAAAAAGAGAATACGAGCAGAAGACAGCCAAGGCCAGACGATAAGATAAAGTTAGAAGAGAATAGTGTGAACCAACAGATAGTTGAGACATGGATTAAGAAAACCAGACAGGGATTAGTGTACTCGGCCAGTGCTAACATCAGCTTTGTAAATAGAGGCAGAAGGCTTATTTCGACACGAAGCTGCAGAAAAAGCAGAAAAGACTATGTTCGCCGTGATGCCTGAGTGAGGGCAACACAAAATGGCGGCGGAGCACAAAATGGCGGGTTGATTCAATCATGATCGAAAATCGAACTTCCTCAGACCCTCCTTTTGCCAGATCTCAGGCAAGATACATAGACTCATGTTAGTCTGAGTCAATGTCGATGGCCATAAGGTCATTGAGCTGTTGCTGTAGCATCATTCTAATATTCTCTGTTACTTGTGGTTTGGGTTTAGGGATGCACATAGTAGCACACAGGTCGCAGACGGCGGTACCACAGTGCATACAAAGGCAACAATAGAAAATGATGGTCAAAACTACTCCAAGGAATGTCAATACCTTCTAACCCCATTTGGACAGTAGTCCCCAAAACCACTCCAATAATGACCAATCTCCTTCGTCTTGGTGAATCGACTCAGAGATTATATGTAACTTAGAGATAGCTTGGTATACTGTCGGAGCGTCATCAGGTATGAAAATACAGCAACTTGACCCGATCAGTTTGCACACTCCACCACGATCCGCAAGAACAAAATCTAAGGCAACTCGGTTTTGTAATGTCATAAGACGATCTGCCTGTAGTTCTGCCGTGATATTACTCAAGGCTCCTACAGTGATGTCTATAGTGGTTTCTACGACACAAACCAGTTGCCTTATATTTCTGCTGTTGGCCATCGGACCCCAAAAAGGAAGAATTCCTTAGAGGAAATCTCCCTCTTGTCCTGCTGTGGCTTTTGAATCAATAATCCCTCTGCCATATCTGTTTCGATGATGATTTGCAGAAGCAGTATATGTAGGGGGAAGAAGGAAAGCTATATAACAGGTACCAGAAAAACCAGTTGGCAACCACGTGTAAGCCCTATTGTGGCAGATAAAATACATGCCTTGGGATGGTACTAGAGGAGGCGAGTTCTGAGAGGAGTAGACATATGTGTGGGTACAGTTGCTTCTTTGTACGGTATCAGTAGACAGATTATTAATTGGTAGACAAAAATTTCCCTGATGAAGAATAGTCCAAATTGGTGGCGATTTTCCTTGCTTAACTTTATCACTAAGGCTAGTGACATAATGGGTGACGTTTCAGTTGGTGTATGCTTTTCTTTCGTCAACGGAAATCTTACTATTCTCCATAATTTTTGCCATAGCTACCATTCCCTTTATCAGTGAACTATGACTGAAATCCGGACCACCAATATATGAACTAACGGGTCGTCTGAATTTTCTTTGGTAGGCATTGGAAAAGATAACAAAATAAGCCCAAGCGGAACCCTCATAAGAAAACGGAAGAACTAAATACGGCATTCCTTTCTCTGTGGTATGTGACATAAGTCCACACACCCAACAGTCAGTTGTATTGATCACTAATTGGTGTTGATGTAATAACTGGACAAATGAATTGTTGTAATACTCGGTTCTCCTAATGAGTTCATGTTGAGAAAGGGTATGAAATAGATGTGGAGAGACAGTAGAAGAAGACAAAGAGATGGAAGGAGAGACAACTTTTTGCTGCAGAGCGTAAATAATCCAACTTATACACGCCAAAAGAATACACAATAATATATTGATACACAAGGTTATACTAAAACGATTGTACAATAATTTACAAAATTCTCTCTTCATTTTATCTTTTCTCTCTCTTTTCCCTAATGTAGTTTCCATCTTTCTAATGGATGCTCACGGCAATCTTCCACAATCACTTAATTATGATTATCTGCCGTCCTATGACACTGCAAGTCCTGCAGGCCTATTGCCACTACTCAGGTCACAACTAAGACTCCTACCGTGACCCTGCAACCGGGATAGAATACTACACAGGAGAGAGAAAATTTTAAATGTTCTTTGGTCTAGGTCTTAGGTTATAATTTTCTTTGTCAGGCACAGTCTGGTCTTGGAACAATGTTCATGGATTTGTCGTATTCAAGCGACGATGTGGTGGTACAGCTTGCTGAAGAATGTCGTCGTCCTCTTTCTCTGACAATGTTCCATTCAGGCGTGCATCACTGAAAGGTACAAATCGTGGAACCTTCTCGCTCTCTGAGTCACCAATGCCTTTACGTATCCATTGATCAAAGGGTAGGGGCAAAGGCACTTTCTTACAATGCACGCCGTGAATCCAATTTTTCTTTCCTTCGACCTTTACGGCTGTTCTCGTGGTGAGGAGAACCAACCGAGGCTCCTTCCACCTGGGCTCCAAATTTTTCGTTCTTTGGAAATTCTTTGTGCAGACCCAGTCACCTGGTCGGATGGAATGACCTGGGTCTGTGGAGGCCTCCGGCAAAGCACTCTGAACCTGTTGATGGAGAACACGCAATTTAGTTGTAAGTTCATGCAAGTAATCGATCAACATTGGATATGGCAAGTCTGAGTATTTCTTGGGGCGAGGGACTCCCCATATATTAGCTGGGCGTCCAAACACCACTTCGTAAGGGCTAAGTCCCAAACGAGAGTGTACAGCAGTTCTGGTGGATAGAAGACCCAATGGTAAAGCATCGGGCCAATTAAGTCCTGTACTAGCTCGCACTTTAGCTAGCTTTAACTTCAAAGTTCCATTGTAGCATTCCACTAAACCCGCTGATTGTGGATGGTTTGCCGCATGAAACTTTTGCTTGATACCAAATCCCGCACAAACCTTTTGCATGACTTGGCCCACAAATTCGCTTCCATTGTCACTCCAGACAATGCACGGCAAACCAAACCTGGGAAATAATTCTTTTAATAGAACTTTAGGTGTGGATAAGGCTGTATTGTCTTTTAGAGGGTATGCTTCAATCCACCTAGAAAAAGCACATACTACCACCAGAACATATTTGAGGTTGTTGCATCGTTCCATATGAATGTAGTTGATCTGCAACACTTCAAATGGATATGTCGGAGGAGCAAAATGACCCGCTGGAGTTGGGGTTCCATTTCCTGGATTGTACATCACAAACAATACAATGTTTCACTACATTGTCTGCACACTTTGGGATTCCTTCATTTTGCCACACTGGAGCCAGAAGCTTGCATATACCTGTCGCACTTATGTGAGCTGGACCATATGCTATAGTAACTACTGGAAGTACATAGGCGTCTGGTAACAGCCAACGTTGGTGCTCAGATAATTCCTCCCAACATCCCATCTCATCTAACATTCCTGTACTTTCTTTCCACTTGCTTAATTCTTTCTCTGTAGCCTCTTCCTGAATCGACCTTACACTTTCCACTGTATCCTCATACATTCCTCTCTCTCTAACCCAGTTCACAGGACCCGCAACATACATTCGACTTGTAGCATCTCTTGCTGTCTTTTTTGCTACTTCATCTGCAAACGCATTTCCTCGACCAACATCATCTGTAATCTTCTTGTGTGCACTACACTTCACGATTGCAATCTGGGCAGGTAAAGAAAGCGACTCAAGAAGATCAGTCACCAACTGACCATGTTGTATTTTAGTGCCATGTGAAGTAAGAAATCCCCTCTCTTTCCAAAGACGCCCAAAATTGAACGCCACACCGAAGGCATACTGACTGTCAGTATACACATTCACTCTCTTTCCTTTTGACAACACACATGCTCTCGTTAAAGCTATCAGTTCTGCTGCTTGAGCTGAATTGTGTCTGATACGGGCTGTTTCCACAACTGTATGTAAGGTAGTAACAGCATAGGCTGAGACTGTATCTCCATTAGGAAGTTTAACACAAGCAACAAATGGAACCAGAGAACTCTTTAAGATTGTTAGAGACCTCTCAGCTCCAACTTGCCTAGAAAACAAAGTGGAGGCTTCACAGAAGTTATGCGACGAGATCGCCACCCACTTTGAGGAAAAAGTGGCAAAGATCGTGGGCTCCTTCAAGGACAACGAAACTGCTACCCAGGATGGGTTAGAGGTAACTGAAGGGGTCCCGGGTCAGCAATGCACCTTGGATAGGTTTCCTACCCTTTCAGACCTTGTCTTCAATTCTACGGTGCAAAGCATATCTTCGGGCTCACCACTCGACCCCTTGCCCCAGAAGGTGTGGAGATCATATGGCCGCCTGACCTTCCCTTGGTTACGACAGATATGTAACCACTCTCTGGAAGAAGGTACAGTCCCAAAGGGCTGGAAGAAGGCGGTGGTGTCACCTCTGATCAAGAAGCCCTCTTTGGACCCGAATAACCCGGCCAACTTTCGGCCAATCTCCCTCCTTCCCTTCCCAATTAAAATTTTGGAAAGGGTTGTGAGCAGATCGCTTTCAGATTACTTGGAAGAGCATAACTTGTTGGATAGGGATCAGTTTGGTTTCCGACCCGGACATGGGACAGAGTCAGCCCTGACAACTATGATGGATAATCTACGGATGCGGGCGGACAACGGGAGCACAGCGGTTTTGGTGCTCCTGGATATGTCGGCCGCATTCGACACAGTGAGTCATCCAATTTTGCTCAGGAGACTGGAGGGCATCGGGATAAAGGGACGGGCATTGCAGTGGTTCCGTTCCTATCTGACAGGGAGACAGCAGATGGTAACCTTGGGACCATTTACATCTAGGACTTTTTCTATAGCCCATGGAGTACCGCAGGGCTCCAGTATCAGCCCCATTCTTTTTAACATTTACTTACAACCACTCTTCTCTATTATCAAAGCATTCGGGGTTGAATTGGTCAACTATGCTGATGACACGCAATTGGTATTCTCCATGGAGGGTAAACATGCTGTCCCCATGGAACGATTCCATGAGTGCATGCGGCTGACCACAGACTGGCTGCAGCGTAACTCTCTACAGTTCAATGGAGGAAAGACTGAGATACTGTACTACTCACCAGCAAGAGTACCTCTACTATCCCAGGTCGAATTCAGGCTTGCCCCAGAGGAAGATTCGTTGACCCCGACTAAGACAATACGCAACCTGGGGGTCCTTATAGATAACAACCTCCAAATGGAATCTCAGGCAGGCAAGACAGCCAGTGTGTGTTTTGGGCTACTGCGCTTGTTGCGCCAGATCTTACCGATTCTACCGAATGAGATGCGCTCCCTGGTCGTGAGCAGCACAGTGTTAAGTAGGATGGACTACTGTAACTCCCTGTATCTGGGGGCCCCTCAATATATCATCCAGGGGCTGCAAAGAGTCCAATCAGCTGCAGCCAAATTAGTGTTAAACCGTAGACGTGCTTCATCCTCTACTCAGGCTCTGAGAGAGCTTCACTGGCTGCCAATCAAAGAACGGGTCCAATTTAAATCCCTCTGTTTGGTATATAGAGCAACACATGGGATGGGCCCAATACCCCTCCAGGAAAAATTCACCTGGTACCTCCCACAGAGACAGCTTCGCTCTTCCAGCGCTAACCTGTTGGTAGTTCCTAGATTCAAACCGTCTAGGATGGGCGGGCGGGCTTTCAGCGTGGCAGGAGCCTTGCTGTGGAATGAGCTACCACAGAAGATTAGACAACTTGACTCATTAACCGACTTCAGAAAGAGCCTTAAAACCTGGCTATTTCCGAAAGCCTAATCCCCCGTGTGTTTATCATCTCGAACCGGTAATAGCTGTGCTATATCAGAGCGCCAGGATACCCGTAGGGTCACAGTAGCGCTATACAAGAATTAATACAATACAATACAATACAAAGCAAGAACCATCCACCCATAGAATTCCATCTGGGTTTTCTAGCGGCGTATCTTTCAAGTCAATCCTTCCTTTTGTCTCTTCCTCAGTACGGAGGAAACAATCATGTTGTATTTCATCGTTTTTATCTACTGGAAGCGGCAACAAAGTAGCTGGATTTAAAGTGTTACATCGTTTGATGTGCACATGACCAGCCAAAAGTGTCAACTCATATCCAGATAAACGCGCACTCGTAAGATGCTGTGTTTTCGTTCGGTTTACCACTGCATGCGGCACCATAACAATAAGTGTGTTGTCTAACACTACTCCAGCAGACTGTCGAATAGAAATTGCTGCTGCTGCTGTCGCTTTAAGACAACTAGGTAATGCTTTAGCTACTGGATCTAACGTAGCTGAAAAATATGCACATGGTCACTGTTTGTCTCCAAAACGCTGCATTAAAACTGACAACGCACAACCTTCTTTTTCATGAACATATAGCGTGAATGGCTTACTGTAATCGGGAGTACCCAATACAGGAGCAGAACATAGTGCAGTACTGTTCTGCTTGGGTTTTCGGATCAGATAGAACCCGCTCATCAGAGCCTCACTAACCCAGCCAGAACGTTACCCCCTCCCTAGAAACTATTTACAATCCTACAACCACATATATCTATCACCTAAGGACAGGGGATTCCTACTATGCATACCAAGATCTCATAAGTGGCGGCCTCGTGGTCCCATACGAACCCAGACCTCTCTGCCCATACGACAGTATCACAAGTGGCGGCCTCGCGGTCCCATACGAACCCAGACCTCTCTGCCCATACGACAGTATCAGCACAATCGGCGGCCTCGCGATCCCATGCGGATCCAGACCTCTCTGCCCATACGACAGTATCACAAGTGGCGGCCTCGCGGTCCCATACGAACCCAGACCTCTCTGCCCATACGACAGTATCACAAGTGGCGGCCTCGCGGTCCCATACGAACCCAGACCTCTCTGCCCATACGACAGTATCAGCACAATCGGCGGCCTCGCGATCCCATGCGGATCCAGACCTCTCTGCCCATACGACAGTATCACAAGTGGCGGCCTCGCGGTCCCATACGAACCCAGACCTCTCTGCCCATACGACAGTATCACAAATGGCGGCCTCGCGGTCCCATACGAACCCAGACCTCTCTACCTAGACGGCAGTCTCAGCACAATCGGCGGCCTCGCGATCCCATGCGGATCCAGACCTCTCTGCCCATACGACAGTATCACAAGTGGCGGCCTCGCGGTCCCATACGAACCCAGACCTCTCTGCCCATACGACAGTATCACAAATGGTGGCCTCGCGATCCCATACGAATCCAGACCTCTCTACCTAGACGGCAGTCTCATACGACAGTTCATCCTATGATCACCATAACATACAAAAAGGGAATCAGTCTCACTATTCATCAGATCACACAAAGATTACCAGTTCGGGCATAGCCTGTTCTCAGGTTTGAGGGGCTCCTCTTTCCCTTATTCAGTTACCACTTACCTGATCAGGGTTAACATCTGTTCATGTAGCCGCAGCTGACTAGAAGAATAGGCTACCCTCTTATACAAGAACACACAGCACATGTTGGTTCACTACAAACTGGATACTTTATTACTCATTGCACATACAATCACATAACATTACGATATACCACATAACCTGCAAAGAAAAGTGAAAGATTAAGTTGTAAACTCTAATAAGAAAGGGTCGACATCACCTTAGTAGTATGTAGCCTGCACTCAGTGGTCATCTAGGCTCCCTTCTCGTCTGTGCCTCGGCTCGCCTGGAATCACCCTTCTCCGAGTCACTGGGACCTCTTCCTTATCGGCTACTCTCTCCTCTCTGGTTATTCTGTTAGGAAAGCATCTGTCTCTCAGTTCTTCTCCGCCTTCAAGATGGCGTCTGTCTTCCCTGGAATAAGTAGTAGCTTTACTGCTAACGGCTAGATGCCGCCTACGGACTGAACATGTAACTGCCTCAGACTTTCACTAATATAGAGGTGCATTTCCTCATGGAAAATTCCGGCCCGTAACCTGCCGCCCACCAAATTCTTGTACCTCCCCGTACCAAGGACACGTTCCCAGCCGGCCGGCCTGATGTAGTGTCTTCGGCATGAAGAAAAATACAATCCTTCGATAAGGGCCGGCCTGAACCGGTTCTCTCCAAGCGAATAACACCTCATAACTAAAACACCACATTTGACCTAGAAGAATCCCAAGCTGCCGAAGCAGAAAGAAAGATGGAGTCTCTCCCGTTTGAGGCCTACCAGGCCTGCATTCAGCACGGCTCTATGAAATACCCTCACTACAGGACAGGTTATCCCTAATACTAACGAATCTATCCCCTAGGCTATATGTGCAAGCCCTGATCTATGGGGAAGAGCACAGAATCATGTCGAAGTGCCTAGTAAATAGGCTCCATCCACTACTCTAACCCTTAGGCTTGAATGGTAAGAGACTGAAGTCACATTCAATCACCTGTTAATACAAGAAGGCCGGGAAAATCGAGCAGAACATTTCACCCTTGACTTCAGTCTATTATACATTCATTAAACAGAACTAACATCTGTGGAAGAATAATATGAAACAAGACTAACTGATCTATGTCTAGTACCAGGTGTGCAGAATTGAAGTAGTGAAGGAATACACTGAATAAAGCAACAGATAGAAATCAAAATGCCGATAGTAATCAGAATACCTCCTAATATCTGACGTAACATATGTAAATCAGGCAACCAATTAAAGAGCCAGTCAAACCAGCCCTGGTCTATGTGTTTTCTAACTTCTTCTGTCAAGTCATGTAATTTGTCAATGTGAACCTGAATGGATTTTGTATGATCCGACAAGTTAAAACAACAAAGACCCTCAAAATCAGAACAATCGTGTCCATGTTTAAGTAAAAGATAATCAATAGCCGCTCTATTTTGTAAGATAGCCCTTCGTTCACCCTGGGCGTCTAATAGCATGTCAGACAGGATTGTAGAAGTATGATTGATGGATTTTACCATCCAGCAGGCCATTTTCCCAATAGATTTGGCATTATAAACTGCCAAAGCAGGAACACCAACAATTGAAACAGCCAGGCTAAGGTATTCAGACTTGGAATATAAATGCAAAGATGAGTCACAATCCTCCTGTAACCTCACTGTATCTCGGATCACACGAGAGTTGGCATTCGGATGTGAGGAAAACATTAACAAGCTCAATCTAGTAATGGCACAAGGGCCTCCAGAAATATTTGCGGGGATATATGGCCAGGAAGTATTACCACATGAGAAAAGCCATCCGGCAGGTAGTAACATCGTGCGATAGTGACTGGGGGTAACTACCATACTCTTGCAAGTCATGTTGTTCTGAACAGAAGTACATGTTTTCGGTGTCCTTTGAAAGCACAAAGTTCGTTCATGAGCGGTGAATGAGGTGGCACCTTTCAATTTTAAACGCATACATTCAGAAATCGCACTAGGATCACAAATAAGGAAAAAACATAAATCGCCTTGTGTGATATTATAGGTAACTATTTGGGACTGGACAGGCGGTATCTGGTCTGACAGTACAGTACACAAGGGGCAATACTCATGGGCGGCGAAATCGCCCAGAAGAACATTGGGACAAGCATTTGTTATATTAAAAATATGAGTCAGGGTCTCCAATGAAGCAGGGACAGCAACCAAACAGGTTGCTAATATATCAGTTACCGATCTCATCGGTGTCAAGCAGAAATGAGGGGTCTTCGTCACTTGCTTGGCCAATGTAACCCAAAAGTTTGGCGACGAATCCCACGCAGCGAAGGAACGCGACACTCGGGTTTTCAACTCATCCCGGGTTGATGGGATCCCTCCTCTCTCGTCGCACCAGCCCGAAAACAGTCCGACGCCGACACATCCTGCAGCAACAGTCCAAAGAATGATCTGAAAGAGAATCAAATACAGGCATTATTCATTCTCGTAAATAACATTTGTCAGCCGGGACTGCTTCCCAGCTATCTTTCCCTGGTCTCATAACTAAAATGGTGTTATCTTGACCGGTTGCAATGACCTCTGCTTGTTCAGGGGGATTCTTAGGCGACTGCACCCAAACTCTGGCCCCAGGATTATCTGTAGAGCCAAAACCTTTCTGGCCTCGTACAGTTAGCAACGTTGGGGCAGTGCCTTTTACCATCTCACCACTGAAGACAGGCATTATTAGCAATTGAGCCACTCGGTCAGTTTTATGTATCAGTAAATCAACCTCACTGCTATTCAGCAGGAGCACCTTAATCTCTCCCTGATAATCACTATCAATGATTCCTCCAAGCACCTGAATGCCTTTTACAGCCAGCCCCGATCTAGGGGCAATTAATCCGAAATTTCCAGGTGGTATCTGAACACCAACACCTGTCTCAATGATGACTCGATCTTTACTTTTTATAATGGTGTCATCCATGGCATGCAAGTCTAAACCTGCCGACCCTGGTGTCGCTCTGCATGGAGCCAAAGCTCCGGGAGTAATTTCCCAGTACATCAGAGTCTCTCTGATCTCGTTAGGTTTAGCATCAACATTCGGAGGAAACAAACGCATAAGTGGGGATTCAGCATTTAGAAAAGGACGGTTATTCAAAATCAATAGCGCTTGAGGCAAAAAATCTCGCCAATTCTTATACTTGTCATCTGTTAATTTGCGAAGTTGGTCTTTTAGCAGGCCATTCAACCTCTCCACAAGACCCGAGGCCTGTGGATAATATGGTATATGAAATACCCATTCAATATTGTTTTCCACACAGAATTCCTGTACCAATCTTCCACGAAAATGGGATGCATTATCAGATTGAATTTGGAATGGCACACCATAATACATCATAATCAATTCCAATGTTTTAATAGTATTCAATTGGGTAGCTTGCTTACAGGGAAGGGCCACCAACAGGCCACTGTATGTATCAACAATGGTGCAAACATATTGACAATTCCTACTCATAGGAAGTGGACCAATGTAATCAATCTGCCAAATTTGAGCGGGCAATTTCCCGCGATGTAAATGACCTTTAACAATTTGGGGCACTTTGCGCTGCCTGATATGCTGACAAATGGGACAATGTAGAATAACAGTTTTAATTAAATCTAGGGGAATATAAATTCCTCGATCAGCAGCCCACCTGCTAGTGGCTTTCTCTCCAAAGTGTCCTGCTTTCTGGTGGGCCCATTTCGCCAATCCCGTAATATCAGAATCTTGCGTGTCCACCACTGCCTCAGCAATTTTAGATTTCTCATCTGCAATATTATGAAAGAATTTGTCAAGAGAGTCTATCGGGGTATGAGCATCCACATGGAAGATTGTAACAGTACTCTGTGGGAGCATTTCCCAAATCTCCTGCCATAATTCTTTTCCCCACAGTTCTTTTGAATGGATTTTCCAACTATGGAAATGCCAAGTCGGTAACCAAACTGCCAGTCCATTGGCAGTAGACCAAGAATCGGTAAAAATATGACATGTGCCAGGTAACTCTTGTTTCAGAACTTGATAAACAGCATAGAGTTCAGCAAATTGACTGCTCTTACCCTCACCAGTTGTACTCAGCAATTTTTGTGTGATCGGATTATAGGACACTGCCTTTCAATGCCGTTTCGTCCCTATGAACCTTGCTGAACCATCCGTAAACCAGACATGGTTTCTGTCCTCTGCGGACAAATCATCAAAAGGTTTACCCCACTTAACAGGAGACTCCTGTACTAAAGGTACGGAACATTCACTCTCAGTTTCAGTTGATGGCACCCGTGCCACCTGCTCATGCAAAGATGCAACTCCTTTTTGTCCCACACGTGCCCTGTCTTGTATATACCATTTCCATTTAATCACACTCGCCTCTTGGGCGTGTCCTATCCGGTGAGTTTTCGGCAAACTCATAACCCACTGCATGATAGGAATTTCAGGTCGCAAAACTATATCATGTCCCAAAGTCAATTGCTCGGTATCCACCAGAGCCCAATAACATGCAAGTAACTGTTTCTCAAAAGGTGTATAACGCTCACCAGCATCAGGTAACTTTTTGGTCCAGAAACCTAACGGTACTCTACTCTTGCCTTGTTTCTGCCACAAACTCCAATTCGCATAAAGGCCTTGTACAGACACATTCAAATCCACATCACCATCACATACAGGCCATAAATCCAGAGCATGCTGAATTGCTTCTTTTGCCAGACTGAACGCATCTTGCTGTGGTTTACCCCATTCAAATGCATTCTTTTTACGAGTGACCTGGTACAAAGGGGCCAATATTTGACTCAAATGAGGAATATGCTGGCGCCAAAATCCAAACAAACCAATGAAGCTTTGGGCTTCTTTCCTATTTCTCGGAACTGCAAAATCAAGAATTTTCTGCTTAACCTGAGGGATCACTTCTCGGTGCCCTTCATGCCAATTAATACCCAAAAATTTCACAGCCTGGGACGGACCTTGTAATTTATCCGGGTTGATTTCCCAACCTTTCTCACGCAAGCACTCAATGACTCTATCCAATTGGGTCTGAACTTCTTCTTGTGATTCACCTTGGATCAAAATATCATCAATATAGTGACATATCTGAATTTGTGGATGAACTGGTACCTCAGCCAGATGCTCTGCCACCAGCCGGTGACATATCGTAGGACTATGCACATAGCCCTGAGGAAGACTTCTAAACGTCATCTGACGCCCGTTCCACGTAAAACTGAATTGTTCCTGACACTCAGGGGCAATCGGAATCGAAAAGAAAGCATTAGCAATATCAATGGATGCATACCATGTACCTGGATGTTTCTGGATTCTTTCAATTAGGGTAATAACATCCGGTACTGCAACAGTCAAAGAGGGTGTGTGTCTATTCAATTCTCGATAATCAACAGTCATGCGCCAAGAATTATCACTCTTACGTACAGGCCAAACAGGATTATTCCAAGCAGAAGTAACTGGGGTTATAACTCCTGCATCCACCAACACCTGAATAGTGGTACTAATCTCTTCATGACCACCTGGAATACGATACTGCTTCTGACGAACCCCTTTTGTCGCCTGGGGAACTTTTATGGGGGGCATTCTTAAACGACCAACCCGTACAGGCCTGGACGATATATAATGTTTAGTTCCAAATTGGTAACATCCATCATCTAAGTGCAAAGTCATTCCTTTCAAAATATCAATTCCAATTATGAATTCTAAGAGTGGCACCAATAATACAGAGTATTCTTTTCTAGGAATTCTACCTATTCTCATTTCAAGTAAGGTTTGAACTGCGGGAGTTTCCTTTCCACCTAATCCGGTAATTGTAAAAGGCTGACCTTTAAACTTCTTTGATTTTCCATGAATAAGAGTGGCCTCCGCTCCTGTATCTACCAATGCTCGGGCCCTTTGGATATTACGATGTCTCCAATAAATATCAATATCTACATAGGGTCTATTATCTCTGTGAGCCCATCTGTGTACTGGAGCTTGACCTATTTCCTAGTCCTTTTTATTGTGTTCTGTGTACCAGGATAAATCAGGATAAAGACCCTCACGGTTCCTAGGTATCGATACCTCCTGTTCATATCCATCTCCATTACGAAATGGATTACTGTTCCCTGCATTGTACTGCGGGTTTCGATCGGCCAATATGTGTCGATCCTCTCTCCTTCTCAACTCAGGGGATTGATCCCTATCATCTCTACGTCTGCTGTTAACATAATTATCTCTCCCCCTCTCTCTTTCCCCCTCTCTCTCCCTGTCTCTCTCACGACGGGGGGACAAATCACGCGCATAACGGCGATCATCACGACGATCAGAGCGCCCACGGCGGTCGTCATCACCGCTACCGTCAGAAAAACCACGATCACACTCAGTTGTCCGAACACGCCGGGCACCCTCCTTTCGATCCAAGCCACGTTTGCGAAACATTTCCCACAAACGAGAAGTAGTCTCACCATCAATGTCCTCCTTACGCACACCATCAGCCAGAAGAGCAAGAAACATATCACGTCTAGTAAATTTATATTCACCAGGAGTACGAGTGTCAGGCCGGGACTGCCGTTCAGGTTTAAACCACTCACCCAACTCACCGAGTTGGCGTACCGATTCCAGCACCACAGATAACATGTTACCAGTCTGATTAATTAATAAAGTCATCATGACCTGCTTATAAGCAACAGGGGAAGAACGAATAATACGATTCCGCACAGAAGATGTCAAGAAAGCATCAAGCAACCGGTCAGCAGTATTCAGAAAAATTGCCGTTTTCATCACCTCCTCTTTGAGACGTTGTGCAGCATCGCGCAAAGTATACCACGGTTTGTCATTCACAGGCCAGTCAGACTCAGTAGGATATTTTTGATTACAACCCTCAGTCGCCAATTGAAGCAAAGAAATTTGACCACCACCATTAAAGTTACGAAAATGATCCTGTACAGTAGAATCCGAACTCAAGGAACAAAACTTCAAACAATCGCCATCATCCAACATAATGCCAGCAGCGCCCAGTTCATAAAGGCGCACCATCCATGTGAGCAAGGGCTCACCAACTCGCTGCCGAAATCGCTGCAAAATATCACTAATTTCTTGTTGAGTAAAATCCTCCAAAGAGTCTAAAGCAATACCATTCGGAGCACCGGGAGCCTGCTGCACCTTCCGTCGAAAAACTGGATGCGCCGAGACCGCGGGATGAGCATGACAAGGAGCTCGACCAGTACACGTAGAGGAACAATCAGTGGAAGAAGCATCGACCCCGCTCGAAGGACGAGCGCAATCACGGGGTGCACCATCAGAGGCGCAAGAAGCAGATTTACAAGCACGGCCGGAGCGAGAGGACTCGCGCTTGGCAGACTCCTCACCCGAGGAAGGAGAATCACTCGAGTTCCAGATATTACCATCCCATTCATCAGGATTCCAATCCAGTCCGGCTTTTGCCACGACCAGACGCACCTTCCGCGTCAAAACTCGACCACGCCGATTCTTGTATTTATAACGAGCAATTCGCACAGCCGCTCTCTCGGCAATAGTTTGGTACGTCTCAAGTTTGTCAGCAAGCAACTTATTTTGACACCGCAACAAAGTATGAGCATTCTGAATTTCAACAAAGTTCGCTTCCAAATCCTTATGCAAGTTCTGCAATTTCAACAACCTCTCATGGAGAATCCTGTACGCAGACAGAACAATCCAACCTCTGCGCCCTAAAACGGGAAGCTCATCACCCTTAGATACTGGCGCCTTCTGTAAGCAAGTAATCACATTAGCCGGCTCCGCCAGCTCCAAAAAAGAATTCCAATTCTCACTCAAACCAGTAGAATCAGCCCACTCACGGGCTAAGGCTTCATAAGGCGTTGAATCCCAACCGGGAATATCAACGGGCAACTTAAAAGTAGATTTCGACTTTCTAGAAAACATCTTTGAAAAGAGAGAAAAGAGAAAAAAAAAAAAGAAAAAGAAGAAAGAGAAAAGAAAACTACACGCAGGTATATACAAATAATATAGAAACAAAATCACGCACACGCCGAAGACAAACACAATACAACCACAACGCACACAGGTTTCGTAAACAGTTCGTGACGCCAAATGTTCTGCTTGGGTTTTCGGATCAGATAGAACCCGCTCATCAGAGCCTCACTAACCCAGCCAGAACGTTACCCCCTCCCTAGAAACTATTTACAATCCTACAACCACATATATCTATCACCTAAGGACAGGGGATTCCTACTATGTATACCAAGATCTCATAAGTGGCGGCCTCGCGGTCCCATACGAACCCAGACCTTTCTGCCCATACGACAGTATCACAAGTGGCGGCCTCGCGGTCCCATACGAACCCAGACCTCTCTGCCCATACGACAGTATCAGCACAATCTGCGGCCTCGCGATCCCATGCGGATCCAGACCTCTCTGCCCATACGACAGTATCACAAGTGGCGGCCTCGCGGTCCCATACGAACCCAGACCTCTCTGCCCATACGACAGTATCACAAGTGGCGGCCTCGCGGTCCCATACGAACCCAGACCTCTCTGCCCATACGACAGTATCAGCACAATCGGCGGCCTCGCGATCCCATGCGGATCCAGACCTCTCTGCCCATACGACAGTATCACAAGTGGCGGCCTCGCGGTCCCATACGAACCCAGACCTCTCTGCCCATACGACAGTATCACAAATGGCGGCCTCGCGGTCCCATACGAACCCAGACCTCTCTACCTAGATGGCAGTCTCATACGACAGTTCATCCTATGATCACCATAACATACAAAAAGGGAATCAGTCTCACTATTCATCAGATCACACAAAGATTACCAGTTCGGGCATAGCCTGTTCTCAGGTTTGAGGGGCTCCTCTTTCCCTTATTCAGTTACCACTTACCTGATCAGGGTTAACATCTGTTCATGTAGCCGCAGCTGACTAGAAGAATAGGCTACCCTCTTATACAAGAACACACAGCACATGTTGGTTCACTACAAACTGGATACTTTATTACTCATTGCACATACAATCACATAACATTACGATATACCACATAACCTGCAAAGAAAAGTGAAAGATTAAGTTGTACACTCTAATAAGAAAGGGTCGACATCACCTTAGTAGTATGTAGCCTGCACTCAGTGGTCATCTAGGCTCCCTTCTCGTCTGTGCCTCGGCTCGCCTGGAATCACCCTTCTCCGAGTCACTGGGACCTCTTCCTTATCGGCTACTCTCTCCTCTCTGGTTATTCTGTTAGGAAAGCATCTGTCTCTCAGTTCTTCTCCGCCTTCAAGATGGCGTCTGTCTTCCCAGGAATAAGTAGTAGCTTTACTGCTAACGGCTAGATGCCGCCTACGGACTGAACATGTAACTGCCTCAGACTTTCACTAATATAGAGGTGCATTTCCTCATGGAAAATTCCGGCCCGTAACCTGCCGCCCACCAAATTCTTGTACCTCCCCGTACCAAGGACACGTTCCCAGCCGGCCGGCCTGATGTAGTGTCTTCGGCATGAAGAAAAATACAATCCTTCGATAAGGGCCGGCCTGAACCGGTTCTCTCCAAGCGAATAACACCTCATAACTAAAACACCACATTTGACCTAGAAGAATCCCAAGCTGCCGAAGCAGAAAGAAAGATGGAGTCTCTCCCGTTTGAGGCCTACCAGGCCTGCATTCAGCACGGCTCTATGAAATACCCTCACTACAGGACAGGTTATCCCTAATACTAACGAATCTATCCCCTAGGCTATATGTGCAAGCCCTGATCTATGGGGAAGAGCACAGAATCATGTCGAAGTGCCTAGTAAATAGGCTCCATCCACTACTCTAACCCTTAGGCTTGAATGGTAAGAGACTGAAGTCACATTCAATCACCTGTTAATACAAGAAGGCCGGGAAAATCGAGCAGAACAAGTACGTAAGTCAGTGAAACTCTTCTGACATTCATCAGTCCATGGAAGGGGCTGAGGCGTATCTTTCAAGGTGAGTGCCAACAGAGGTTTGGCCAACAGAGAGAAGTTAGGGATCCACTGTCTACAATAGGAAGTAATGCCCAGAAAGGCACGTACCTCCCTTTGTGTGGATGGCACAGACATTTGCCCAATCGCCTGAATTCGTTCTGGGGTTAATCGTCGTCCCTCCTTTGATAGGAGATGACCCAAATAGGTAACCTCTCGACGAACATATTGTAGTTTGGAAGGTGAAACCTCATGATTCAGATTAAACAAATGGCGTAACAATGCAACAGTCACGTTTTTGCAAATATCTTCTGAATCAGCAGCGACTAACAAGTCGTCCATGTACTGGATAAGAGCAGCACCAGACGGCAAATGAAAAGTATCAAGATGACATTTTAAAGCTTGGCTGTAAATAGAGGGACTTTCACAATAGCCCTGAGGTGCGCGCTTGAACCGGAAGCTTCGGCCTCCAAGAGAGAAGCCAAAAATGTCTCTACTCTCTTCTGCAATGGGAATACTAAAGAAAGCATTATTTAGATCGATAACAGAAAACCAAGTCGCTGTGGAAGGTATAATTGTCAACAGAGCAGTGATATCTGGGACAACAGGAAATTGTGGTACAACAATTTTGTTTACCTCCCGAAGATCAATTACGAAACGATATACAGGAGGCTGAGAAGGATCAGTGCGTTTAAGAACAGGAAGAATAGGACTATTGCATATGTTTCCTCTTGTTTCCTCAACCACACCCTTCTGAATCAAATCATGAATGATTTCCAAAAGCGCTTTTTCACCTTCAGTGGAAATTCTATACTGTGGAATATGAGGCAATTCAACATTAGTCTTGAGAGTAACAACATAAGGTGGAATCTCAAGACAGCCCACATCGTTCGGACCCGTGGCCCAAAGCGTTGCTGGAAGAGAAAGCAATTCAGGTGGAAACTGATCTTTGGACAAATACATTGGAGAAATTAATTTCTGACCTAAAGTAAGATGTACACCAGAAGGAGAACAATACATCGTAGCATGCATTCTTTTCAATAAGTCTAAGCCCAAGAGATTCTCACCGCAACCATTAGTCAAAAGAAGCGGAGCTTCCAAATCATAAGGACCAATTGAAATGGGCAAAGGGCAAGAAACCGGATTACGAACAGGGGCGCCAGAAAATCCTACAGATACATTCGTTAAGCCAGACAAAGGTGCCCCAGGGAGTTTTGAATGACTGATAGAACTTCTCATCGCACCAGTATCTAAAAGAAATGGCTCTGAAACACCCATTGCAGTGACTTTAACATAAGGTCCATTTTGATCTACTGGAATCGACACAACTCCCTTACTTTGTCCATGGCTGTCCTAGTTAGCATGAAGACTTTCATTCCCGTCTTCAATGTAACAATCCTCATTGTAGTACTGTGTAGACCGAACGTTTTGCTGATCAAAGTAATTCACGGAATTAGAAGGAGGAGGAGAACGCTGTTCTTGGGTCAACATACCCCGACCTCTACCTCTGTTTGCTGACTGGAGGCCAGCACGACCTCGTGAAGCAGATGGTGTGCCATTATGCTGCAATAAAATCGGACAACTATTCTTGAAGTGACCTTCCTCCCTACAATAGGCACATTGATTAGGTCCTAACAAAGGTCGCGAAATATATGGCTCAGGCTTTTGATACACCCTCTGAAACTGCGGAGGCTGTTGAAACTGAGGCTGAGCATAGCGAGGTGGATAAGCCTGTTGCAAGAGAACCTTAGTTTTTAAATCTTTAGTCTTTTTCTCTTGCTTATCCCTTTCTTCTTTATCTCTATTCTCATAATTTTGAGCAGTAGCCAATATCTGGGCTGAGGAAGAAACAGCCCATGAACTTTCGGAGTCTTTCAACTTATGTGACAGCTCGGGAAGCAAATTAAATACGAACTTATCCACAAATAATCGCTGTCCACCCTCTGTAGTCATGTCCTGGCCACTGTGATCGATGAATGTTTCCTCGAAACGAGTAAAGAAGTCGGAGACACTCTCATCTTTCTTCTGCTTACACGCAGCTAGTTTATCCCAGTTAACTCTCAAGGCAGGCATCATTGTTTTCATTAAAGTAATAATTCTACCAGGGAGTTCTGAAATCAAAGCATCAGGTTTCGCACCACCCACTTGGTTTCTATCTGCGGCGGTGATAGCATCCCAATTTCCACCTAATTCTTGGGCATGATTTTCTTTACGAATCCTAGCCCATAATGCTTGCGGAACTACATTCCCCATCAACATGTCAATATCTGTTAAATTCATGATGCAGGCTTCAACAGTTTGTGACAATTCTTTATAATAGCCTGCAGGGTTCTTACGAGGATCCGGTAAAGACTGTTTAAGGGCTAAAACTTCAGACCTTTTCCAGGGGACATGTACCCATATTCGCTGGATGTGAGCAGGAATAGCTTGATTACCACCTCCTGTTGGAACCGCTTCTCTCCATACTGGAGGAACCTCTCTCATTGGATAATTTTTCAGTGTCAACCTAAATGAAGGATCGGAATCTAGAAAAGTCTGTGAAGAAAATAAGGTCCTAAAGGAAACAAGTGTCTTTACAGCGTCCTTAACCTTAGAACCCACAATGAGACCTTTATCAAAATTAGCCTGAATGTCTAACAGACCCTGAGGAACTGAACCCAAATCCATATCCTCCCATCCTTTAATAAGAGTATCGCACATCACATTGAAAACATATCTCTGCGTAGGCGCATTCCATTGTGAGAAGGGAGGCATAATATCAGGTACACTATACCGTGGACCCTTTTCAATCCGTTTACGAGCAAGGGAGTCCAACATTTCCCGTTCTTCGGAATCTGGGAACTGACTACGAGACTGTCTTCGAGAAAATGCCGGAGACAAATTTAATGCCTCAAAGAAAGGTGATAAAAGACCAGAGACTGTTTCTGTAAGTCATAGACGGAGAATTGGACATAAGAATAGGGGACAAAGTATTAGGTGAATTAACGGAAAAGGAATCGGTAATTACCGGAGGAGCAGAAGGCAAAGAAGACGAAGGCAAAGGAGTCGAAGGCAAAGCCGGCAGAGGCGACAATACTTGAGGGGGCAAATGTGGAAGAGCCGGAGCAGGCAGAGGCACAACTGGCGGCTGAATAGCTTGTAACAACTGGGGTGCATTAGCACCTTGTAAATAGGGCGGAGGCAATCTCAATAGGTGAGACATCAAGGAATCCTCTTCTAAATCCTTTCTTTTATCAGAGGGGGAAGCTGGCAACATCGGATAGCATTTATCTATTGTCATACGATGCTGTCTCTCTGAAATTTCCATCGCATTATCGACTTCATCATCTCTAAACTGCTGAGCAGCCTGTATAATGGTCGTACCCTGTGCTTTCTTATC
Source organism: Triturus cristatus (assembly GCF_964204655.1). Taxonomy (NCBI): domain Eukaryota; kingdom Metazoa; phylum Chordata; class Amphibia; order Caudata; family Salamandridae; genus Triturus; species Triturus cristatus. The sequence goes on from NC_140583.1 coordinate 762,505,481, forward strand.
TCGTTTTTCCTGCTTAATTTTCTTCTGCTTGGCTTCCTTACGCCAAAGGCGGAAAAAGTCAAACATTGCCGGCCGGGCTTTTCTTTTGAATAAAACTGCTTCTAAATTATTTAGAATATCAGACTCAAAGCTACCATTTTCTGGCCATTTTAAAACACCATCATTCTTCGTGTATCGGATCCATACCTCGTTAAAGGCGATGGGACCAACACCATGTTTAGAATAGAGCTCATAAGTGGGATTTCCAACCGAAGGAATCGGACAAGAGTCCTCAAGCCGGGAATCCCTATTACAACCAAAGCAACAAATTCTTCCAAACTTAGTCAGACCAGGCATCTCGTGATTTCACCGGACTGTTCACAAACATCAAGGGGGCAAACTCAGTTTACGCAGCACAAATGCACTTACCCTCGGCTTTGGCTATTGCAATAGTCAAATCTAAGAACCGGAGGAAAACAAAGAACCAAAATTGTGGGCGCGACCCACCAGATACTTAACTAAGGATGTCTTCTTACGCCAACAGAGGTCCCGTCTATTGTCTCGCCTTACCATACATCATCGAAAGAGGGCCAAGGCAGGGCGGCAGTCAGGGCAGCAGTCATCAGTAGCCGTCAGGAAGGAGTAACCGCGCTGCAAAAGACCTTCAGACCACTTTCGACATACAGGGGTCACTTAATGTGGCACGTGATTCCTCCAGAATTTTCTTGCGGGGTTCCTCACGACCTTCAGGCAGAACCGGTACCTCTGAAGCCGCCCTACGTTGGGCGCCAGTTGAAGAACCGGAACCTTTTGGGTCCGGCGGCGCAGGGTACGCCTTAATCTCCTGGGTTCTCCTGCTCAGCTACACAGAGACACGGGGACACTCCGTCGGCGTAAAAGATCAGATTTTATTAGCTGCAGCTAGTACAGTTGTCCTAGAAGTACACACAGTATGTTCTCAGGAGACTGCCACTTCACTCCGTGGCGCACAATCTTATATAGGTCATATGTGAAATATACATTAACCAAGAACACACTTAAAGCAGATAGAAAGAACCAATAAGAAAAGTTGGAAAACAGATCAGAACCAATAGGAAAGGTTTGAAAACAGAGTATCGGGTAACTCGAAGAGCCTCTCCTCCAACTGTGTTTGCCACCCCTCCCCACAAACTAATTCATTAACAGGTCTGTGGTCGACTCGCAGGTGACAAGATACGTTTGTGTGCTTTGGAGGACAGTTGTGAAGCGAGAGAATACGAGCAGAATACAGCGAAGGCCAGACGATCAGATAAAGTTAGAAGAGAATAGTGTGAACCCACAGATAGTTGAGACAGGGATTAAGAAAACCAGACAGGGATTAGTGTACTCGGCCAGTGCTAACATCAGCTTTGAAAATAGAGGCAGAAGGCTTATTTCGACACGAAGCTGCAGAAAAAGCATAAAAGACTATGTTCGCCGTGAAGCCTGAGTGAGGGCAACACAAAATGGCGGCGGAGCACAAAATGGCGGGTCGATTTGATCGTGATCGAAAATCGGCCTTCCTCAGGAACAGTCCAGCCCAAACTGCCAAGCCATGTCTTCCCTGGACCAGAAACAAGTATCCTGAGACTGGTTTTGGGCTAACATCCCTCATCAGCCAGACTAGCTTGAATCCAGTGGCAAAGTGAGCAAGAGACCCACGTCTGGGCATACCCTGCCAATTTAGGGCGAACAAAGCAAGCATAAGGAGATGATGGACTGAGCTCTGAAAAGTTTCAGACACTCACCCCCAGTCATGGATCTGGGTTAAATTCATCATCGTTCTTTAGCCCTCTTCGTCACCCCTGTTCTGACACAGCTATATGCAAATCAGTCTTGACCCTGTGCCTCATGGGAATGGTCCAGCCCAAACTGCCAAACCATGTCTTCCCTGGACCGTAAACAAGCATCCTGGGACCGGTTTCGGGCTAACAGCCCTCATCAGCCTGGCTATCTTGAATGCAGTGGCAAAGTGAGCACTGGACCCACATCTGGGCATACCCTGACAACTTATTGCGAACAAAGCAAGCACAAGGATATGATGGACGGAGCTCTGAAATGTTTCAGACACTCACCCCCAGTCACAGATCTGGGTTAAATCCATCATCGTTCTTTAGCCCACTTCGCCACCCCAGTTCAGACACAGCTATATGCAAATCAGTCTTGACCCTGTGCCTCATGGGAACGGTCCAGCCCAAACTGCCAAACCATGTCTTCCCTGAACCGGAAACAAGCATCCTGGAACCGGTTTCAGGCTAACAGCCCTCATCAGCCAGGCTAGCTTGAATCCAGTGGGAAAGGGAGCAAAGGACCCACGTCTGGGCATACCCTGCCATCTTAGGGCAAACAAAGCAAACAGAAGGAGATGATGGACGGAACGCTGAAACTTTTCAGATACTCACCCCAGACACAGATCTGGGTTGAATCCATCATCGTTCTTCTCCACCCCAGTTCAGACACAGCTATATGCAAATCAGTCTTTACCCTATGCCTCATGGGAACAGTCCAGCCCAAACTGCCAAGCCATGTCTTCCCTGGACCAGAAACAAGCATCCTGGGATGGGTCTCAGGCTAACAGCCCTCATCAGCCAGGCTAGCTTGAATCCAATGGCAAAGTGAGCAAGAGACCCACGTCTGGGCATACCCTGCCAATTTAGGGCACACAAAGCAAACACAAGGAGATGATGGACGGAGCTCTGAAATGTTTCAGACACTCAACCCCAGTCACAGATCTGGATTAAATCCATCATCGTTCTTTAGCCCATTTCGCCACCCCAGTTTAGATACAGCTATATGCAAATCAGTCTTGACCCTGTGCCTCATGGAACGGTCCAGCCCAAACTACCAAACCATGTCTTCCTTGGACCAGAAACAAGCATCCTGGGACCGGTTTCGGGCTAACAGCCCCATCAGCCATGCTAGCTTGAATCCAGTGGCAAAGTGAGCAAGGGACCCACATCTGGGCATACCCTGACAACTTAGTGTGAACAAAGCAAACACAAGGAGATGATGGACGGAGCGCGGAAACTTTTCAGACACTCACCTCCATCACAGATCTAGGTTGAATCCATCATCATTCTTTAGCTCTCTTCGCCACCCCAGTTCAGACACAGCTGTATGCAAATCAGTCTTGACCCTGTGCCTAATGTGAACATTCCAGCCTGAAATGCCCAACCATGTCTTCACTGGACCGGAAAGAAGCATCCTGGGACCGGTTTCGGGCTAACAGCCCTCATCAGCCAGGCTAGCTTGAATCCAATGGCAAAGTGAGTAAGGGACCCACATTTGGGCATACCCTGCCAACTTAGGACGAACAAAGCAAACACAAGGAGATGATGGACGGAGTTCTGAAATGTTTCAGACACTCAACCCCAGTCACAGATCTGGGTTAAATCCATCATTGTTCTTTAGCCCACTTCGCCACCCCAGTTCAGACACAGCTATATGCAAATCGGGCTTGACCCTGTGCCTCATGGGAAAAGTCCAGCCCGAACTGCTAAGCCATGTCTTCCTTGGACCGGAAACAAGTATCCTGGGACCGGTTTCAGGCTAACAGCCCTTATCAGCCCGGCTAGCTTGAATCCAGTGACAAAGTGAACAAAGGACCCATGTCTGGGCATACCCTGCCAACTTAGGGCGAACAAAGCATACAGAAGGAGATGATGGACGGAGCGCTGAAACTTTTCAGACACTTACCCCAGACAAAGATCTGGTTGGAATCCATCATCTTCTTTAGCTCACTTTGCCACCCCAGTTCAGACACAGCTATATGCAAATCAGTCTTGACCCTGTGCCTCATGTGAACAGTCCAACCTGAAATGCCAAACCATGTCTTCCCTGGACCGGAAACAAGCATCCTGGGACCGGTTTTGGGCTAACAGCCCTCCTCAGCCAGGCTAGCTTGAATCCAATGGCAAAGTGAGCAAGGGACCCACGTCTGGGCATACCCTGCCAACTTAGGGCAAACAAGCACACACAAGAAGATGATGGACAGAGCGCTGAATCTTTTCAGACACTCACCCCCAGTCACAGATCTGGGTTGAATCCATTATCTTTCTTTAGCTCACTTCACCACCCCAGTTCAGACACAGCTATATGCAAATCAGTCTTGACCCTGTGCCTCATGGGAACAGTCTAGCCCAAACTGCCAAGCCATGTCTTCCCTGGACCAGAAACAAGCATCCTGAGAACAGTTTTGGGCTAACAGCTCTCATCAGCCAGACTAGCTTGAATCCAGTGGCAAAGTGAGCAAGAGACCCACGTCTGGGCATACCCTGTCAACTTAGGGCAAACACAAGGAGATGGACGGAGCTCTGAAATGTTTCAGACACTCACCCCCAGTCACAGATCTGGGTAAATCCATCATCGTTCTTTAGCCCACTTTGCCACCCCAGTTCAGACACAGCTATATGCACATCAGTCTTGATCCTGGACCGGAAACAAGCATCTTGGGACCAGTTTTGGGCTAACGGCCCTCATCAGCCAGGATAGCTTGAATCCAGTAGCAAAGTGAGCAAGGCGAGCAGGGGAAAACAATACTTGCTTACAACAAACAACCATGAGGCTTACTGTGACTAGATATGCAATGCCTGGCACCATCCCACAACAGTCTTGACCATTCAGCATTAAATAACTCCCATTGTAGAGCAATTCAAAAACTGGATAAATCACTGCTGCTGGGGAGCCTTTCAAGTAGCAAGAGAAGTTTGCTTTTGAAGCATTACATGTTCCGTGAAGCGAGACTTCCTTGCACACCAAAGAACCACTTAAAACTCTCTCACAGTGTGTCCCGTTTAAGAAAACTTCAGTGTCCTTATTTCAACACTTATATATGTACGGTAACTCCCAGATTTTCTGTATGTACCCTTCGCCTAATGCTTCATACCTGCCGATGTGGTGGTGTTCTAGACAACTATGGAACTGGAATGTTGTGATTGGCAGTGTGATATAGCCATGAATTAACCATTCAATAGACGGTGACTCTTCTACTGTAACAGTAACTTTTCTAATTTCTAAATGAGCAGCATGGTGCACTTTGTATTTCTGCGTGCCATGGTTAATTGTCTGTCAGTCAGATTATAAGCCGAAAACAAATTTGTGTTGTTATTGTATCGCCATGGCATGTGGCCAGAAAGAAATCATTGTAGCGTCCAGCTTAAAAGTACAATGGAGTGCAATTAGGATTGCCCCTGTAGTAAAATAGACAAATATTGTTCCATTATGTCGATTGCTGAGGACACAAATATTGCTCAGTGAATAAATACATGAAAATGTATGGTCATACCATTGTCAACCACAGCCAAACTTTTTCTAGGTGAATTCTATCAATTTCACGTAATCTCTCAGCAGCATCCTGTTGGGAGACTTTCCACAGTTCATTATAGATGGTGTATAAGAAGTGTTTTATGTGGTTTGTTGGGACCTAGCAAGAAATCCCTTAGATCCATGTTGTAAGACAGACGGGACAATTGTTGTTTCACCTGTGATAGTGTTGAGGTCTTTAGTCATTCTAGGCATAACTTCCCAACACTATAAAAAGTCACTACCCCTGGGTCGTCTGTGGGTACATAGTGTGGGTCAGGCCTATGGATATTAAACTCATCTGTGGTACCCTTGAATCTTGATTGACACCTATTTGTGTCGATAGACCAAACCAAATGAGAAAAAACAAGGACCCCCTGAACAATGGATAGTTCAATTCCTAGGACAGGGACTTGAATAGTAATGACAAAAACTCCTAGGCAATATCAATAAAGTAAACAAATTACACAATATCTACGACAATAAGAAGACCAAGGAAGACGGAAAAAATATGTTCAAATTTGTTACTATTTTAATAATTTCTTCTCATATTATTTAAACAAATGATATTTATAAAAAACATCTAAAAAATTAAACAATATTTAACACATTACATTTAATCAATATGCATAAATAAAAAGTTAAAAAGTGGCAATATCTTTATTAACATGACGCGCGTTTCGGCGTATACAGCGCCTTCTTCAGGAAAGCCACACAATTATAGATCCTGTTTCAAGGTGATGAGTTCCTAGTGATTAAAACTTGCAACTCCATAGTTGGTGGATGTCTTTAATTCTAATAAATGGCTGATTAAAATGCAATGCACCGGATGTGCAACGATGTCTTATTAATTTTAAAATCAACAGTTTCACGAAAAGGTCTGATGTCTGGTTGTCAAAAAAGCTTCATATAGGTGTATTGGGAAAGCGGCCTGGTCCTACTTAATGTTAAAATCAGTAAAATGATACTCTGGAAAGCCTCTTGCAATAGAAGAAATTCAACGAAGAAACTGGAACAAGCACTGGACATGTGATAGAGTTCCAAATATGTAGCTCGATATGCATACACAGTAAAGGACTTATCTGAAAAAAGGAGGCTTCAAGTAGGACCAGACTAAGGATGGCTGCCAGTTATGCCTTCGGAACGCGCGAGTTAATAAAGATATTGCCACTTTTTAATTTTTTATTTAAACATATTGATTAAATGTAATGTGTTAAATATTGTTTCATTTTTTAGATGTTTTGTATAAATATCATTTGTTTAAATAATATGAGAAGAAATTATTAAAATAGTAACAAATTTGAACATATTTTTTCCGTCTTCCTTGGTCTTCTTATTGTCGTAGATATTGTGTAATTTGTTTACTTGATAGACCAAACCAACCATCCCTTCCAATTGGAAGCTGAGGGATTGTATATACCATTCTGTATCATTGCGGCCAGCGTTTCCTCACTTGTCAGTGTATCATTCGATATACCTTCAATAGGTGTGGGTGATGGGGATGCGTGGTGTTTTCAGGTTTTTTATTTTTGCAAACCCATAGCAGGTAGTCTGTTGCACTGGTCTGTTCAGGAAAAGTATCCGTAATAGTATGAGCCAAGCTCTAAATAAAGCCTATCTTCCCTGAACCTGCAATTCTCTTGTCGCCAGATTGATTTTGTGTCTATCGTTTCCCTCCAATAGTCGAAATCTTGTATAAAGAGTTGGGAGATAAATGGTGCTGAATATATAAGCTTTGTGTTTGCCAGCATAATTTTCTTTGCAGTTACATTCGTCTGTTCTAGCTTATGACATTGGGTCTGATGTGTTGAACCCTGAAAAGTATGCAAATGTCTGTGTGAATTGCGACAGAACTCCCTTTCGGTGGTGTTGGGCAATGTTCCCATTGATCGTAAATGTTGGGAACACTAGCTCTGTGCAATAAGTGATGACCATAGTGCTGGTAGCAATACATACTGTTGAAGTCAGGTGTATCTTCGTACAATTCCCTGTAAGAAAATACAGCAGATTGTTCTAAATATGAGAGCATAGTATTTGCAGTCTCAATGTCCCAATCAATAGAGAGTGTACTCGGGGTAATGAAATCATTAAATGAAATTTTGAATACATGATGAATTTTCAAATGTTCAGTAGGACCAAATACATCATATGAAACCCTATCCCAAACTATACCATCAGGTACTGGAACTGCTATAATGTTCACAAGTGACAGGTCTCTCTGTGTATGGTGTGATGATGTATAAGGTTTCAGGACCAAGTTCACAGGTTGTACTGCAGAGCGTTGTGGGAGGTAATGTCCATTCAGTAGTAGGAAAAATACAGTTACTATACCAAAACAAACTAACAGGAATATAATCCCTAATGCAAACCAAAAATGCAACCAAGGGGACACAAATTAAGTCTTTTTCAGCCAGAGATAGAATTATTGAAATTTCCCTTGTTTGGAATTGGGTGGCGTTTACTCAGGTTCACTTTGATCTGAGGAGAAGTCATCGAAGTTTTGGAAGCTGCCAGACGCAGTTCAATCTATCTTTGGTAGCTCCGTAGCGCTCGTAGAACTGGCAGGTGCTGCTTGTGAAGGCACGTTGATGTAGATGTCATTGTTGGGCTGAATTGCAATTTGCAATTTAGTTATACATGACGTTTGTTCAATTTCAACTGGTGTTATTCGCACTCCATTATTGGATATTCCTGCGCCTTGTGCAAGGGAGTCTTGAAACGTTATTAGTCTTTCCATCTGAACTGTCTGTAAAGTAGCGAGAGGATATTTGCGGTTATTTAGCACCCCCACATGGCCAACTGTTGAGAATCAGCAACATAGTATAGTTGAATTAGATCAATGGAGTCTAATCTTTTCTCTGTTCGGCCGGCAAGAGGCGGAAGAAGTACTATTCTTGTTCCTTTGACAGCCAGGACAGGTACAGGTGTTCTGTACGATAGCCCAAACTCCTTCTTGTCCATAATATTTTCTCTGACCAGGTCCCCAACCTTCGGAACCCAGGCAGGTCTTGCCAGAATCGGGTTCACTTCCCCAGTGGCGGTGCATTTTACTTGGACGTTGCTTTGTAATGTCCGGAATTCATTGAGTTCCAGTAAAACAGCCAAACGATCATTCAAATCAAATGGTTTCGTATTCGCCACTGTGTTGGGACAATCGAGGTTAGGTACCCACATTCTTGTCCCAAACAAGATCTCATAGGGGGTACGTCCTCCTAAGGATTTTCTTTGCATGTTGTGTTGTGCCCTCTGTACCCCATATAGGTGATTGACCCAACTACTGCCTGCCCCTAATACCCTTGCTGTCAAGGAGTGCTTTAGGTATCGATTGTTCCTCTCCACCATCAAATTTCTCTCTGGATGGTAGGGGGAGGAGTACCGCAAGGCCATGCTCATACTTTCCATGGCTTCCTTGTAAGCCTGTGAGCTAAACGTAGGGCCATGGTCAGAATGTAACGTGCCAATTGCGTATGTCCTGATAAAGACTCTCAAATCCTTTATAACACTTTGGGCCTCAGCCAAATGCTGAGGACAAAACCATTAGAATCTAGAGGTTGAATCAACTGACACCAAGATGTACTTGTAGGCCACATCTGAATTCAGGTGGCCGCAGTGGTCCAAATAGACACATGCGAGTGGTCTGTCTGAAATAAGTAGTGGCATTTGCGGTGGCCGTGTGATGGTTAAACCCACAAGCCTTGGTCTGTTTAGACAAACCTGACCACCAATATTGTTGCTTCAACAACAAAATTGTTGCAGTGACTCCTGCATGTGCTGAGCTCATGCCTTCGCGTGCAGCTAGAATTAAATCTAATCTGTGATCCATGTTTGGTATTACTCCATCCCCCACTCCTGGAATTTGAGCATACAGTGTATTTTGCGCATCTAATTTATAAGAGTATTTGAGTGGAAAGCCTTTTGGCATGGCCGAGCCATTTTTGGAGGCATTGACAGCTATCAATATGTCTCAGTCCATCCTCGTGTTAGTAATTGCAGCAACAGCAGCAGTTCGCACTGTTGCCTTGGTGGCATCATCAACCAGTGAATTCCCTTCAACGTGTATGCCAACACGCTGATGACTCAAGGTGTGAATAGCTTGAGCCCGCGGCAGGCATTCTTTCAGCTTTGCCACTTGATCCCATAACAATTTATGTTTAATTGTGCAACCGTTGGAATTTCTATATCAATTCTGGCCCCAGTAATGAAGATATTCATCATACGACTGTACACAATAGAACGAATCGCACACTATCAGTGTGGTAAATTCCCGATCCGTATATTGTAGTGCTAGTATCAGGGCTTTAAATTCTGCCAACTGCGCTGTGCAATCTCCTAGAGATTGTGTAGTTGTATTGCTGGGATGGAATTTACCATCCCGCATATGTCCCTTCACTAAAGCACATACTGCACTATACTGTTTTTTACTCCCAATGGCAGGCTGAGCAGAACCATCAGTGTAAATTATGTATTTCTACCTTTCTATGCAAGATTTCATTCAGGAGAGGTTATTTTTGTTCGTACTGCAGAAATGCTTGTGTTTTTAGTGTAGGATCATATTTGTAATCTACATCTGTTGCAGTGAGAGAATAAGCCCATTGTATCCATTGTGGATGCAGTGCCTTGGTATTTGGAATGTTCGCTTTGGTAACAGCTTCTAAAGTTGGTACTGGGGTAACCACTATCATGAGTTTGCCCTGTGCTATAGCTCTTTCTCTCACTATAGCAGTCAGTACTGCTGTCATTATTTTTTCTGTGGCTGCAAATCGCATTTCAGCATTTGTGCATAAATGTGATTTGTATGTAATTGGTACTGTCTTACCTTCATTGAAAGGGATGTACGTATATATCCTGATAAACCTGGGACCACCCGGATCACCAAGTTGGTAGCATTTACACGTGTGTGCAAATGTTTCGATGCTTTCATGTCAGCCTGAACTGAAAGGAGAGTATCTGTGTAGCTGTATCCACTGATGTGAGTTGAAATCAGGCCTGATTAAGTCTTAAAATGGTTTTACCCTTTCTGCATAATCTAGAATGTATGTTCTGCCAAAATCTAGGAATCCTACAATGGATTGCAAATCCCTCAGAGTCTTTGGAGGTTGAAGCAGCGCACACGTTTCTAAAAAGTTGGCTGCCAGGCTTTTGCCTTCAATTGATAGCTCACATCCCTAAAATAGGACATTGAGATGGGCTATTTTTGATTTTTTTAAATTGAATTTGTAGTCCGAATTGGGAATCCCACAATTATGTTATTCACCCTGCACAAGTGTTCAAGCAATTCATCGTCCATCAGATAGAAGTCATCCACATAGGACACAGCCTCCTCCTCACATGTTTGTAGTAATTTTGACACTCTTGCCTGAGAATAACCCCGGGCTGTTCTTATGTTCTTGAGGCAACCGACAGGGAAGAGGGCAGAAAATACAGTCAAATATCTGCTTTCTGGAGTTAAATTTGGCAGAAGAATCCATTCGAGATATCTAATGTTGTTTTGTATTTCTTCCGCACAATGTAATTCATTAATGTGGCACTATGTGCGTTTTGAACTGCAAATGTTCAAGTGCAAGTGTTTAAGTGATGGTAATCTAAAACTAGACAATATGAATTGTCAGGTTTTATTATGGGAAACAAAGGATTGTTCATTGGGGAGGTGCAAGTCTCAATCACACCTTGGTATTCAAGTTGGTGTAAAATTTCTTTGACCTGTCTTTTTGCATCGTTTTTAATAGGATATTGTCTGTGGATTTGAAGTAGAATTTAATGGGATTTCGTGGTGAGTAGACTCCACGCCCCACCATACATGGTTGCGGTATAATGCAAGGCTAGCACCAGCGCCCACTCCTGCGGGTATGAGCGTTTTAAAGATACTGGAGCAAGGTCAGCGAAAGTAGGCAAAATTACGCTTTTTCCCTTTGGCCAATCCATCACAAATTCTGGAGGGCAATCTTTTTCTGCTAACAGGATGTCATATCCAAATGTTAAGTTCTTCCAAAAGAGACCTTTGACATTTCTTGACATGTCCCCCTCGATTTGGAGTGTCATTTCGTATAATTTATGTGGGACGCTCACTCTTGTATCAGGTGTTTCCACCGTGATATGTTCATTCAATACTGCTGTCACGAGAAAATACTTCAGGTTCTGGAAAGCTATTGTTACTTCTGCTGCGCTGTCTAGCATCATCAGAGCCCATTCCCTGTTCAGAAGCTGAGTCCTCAGTGCTGGGAATGTCAAATTGTCAAGACAGCTACTTTCTTCTTTATGAATTGAGATTTCGCTTTAGGTTGATCTTCCTGTTTGATAATATAATCTGAATTACAATGTGTTTCTCTTTTCTCTCTTGGTCGATTTTCTGGTTTTTGTTCCGATTGCCCGTCCCTCTCTGAGGTTTGTTGATGAACCCTCAAAGGAACGAAAAGAACATATATCATTGTCCTGATATCTATTAGGTTTCTGAATGTTTTCACAATTCCTAAGGTTCTTCTTCTTTTCAGAGGACCCCCTTTGGGGAGACCCACCCCTTGATTGTGAATTCTTTTCTGAATTATTATTTTTAGGTTGTTTGTTATCCCATTTCTTCTTAGAAGAAAATGGTGCTTGCTTCGAGTGGTCTTTGTCAGGACTACCCGCCATTTGTGACTTCCTAGGTTTGGCTCCCGAACTATCTCTGCCCAATGTAGCATAGGTTTCTTTAATAATTTTTGGTAACTCCTGCTTCTTATTTATAGTAGCTACTTCCCTCAGGCCGTGGTGTATAGCCATTGCTGCTGCCTCCTCTTTTATGTTGCTCAGCATAATTGCGGAGACTTGGTCAACATTTCCCATTAGTTTTATTCCCAAGTCCAGGGCAGGTTCTGCCCCGTATTCATTCTGTTTCTGTTTCAATACCTCTGGAACTGCTGCTATCGAAGGGGTACCATGTATTCTAATGTATATGGCAGCAAAGATTGTTCCGCATGTGGTATAGTTCTCGTTCGAGGGAACCATCCCCGTTGGCAAGCAAATGCTTAGCATTCTATGTTTTTCCTGTGGACCCGTATAGGGAAATACTGCTTCCAGCTGTGCAATTTTCTGTGCTATCCAGAACAGAATTTGCTCCAGTTTGGATGGGATTGTCCCTATTTTACTGATTTCAGTGTCAGTGGGTTCATTATAGGTGTGGTCTGATGTGGCCCGACTGGAGCATTTCTCGCAGGTTGGGCTGTTAATGTTTGCATGACAAACTGGACAATGTGTCTGTATAGCCTGACTATGTCTTTATATATTGTCCGGACTTAATCCACTGGTAGTGTTTCAAACTGTGAGTTTGGAGTATATGTTGCTAGGACCAGCCAGGTTGCTCCTTCTATGCTGAGCGGATAGAGTCTCACGACAGATGTTGTGTGTGGGAGGGCGCCTTTAAATCAGTTTCTCTGTTTCTGGTAAGTTAACGGGACTTCAATGTCTTCGTATGGAATGTATTCTTTTGGTGGTTCAGCTGCAATGTATGTGTGAAACAATTTAGTCACTGGATCTGCAGGTAGGAACTGAACCCAAGAATAGAATACCTCTGATCCGAACACCTCATGTGCCTCAATCATGAAGGTAACACAGCCACCTGTTCAGGGTATGCTGTGTTCTAACAATTTTATTGTTACTGCTGTTTGCAGTTCTCTGTAATGTTGAGAGCGTTTGCAACTTCATCTTCCCTGAGCCTGAACCACCACTTATGGACTCAGTCATTCTCAGGTGAACAACAAAAGTTCTAGTATCTAAGGGGTTGGCATGATGTGAGTAGTTTTATCCTTACAAGCTTGTTCAAACCTTCAGTCAGTACATTATTATATCTTTTCAGCTGAGGCAGATTTCCCTTCCCACTTCAGACGTCTCTGACAAGTGTGAGTAGGGCTTTCTGAGAAAGCACGCCTGAACTACTCAGATTTTCACTGTTAATATCAGAACCAAACCAATGTTGGGCACCATGTTGTGTAGTTCCTAGGAGTCCCCAGGAACTGCGCATTTTGGATGACCTAAACTGAGGGCTTGGTGTACAGACAGACTCCAGACACCCCCACAGGATATGTCAGCCGTTAGGCCAGCTAGCTCTACAGTGCCACTACCATCCCCCTGTATCTCACAGTGGTGTATGTAGTTTCTGGCAACCTTTGAACATGACAACCCTGATTCATCTGGGATCGTGGAAAACATTACAGTACTTTTCGCTCAGTCACTCGTGCTTCCTTATTCTCAGGAAGTACACAAGATGGCAATTGGGATGTTTCAATAAGTATTTATTCGTCCACCGACAATCTTGTGTAAAACATATTTGCTGCAACAATCAGGAGACAGAAGCATGCAAAAGAAATTGCAAGTGCAGTTGTAGCCAACACGTGTTTCGTCTTGGGTGAATGGCCCAACGACTTCCTCAGGGCATAGACAATCGCAAGGAGCGCAACACACCACACATTGGGTAAAACCTATATGTGGTACCCATACAAAGTGGGGTAAAGTATAGCTGGTATCCATCATAAGTAAGCAATACAGTGTAAGACACAAAAAATATAGTCCGGTCAGCGTATCTCGTAACTGGAACAGTAGTAAATCAGTAACGTGGAGAGTATGCGGAGAGTACTCCGTTCATCATCAAAGCGTAGAAGGCTTTGATGATTAACAGAGTACTCTCCGCATACTCTCCACGTTACTGATTTACTACTGTTCCAGTTACGAGATACACTGACCGGACTATATTTTTTGTGTCTTATTGAGATATTCCCCTACACTGTATTGCTTACTTATGATGACGGATACCAGCTGTACTTTACCCCACTTTGTATGGGTACCACATATAGGTTTTACCCAATGTGTGGTGTGTTGCTCTCCTTGAGATTGTCTATGCCCTGAGGAAGTCGTTGGGCCATTCACCCAAGACGAAACACGTGTTGGCAGCAATATTTATGTTTACCTGTCATCATGAACCATTGTGTTATAACCATAAGGGGAGATGCTGAGAATTAAGACAATAAAGAAGACTATCTTTTGAATACATGGACTGAATCTTCTTTGAAATATTAATATCATCTGTTTGAACACACAACTGCTTATGCTCGGTGTCAGACCTCCAAAAGGTGCCTTGACAATAATGGGCACATTGCAAGACGAAAGTCATGGTCCAAGAGGAAGAATAATGACAAGGACCAATGGTTGGACTAAGCTGAACCGAAAACGGAACTTAAAGATGGCCGCCACCTTCTAATCAGCGGCGGTCTAGTTTATTTCCCCACAGATGTTCTGAGGCTGGTTGAAGCGCGCGCGCTGAGTCAAACGCGCACGAGTATACACGTTCAGGAAAGGCTCCACAGAATTCTAGTACCAGAGAAATATTTTGTCGGGTATTCGTCCGGATATCGACCACTAGTCCCGTCGGGAGTAGTTTAGGTCAGCGCATAGATTTTCCAGATTCGTACCTGGTGCTTCTCCCTCAGCAGTCCTCGTCAAAGGGTGAAGGTGACCTGGCGGCGTTTGCAGTTCACTCGAAGTTATCCTGAGGGAAGAAAGAAGAGAATAAATAAGCTAAGTGAAAATACAGTTGAATAAAGAATTAATATTTCTTAGAGCATGGCACAAATAGAAAGACTTGTACTAAGATAAAGGCCTAGACGGATACTTACCCAGAAGGCGTAAACGACCATTGTCCCTGCAAAAATAAAGAGAAGGGTTTATAGAACTTGAGACAAATTGATAGACGTTGTATAAGGTTAAAGATTTAAAACAGATACTTACCAGTAACTGAGCTACACGGCAATAAACCCTACAAAGAAAGTAAGAGAAGAGTTACATTAAAACCTGGGCAGCTTAAAAAAGGACATAGATATATATAGTCAATAAATTAAATGAGGAATTGGAAAAGGTTATTCAGAAGAATAGAAGCACCACACAGGAAGTAAGTGAAGTAAAACCCATTTAAAAAAATACTTACCAAATGTGAGGTAGAAGGTTGAAAGGGCTAAAAGTATTAACTTGTTTGATAGGTGAATTCTTCTGGTGTTTTTTAACAAAGAAAAAGAGAAAACAACACAACGAAGCTAGAGGAGAGGCACAGTACTTGGAACTTTGGGTAGGCATAGAATATAGGAGAGAAGGGAATGTGTGAATAGTGTAGAACAGGTGGTTAACCAATCTTGTTTAATATTTAGATTCTCTCAGATAATATACAGTCTGCAGCTCGGAAGAAGAAGCAGGCGAAGGAGAGAAGACGAGTTTCAGGACCACTCTCTTCTTGGTTTATTATTTTATCCACTCCCCCTTCCCCCAAGAGGGTAGTCTTGGAGTCTAGATATTTTACTGGACCTCCGGAGTATCTTTCAGGGGGAGTTGAGAACCAGCATCTCTGTTCCTGTGTAAGACTCTTGGTAAGATATTCTCTGCACCTTGACATTCGGGAACTATATCTTGTTTTAGGTTATGTATATATGTTTTATTGATATTGTGTGATTTAGGGTAATGTATTGTAGTTCCGTACTGGGGGAAATGTTTCTGTTATGTGGATCATGAAGAGGTATATTGCAGGAAAGGAGCGGTTCATAAACCAAAGCAATTATTTGTTAATCAGACCTGAAAACGAGCGATGTTTGTTGAGCAGACTTGAGGACCACTGTGCCGATTCCCATGCAGTCGGCCGGTCCTGGTACATGCGCACCAACGGATTCACGTCAGAGCGTCAAAGCCATAGTCCACACGGAACAGCAGCCATCTTGGGTGTGGCATGAGTATTTAATGCTACACTCATGGGTGTGGCATGACTATTTAATGCTACACCCATGATCTGGAAGGTGCTTAGACTTCCGGGATGCTAGGAGTGCACACGCAGAACGCTTATCTGCTTTCCTGCTGCTCCTGCTTTCCTGTTGCTCCATGGCAACGGCAACTCAAACTTGTTTTTTCCTGCTTCTTCTTGTCGTTCATGAGGTATTCTGTAATGAAAAAAGGATTCATTAGCATCGGTACCCCACGCAAGTAAGAGTTGCTTTTGAACTTATATTTAATTTTTGGAAATACTGGTTTAAGAAAAGTAAAACTAGTTATTGGAACTCATCACATCCAGATCTCTGCTAATATGTCAACCAAGTATTTATGGACATAATCATTGGACGGAAAGATGTTGACAAAGTGACATTATACTATTAAACCTCTGGGACTTGGTTTTGTAAGTAGATTTAAAAAATCTGTATACATGTTTTAACCAACTAAGCACAATCTATGTATGTATCTGAGGTAATTTGTATGCTATTTTTGTGTTTATTCGTTGAAAACATCTAGACTAAACAGAACCACAAATCATTGGTCTTCACCACTACAGAT
Source organism: Triturus cristatus (assembly GCF_964204655.1). Classification (NCBI taxonomy): domain Eukaryota; kingdom Metazoa; phylum Chordata; class Amphibia; order Caudata; family Salamandridae; genus Triturus; species Triturus cristatus. The sequence goes on from NC_140583.1 coordinate 762,522,110, forward strand.
GCTAGGATATCATTAGTTGATCGCAGGTAACACCTCAAATAGTTTAAGGAATTAACATTAAGGTGTACAATACTTGTAACACGACAACAGAGATATAAAACTAAAAGGTTGTTCTTCGGTTGCTTTACAGGTCAACAACTAGGAACTGCAAAGGATCCAAGCCTCAGGCCTTACTCCTTGAACCTTACTGTGACATCCTTGTGATTACTGAATAGACAGGTGAACAAGTAGGGTACTGGGAAGTTGGTACATAACGTCTCTGTGAATCTCAACAGTGTGGACTTTAAGGTAAGAACACATTGCTCTGTCTGACAGTCTCTGCTCCGAGGATGACACCCTGCAAGGGATGTCAGACCGCTGCGTGTCGAAGATTCAGCATGCAGGACCCCGTGCCAGCTTGGAAAGATTTTTCCTCCAATTTGCAGGGGGGAATAAGGGTCATATATATTAGAATGGTCACTCCAGGGCTTCTTCTAGAATACATATCTTTTGAAAACAATCATAAATATTTTCCAAACAATCATAAATGTTTATCAAAATAATGTGATCATGTACAAATTGGCCAAGGATTGAAAAAGTGGTGACCCTTATACAGAGTAAATATGCAGTGGCTGGGGATATGTTTACATACGTCAGGTACAGCTTTATTTTCATAATATACCAAGAGTCTGTTCACGAATGGACAGAGCTAACTACTAGGTAAAAGGTCACTCTTCAGAACCGTTATTGTCGTGTGGATCGGACATTGTAAAAAGGGGTATACGTGACAGGACCAGCCTAACGAACATGACACTAAGAGCCGGCAAATGCAAAATAAAACGATGCAAAAACATCTATTTATTTTACATTTGCTGGCATCTGATCAGGCAGTGGTGCGACGCTCCTCCCTATTCCTCTTGGCAGGTGCACATGGCAGGGTGCGCCCTCTGTAAACCAGATTGTACTAAACGCGTACATGCTTATCCTTACTTTTTTGAGCCTGCTTCAGGCCCTCCGCTGCAGGGTGTTGTGGGTCTTTAATATGTTAGAACCTTAGAATGTGATTACTAGTTAGAATGTAGATGAGGAGAGCGTAGAGACGGTTGTCTATGAAGGACGCTTGCCTGTCTGCTCCTTTATATTCTTGCAATAAACTTGAATATTTACACCCTGTACATCTGACATTACATTACAAAGTTGGCAACGAGTTGGAGCACCAGGGGAGCAGACCAGGATAGCAGTTCCTGGAACCGCCGGGGCTGACTGTAGCTGAAAGGATTCGCGGACGGCCACTTTGAGGATTTAGTGCTATCGGTGTGAGGAAGAACCTCATTCATAGGTGACAGTAATTTTGGCGTGATTTATTGTTGCGGTCCGGTACGTGTTCCCGGTACCCGTACTATAATAATGATTATATACATATCTCCAAAACAAACATGATGAAAAGAGAGATTCAGCCTAACGAGTCGGAGCTTGCAGGAGACGTCACCGCCATATATTCCACAAGAAAATCACGCAAAGTGATAGGGCGAAAACAAGCCACTCTAACCAGCCTTTCAGTAATCAAGGATTTATTCCTTAGGCAGCACAGCAAATAGCATTGCGCGTTCCGATCCAGAAGGATCTTAATCATATGCAAGCTAGAGGGATGATGACACCTGTATGTTATTTAAACAGATTTGGCAACACAAACGAAGGACTTCCAAAATACACCTTGTTACAAAAAAAGGTATAGTACACAATTTATGTCCGCTTGTTGTTTGAAAAAGCAGTGCCCTCCGAAAAATCATGCAAATGCATTCCATCTCACTGGTGTTCGGGTTGTTGGGCTATGGTCTGCATTTGTAACCTTCACTGGACTCCAATGTCCATGATGCATTGCGGCTGGATTGCAAAATAAGGTTAAAGTCCTTTGTGGTGAGCTATTACTTTATGCCTTTAGTGAATGTCATTTAAAACAACAATGCCACACCATGCCTCAATAGAATTAAATTCCATGTAGTGTAAAGTGGCAACAAAGTCTCAATGTGCTTACAAGGCACTTCCCTCGTAGCTCAATTGCTCAAGTTCTTCTTGTGACTCTCTTTCACTTTTCAAGGTTGGGAGTGCAAAGGTCAGACAAACCTTCGCAAACTCTGGCTGACTCCAAAGTATTAAAGAAATCTTCAGCCCGCAGGCCTCCTCGACAAAACAGTGACAGAGCCTCCCGTTTCCAGCAGAGGCTCCAACTCGGCGAAAACCTTCTCTATTTAAAGAGAACCCGGCGGGCTCCCATGTACTATGTGAATCCAAATGAAACATGACGAAAAGGGAACCTCAGCCTAATGAGTCGGGGATTGCATTTGCATGATATTTCGGAGGGTACTGCTTTTTCAAACAACTTTCTTTTGGTCTGACAAGCGGACATAAATTGTGTACAATACCTTTTTTTGTAACAACAAGGGGGCATATTCACAAGGAACTATCGCTGAGTTAACGGCACTTTATCACAGCCAAAGTAGCGATAAATGTATGGCCCCATTCACAAGCTGGTGTTAACAGCCCACAGCACCAGTTTACCCACGATAGCAGCCGCAAAAAACATTGCCAAGGATGACCACCACAAATATCGCTAATGAGATGCAGAGTAGGCGTTCCCGTGCCAGAAGCCGAGATAACACAACTCCACATCATTCACAACGACCAGACAGAACTGCGATAAGAACACAAAACCAGCGAGAAGGCGCGTTAGCAGCAGGAAAATAACACCTGCTCTGACCTGGTGCTAAGTCGCACCACAGCCTGCACCACAAAAGGGAGCCCAGCCCAGAGCCACACATGAAGAACCACAGATGCACCAGAGCAACCGCCCATGCAGCACGGACACCTAAGAGGGTCACCACACCCAGGCCCGCAACCCCCCCGGGCATCCCCCAGGAGCCCCCCGGACAAATAAACTGCACACCAACACCGCAAATCCCCCCAAAAAATAAAACTTTGACTGATGTCGCACAAGCAGGAATACCAACACACATGCGTGTCCAGAAAATGGAGAATCAGTCATACAGCAATGCAATCACCAACACAAAACTAGGGGTGGGCGGAATTTGCGAAATTCACTTTCGCAAATTATCGCGAAAATGTTAAAAATCTCCGCAAACACGCGGAAATATCGCAAAGATGCGGACGTTTTTTTCATGCCCGTTCGCGGTATTTTCGGCGTGGTCGCGGCTCGCCAACTTACTCATGCGGTTGCTCGCGGGCGCGGCCATCTTGTTTTCACTTGTCTCACGGTGCATGATCGCGAGAAGAAAGACATGATCACGCGACGCATGACGTTACTGCGGGCGCGAACTGTCGCGAGACAGCGCAAATGGCTAACAACAATCCAACATCTCGTGGAGAACGCATCCGGATCGGGAAAACTTGACGGCGAATGCGGGGATTCAGGTAAGGCGATCGCGCGCATGCGAGAATGTATTATTTTACAGCGCGAGCAAGCAAAAAATTTCCGGTAAAATGTGGATTGCGGAAATTTTTCATTTTCGCGCTCTCCGCGGAACGCGAAAATGTCAAATTATCGCAATTTCCGCGAGCGGAACGGAATTTTAGCCCAGGCCTACAGAAAACACCATTCAAACCAAAACCCAAACAGCATTCGGATGAGTCCTAGCGTGGCTGCACTGGACAATCTGTAGGACACAGCCTGGAAGACAAATTCCAAAAGAAGAAGGAGTGCCATGTGCACAACAAAGTAAAAAGAGGGAGAGAGGGAGGGAGAGAGCGAGGAAGAGTGAGACTGCACAAGCAGCACAAGGCCTCCCGGGCACCTGGCCCTACATGCCAACATGTGTGTGTGTATCGCTATCGGGACACCATGAGGCCAAGGCCTTGTCCCAATCACTGCGCCAAAGCCATATCACATTCCAAGAACGCAAGTAGTAGTCAGACACACATCAGGGATGAAAGCTCCTTTGTACCAGTCCAGAAGGTGGGAGGACACCTGCACCTCCGACCTTGGTCCTGAATGCGGCTGGAACACCCTGAGAGAGATGCCATGGCAGACGTGGACGACTCCCGCACCACGCATTACGCAAATGAACAATCCAACTGATCCACACCCCACACACAGAAGGCCTTGCCTGAGGTACCCCCGCATGGGATGCCCTTGACACTCCTGGAAACAGCAACCCATCCTACCCAACGTGGCACACACAATCTAATCATAGCCCAGAGCTGTGGCATATCCTCCACACAACTGCTGCAGTCCAGAAGAGTGCCGGATCCATGAGACGCAACAAATCAATGTCAGGCCATCCTGGGCACATGCACAACCCCCGTCATGTGCAACAGTGCCGTGCACATATGCTGCATTCACTAGGCGCACTGCCACTGGCTACCAGCTGAGCTTCCGCCTGGCCTACGTCACCTGCGTGCAGCCCTGATTCCACTGCCGAACATGCACATTCGAGTGTCCCATGGATGTCTGCCTATCCAACACAACCGCAGATGAATTGGACTATGACTTGTGTCTGCGCCCCCTGTTGGATCACGAACAGGAGTGTAACCGAGACAGCCGTGCATGGGATGCTTTGACATACTGCGTATGTATTGGCAGTTGTGTATGGGAGATTGCACAATCACTCGTGTGCAGTGACCACATCGAGGCGCTCCCCTATTGGGCTGTGTTGCGAATTGGGGGAAACGGCGTGGGTTGAGTACTCCTGCCCAGACTAGTTAATGGATTGGCTCACCTTGGTGTTCCTCGAACACGACAATGACGTACTATTGGAACACATTGCACATGAAGCTTTGCTGGCATTCATGGATGAGTAACTACGTCCCTGCAGCCACATCGGATTGACACCCACAGCACAGGTCCCAACAACTTGTTGCATCGTGAGGAATGATCACAGTACCCTGCACAACAGAGGACATGTCTGCCATCCTCAGGACTCTGGATGCATGTGTGTGGAACTATGCGTGTGTGCACACCATGCTCGGAGGAACACAGCGTTGTTTTGCAACATTACCAATTCGGACACACTGCTGGGGTGAGTGAACACACATGGCAATGTAGGACGACATGTGAACCGGTTGGACCCTTCCACCTGATCACTGTCAGCAGAGCAGACAATCAGAGCACAATGCTGATCACATGGGCAGTGAGTCGAGCCCCCTCACATGGGGCAATGGGCAGACGCCAGACAACACATGACTCTTCCAGAACGGCAAGATGTGCTGAGACCGTTGTCCATTTTTGCCTCACCATTTCCTGAACCTCGACATGTTCCCATGCTGCGTATAAGTGCCTTAAGCCTGTCCCTGCCTGTTGTGGCCATTGCCTCATCCGTACTGACACGCAAACGCCAATAAGGTCTATGCCAATCCACTGGTGTCTAACTGTGATGAGTGTTGAATCCAATGTCCACTCATGTGCCACAATGTGCATCATCCCTACACAGGGAGGAACTGACTGAGCATGGACACTGGGGGTGGCTCCCTTTTGCAATCTCCTCCTCTGTGGGACAGACATTGTAATGGGATAGTGGCTGGCCGACCTGTGCACTTACCTGACTTCTGAAATGAGAATATGGGGTCCAAAATCAGATAATGTGTAGCTATGTCATGAATTGTAACAGGACATGGCCACACAGATGTGTGCGTGTAGGTATGCGACGTGAGGTCCGGTTGTCACATATGTTGTAGGACACTACCTCTGGCCTGCTCCCGATTGTGCATTCCTACACACAGCTCTATTCAATACATGTACGTGTGCCTATGTTGGGGGGTTGTGAGACTGTAGTTAATGTGCAATTGGGACACAGCTAGTACTCACCTCCACAGTCATCCAATTGGCCATGTGTCTCAGGGATACACATACGCATAGATGTCAGTTACCAGGGTGTACCTACATGTGCATCATTGTCACTACGTCCCGCCATACCTCTATACGTACGTGAACATAGTCATGACACATATGTGTGATTTAGAATGTTTTATTCACATTCAGGTGATTGACAGAGCTAGAGCTGTACATGGCCATCCTAGCCCACATATGGTTAGGATCCTTCTGGATGGAAACGCGTAATGCTGTTTGCTGCCTGAGGAATTAATCCTTGATTACTGAAAGGCTGGTTGGAGTGGCTTGTTTTCGCGCTATCACTTTGTGTGATTTTCTTGTGCATTAAATAAATATATATATATATATATTCACTGAAAAAACTATGGGTTTTAGGGTTTGTTATAGTTAGCTGGACATTTCCCTCGTACAAAACCCTAGAAATTCCCCTGTTATAGTTAGTTCAGCTAACTATAACTCGCGCCCCCGCAATGCACTGCTGATGATGTCACATATTACATCACTCATGACATGGTCCGTGACATCACTGATGACATCACTGATGACATCTCAAATGACATCACTGATGACATCACTGATGACATCATCCATTGAGTATGTGTTTCTGAACAGTTTTATTATGTTTAATATATATAGGGAAAGGCCTGTTGAAAAATAAGTGGGTGTACAAGTGTGTGAATGGATGATTTTCTAGGTGCGTAACTGAGTCTATAAGTGAGTCATTAAATGTATCTTACTGCAGACTAGTGACTAAACTGTGTGAATGTCTTTATGTGTCTGTGTGTTGGTGTATAAGTGGCTGCATGGTTTTGTGAATAGCTATATGAGTGTCTATATGGGTTATTGATTGGTTGTCTGAGTATCTGTATGGGTGCCTGAGTGTTTGTGTGGGTAGGGTGTGTGTGACTCTGTGACTAGATGTGTGAGTGGGTGATTCAGTGGGTGCATGTTTTTAAGAGTGCATCTGTGATGGACTGTATGGTTGGGTGAGTGTATGTATGGGTGTGTTAGTGATTGAATGTATATCTCACTTGTACATGTGTAAGTAACTACATATGTGAAACGCAGTGTATATGTGTGTAAGAGTATATAACTATCTATATGTGAGAGTGTGTGATTTTAGGAGTGGCTGTATACGCCATAGTGCAAGGATATCAGTGTCATGTGCTGTTTGTTTTTCTGCAGGAAGACACAGAATTTGTTAGTATTTTTATGAGTAAGTGAACTTGAGTGTTTTTAACTGTATAGGTGAGTAAATTTTACTGTGATTAATTATTTGCATGACTGACTAGATGTGTCAGTTCCTCAATGGATGATTGGCGGTGTGTGAGTGTCTATATAGGTGTATAAATGCACAGAGTGACTGTAAGTATGAGTGACTGTACAGGTGAGTGAGTGGAGATGTATGTAGACCTAAAAGTGAATGAGTGGGTTAGTAGTTATTGGTATTGGAGTATCTATGGTTGTCAAAATGGCCATCTGAAATTTTGAGTCGGTGTATCAAAGGTTATATTAGGGTGTGAGAAGATGCACTAATTTATCACATGGATGACGTCATCAGTGATGTCATCAGTGATGTCATTTGAGACGTCATCAGTAATGTCATCAGTGATGTCACTGACCATGTCATGAGTGATGTAATATGTGACGTCATCAGCAATGCATTGCGGGGACGTGAGTTATAGTTAGCTGAACTAACTATAAAAGGGGAATTTCTAGGGTTTTGTACGAGGGAAATGTCCAGCTAACTATAACACCCCTGAAACCTATGGTTTTTTCAGTGAATTTCTAAGGTTTTTTAAATGCCAATTCCTAACTATAACGCCCCTGAAACCTTTGTTTTTTTCAGTGAATTTCACAGGTTTTTTAAATGCCAATTCCTAACTATAACGTGCATGAAACCCATGGTTTTTTCAGTGAATTTCAAAGGTTTTTTAAATGCTAGTTCCTATCTCTAACTTATCTCTGAAGATATCGTGAAAAGCATTCTTTTTTAAAAGTAGGGTGCACATTAGTTTTGTGGAAAAGCATCTTTGTGATTGGTTAAGAAAGAGCAGTTTCAACGTGGAGTACATATCATAGGATAACATTTTCTCAGCCTAACCACACCTGCTACTTGCATTTGGAAGGCACTGTTCGAACTTAAAACAATCGTCAACTTTTAACCTGCACGTGTCGTTAAATGTTCAAGAAAATGTTACAAAAAATATCGTAAAGTTTTAAAAAATTGATGAACTTTTAACCTGCACGTATTGTAGAATGTTCTAGAAAGTGTGTTGATAGAATACGTTGCACTTCTGACTTCTATGTGTTGTTGAATATTTCATATGGAAAATTAAAAAGAAACCAATAGAGAAGTTTTGAAACCTAAAAGAATCAAGAAATTATTCTAATTTATTCTTTACATGTATTTATGTGTGCAGCAACAAAATTATAGACACAACAGCACTAGGAAGAGGAAGAAGCAGGGAGTGGGGGGAGGGAGGGAGATGGGCAGAATGGCACACATGCACAATTAAGTACAACACACATATAGACTAACAATGGCCAAAATGAAACACACCAACAAGGAGCACAAGTCACACAACCTGCCAACATCACACCACTGAACGAGCATAGAAGTGAAAACCAGGCTGCATTCATACAGGATGTGTACAAAGGCCAGTCGTTGGTGTTGTGGGATGTCTAAGACCGTGGTCATCATGGATGAGATGCCCAGCATGTGGCACATGGTCGAGTTCATTGTGTGTTATGTTGCCAAACGGCTGCTCCTCCCTCCCACTAGCCCCCACACTTTTGTACGGTGAGCTGTTGTATCTCGTGCACTCGTACGGCACGCTATTGTAATGCCTATTTGCGCATGTCCTGCTACATTCCAACTACAACATCACAGTGCTGTTAGGAGGTGGTGCATGCCACTTTACAACATCGACTGCTGCGGCTCTTGTAACAGGCCACACCAGAACACAGAGACACACTTACCGCACTTCCTGTACACGGACATGTCCGAGACATCCCGTTCCCCTTGCCGGATAAGCACACCCCTGCACTGACCTGTGAACGACAGACCAGCACACGTCAGTTGTGCATGCAGGAGGATGCGTACGTAGCTACACATCCAGGCTCACTGCCAACGCTGAGGTGACAGCACACTGTGATGTTGCAGGGCTCGTGCCTATCATGCTAAGACAATGACCACAGGGACACACTTACTAAGATGTGGGTTTGGGGGGCATTGGCGGTCCTGGAGTTGTTGAGATGAGTCTTCTGGCCCTCATGGGTATCCCTGTATCATGCTCATTGACTCTATGGCACCTGTGGGTGTTCTGGTGTGGCTCTTGGCTGTGTTCCCTTTCATGGTGCAGGTAGTTGTCCTGCTTAACACCAGCAGAAAGCAGGTGTAAAATCCCTGGTGCTAACGTGTCTTATCGCCGGAATTTGTTTCGCATTGCAATTGGTGTGAAAGTTTTGATGTGATTTTTTTCGTGTGCACAACAATATACGAACTGAGCAGTGTATCTCGCCAAGATCCAGCACCTGATGCACTATTCCCAATCAATATAAATACAATGAGATTTCTTAATAGATTTTGTGTGTACACTGTAAGTGCAGCCAATACCTCAGTGCAATACAATACAGGATTTTAGTATTTAGAATAAATTGCAAAGGTGCACCTCGTGTCTTTTTGCACGGGAACGGCTACTCTCCATTTTATTATCAGCACTTTAACGGAAGTAAAGTTGAGATAAATCTAACACACTATTCAGAAGTTGGTGCAAACTGCAGATATCACCAGCATTCCAGCGATAAGTGCCCCAAAATTTAACACCATGGTGGACTCCATCAAATAACAGTAATAAGAACAAGAAAGAGTCACACAGCAGTTAAGAGAACAACCAAAAACATTATTAATTTTTTTTTCAAACTTTACTTTTTATAATAATAAATATATAAACAATAAACTATTTTCCAACTTTATTTTTTTATTAACATAAATATGAACAATAAACTAATAAACAAAATGTAACAACAATAATAAAAACAACAAGGGGGAACACTACTGTGGGGACAATGGATGTCGACGACAGACCTGGAAAATAAGAAAGATTGTTAAAAGAAAACCAACATGGTATTCTCAACAAAATACCACAAGAAACAAATCACAGATATATAAAATGTATACAGCTAACAAAATTTTATAAGTTTAACTTACAAAAACTGTAAATGTTGCCGCTTTAAAATATTTACTGAATCTGAGGAATTTTTTTTGCAGAAGGCACCACGCCCACAACGTTTTTCTTCAGTGGTGAAGAAATTTTTAACTTTTTCCAAGGGGCAAACAAAGACCAATGCCACCTTCTTCATTCGCAAGATTTGCCAAAGAGTTCGGTTACGAGGGGATCCTAACAAAAAATACTCATGCGGCACAGCAAGTATGATGAAACACCTAAGGACCCTTCATCCAAACAATCTTGCACGAGAAGAATGCAAACAGATGAGAAACACTCCTGTTCTGTATCTGTAAAAAAGAATCACAAATAAATGTATATTAATAACTTTCAAATTTATACTATTCCATTACTGTACAAACACATTTTATATAAAAACTGACTAAGAAACTATAGCCCTGAACCACAAGTGTGACGATCGTTAAAACACTACATGCATAGTGCATACTACTTTGAAGCAGTTCATGCCCTAAAGCCTACCTCACTAAAAAACTACATGCTAACTAACTAAATGATTACAGTACTATAAGGAGACACACTGGGTGAGTGACAGGGTGTTTGCTAGAAGAGTATGAATACTAACTAGGGAATTGAAGGTGTGAAACACAACTGTGTATGTGATTAGAGGACTGCATCCATACTGCATAGGCATTTAATGCAGTCCATGTGCTAAGGCCTGGCTCACTGCATGACTACTTGGGTACTGACTGAATGACTAGAGTACAGCAAGGAGAGTGCCTAGGTGAATTTATAAGTGCTAGGCTTTTCGCACAGGGAATGGATTAGTACTTGGTACTGAATGGGTCACTAGAGGAGTGCAAAGGCAGTCACAAGTGCTGGACTGTATGGATACTCACTAAGAAATTGAAAGTGTGAAAGACAAGTGTCTAGGTGGTTAGAAGACTGCATGCATAGTGCATAGGGGTTTGAAGCAGTCCATGTTCTAAGGCCTGGTTCAGTGAATGAATACTTAGGCACTGACTGAATGATTAGAGTACTGCAAAGATAGTATCTTGGTGAATGTATAAGTGTTTGGGTTTTAGCACAGTGAATGGATTAATACATGGTGCTGAATGAGTCACTAGAGGACTGCAAAGGGAGTGACAGGATGTTTCCTGGAAGTGTATGGCTACTGACTAGGAAATTGAAAGTGTGAAAGACAAGTGTCTAGGTGGTTATAAGACTGCATGCATAGTGCATAGGGGTTTGAAGCAGTCCATGTGCTAAGGCCTGGCTCAGTGTATGAATGGCAATTGAAAGTGTGAAAGACAAGTGTCTAGGTGGTTAGAAGACTGCATGCATAGTGCATAGGGGTTTGAAGCAGTCCATGTGCTAAGGCCTGGCTCAGTGTATGAATACTTAGGCACTGACTGAATGATTAGAGTACTGCAAAGATAGTATCTTGGTGAATTTATAAGTGTTTGGGTTTTAGCACAGTGAATGGATTAGTACATGGTGCTTAATGAGTCACTAGAGGACTGCTAAGGGAGTGACAGGGTATTTCCTGGAAGTGTATGGATACTGACTAGGGAATTGAAGGTTGAGAAAGATTATTGTGTAGGTGAATTTATAAGTGTTTGGGGTTTGGCACAGTGAATGGATTAGCACATGCTGTTGAATGGGTCTCTAGAGGACTGCAAAGGAAGTGACAGGATGTTTCCTGGAAGTGTATGGATACTGACTATCCATGGAGTTGAAGGTGTAAAAGACAAGTGTATAGTATGTTAGAACACTACATGCATACTGCATAGACATTTGAAGCAGTCTATTTGGTACTTAGAAACTGACTAAATAATCAGACTACTTCTAGGACAGTGCTTAGGTAAAACTTTTACATTTTCAGTTCTGCCACAGTGAACAAAATAGTACATGGTACTGCACCTTAGTGTCAAACCCTGACTCATTTTATCAATGCATAAGCAAAGACTAGCTTCTAATGCTACTAAAACTTGACAACATGAGAGGTTTTAAATTAGTTATCTGTCAGCAAATACACGATGTTACCAAATGCTTCTCTCACAGTGGTTCTCAGATGCACGCAGACTCACAGTGTGATTCTAGACAACAACCACTATACCTAGGAGTTGACCAAAAATCATTCAATACTGTGGAAGTGGTAAACGAACTGCACACATGTCATAAAAAACCCACCCCTTTCCCGTGCGCCAGCACTCCTATGTACTAAGATCTAGTGAAAGAATGTCAATTGTAATGTTATGGCGATTTTCACTTTTCTGATTAGGGTTATAATCTAAAATCTGTATTTTGTGCCATTTGTTGTGGTGGTTTACATTTGCGATTGATTTGGATTGTTAATTGACCTTAGACGAATGAACATTATTGCTTTTATTGGAACGCTCTCACTGAAAGCGGAAAGGTGGCTGCAGGCATTGAAGGGAGAGCCATTGGTATCAAGACGCTTGCAGTAAAGCAAAATAAACTAAATGGATCTAACGCGTGCCGCACGCAGGACGTGACGGTACGCGTAAACGCTTGGGTGCGGCTGGCTTTAAAAGCCGCTCCCTTAGTTCTAGAAGGCGCTTTGCTTTCTCTTGGTTTCACGAAGCAGGACGCGAGTCGGAACATCTTTTGAACTTACCTGATTCCGTGAGCTTGAACGTATCTCCATGTTCCGAACTTCGGAGCTTCCTTCTTCAAGAATACAGATGAAGACCTGCAAAAGAAAACAAGAAAGGAGTTAAGTACTTTAACACTTTAATTTTGGCGCCCATCGCAAGAAAGGCATTTTGAGAAAAAATCAAAGTTAATTTTTGGACACTTAAAAATAAGAAGATTTTGTTTCTACATATAGAGATGTTCTGGACTTTTAGCTACAGCATTGTGTGAACAACGCATTGAAAATTGAAGGACTTTTGCTATAGAATTTTGATATTCATGTTGTATTTAATTACTAGAAATAGTAAGGCCAGATTGCAACTAATGTTTTGAAGTGTGATGTTAGGAAGATCTATGGTGTGTTTTGTTTCCTATATAAAATAGGAAGCCAAGAAAAGAATTGCGCACATTGGAAAATACAGAACACTATTAGAAGTAAGTGTTTGCTTGTTCAAAGTCACTTTAACCCCTTGAGTGCCCATGACGAGATGGTCTCGTCATGGGCCGCGGTTGCGCTGTGCCCATGACGAGACTATCTCGTCATGAACCCCGCCCGCTAATTCAACGACCGGCACAGGGCGGGGAAAGGGCGGGGCACACAAGGGGTTAAGGAAAAAACAAATCAGAAGTAAGGAAATAATTATTTGTTTTATTTTAACAGTTTCATTTCGCACCATCATAAAGAAGAATAATTAGAGACTACTCCATGAGTCAGCGCAAGAAAAATCTGGACGTAGGCCTAACACTACTTCTGATCGCAGGTAGGCTAAATAAAGGTTTATTCCAATAGATAATAAGTGCAAAAAGAAAAAAACAATTAAAGTAACCAATTTAAAGAAATTCAAATTGAGTTTAATATAGATACTTGTTGCTTCGCAGGTCGATAGCAAGACTTCCACTACGTCCAGAATCCCGGCCCCCCTCCCTAATTTCTAAATAGAATCTTGTAGGGATCTAAACATCACAAGATTTAAATTAGATATTTTGGAAGTTGGTCCTTTGCGTCCCTGCAAATTCTACTGCGTCTCTTCAAAAAAGATTAGCGATCAGGTAAGGAACGACGTAGTAACTTGTCAGAAGGCAAAGCCCACGAAGAAAAGATTCGCCTGGACGCAATGGATTTAACTTCCCAAATATCCTTGCAAGATATTGCAACCATGTTAAAAGATTTAAAAGTTGAAAACGCAGCTTTACGTAGAGATTTATCAACTCTACAGCTATTCAGAAACCCGTGTTTAATACAGCTACTTCCTCGACTCAACCTTCCCCAACACAAATCCAGGTAGTTACTCCCGTGCCAATTCCTCTCGCGTCTCCTGAGAGGTTTTATGGCGATAGTAATAAATTTACTATATTTATGAATCAATTTCATTTACATTTTATAGCAAAAACCTCGGCTTTTCCTGATGATTCATCCAAAGTGGCTTTTATCTTGTCTTACTTAGGAGGAGACGTGGCCCTTTGGTCAGTTCCACTGGTAGAACGAAATGACTCTATAGTATACAATTTTAAAAATTTTGAGCAAGCAATGAAAAAGATGTTTGCTAAACATATCTTTGTGCAATCTGCGGACAATGAATTATTGAATTTAAAACAAGGATCTTCAGATTTATTACATTACATTTCGGTATTCAATCGCTTAGTGTTAGAAGCAGATTGGCCTTATGATAAAAGAATTTCCCTCTTTTATAGAGGATTGAAAGAAGATTTGAAAGATATGGTAATGTAAATTTTGGAACCCCCTAATGACATAAACGAATTCATAGATCTTGTAGTAAAATTAAATCATAGATTGTCAGAAAGAAGGGGAGAACGAGGAAAGATAGATCATAGAGTGATGTCATTGAAAGAAAGATCTATAAATCAAAAAGAAGTAGTGTCTAAGCTTGATCCTGTAGAGCCTATGCAAATAGGTACCATCCGAGGCCCTCTTTCTAAAGAAGAGAAGGACAAAAGACGTAAATTAAACCAGTGTTTCTATTGTGGGAAAACTGGCCATTTTGTTAAAGAATGTCCTACACGCCCAAATAAAAGTAAACCAAAGACCGCTGAGATGGCTTTGACTGAAGTTCAATCGGAAAACTAGATCACTTGATAAAAAAGGAGGTCAGTTTGTCGAGTGCTATTTCTAGTTTGGCCTCCACTACTCCACCCCAAGGATATAGACATTTATGTGTAAAGATAAATTTGAAGGCAGTAACAAACACTAAATGTTCCTGGGAAGTTGATGCACTCATTGATTCCGGAGCTACAGGAAATTTTATAGATACCCAGTTCGTGAAAAGATTAAGTTTAAAAACATTAAACAAGCGCAATCCTGAGATTGTACGGGCAGAGAACTAACATCAGGTCCTATCAGTAAACAAACCGAATTGTTAGACATGGCATGCTCTTCAAGGCATAAAGAAATGATAAGTTTTGATGTCATAGATGCGCCTCAATTTCGACTGATTTTGGGGATTCCCTGGTTGATAACTCACAATCCACTCATTGATTGGGTAAAACAAACTATTACCTTCAGGTCTTCCCATTGTATCACTCACTGTTTTCATGAAAGTATTAAGGAAGACATAATTCAAGGATATAACTTTTCGAATGACTTACAGAGTGTTTTATTGCTTGAGGGAGTTCCCTGTGAGTATTCTGATTTGACAGATGTGTTTGATAAAAAAAGGCAAATACGCTCCCCCCCACAGGGATTTTGATTGTAGAATTGATCTAGTCCCAGGAGCCATGTAGTAGAATTTATGCACTTACTGAAAAGGAAAATGAATATTTAAGAGAATATTTGGATGAATACTTAGCAAATGGTTTTATTCAACATTCAAAATCCCCAGTTTCATCAGCTCTTTTTTTCATTCCGAAGAAAGGGGGAGAATTACGTATGTGTATTGATTATAGAGCTTTAAACAATGTCACCATAAAAAATAGGTATCCTTTACCTCTCATTCCAACCTTGTTAGATCAGGTTAAGCACGCCACAATTTATACCAAATTGGATTTGCGCGGAGCATACCATCTTGTGAGAGTCCGTGAGGGCGACGAGTGGAAAACTGCGTTTCGCACAAAATTTGGCTTATTTGAATACCAAGTTATGCCCTTCGGACTCTGTAATGCTCCAGCAGCTTTACAATTTTTTATAAATGAAGTCTTGCATGAGTTCATTGACATCTGTTGTGTAGTCTATATAGATGATATTCTTATATATTCAAACTCTATGGAAGATTATGTACAACAAGTTTGTGCCATTCTACAAAAACTGCTTGCAAATTCCCTTTATGTGAAATTGGAAAAGAGTTTATTCCATGTCCCAAAAGTAGATTTTTTGGGATATGTAATTAGTCCCTCCGGAATTGAAATGGACCCTAAAAAGATAGAAGCGGTCAGCACTTGGCCTAGTCCAACGTCGGTAAAACAAATTCAAAGATTTTTGGGTTTTGCAAACTTCTATCGTCGATTTATTAATAATTTTTCTCAAATCATAACTCCCATTACTAGTCTTCTCCGTAAAGGAGTACAATTTGATTGGACTGAAGCTGCAGAAAAAGCTTTTCAAACTTTAAAATTAAATTTCACATCAGCTCCGATTTTACATCTCCCTGATCCAGCTCAACCTTTCATAGTTGAAGCTGACGCTTCTCATTTTGCTTTGGGAGGCATTTTATCACAACGACATAAAGAAACCGGACAAATGCATCCCATAGCTTATTATTCTAGAAAATTATCTGCAGCAGAACAAAACTATGCAATAGCTGATAAAGAATTATTGGCTATTAAGGCAGTTTTTGAAGAATGGCGTCACTACTTGTTAGGAGCTCGTCATCCTGTGACCATCTACACAGATCATAGAAACCTACAAGCTTTAAAGTCTGTTAAGGCTTTATCTGCCAGGCAACTTAGATTATAATTTTGTAACTACCTTTCGGCCTGAAAAAGAAACTCAAAAGGCGGATGCTTTATCACGAATAGGAGAACAAGAAACTGAAAGAAACGATCTTCCTAAAGCAGTGTTACCGTCAACATGTTTTCAAGCAAGTGTATCTATTTGTGAAATCTTCACTGACATTAGGAAAGAACTCAAATCTACAGATATTGATGAATGGAGAAAACATCATGCATTTTTACAAGAAAGAGACAAACTTCTGTTTTTAAATGATCAAGTTTTTGTACCTAGTCATGACATTCAAGGCTTCATTCTGAAGTTACATCATGATAGTTTATTGTCTGCTCACCCAGGAGTCACAAAAACCTATGAAGTCATAAAAAGAAAATTTTGGTGGCTTTCCATGTTCAAAGATGTCCAAAATTTTGTTGAGACCTGTAATATTTGTATTCAAAACAAAGCTTCTCATCAAGCCCCAAGTGGTCTCCTTGGACCTTTACCTATTCCCCCTCAACCATGGCATACGATTTCTTTAGACTTCATCGTGGAGCTTCCTCCAACAAAGAAAGGTTATACTACCATCCTTACTGTGGTAGATCAGTTCTCTCGTATGGCTCATTTTATTCCATTAAAGAAACTTCCTACAGCAAAAGAAGTTGCGCAAGTGTTGTTGTCTGAAATAGTACGTCTACATGGAATTCCATCAATCGCAATTACTGATAGAGGTTCCCAATACATTTCACATGTTTGGCAAAATTTAAGTACATTATTGAACATGGAAGTTCGATTATCATCTAGTTACCATCCACAAACAGATGGTTTAACTGAACGTACCAATCAGACAATAGAGCAATTTTTACGCTGTATGTTATCTGTTGTAGAAAATGATTGGTCAGAACTTTTGAGTACCTTAGAATTTGCATATAATAATATGGAAAATTCTTCCACCAAGATGTCACCATTCTTTTGTAATTATGGTTACCACCCAAAAAACATTCCTGGTGATTTGAAGTCTTTACCACAGGTTCCCTCAATTCACGACCTCATTTCTAAATTAGCATTTGTTCATTCTGAGGCTCAATTCACTTTAGCCAAAGCAAAAGAATATCAAAAAGCTATTGCTGATAAACATAGATCCGTTCATCCACTATATGCTATTGGAGATAAGGTGTGGTTAAGCACAAGACATATTCAGATTAAAGGAAATAAGAAATTCAATCCACGTTATATTGGACCTTTTGCTATAGAAAAGGTAATCAATCCAGTATGTATGAGATTAACTCTTCCCCCTCGATATCATTGTCATCCAGTTTTTCATGTGTCCTTACTAAAACCTTTCAATCCAAAAACGAGATTAGTTCGGCCTCCTTCTCTGATTGAAATTGATGGTCAGGAAGAATTTGAGGTAAAAACTATTCTGGATTCCAAAAGAATTCGGGGAAAACTTTTCTATTTAGTAGATTGGAAAGGTTACGGGCCAGAGGAACGATCTTGGGAACCGTTAACTAATTTAACAAATGCTCCCAGAGTACTTAAGATTTTCCATGCTAAATATCCGACTAAACCAAAACCAATCCACACGGTCTTGAGAGAGATCTTGAGAGGGGAGTACTGTCATAAAAAAACCACCCCTTTCCCGTGCGCCAGCACTCCTATGTACTAAGATCTAGTGAAAGAATGTCAATTGTAATGTTATGGTGATTTTCACTTTTCTGATTAGGGTTATAATCTAAAATCTGTATTTTGTGCCATTTGTTGTGGTGGTTTACATTTGCGATTGATTTGGATTGTTAATTGACCTTAGACGAATGAACATTATTGCTTTTATTGGAACGCTCTCGCTGAAAGAGGAAAGGTGGCTGCAGGCATTGAAGGGAGAGCCATTGGTATCAAGACGCTTGCAGTAAAGCAAAAGAAACTAAATGAATCTAACGCATACCGCACGCAGGACGTGACGGAACGTGTAAACGCTTGGGTGCAGCTGGCTTTAAAAGCCGCTCCCTTAGTTCTAGAAGGCGCTTTGCCTTCTCTTGGTTTCATGAAGCAGGACGCGAGTCGGAACATCCTTTGAACTTACCTGATTCCGTGAGCTTGAACGTAGCTCCGTGTTCCGAACTTCGGAGCTTCCTTCTTCAAGAATACAGATGAAGACCTGCAAAAGAAAACAAGAAAGGAGTTAAGTACTTTAACACTTTAATTTTGGCGCCCATCGCAAGAAAGGCATGTTGAGAAAAAATCTAAGTAAATTTTTGGACACTTAGAAATAAGAAGATTTTGTCTCTACATATAGAGATGTTCTGGACTTTTAGCTACAGCATTGAGTGAACAACGCATTGAAAATTGAAGGACTTTCGCTATAGAATTTTGATATTCATGTTGCATTTAATTACAAGAAATAGTAAGACCAGATTGCAACAAATGTTTTGAAGTGTGATGTTAGGAAGATCTATGGTGTGTTTTGTTTCCTATATAAAATAGGAAGCCAAGAAAAGAATTGCGCACATTGGAAAATACAGAACACTATTAGAAGTAAGTGTTTGCTTGTTCAAAGTCACTTTAAGGAAAAAACAAATTAGAAGTAAGGAAATAATTGTTTGTTTTATTTTTAACAGTTTCATTTCGCACCATCATAAAGAAGAATAATTAGAGACTACTCCATAAGTCAACGCAAGAAAAATCTGGACGTAAGCCTAACACTACTTCTGATCACTGATAGTAAACCAAATAAGCCAAACATGGAAGTCAATTCACATAATACATTTTCCCATAGGGAGCACTTGCACTGTGGCACTGGATGGTAGTGGCACAGTGCCCTGAGCAGCTAACACCAGCACAAAAATACATTGAGGCACAGACAAAAATGGAAGGGTGACCCACGCCAATGGTGCCAGGTCTAACACGTGTCCCCTCCAGCTGAAATGTGGGGAGAACTACCCTACCCCAGGGAGTTCTCATCACTAAGGTGGAAATATCTGGAAAGACCATCAGCATTGGCGTGGTCTGTACTGGGGCGATGTTCCACCGTGAAATCCATCCCCTGTAGGGAAATGGACCACCTCAACAACTTAGGATTCTCACCCCTCATCTGCAGCAACCATCTGAGGGGCCTGTGGTCTGTTTGAACCCGGAAGTGAGACCCAAACAAGTAGGGTCTTAGCTTCTTCAATGCCCAGACCACAACAAATGCTTCTCGCTCAATCGCACTCCACTTTTGTTCCCGGGGAAGTAGCCTCCTACTAATAAAGGCTACGGGTTGGTCAAAGCCCTCCTCAGTGATCTGTGAGAGAACAGCCCCTACACCATTCTCTGATGCATCTGTCTGCACAAGGAATTCTTTGGAGAAGTCAGGAGCCAGGAGCACGGGCGCCGTGCACATGGCAGTTTTCAGGGTGTCAAAGGCCTTCTGACAGGTGTCAGTCCATATCACTTTTCTGGGCTGCTTCTTCAAAGTCAGCTCTGTCAAGGGGGCAACGATGCTGCCATACCCCTTGACAAACCTCCTGTAGTACCCTGTGAGTCCTAAAAAGGCCCTCACCTCCGTCTGGGTCTTTGGGGGCTCCCAGGCCAGGATGGATTCAATCTTGGTTTGTAGGGGCGCCACCTGGCCGCTCCCTACTTGGTGTCCCAAGTACACCACGGAACCCTGCCCGATCTGACACTTGCTTGCCTTGATCGTGGGGCCTGCTTTGCGCAGTGCCATCAACACTTCCCAGCGATGTTGCAGGTGTTCTTTCCATGTGCCACTGAACACTGCGATGTCATCCAGGTATGCGGCGCTGAACTCGGTCAGCCCAGCCAACACCTGGTTGACCAACCTCTGGAAGATGGCAGGGGCATTTTTCATCCCAAATGGCATAACCCTGAACTGGAACTGCCCATCTGGTGTGGAGAATGCGGACCCCTCTTTGGCCCCATCAGTCAAGGCGATCTGCCAGTACCCAGACGTTAAATCAAACGTGCTGAGGTAACGTGCAGCCCCTAGCCGATCGATGAGCTCATCAGCTCTGGGGATGGGGTGCACGTCAGACTTCGTGACTGAATTGAGTCCTCTGTAGTCCACACAGAACCGGAGTTCGGGTGTGGCACCCGGCAAGGTAGCCTTTGGGACCAAGACCACTGGGCTGGCCCAAGGACTGCTGGAGGACTCAACCACCCCTAGAGCAAGCATCTTTGAGACCTCCTCTTTGATGCAGGCTCTGACCCTGTCAGTTACCCTGTAAGCCTTGTGCTTCACAGGTAAGCTGTCTCCTATATCCACATCATGGACGCACCAATCTGTGATACCAGGAACCAGGGAGAACAGGTCAGGAAACTGCCCCAGCAGCTGGCGGCAGTCATCCTGCTGCTCAGGGGTCAGGGTGGGTGAAAGGTTAACTCCATCCACTGACCCGTCTCGCTCTGAGGCTACCAGGAGGTCAGGAAGAGGCTCAGACTCCTCCTCCGTCCCGTCATCTGTGGCCAAGAGCATGCCCACTTCGGACCTCTCCAAGTGGGGCTTCAGTCGATTGACATGGAGGACCCTCAAGGGGTTTCTCGGAGACTGCAAGTCCACCAAGTTGGTGACAGAACTCTTGCGCTCCACAATCTCAAAGGGTCCTGTCCACTTGTCCTGGAGTGCTCAAGGCTTTACAGGGGCCAGAACCCATACCTTTTGACCAGGTTGAAGCTCAACCAGAGTGGCATTCTGGTCGTACCACCGCTTCATTTCCTCCTGGCTGGCTTCCAGATTTGCCTCAGCAAGTTGCCTGAAACGCCTAGTCTGGTTCCGAAAGGCCAGCATGTAACTATATACATTCTGGGGAGGTTTCCTGGGAGATTGCTCCCAGCCATCCTTGACCAGACTAAGAGGTCCTCGTGCTGGGTGGCCATACAAAAGCTCAAAGGGACTGTACCCCAGAGACTTTTGTGGCACCTCACGGTACGCAAAGAGAAGGCATGGTAAGAGGACGTCCCACTTACGCCTCATGGGTTCCTCAAGACCCATAATCATGCCCTTTAGGGTTCGGTTGAAGCGCTCAACCAACCCGTTTCCTTGGGGATGGTAAGGGGTGGTGAACTTGTACGTCACACCACACTCTTGCCACAGGGATTTCATATATTTCGATATGAAATTGGTCCCCCTGTTAGACACCACTTCTAGAGGGAATCCTACACGTGAGAAAATTCCCATCAGTGCCCGTCCCACCACGGGGGCCGTCACTGTTCTCAGAGGGATGGCTTCAGGGTACCGGGTGGCATGGTCCACCAAGACCAGGATAAACCTGTTGCCCATGGCTGTCTTGGGGTCCAGTGGACCCACAATGCCAATCCCCACTCGCTGGAATGGGGTACTGACCACAGGGAAAGGTTGGAGTGGAGCCTTCAGCTTCCTTCCACTCTTACCATTTGCCTGGCAAGTCTGGCATGTCCTGCAGTGAGTGTCAGAACTCCTGCGCCTTTGAGGCCAATAAAAGTGGGTGACAAGCCTTTCGAAGGTCTTGTCCTGCCCCAAATGCCCTGCTAACGGAACGTCATGAGCCAGCCCCAGTAGGAAGGTTCTGAACTTCTGGGGTACCACCAGCGCCCGGGCTGACCCAGGTTCAGCAACCGTAGGCTCTGAGTACAGGAGGTCGTTCTCCCAGAAGATTAAGTGAGTACCGGACTGATCACCATTGGCCTGGGCTGCAGCCTGCTGCCGCATACCCACTAGAGAGGGGCACTCTTTCTGCTCCCTGCAGAATTCCTCCCTGGTGGGGCCTCCTTCTTGCTGCCAATCGTTCAGCTCAGGCGGGTCCCCCAGTTCGGCTATCTGTTCCCCGGTAGGCTCCAGGGCATCCCCCTCAAGGTCTGCTTCCTCCTGGGCCGTGGGAACTGTAGGAGCCGGTTTCCCGTGCCTCCTGCGCCCTCTCCCTAAGGCCGGTTCCTGGGCCTCTCCTTCAGGCTCCAGGGTCCCTTCAACACCCCTACTGGCTGCCATCGACCGGGTGGTCACGCACGCCCAATCAGGTAAACCCACCATCCGCAGGTGAGTCGTCTTCTCCACCTTTTCCCAAGGGGAGCTCTCCAAATCATTACCTAATAGACAATCAACGGGCATGGCCGCTCTCACAGCCACTTGCAGAGTACCAGAGACCCCCCCCCACTCAAAGGGAACCTGAGCCATTGGACACTGACTCTCTGTGTTGTCGGCGTTGACAACAAGGTAGAATGCGTGTGGGACAACCTGCTCTTGAGACACCAGGTGTTGCTTGACAGCAGTCACACTGGCTCCTGAACCTCTAAGAGCCCCCACCCTTTGGCCATTTATGGTCACCCACTGCCCATACTTTTGAGTATTGGGGGGCAGTTGGGCCTCAGCGACCATCTCGCTGTCTCCTAATGAGACTAGGGTCATCTGTACGGGAACCCCCTCCCCTTGGACATCTACCTCCCTCCCAAAGGCTACACTAGCCACCTGCTTGGGGGGTGGAGCACCAGGGGGTGCTGGTTTACCAAACATGGGGCACTTGGTATCCATGGAATAGTGACCCAGGTTGTTACACTTGTAACATCTGGGGGGCCCTCTTTGAAAAGGGTTACCTGTCGGGCCCCGGTCTGCTTTGGGGGTGGGGGTTGCTGAGAACCTTTCCCTTTGTTCCCCTGGGAATTACTTTGGGGCCCTCTGTAGAACTCCCTCTATTTACCCTTGTCCCCCCCACTCTTCTGCTGGGGACCCTGACCACCTTTGGCGGGGCCTCCCACGGGACCCTTGTGGACCCTGGTGCTGATCCAGCGGTCTGCCTCCTCAGCAAGCTTCCTAGGGTTAGTCAGCTTGCTATCGATCAGGTGCTGGCGTAGCTCAGGAAAACAATTATCAGACAAGTGCTCCCATGCAATTAGATCAAACAGCCCTTGGTAATCATTTACTTTGCTACCCTTCACCCAACCATCTACCGCTCTGGAAAAAAACGTCACATATTCTACATAAGTGGTACCAGGTTTCTTGGTGCATTCCCTAAATCTCTGCCTGTACAATTCAGGAGTTAACCCATACCTTGTCATCAGAGCTTCCTTCATGTGTGGATAGGATGTGGTGACATCAGAGGGGAGATCCAGCAGTGTGTCCCGCCCTTCACTCAGGAACCTTCCCCACAACCCTGCTCCCCAATCTCTCTCAGGGACCCGGTGGGAGGACATGGCTACTTCATAGGCCCTGAACCACTGCCCAATATCATCCTGCTTGTAATACTCTTTCACCACATCTTTAGGAATGTGCACCCTTGACTCTGTTGAATTGCTGCCACCAGAGGGAGAGCGGTCTAAACTCTTGGCCTTGAGATCCAACTCCCTCATTTTTACCTCATGCTCCATGGACAGCCTTTGTCTTTCCATTTCCATTTGTAGTTTTGCCATCTCTACTTCATGTGCTCTTGCAGTTATCCTGTCGGCCATCTCCTCTGGCCACAGGCCTCTGCCAGGCTCAGAAGCACCTTCTGGGGGTATCACCTCCAGCACATTCTCTGGGAACTTGGATTCGTACCAGGCCCTCAGCACCTTGGTATACTGCTCCTTGTTTTTCAATCCAGTTTGGTTAATTCTGTACTTGGAGAGGTATCCTTTCAAGACTTCACTTTTGCACCTTAGCAGTGCCCTCTCCTCCCAATCTATGTCATCAACCCCAGAGAATATAGAGGCCGTTCTGCCTCCATTGACTGAGCTAGGCATGGTTTCTTAAAGTGGAGATTCTTCGGCAAAAACAAAATCAATACTGTGTGGCTGCGTTATCGGTCTGAACTCACTACGTGGTGTTCACTCAATCACTGTACATGAATCACAAATGCAAATTCAAATCCTCACCGCTGACCACCAATGTTAGAATTGGGAATCTCTGGTTGGCACAGGTATGCACTTGTGACAAGCAGGGACTCTTACTTCTAAGTCAGGATAAGGGGATCACCCTTTCAAATAACCCCTGCTCACCCTTTAGGTAGTGTGGCGCAAGCAGTCAAGACTATTCTCAGGGCGTCAGAGGTTAAGCATTTGTGAACACATACAGTAATACAATGACACGCCACAAATGGACACCAGTCAAGGTTGTATCAAAAATAGGTTTCTTTATATAAGGCTTAGCACAAGACCAGAATAACGATTAGAAATGACCACAGTATTATTTTAAAGTTCAATGTTCTGGTAGAAAGGCTTAAAATACAACAATAGGCTTCTTTTAGTCAATTATGCTTCTTTTCAGGCTCTGTACGGTTCGTACCTGGATGTGCGACTCGTTGGCATTAAAAACAAGGAAAGTACGAGTCAAACAATCGTTGCGGACTCCGGGGTCCGTGACGTGCAAGCGGCGGTGCGAACAGAACAAAGCACCTTAAGTTCGTGGGGTCCGCGACGGACAGTGCAGGACAAGTTGATGGGTCCGGGTCGTAGTTTCGGCAGCGTATTCGGATGCTGGTCGGGTCGCGGCATCGGGACGCGGTGTTGGTACGGGACCTTCAGGGATACATGTGGATGGCCCGGATCAACTTGCAGAGTCTGTGGCATTCGGCGTTCGAGCCATTCCTTCGGTGCGGATAGGCGGCGACACTTCTCGGCGCCGTACAGCGTACGGGAAGGATCGGTGTGATGCGTCATCTCGGCTCTGAGTACGGCACGTGCAGTACGTTAGCAGCGTACGGACCGTACCTGCGGGACAGCGAAGCTTGGGTCCGGTGTACAGGATTAGGCAGCCAGGGGTGTACGTCTCGAATCGGCGGGGAAGGTTAGGTGCGATGAGGCCGGAAGGAATACGGCGCGTACTAACGCTTTTGGATCAGCGTAGACACACGGTGCCGGGCGGCAAAGACACGGCTTCGCGGCGGATGGAGTACGAGTCGTACTGGGGCCAAATCCAGCGGGAAACAAGCAAGAATTGTCCAGGCAACTCAGTTTTGGAAGGCAGATGAGTCCAATGGTCCTGGGACTCAGTTCAGGGGGCAAGCTCTTCTTCCAAGCCCTTGGAGATTGTTGAAACAAAGTGCAAAGTCTCTCTTAGTCTTTTCCTCTCATTTCTCAGCAAGGCACCCACTGCAGGCCAATCCCCCATGTCAGGGAAAGTTACTCCTCCTTCAGCTTCTTCCAGGTCCTTCTAGTCAGGCAGAGTTTCTTCGTGGTTCAATCAGGATCTGATTTCTTAGGAGCAGGGCTTCTACATTTATACCAAGTTTCTTTTGTCTTTACAGGCCAGGGGGGCCTTAGCATAATCCCAGTCCAGTTCTTTTCAGTGAGGAGCACTTTGTTGTTGGGACTCTGGCTTCTTCTTTCAGCAGGCAGGGCAGAGACATCAGACGCTCCCCAGGGGGTGGAGCCAGCATTGTGGTGGCAGAGCACTGCCCTATTCAGAGGCAAGGTGCACTCCTCCCACCCATCCTGGTGTAATCTCTCTATTCACCACCTGGTAGCCCCAGCCTGTCTCCTGGAACTTCCCAGCCCTGTCACTCAAGCTACCCACAAAGAAGATAGCCCTCCCCTCCAGAGGCGGACTGAAATGGTTAGGCACGCAAAGGCTAACTTTCTAAAAGTAGCATTTGCAAACCCAGGATATTAAAATAACCTTTGCTAAAATATGTATTTTATTATTCTGAGTTCAGGCATACTAAATATGAATTTCTACCATGCTTCCTGAGCCTGCTAGGATTATAGAGTGTTATAATCTAGCAGCCCATTCTGGCCTATGGAGAGCAGGTAGCCTTACAATAGTGAAAAACGAAAATGGCTGTAATTCCCTATTAGGACATGCCACACACTTCAGGGCATGTCCTACCTTATCCTTACAATACCCCCTGCCCTAGGGATCTATGACGTTACAACGCATGCTTTTACAACGTATGCTGTTACAACAAATTTTTTACAACGCAAATGCTGTGACAACGCAAGTCTTTACAACGCAAGTCTTTACATCGACTTGCAGTAGATGGCGTGCTAACATTAAAAAAGGGTAATTTACTATTCTAACTCCAGTCCACGTTGCAGTAGGGAAGGTGTTTGGATAGTAAACTACACTATTTTTAATGTTAGCACGCCATCTAGTGCAAGTCGATGTAAAGACTTGCGTTGTAATGGCATGCGTTGTCACAGCATTTGCGTTGTAATAGTTTCGTTGTAATGGTAGTGCGTTGTAAAAGTTGCGTTGTAAAGGTTGTTCCCCTGCCCTAGGGCCTACCATAGGAGTGGCTAACATGAAGGTAAGGGAAGGTTTAGGGACTGGCAAGTGGGGACACTTGCCCAGTCGGCATGACAGTACCTGACTGCATGCAGGTTCTGCAATAGCAGACCTTAGACACATTTTACCAGGCTGCTTCTGTGGGTGGCACAAGCAGTGCTGCAAGCCCACTAGCAGCATTTGGATATACAAGCCCTTGGCACCCCTGGTGCACTCTACTAGGGACTGATAGTAAACCAAATAAGCCAAACATGGAAGTCAATTCACATAATACATTTTCCCATAGGGAGCACTTGCACTGTGGCACTGGATGGCAGTGGCACAGTGCCCTGAGCAGCTAACACCAGCACAAAAATACATTCAGGCACAGACAAAAATGGAAGGGTGACCCACGCCAATGGTGCCAGGTCTAACAGCAGGTAGGCTAAATAAAGGTTTATTCCAATAGATAATAAGTGCAAAAAGAAAAAAACAATTAGAGTAACCAATTTAAAGAAATTCAAATTGAGTCTAATATAGATACTTGTTGCTTCGCAGGTCGACAGCAAGACTTCCACTACCTCCAGAATCCCGGCCCTCCTCCCTAATATCTAAATAGAATCTTGTAGGGATCTAAACATCACAAGATTTAAATTAGATATTTTGGAAGTTGGTCCTTTGCATCCCTGCGAATTCTACTGCGTCTCTTCAAAAAAGATTAGAGATCAGGTAAGGGACGACGTAGTAACTTGTCAACACAATCTTCATATTTCAGGACTGCACTTTTATGTCAAAGCCTGACTCATATAATCAAAGCATAAGCAAAGACTGGCTTCTAATGCTACTAAAACTTCACAACATGACCGGTTTTAAAACAGGTATATGTCAGCAAATACACGATGTTTCCAAAGGCTTCTCTCACAATCCTTACCCAAATGCACACAGACTCACAGTGTGATTTTAGACAAGCAAAACTATCCTAGGAGTTTACCAAAACTCATTCACTACTCTGGAAGAGTTAATGGTACTGCACACAATCTACATATTTAAGTACACCACATCAGTGTCAAAGCATGACTCATTTAATCAACGCATAAGCAAAGACTGGATTCTAATCCTACAAAAACTTCACAACATGACAGGTTTTAAAACAGTTATCTGTCAGCAAATACATGATGTTACCAAATGCTTCTCTCACAGTGATCCCAAATACACACTAACTCACAGTGTGATTCTAGAAAAGCACCATTATCCCTATGAGTTTACCAAAACTCATTCACTACAGTGCAAGTGGTAAGGGAACTGCACACAATCTACATATTTCACGACTGCAATTTACTGTCAATGCCCGACTCATTTAATGAAAGCATAAGCCATAACTGTCTTCTAATGCTACTAAAACTTGACAACCTGACTGGTTTTAAAACAGTTATCTGTCAGCAAATACACAATGTTACCAAATGCTTCTCTCACAATCCTTACCCAAATGCACACAGACTCACAGTGTGTATTTAGACAATCAACACTATCCTAGGAGTTTACCAAAACTCATTCACTAGTCTGGAAGAGTTAATGGTACTGAACACAATCTACATATTTAAGTACAGCACATCAGTGTCAAAGCATGACTCATTTAATCAACGCATAAGCAAAGACTGGATTCTAATGCTACTAAAACTTCACAACATGACAGGTGTTAAAAAAGTTATCTGTAAGCAAATACATGATATCACCAAATGCTTCTCTCACACTGATCCCAAATACACACTAACTCACACTGTGATTCTAGACATGCACCACTATCCCTAGGAGTTTACCAAAACTCATTCACTACAGTGCAACTGGTAAGGGAACTGCACACAATCTACATATTTCAGGACTTCACTTTTCTGTCAATGCCTGACTCATTTAATCAAATCATAAGCCATAACTGTCTTCTAATGCTACTAAAACTTCACAACATGACAAGTTAAAACAGTTATCTGTCAACAAAATACACAATGTTACCAAATGCTTCTCTCACAGTGGTTCCCAAATGCACACAGACTCACTGTGTGATTCTAGACAAACAACACTATCCTTTGCACTATACCAAAACACATTTCTTCATCTAGAAGTAGTACTACAATTTAGTATAGAAACATAACATAACTCATTTCACAAATTCATAAACAATGACTTGTTTCTAATTCTACCAAAATATAAAAACTGCACAGTTATCTGTTTACAAACACATGAAAAACACAAATGCTTATCACAGAATGGTTTCTACATGCACACACATTGTAGAGAAAAAAAGTACTCCCTACACTTTGCAGGAAAAATACATTAGTCTGATTAAAATCAAAATAGTCTACATACATCCCTTCACAATTAAATAACTCATCTTTCAAGTTCTTTTGTAGATTAAGAAGTATATCAATCACTCACCATATTTTCTTTTACAGAATCTCTGCACTGTGCACCTCTCAGCAAAAGCAAAGAATGAAAAAGTTTCCCTTTCATTTTCCACACATATACATGTAAACATGAAATCACAATCCTTCGCACATAAACTCAAAAGCAAACACACATTTCTATTGGTTAAACATTTCAACCCTTTCCAACTGAAATACATTTCGACCCTTCCCCCAATCTGCCTTCTGCCTGTTACCATAGAAACAGGTCATGGAACACTGCACTGAGCTCACAGGTCACAAGTTCAGCACACAATGTTCCTACACAAGACAAGAAGTGTGCGTGGCTTTTCAACATATCAGCTTATCATATATAATGTTCCTTACAATCTGTTTTTGTTAACCAATAACAATCATACCTTTAAAAAACAGAAATATACACCCTACCTTTCAGTGTAGAAAGTTGTCATACAACCAATGATTTCTTGTCGTTTTTCAAAAAACGTTGCCGTGGATCCGCACACCCACCGCAAGAGAATCCGTGCATCCAACGCGATAGGATGCGCGCACCGTGCACGCATTTCCCCGTGTCCTTCTGGGACCCCCTAAGCACCTCTAGAGGGTCAAAGTATTTTCACTCTGCCCCCTTTGTATGTTTTACACACTTATTCCCCTTGCATCTTCAGCCTCGCTTCTACCGAGGCAGAAAATGGCCGCCAACAGTTCCTGGTTTCGAATGTAGAGAGACACTCGACAGCCAATTAGCATTCAGCGCGCGATCGGGAAGGTGCGCTCGGTTCGGGGAGGGTGCGCTTACGGTGCGGGTACAGTCCGCGGATCCTCTGCGGCTATAGATATCACTAACCTTTTTACCCTAATTTTCTCAGGAACTACTGAACAGATTCACTCTATATATGCAAAAGGCACGAGTCCGAACTGAGGACTACCTCTTTGACAAATTTGGTGTCATTCCGTTCAGCGGTTCGGGCTGTAGCTGCGACAACAGATCCTATGGGAAATTGCATGGGGAAAATGCGTTTTGGGACCCCCCTTTTTTCTCGGCCCCCGCTTGACGGATCACCGCAAAACTTTCAGGGTAGGAGCGGAGCGGAGCTGGCCAAAAGTTTGGAAAATTTCACGAGGATTTGTCAACCGGCGCCAACGTTATTCCAAATAGAATGTTGCGGATTTCCCATGGAAAATAGGTCCTAACTATAACTATCTACTGGCGACCGCCAGTAGATAATGTATATATATTCACTAAAAAAAACATAGGTTTCAGGGACGTTATAATTAGTTGGACATGTGACTCATATAAAACCAGAGAAATTCCCGCGTTATAGTTAGCTGAGCTAACTATAACTCGCACGCCCGCAGTGCACTGGTGATGACGTCACATATTACATCACTCATGACATGGTCAGTGACATCACTGATGACATCACTGATGACATCTCAAATGACATCACTGATGACATCACTGATGACATCATCCAGTGAATGTGTGCTTCTGTAAAGTTTAAATATTTTTCATATATATCTATGCCAAGGTGTATTGAAGAAAGAGTGAATTTACAAGTCTGTGAATGGATTATTTAGTTGGTGCGTGACTGACTGTATAAGTGAGTAATTGAACATGTGTTACTGAATGTATGGGTTAGTGACTAAACTGTGTGAAAGTCTGTATTAATGTCTCAGTTGGTGTATAAGTGGCTGCATGGGTTGGTGAGTAGCTACATGAGTGTCTATATGGGTTATTGATTTGTTGTCTGAGTATCTGTATGAGTGCCTGAGTGTCTGTGTGGGTGGGTGTGGGGGGGTGTGTGACTCTGTGCATACATGTCTGAGTGGGTGATTCACTGGTTGTATGGATTCCAAACTACATCTGGGAAGGGCTGTATGGGTGAGTTAGTGTGTGTATGGGTATGTTGGTGAGTGAATGAATGTCTCACTTGTTTATGTGTGAGTAACTACATATGTTTTAAGGCAGTATATGTGACTGTTGGAGTATATAAATGACTATACGTGAGAGTAAGTTGTTTGAAGGAGTGGGTGTATAAAAGATCGTCTGCTTGTATCAGTGATTGTATAAGACAGTAAGTATGTGTTAGTATCTGCACAAATAAGTGATGTGGTGTGTGTATAAATAACGCAGTTGGTGTGTATAACTGTATACATGAGTAAATGGATATGTGATTGATTCTTTGCATGGCTGACTAGGTGTGTGAGTAACTCTATGGATGAGTGGCAGACTGTGACTGTATGTATAGGTGTATGAGTGCATATTATAGTACTGTATTGATGAGTAACTGCATGTATAAGTGAGTGAATGTGAGTGTAGACCTAGGAAATAGTGGGTGGTAAGTAGTATCTGGCATTGTTGTGTGTATGGTTTCAAAAATAGTAGTCTATGTTTTAGAGTGCGTGTATCAAAGTTTATATTAGGCCATCAGTATGTGCATCAGATTATCAGGTGGATGATGTCATCAGTGATGTCATTTGAGATGTCATTTGAGATGTCATCAGTGATATCACTGACCATGTCATGAGTGATGTAATATGTGAAGTCATCACCAGTGCATTGCGGGTGCGCGAGTTATAGTTAGGTCAACTTACTATAACGGGCGATTTTCTCTGGTTTTATATGAGTCAAATGTCCAACTAACTATAACGTCCCTGTGAGAAGTTGGCCTGGCATATGCTGGTCACTAGTTAAAGTGGCCACCTTGCACCAGTCCAATTCGACTCTTATGATAGATAGGCTTAAGACAACGTTTTAAAGAAAGCTATCCTAGTGGTAGCTGTGGAGAGCAGCCTTCAGGCTAAGCCTCAGAGGAATATAAAGCAGCTTGTTTTACCTTATAATTTCTTGAATTACCAAATGAAAGGACACCACACAGGTATATATATCAAATATATATGCATTTATTACTAGACACACTCTACTAATCTCTTTATGAGATTAGAAGTCAGGAACATATGCAAATATCAACGTTTCACAATAAGTTAAGCACAAATATGGCTGGGGCTCTAGGGGCATACCAGACCATATACTAAAAAAGAGGTTTAGGAAAGTTGACTTGCAAGGGGACAAGGCCTAGGGCCTGTAGAATCGCTGGGGACTCATTAATCCACCCAAGGCAGGTAAGTAAAGGACCCACGGGAGACACGTGCAGTGTGAGAACAGAGCCGCGGTTTCCCTATTGATTTCAATGGAGCAAGTCGTGGTTGGATTTTTAAAGTTTAAGGGTACTTCTAGAGAGTCTACAAGCAAGCCACTTACAAGGTAAGTAGTTCGAGGGCCAATGCCCACAGGGTCACGTCGTCGTTTTCAATGAAAGCCGAAGAAGTTTTGCTGCTTGTGAAGACTGGAGAAGTGTCCGGTGGAATCCAAGGCTGGATTCAAGATGAAGAAGACCTGAAAGCAGAAGGGACAGTGTTCACAGTCACTTGCCAGGGACCCGGGGCTAGGAAGATGGATGCCCACGGAAGTCGGGTGATTTCAGGTGATCAAGGGTGTTTTTGACTCTTCAGCCACGAGGTCCAGGAGGCATCGACGACAACCAGGAGCCGGATTCGGAGTGTCCCACATAGTCTGCAGTTTACTAAGGTCTCGGCAACCGGATTGGAGCCAACAAGCTTTGGCAACAGCAAATCTTGTGGAATGTGAAGAAAGTCAGCGGTGCACACCAGCAAGGTCTGAGGGGCTCACCCCATGAGGGTAAGTCAGGACAAGCCAGGAGCAACCAGGGAAGCCCTTTGGTTTGATGAGAAAGTCTTCAGGGGACCCACAAGCCAGCCGGCAAGGGATCGCAAAGACACCTCATGAGGATTTGCTTCACAGGAGCCCAAGGTCACACGGGACGAGGTAGGCCTCTGATTTTCGAGAGAAATCCTGCCGGAGGCTTGGACGACACGTGGTCCAATGCACAAGTTCATAGAATGTCGAAAAGGGGTTGCACTCGACAATTGTGCACGGTACGTGGGTATTGGTGTTCCTCGTCACTCGTGGGGTCCACTTGCCTTAGCTCTGCTAGGGACTCACAATGGCCGTCAAGAAGTCAGGAAATCCACTTCTGGGGCTGCAGGGACTTCGGACTCCGGCGGGAGCGGGAAAGTTTGCGACCGTTGATTCAAGTTTTTGGTGCCTGCCAAGCAGGGGAGTCACTCCTTGACTCCAAGGGAGATTCTTCAGTCTTCCAAAGGTAGTGGAACATCGAAGGTCCAGGATTCTTCTTGTAGAGCGTCGTCCAGGGATATCTGACTTGCAATGGCAAGGGTTCCCTAACTTATACTAAAGGAAAGGGAGGGACTAGCTCTATGACCACTCCTCTGGGAGGGTCAGGGGAGTCGGTGGTTACACCCACTTTCCTTTGTCCAGTTTCACGCCAGAGCAGGGGCAGGTAGCCCCTGAACCGGTTTGAGCTGGCATATGCACAGAGGAGCCTACTGCTCCCCCAATGCACCCACCCAGCCCCAATACACTAAGGGGCATATCAACAAGGGCTTTATCTCTGCTTTTTTGGCTTTAAAAGCCAAAAAAGCAGAGATAAAACTAGCACCCTATCAATAACAGGGTGCTAACACGCAAATTTGCATGTTATCACCCTTTCACTCTACGCTTCCCCTTGCATCTCTAATGAGATGCAAAGTCGGCGTTCCAGAGTAAAATAATAGGAGAAATGTCGCTAAGCGACATTTCTCCTATTATCAAGAATGTCGCTAACCCTGTTAGAGACAAAAAAAGCGGTTAACGCTGCTTTTTTACGTCTGCTAATTTTCTGACTTAGCCATGATATTCTATGGAAGGAGGATATCATGGCTAAGTTTGCCTGTCCCTATCAACAAGGTAACGTGTGATTATCGCTGGGTTTCCAGCGATAATCTCACGTTACCCTGTTAGCGTGTAGATTTTTATCGCTATTGAGATAAGCGTTGCTAATAGCACGCTATCTCAGCGATAAAAATTCACGCTAGCCGGCGATAATTATCCTCACGCTAAGAGCGCTGAGCGATAATTATCGCCGGTTGTTGTTGATATGCCCCTTAGTCCTGTCTGGGAGGTGGTTATACCTCCCTGTGACAGGATGCCTATTGTTGGGCCTCCTCCACTGCGAGTGTCAGTCAGCATCAGGAGGGCAGCCCAGTGTCTGTGCTGGTGGCATCCATTTTGTGATGCCAGGGCTCTTTCAGATTTCTACCGTGACACGTTTTGATGCAGTCATTCCAAAGTTAGCATTTACCGATAGGTTATAATGCACTTGAGAGTATATGGTTTTACCGCATCCACAAACAACCACAGAGAATAGACTCTGCCAGCTGCAGAGGGGCCCTGCTCATGCAGAGGCACCCCCTCACATTGTAAACCAAGCACCCTGCCCTCAGGATTGATAGGGCCTGCCTTAGGGGTGACTGATAGGTTTATATGTGTGTGTAAGGTGAGATATAGGAACCTATACCTCAGTGAGGAGTGCTAACACTACCTCACTCAGGCTGCAGTAGCAGGCCTGTGATGTCAGATTTAGTCTGCTTCCCAGGGGTGGAATAATACATGCTTCAGCCCCTGGTAGGCCTGTGAAGTACCTATGCCCATGGTACCTAAGGTACCATATACTAGGGGCTCATAAGGTACCACAGTATTCAATCACTAGTACATCTAATATGCACTCCAAGTTGTTTAGAGAGAACAAAGAGACTGGGTCCCTGATTAGCAGGGACCCAGCCAGACTATAGCCAGAAACCAGTGTAAACATCAGAAAAAACGTGGGGGCAACATAAATGCAGATCCTACTCTCCTACATAGCCCCTGAACCGGTTTGAGCTGGCATATGCACAGGGGAGCCTACTGCTTCCCCGGTGCAGGACTTCAAAGCACTCCAGGAGTGCACCCACCCAGCCCCAATACACTAAATCCTGTCTGGAAGGTGGTTACACCTCCCTGTGATTTGATGCCTATTGTTGGGCCTCCTCCACTGCGAGTTTCAGTCAGCAGCAGGAGGGCGGCCCAGTGTCTGTGCTGGTGGCATCCATTTTGTGATGCCAGGCTCTTTCAGATTTCTACCGTGTTTCCACAGTAGGTACATGTCCATCCCTCTAGAAGGGTGGGATCATACTCCCACACCAGTTACTGGCGTGGGGGTATGATTCAAAGGCATTTGACACCAAACACAACATGTTTTGATGCAGCCATCCCAAAGTTAGCATTTATTGCTAGGTTATAATGCACTTAAGAGTATATGGTTTAACCGCATCCACAAACAGCCACAGAGAATAGACTCTGCCAGCTGCAGAGGGGCCCTGCTCAGGCAGAGGCACCCCCTCACATTGTAAACCAAGCACCCTGCCCTCAGGATTGATAGGGCATGCATTAGGGGTGACTGATAGATTTATATGTGTGTGTATGGTGAGATATAGGGAACCTATACCTCAGTGAGGAATGCTAACACTATCTCACCCAGGCTGCAGTAGCATTCCTGTGGTGTCATATTTAGTCTGCTTCCCAGGGGTGGCATAATACATGCTTCAGCCCCTGGTAGGCCTGTGAAGCACCTATTCCCTTGGTACCTAAGGTACCATATACTAGGGGCTCATAAGGTACCACAGTATCCAATCACTACTGCATCTAATATGCACTCCAAGTTGTTTAGAGAGAACAGAGAGACTGGGG
Organism: Triturus cristatus; assembly: GCF_964204655.1. Lineage (NCBI taxonomy): Eukaryota > Metazoa > Chordata > Amphibia > Caudata > Salamandridae > Triturus > Triturus cristatus. Next base: position 762,557,866 of record NC_140583.1, read on the forward strand.
CCCTGATTAGCAGGGACCCAACCAGACTATAGCCAGAAACCAGTGTTAACATCAGAAAAAAAGTGGGGGCAACATAAGTGCAGATCCTACTCTCCTACACCCTGGCAGTGCAAATTCTACTCCTACCTACTTCCCCATTTGCCCACAGCCGCGTGGCTTGCCAGTCAGCAGCCACCAACCAAGGGCCCCCTGCCTTCCATAGGATAACATTGGGCCTAACTCACTCTGCACCTGGCTGTCCCTGTGCCGCTAAGGTTGTAACAACTGTACTTACCTGACACTGGGAGACCCCTGAGTCTATGCCAGGCACCTTAACTCTGCCAGTCGAGTACTTACCCAAAAGCCGATAACTCACTTTTCTTCCATAGGGTAACATTGACTGGTTTCTCTTGAAATTTCTTCTAAGTGTGGAGTTTCTAAACTTTAAAATATTCACCTAAAATCAACAGAGTAATGAAAATGGAAATACTCACCTCCTATTAGGAGAGATCCCAATGCTGGATGTTGGTGCCCAGCACTGACCCTGAAAAGTACTTACAACCGTACTTACCACTAACTCAATTTTCTTACATAGGAAACCATTGACTGTTTTTCTGTGAAATTTCATCTAAAGTGTCAATTTTTGCAAACTACCAATATTCTTTAAAAATCGTACCAACTGTGAAAACGTAATTACTTACCTGTTTTAGATAGATGTCCCAGTACTGAGCCTAGGATCCAACACTGGCCTAGAAAAAGTAACGATAACCCCACTTACCTGCTAAGTGAATTTCCTCCCATAGGATAACATTGGTAATTTGATTAGAAAAAGTTTCGGTGTCATCTTTTAAAATAGCAAAATATTGCTTAAAAATCTCAACAGTAACTAAAGCGTATTTACTCACTTATTTCCAAGAACAATCCCAGGACTGCATCTAGGATCCAGTCCTGGAGTTAGAAAAGTAATCCTGAAAGTAATCAATTGTATATAACTTGAAATTCCCATTGAGCTCAATGTATTATTGTGTTTGAAATTGTGTTGCCTATTGCAACAAACTGTAACTATTGCATTCAAAAGTCAATTGCCTATTGCAAAGTATTTAACTAAAGCATCTCCTTCTGAGAAAGTATATTTTGATACCTATTGTTGGTTCTAAAATAAAACAACCGTATATTTTTATATACAAACCATTGGCCTAGAGTTCAGTTCTTGAGTGTGTGAGACCATTTGCTGACTGAGTTTGTACAACAACTGCTTTACACTGTTCTCTGATACTGCCTTACTGCTCGACCAAGCTACCACTTTAGAGAGCAAGGTTATATCAAACTTTAGACTCTGCCAAATCTCTGGAGACTGTGGACTCTGTACGCACTGTACCTATTTGGGAACAGTATATACAGAGCCACTTTCCTACACACGTCCACCACCACCACGTCCACCACCACCACATCCACCACCACATCCACCACCATCACTTCCACCACCACCACGTCCACCACCACCATGTCCTCCATCACCGCCATGTCTACCACCACCATGTCCTCCACCACCACCACGTCCACCACCACCACCACGTCCACCATCACCATGTCCACTACCACCACATCCACCACATCTACCACCAACACATCCACCACTACCACCACCACGTCCACCACATCCACCACCACCGCATCCACCACCACCACGTAAACCACCACCACATACACCACCACCATGTCCACCACTACCACGCCCACCACCACATCCACCACCACCACCATGTCCACCACTACCACATCCACCACCACACCCACTACCACCATGCCCACTACCACCACGTCCACCACCACAACCACCACCACCATGTCCACCACCACATCCACCACCACTACTTCCACCACCACCACATCCACAACCACCACCATATCCACCACCACGTCCACCACCACCATGTCTACCACCAACAAGGCCACCACCACCACCAAATCCACCACCACCACGTTCACCACCACCACACCCACCACCACGTCCACCACCACCACGTCCACAACCACCATCACATCCACCACCACCACATCCACCACCACTACCATGTCCACCACCAACAAGGCCACCACCATATCCACCACCACCATGTCCACCATCACCACGTCCACCACCACCACCACATCCACCACCACGTCCACCAACACGTCCACCACCACCACGTCCGCGTCCACCACCTCCACCACCTCCACCACCACCATGTCCACCACCACATCTACCACCACCACGTCCACCATGACCACCACATCCACCAGCATGTCCACAACCACCACCACGTCAACACCATGTCCACTGCCACCACCACCACCACCATGTCCACCACCACCACACCCAACACCATGTCCATACCACCACGTCTACCTCCACCACCATGTGTACCACCATGACCACCACCACCACATCCACCGCTACCACCACCACCATGTCCACCACCACCACCACCACGCCCACCACCACCACATCCACCACCACCATGTCCTCCACCACCCCATCCACCACCATCACCACCACGTCCACCACCATGTCCACCACCACCATATCCACCGCCAACACGTCCAACACCACAACATCCACCAACACCACCATGTCCACCACAAACAAGGAAACCACCACCACCATATCCACCACCACGTCCACCACCACACTGTCCACCACCACATCCACCACACCCACCACCACACCCACCACCACATCCACCACCATGTCCCCCACCACCACATCCCACCACCACCACGTTCACCACCACGTCCACCACCACCACATCCACCACCACCATGTCCACCACCACCACCACGTCCACTACCACCACAACGTCCACTGGGCATAGGTACTTCACAGGCCTACCAGGGGCTGAAGCATGTATTATGCCACCCCTGGGAAGCAGACTGAATCTGACACTACAGGCCTGCTACTGCAGCCTGGGTGAGATAGTGTTAGAACTCCTCACTGAGGTATAGGTTCCTATATCTCACATTACACACATATATAAACCTATCAGTCACCCCTAAGGCAGGCCCTATCAATCCTGAGGGCAGGGTGCTTGGTTTACAATGTGAGGGGGTGCCTCTGCATGAGCAGGGCCCCTCTGCAGCTGGCAGAGTCTATTCTCTGTGGCTGTTTGTGGATGCGGTTAAAGTATATACTCTTAAGTGCATTATAACCTACCGGTAAATGCTAACTTTGGAATGAATGCATCAAAACATGTCGTGTTTGGTGTCAAACAACTTGGAATCATACCCCCACACCAGTAACTGGTGTGGGAGTATGATCCCACCCTTCTAGAGGGGATGACATGTACCTACTGTGGAAACACGGTAGAAATCTGAAAGAGTCCTGGCATCACAAAATGGATGCCACCAGCACAGACACTGGGCTGCCATCCTGCTGCTGACTGAAACTCACAGTGGAGGAGGCCCAACAATAGGCATCCTGTCACAGGGAGGTGTCACCACTTTCCAGACAGGATTTAGTGCATTGGGGCTGGGTGGGTGCACTCCTAGAGTGCTTTGAAGTGCTGCACTGGGGGAGCATTAGGCTCCTCTGTGCATATGCCAGCCCAAACTGGTTCAGGGGCTACCTGCCCCTGCTCTGGCGTGAAACTGGAAAAAGCGAAGTGGGTGTAACTCCCCTGACCCTCCCATAGGAGTGGTCATAGAGCTAGTCCCTCCCTTTCATTTAGTATAAGATAGGGAAACCTTGCCATTGAAATCAGATATCCCTGGATGACGCTCTACAAAAAGAATCCTGGCCCTTTGATGTTCCACTACCTTTGGAAGACTGAAGAATCTCCCTTGGAGTCAAGGAGTGACTCCCCTGCTTGGCAGGCACCAAAAACTTGAATCAACGGTCGCAAACTTTCCTGCTCCCGCCGGAGTCCGAAGTCCCTGCGGCCCCAGAAGTAGATTTTCTGACTTCACGACGGCCATTGTGAGTCCCCAGCAAACTTGAGGCGAGTGGACCCCACGAGTGACGAAGAACAGCAATACCCGGGTACCAAGGAACTATTGTTAAGTGCAACCCCTTCATGACGTTCTACGAACTTGTGCATTGGACCACATATGGTCCAAGCCTCCAGCAGGATTTTCCTTGAAAATCAGAAGCCTACCTCGTCCCGAGTGACCGTGGGCTCCTGTGAAGCAAACCCTCATGAGGCATCTTCATGATCCCTTGCTGGCTGCCTTGCGGGTCCCCTGAAGGCTTTCTCATCAAACCAAAGGGCTCCCCTGGTTGCTCCAGGCCTGCCCTGACTTACCCTTGCTGGGTGAGTCCCTCAGATCTTGCTGGTCTGCACCGCTGACTTTCTTCAATTTCCACAAGACTTGCTGTTGCCAAAGCTTGTTGGCTCCAATCCGGTTGCCGATACCTCAGTAAGATGCAGACTTTGAGGGACACTCCGAATCCAGCTCCTGGTCATTGTTGACACCTCCTGGACATCGTGGCTGAAGAGTCAAAACACCCTAGATCACCTGAAATCTCCCGACTTCCGTGGGCATCCATCTTCCTGGCCCCGGGTCACTGGCAAGTGACTGTGAACACTGTCCCTTCTGATTTCAGGTCTTCTTCATCTTGAATACAGCCTTGGATTCCACCGGACACGTCTCCAGTCTTCACAAGCTGCAAAAGTTCTTCGGCTTTCATTGAAAACGACGACGTGACCCGACACCAAAAGACACCTATGCACCCGGCTTCCCTGGGTGAGGTAACTCGTGCACTCCGGTGCTCCTGTGGGTGTTGGCCCTCGAACTACTTACCTTGTTAGTGGCTTGCTTGTAGACTCTCTAGAAGTACCCTAAAACTTTAAAATTCCAACCGTGACTTGCTCCATTGAGATCAATAGGGAACCCGCGGCTGTGTTCTCACACTGCACACGTCTCCCGTGGGTCCTTTACTTACCTGCCTTGGGTAGATCAGTGAAGCTCCAGCGATTCTACAGGCCCTAGGCCTTGTCCCCTTGCAACTCGACTTTCCTAAACCTCTTTTTTAGTATATGGTCTGGCACACCCCTAGGGCCCAGCCATATTTGTGCTTAACTTATTGTGAAACATTGATATTTGAATGTGTTCCTTACTTCTAATCTCATAAAGAGATTAGTAGAGTGTGTCTAGAAATAAATACATATATATTTGATATATATACCTGTCGGGTGTCCTTTCATTTGGTAATTCAAGAGATTATAAGGTAAAACAAGCTGCTTTACATTCCTCGGAGACTTAGCCTGAAGGCTGCTCTCCACAGCTACCACTAGGATAGCTTTCTTTAAAAGGTTGTCTTAAACCTATCTCCCATAAGAGTCAAATTGGACTGGTGCAAGGTGTCCACTATAACTAGTGACCAGCATATGCCAGGCCAACTTCTCACACCCTCTCCCTGACCTGCTCTCACAGAACCCTGATGATGGGTCAGTAGATGGTGTTGCTTTGGAAAGCAGCCTCACTGACCATCAGCAAACTGAATGCAGACAAGTTCTGCAGCAGTTCAGACATATGTTTAGCCTGACCCCTAGTCAGACTTCCTGGTCCACCCATGAGGTGGACACTGGAGACAGTCTGCCTGTCAAGAGTAAAATCTACAGGCAACCTGACCATGTCAGGGACTGTATAAGGACTGAAGTCCAGAAAATGTTGGAACTAGGTGTAATTGAGCCTTCAGATAGCCCTTGGGCTAGTCCAGTAGTCCTTGTGCCTAAACCTCATACCCAGGGTGGTAAGAAAGAAATGAGGTTTTGTGTAGACTACAGAGGCCTCAATGCAGTCACCAGGACTGATGCCTATCCAATTCCCAGGGCAGATGAGCTCATTGATACTTTGGCCTCAGCCAAATATCTGAGTACATTTGATCTAACAGCTGTCTACTGGCAAATCAAGTTAGCTGATGATGCCAATGCCAAAACAGCATTTTCAACCCCTGGTGGGCACTACCACTTTGTGGTGATGCCCTTCGGTTTGAAAAATGCACCTGACACTTTTCAGAGGTTGGTGAACAAAGTTCTGACAGGTATGGAAACTTATTGCTCAGCTTATCTAGATGATATTGCTGTCTTTAGTTCCACCTGGCAGTATCACCTGGTCCACCTCAGAAACGTTTTGGAGGCCCTGCAAAAGGCAGGCCTCACTATCAAGGCCACTAAGTGCCAGATAGGGCAGAGGCAGGTTGTGTACCTGGGCCACCTTGTAGGTGGAGGCCAGGTTCAACCATTGCAGAGCAAAATCCAGACCATAATGGAATGGGTAGCTCCAACCACCCAGACACAGGTGAGAGCCTTTTTAGGCCTGACTGGGTACTATAGGAGGTTTGTTAAGGGAAATGGATCTATAGTGACCCCTTAAATGATCTTACCTCAAAGAAAATGCCAAATAAGGTTCAGTGGACAGCTATCTGTCAAAAGGCATTTGAAGACCTAAAGCAGGCCATGTGCACTGCCCCCATTTTACAGAGTCCAGACTACACAAAAAAGTTAATTGTCCAAACAGATGCTTCTGAGCTGGGTGTGGGAGCTGTACTGTCTCAACTGAATGATGAACGTCAAGACCAGCCAGTAGCTTTTATAAGCAGAAGGCTGACCCCTAGAGAGAAACGTTGGTCAGCTATAGAGAGGGAGGCCTTTGCTGTGGTGGGGGCCCTGAAGAAGCTGAGGCCATACTTGTTTGGAACTCACTTCATAGTTCAGACTGACCACAAGCCCCTCCTATGGCTTAAACAGATGAAAGGTGAAAACCCAAAATTGCTAAGGTGGTCCATTTCCATACAGGGGATGGACTATACAGTGGAACATAGACCTGGGACCCAACATGCCAATGCAGATGAACTCTCAAGGTATTTCCACTTAGAACATGAAGACTCAACTGGTCAAGGTTCGTTTAGTGTCCCTGCGTTTTGGGGGGTTGTGTAGGAGAGTAGGATCTGCACTTATGTTGCCCCCACTTTTTTTCTGATGTTAACACTGGTTTCTGTCTATAGTCTGGCTGGGTCCCTGCTAATCAGGGCCCCAGTCTCTCTGTTCTCTCTAAACAACTTGGAGTGCATATTAGATGCACTAGTGATTGGATACTGTGGTACCTTATGAGCCCCTAGTATATGGTACCTTAGGTACCAAGGGCATAGGTACTTCACAGGCCTACCAGGGGCTGAAGGATGTATTATACCACCCCTGGGAAGCAGATTAAATCTGACACCACAGGCCTGCTACTGCAGCCTGGGTGAGGTAGTGTTAGCACTCCTCACTGAGGTATAGGTTCCTATATCTCACCTTACACACACATATACACCTGTCAGTCACCCCTAAGGCAGGCCCTATCAATCCTGAGGGCGGGGTGCTTGGCTTACAATGTGAGGGGGTGCTTGTGCATGAGCAGGGCCCCTCTGCAGCTGGCAGAGTCTATTCTCTGTGGCTGTTTGTGGATGCGGTTAAACCATATACTCTTAAGTGCATTATAACCTACCGGTAAATGCTAACTTTGGAATGACTGCATCAAAACATGTCGTGTTTGGTGTCAAACAACTTGGAATCATACCCCTACACCAGTAACTGGTATGGGAGTATGATCCCACCCTTCTAGAGGGGACGACATGTACCTACTGTGGAAACATGGTAGAAATCTGAAAGAGCCCTGGCATCACAAAATGGATGCCACCAGCACAGACACTGGGCTGCCCTCCTGCTGCTGACTGAAACTCGCAGTGGAGGAGGCCCAACAATAGGCATCCTGTCACAGGGAGGTGTCACCACCTTCCAGACAGGCTTTAGTGTATTGGGCTGTGTGGGTGCACTCCTAGAGTGCTTTGAAGTCCTGCACTGTGGGAGCAGTAGGCTCCTCTGTGCATATGCCAGCTCAAACCAGTTCAGGGGCTACCAGCCCCTGCTCTGGTGTGAAACTGGACAAAGGGAAGTGGGTGTAACCACCTACTCCCCTGACCCTCCCATAGGAGTGGTCATAGAGCTAGTCCCTCCCTTTCCTTTAGTACAAGATAGGGAAACCTTGCCATTGCAAATCAGATATCCCTGGATGACACTCTACAAGAAGAATCCTGGCCCTTCGACGTTCCACTACCTTTGGAAGACTGAAGAATCTTCCTTGGAGTCAAGGAGTGACTCCCCTGCTTGGCAGGCACCAAAAACTTGAATCAACGGTCGCAAACTTTCCCGCTCCCGCCGGAGTCCGAAGTCCCTGCAGCCCTGGAAGTTAATTTCCTGACTTCACGACGGCCATTGTGAGTCCCTAGCAGAGTTAAGGCGAGTGGACCCCACGATTGACGAGGAACAGCAATACCAACAAGGCCACCACCACCACCATATCCTCCACCACCACGTCCACCACCACCACACCCACCACCACATGCACCACCACCATGTCTACCACATCCACCACCACCACCACGTCCACTACCACCACACCCACCACCATGTCTACCACCACCATGTCCACCTCCACCATGCCCACCACCACCACCACATCCACCACCACATCTACCACCACCACATCCACCACCACCATGTCCACAACCACCACCACGTCCACCACCACCACCACCACGTCCAGCACCACCATGCCCAGCACCACGTCCACCACCACCACCACATCCACCAATGCCACCATGTCCACCACCACGTCAACCACTACCACATCCATCACAACCACCAAGTCCAACATCATCACCACCACACCCACCACCACCACATTCACCACCACCACCACCATGTCCACCATGTCCACCACCACACCCACCACCACCACATCCACCACCACCATGTCCTCTACCACCATGTTCTCTACCACCATGTCCACCACCACGTCCACCACCACCAGCACCTCCACCGCCACCACCACATCCAGCACCACAACATCTACCACATCCACCACCACAGCCACCACCACCACTTCCACCACCACTGCATCCACCACCACCACCATGTCCACCACCACTACCATGTCTACCACCACCACATTCACCACCACGAACACCACATTCACCACATCCACCACCTCCACGTTCACCACCACACTGTCCACCACCATGTCCACCACCACACCCACCACCACATCCACCACCACCACCACATCCACCACCACCACAAACACTACCACCTCTACCACTACCACGTCCACCACCACCACGTCCACCACCACCACGTCAACCACCATCATGTCCACCACCACTACTTCCACCACCACCACATCCACATCCACCACCACGTCCATCACCACTGCCACGTCCATCACCACCACATCCACCACCACATCCACCACCACCACATCCACCACCATGTCCACCACAATGTCCACAACTACCTTGTCCACCACAAGCATGTCCACCACCACCATGTCCACCACCACGTCCACCACCACCACAGCGTCTAACACCACCAAATCCACCACCACCACCACATCCACCACATCTACCACCAACAAGGTCACCACCATATCCACCACCACTTCACCACCACACTGTCCACCACCATGTCTACCACCACGCCCACCACCACATCCACCACCACTACAACATCCACCACCACAACCACTACCACTACCATAACCACCACCACCACCCCCACCACGTCCACCACCATGTCCACCATGTCCACCACCATCATGTCCACCACCACTACATCCACCACATCCACATCCACCACCACCACCACATCCATCGCCACTACCATGTCCATCACCACCACATCCACCACCACATCCACCACCACATGCAACACCATGTCCACCACCACATCCACCACCACATCCACCACCACGTCCACCACCATATCTCCCACCACCATGTCTACCACAAGCATGTCCACCACATCCAGCACCACCACCACTGTGTCCACCACCACGTCCACCAACACCTCCACCATGTCCACCACCACATCCACCACCACCACATCTACCACCACCACCACCACCACCATGTCCACCACCACGTCCAGCACCAACACATCCACTACTACCACCATGTCCACCCCCACATCAACCACCATGTCCACCACGCCTACCACCATACTGCCCAGCACCACGTCCACCACCATGTCCACCACCACAACCACCACGTCCACCACCACTACGTCCACCACCATGTCCACCACCATGTCCACCACCACAACATCCACCATGTCCACCACCCTCACATTCACCACCACCACCATGTCCACCACCACCACCATGTCCACCACCACCACCACCACATCCACCACCACTGTCATGTCTACCACCACGTCCACCACCACGACATCTACCACCACCACGTCCACCACCACCACCACGTCCACACCCACTACCACCACACCCACCACCACCATGTCTACCACCACCACCACATCCACCACCACAACATCGACCACATCCACCACCACCACCACATCCACCACCACCACATCCACCACCACCACATCCACCACCACGTCCACCACCATATCCACCACCACCATGTCCACCACAAGCATGCCCACCACATCCAGCACCACCACCACCATGTCCACCACCACATCCACCAACACCTCCACCATATCCACCACCACATCCACTACCACCACATCCACCACCACCACCACCATGTCCACCACCACGTCCAGCACCAACACATCCACCACCACCACCATGTCCACCACCACATCAACCACCATGTCCACCACGTCTACACTGCCCAGCACCACATCCACCACCACGTCCACCACCACAACCACCACGTTCACCACCACCACATCCACCACCATGTCCACCACCATGTCCACCACCACAACAGCCACCATGTCCACCACCCTCACGTCCACGACCACCACCATCTCCACCACCACCACCATTTCCACCACCACCACATCCTTCACATCCACCACCACAATGTCTACCACATCTACCACCACCATGACCATCACCACCATGTCCACCACTACCACGTCCACCACCACCACCACCACATCCACCACCACTGTCATGTCTACCACCACGTCTACCATCACGACATCTACCACCACCACGTCCACCACCACCACCACGTCCACACCCACCACCACCACACCCACCACCACCATGTCCACCACCACCACCACATCCACCACCACAACATCGACCACATCCACCACCACCACCACATCCACCACCACCACATCCACCACCACCACCACTATGTCTACCACCATGTCCACCACCACCATGTCCACCACCACCACGTACACCACCACATCCACCACCCCACCACCATGTCCACCACCACCACCACATCCTCCACTACCACGTCCACCACCATGTCCACCACCACCATATCCTCCACCACTTCCACCACCATGTCCACCACCACCACATCCACCACCACCACGTCCACCACCACATCCAATACCACCATGTCCACCACCTCCACATCCACCACCACCACACCCACCACCACCACCACGTCCACAACCAACAAGGTCACCACTGTTGCGAAAACCTCAAGGCACTCGTGTGCACTCATGTGTAAATGAACAGCCCCTTCATTGAGCTTGAATTGTGAACGGTTCATTGACTCGTTCGATACCTGGGAATTGAGAACTGTTATTTGACTTTGTCATTGTTTATGTTGAATAATGTCCCAAGTGTACAGGAACGATGTTTTTACACTTCCTTGAACGCGTTCTCATTGAAATGTCCACGTGTGCAAGTGGATCCATAGCAATCATGTGCAGAACTGTCTAGATGCATGCGCTGATTGAAACACATACAAGTACATGCATTTTAGATGCACGCGCTGATTGGAACACATGCAAATACACACGTTTACCGGAACGCGTGTCCTTCCCCTATTTAAACCCCACCCGCCTTGTTTTCGTGCTTCGCTTCAGAACGCGCTACCTACCTGACTCCGTGCGAACCAAGTCCGACGTTCCAGCTGGTTTCCTGCTTATCTGGCGTCTGCATCCTTGCTCAAGGAAGAGTCTTCGTCTGCTGGGAGTCCCGGTGAATGGTTCTTCCGCGTCCTCGCTACCCTTCGTGATTTCCTGCACAGACACAGAAAAGGAACAAGTAAACAATTGGTTACCAGGCAACACCCAAAGAAGTTAATGTAACATTCTCAGCGAATCTACATACGTGGTAAGAGTTTATTTACCTCGACAATTATTCTTGCTTAACCAAGCATAGAAAAGCCACGAAAAAGAACTTAAACATTTCTTCGAACTTTAAAAAGACCGAAAGGCATCAAAGACTTTTGAAGACTTTTATTTTGCTGATAATCACAGTAGAAGTCGTTAGCTTGGCAAATTTAAGGCTGACGAACTAAAAATAGACACTGAATGATTATGTGAAGTGTTATTAATAATGTGATATTTTCTTTTGGTATTGTTAATTTGACGGCTCCGTTTTTAGGGCAACTAAAGAACAGAAGCAAGGTATATAAGTGACACGGAGAATGTATCAAAGATATTGTTTAATGCTGATGATTAAGATGTAAGCAGAATAATTATTTGTTTATGTTTATTTAAGGAACGTTAGGCAACGCTATAGCGGCTAACTGTCTAAACAATTCGCAATTGAATTCAAGAGCTGATTACAATCCGGATTTGTTGCAGTGGTATGTTTAATGAAACAAATAATATTGAGAAACAAACGAATGTTGAATTGACGAACGCTAGAGTCAAGAGTGAACTTATGTGTTATTTTACTCTGTCACTTGCAGTGTGAACCAAAATCTAATAAGTCGGACATCAGTCCAAGCCAGTCACCCTTCCCTGAGAACAGACACTTGTAATCAGGAGCCAGAATTCCAGTCCAGACCAGGCACCCTTCCCTGAGAGAGGCGTCCTTTGGAATCCAGAAATATTTGTTTCTCTTCTCTCTTGTCTCCTCCAATTCCCCCCTTTCCTTCGGAATCAGACAGTGTCACGAGTTAAACCCTTTTGTGGTTCTGGTTGGTTTTGAGGGGCTTCGGGGACAAGCAGCATTGAAGAAGGAACAACCGGAGTCCAGGTGGGTGAACTCGCAACAGAAAGCGAAGCCCAACAAACCTATCTTAGTTCCTTCTTCAATTCTGAGTTATGGATTTGGAGGAAGAAGCCATGAATCCAGCACAATTAACCCAATTAGTGAGAAAACTTACAGAAGAAATGCAGGAACTAAGGCAAGAAAACCAGGCCCTTAGACACGAGTTAGATAAAACTAAAACCGGGTTTACTAGCTGGAGGGATCCTAATTTAGAACCACATAAACCTCTTATTTCACCAGCAAAATTTGGTTCCCCCTATACCTTCCCTACCACAAGCCAAAATCAGAGTCCGGAACAAAATCTTCAAGTTACCGTGGTCTCCCCCAGTCCCATTCCATTAGCTAACCCGGAACGTTTTACCGGGGACAGTAGCAGATTTTCCATCTTCATGAGCCAGTGCCAGTTACATTTTTTATGCAAACCACAGATTTTTACTACTGATACTTCAAAGGTAGCCTTTATTATTTCATACCTTGGGGGGGGTAGCGGCCAATTGGGCAATGCCCCTAGTGGATTCCAATGACCCTTTATTACACAATTTGATGGACTTTAAGGCAGCAATGTCAAGTCTATTTGCAAAACACGTGTTCATTCATGCTTCGGACAACGAGCTCTTAAACCTGCGTCAGGGATCAAAAGATCTAATCACATACGTCACTAATTTCAATAGGTTATTGTCAGAAACACATTGGCCTGAAGGTAAACGGATATCTCTATTCTACCGAGGGCTCCGAGATGATCTTAAAGACTCATTAGCACACATAGTTGACTTGCCAGAAGATTACACAGAATTTTTAGACCTAGTTGTAAAACTTGACCATAGGTTAGGTGAACGGAAAAGTGAAAAACCTAGGGGGGATTTCAGGGCCCTACATTTCAAGTTGGAAAAGAAAGAGGTTGAAGATAAGACATCCCTCCCGGAACCCATGCAGCTAGGTGGTCTAAAAGGTCCTCTTTCCACTGAAGAAAAAGATCGTAGAAGAAAACACAATCTTTGCCTCTACTGTGGTAAAGCAGGGCATTACGCCAAGGATTGTTCAAATAAAGTAAATAAACGAAAAGGAGTGGCAACACTAGAAGTCCCAACTAAGGAATCGGAAAACTAGTTAGCCCAGGAAAAGAAGAGGTTGTTTTCTCGGGACAATCCGTAGTCCAGATCTCCCATTATGCTACCAATGTTATAACTCACACTCCTAAGCATTTTACTATCAGATTAACCTTCATAATCAAAGCTCAACATAGACACAACCTAATGGTTATGATTGATTCTGGTGCTACAGGAATTTTTTTTGATTTGGAACTAGCCAGAAAATTAGGAATAACTCAGATTCCTAAATCAGAACCAGACGTAGTCAGGGCAGTTGATGGGTCGGCCTTGTCATCATGGTTGATCAAATTTCATACAACACCATTGACAATAGTTAGTGATAATGGACATACTGAAGACACGGTGTTTGATATTATCGATACTCCAATGTTTGGCATCATACTAGGAGTTCAATGGCTAGAACAACACAACCCTCGCATTGACTGGGTTAAGAGAACGATTACATTAGACTCTGCATACTGCAGAACTCATTGTTATTTGGACACCCAAGATCCTATTCCTCCTTTATTTTGCTCAGCTGTCCTTCCCATTGTTCCACAAAATCCTGAAGAATATCACGACTTTTCTGAAGTATTTGATCCGGTTCAGGCAACTAAATTACATCCTCACAGGGTTTTCGACTGTAGAATTGATTAGATTCCAGGTGCAGTCTTACCTTGTAGCCGGATTTACGCCTTGACCGAACCTGAGAACCAATACCTAAAGACATATTTAGACGAGCTTTTAGAAAAAGGATTCATTAGACATTCAACCTCACCTGTCTCCTCGCCACTTTTTTTTGTTTCTAAGAAATCTGGCGATTTAAGAGCGTGCATAGATTATCGCGCTGTGATCAAAGCGACAATCAAAAACCGTTACCCATTACCTCTGATTCCTGTGTTATTGAATCAAGTTAAGGGATCTAGTATTTATACAAAACTAGATCTATGTGGCGCATACCATTTGGTACGCGTGAAAGAGGGTCATGAATGCAAGACCGCATTTCGTACTAAGTACGGTCTTTTCGAGTACACAGTGATGTCATTTGGCCTTTGTCACGCCCCAGCTGCGTTTCAATATTTCATCAACGAAGTTTTACATGATTTATTGGATGTCTGTGTCATCGTTTATATCGATGACATTTTGATTTTTTCCAGAAATGAAGAGGAACACATCAAACATGTTAGATCGGTTTTACAGAGATTAAAAGATAATTCTTTATATGCAAAACTGGAAAAATGTGTCTTCCATTCTAAAACTGTAGAGTTTCTGGTTTATTGGCTCTCCCCAGATGGAATAATAATGGATCCAAAAAAGGTTGATGCAATCTTAAATTGGCCTACCCCAACATCGGTAAAAGATACGCAACGAGTGCTGGGCTTCGCCAATTTTTATCGCCATTTTATAACCAATTTTTCAGATATTGTTACACCAATCACTCAGTTACTCCGGAAAGGTACGAAGTTTCAATGGACTTCAGATGCAGAACTGGCTTTTTCTAGATTGAAGAAGGCATTCACCACAGCACCTATTCTAATTCACCCAGACCCAGACAAACCGTTCTTTGTTGAAGCAGACACTTCTCAAACAGCCTTGGGAGGTGTTTTATTGCAAAAAGACAGTAATTCGGGACATCTTCACCCTGTTGCCTTCTATTTTTGTAAACTCCTGCCAGCTGAGCAAAACTATACTATTGCTGAACGAGAATTGTTGGCAATAAAAGCAGTCTTTCTTGAGTGGAGACACCATTTATTGGGTGCTAAACACACGATCACAATATTTTCTGATCACAAAAGCTTGCAATTTTTTACTACAGTCACGGCTTTAACACCACGACAAATGCGTTGGCTGTTATTCTTCAGTGAGTTTGATTTTATTATTACTTACCGTCCAGGTTAAAAACAACTTCTGTCAGACACCTTATCAAGATTGGTTTGTGATAAAACATTAGATGTTAAACTGGAACCACAGAATATTATTCCGCCTGAGAAGGTGATAGCCATATCACAGACGGATTCTTTCCTCACTCAGGTGAAAGTGTATTCCCAATCTCTGAATCAAAGGGAGTGGCTTTCGCAAAAACACAATTCCACATGAGATGGATATTTTTTCCATAAGAAGAAATTGTTCATTCCCCAGAAAGATTTACAACAATTGATCCTAACATGGAATCACGATTCAAGTACCTCAGGACATCCAGGAATAAATAAGACTTTGTAATTGTGCCAGAGGAAGATGTTAAACAATATGTTAGAACATGCCCAGTTTGTGCTAGGCAAAATGCTTCTCATCAACTTCCCGCTGGTCTCTTACAACCCTTACCAATCCCACCATTGCCTTGGCACACAATTAGTCTAGATTTTATTACAAATTTGCCAAACTCACACAATTTCACTACAATTTTAGTAGTAAAGATCAGTTATCTAAAATGGGACAGTTCATTCCCTTACACAAACTAACGTCTGCAGTTGAATTTAGGGAAATTTTCATGAAACACATTTTGAGACTACATGGCCTACCCAGTAAAATCGTTTCGGACAGAGGCCCCCAATTCGTGTCCAAATTTTGGAATCAATTATGCAAAAATTTGGAAATAGAAATAGCACTGTCATCTGCGTTTCACCCACAGACGGATGGCCAGACAGAGAAACGTAATCAGTACCTAGAACAGAGTCTACGCTGCCTGACATCCACAGTTTCTGCTAATTGGGATGAAGTCTTACCACTAGCAGAATTTTCATACAATAACAGTCATCACGCTGCTCTTGGCTGTTCGCCCTTCTTCTTTATTACAGGTTTACATCCACGTAGTCTCCTACCTGTTCTCCCAGATTCATTTAACACTATGCCAGCAGTCACAGAAAGACTACACACTTTACAGACATTACAGGAAAAGGCAAAACAAAGTTTAGCAAAAACGAAACTAAAGATGGAAATAACAGCAGATAAACACAGAAGCCCAACGCCTTCATATAACATAGGAGACCTTGTTTGGTTATCCACTAGAAACATCCAATTGAAAGGTCCTAAGAAATTAAAACCCAGATTCATTGGACCATATCCTATTGAAAAAAAATTGAACCCTGTTTCTTTTAGGTTGACGTTACCTAAGGATTTGGCTATCCACCCAGTTTTTCATGTGTCATTATTAAAGTCTCATGATCCTTCTACTCGACCTGATAATCCGCCTCCCCCACTAATAGTGGGAGATCATTTAGAATATGAGGTGCATCGCATCTTGAACTCAAAGCGCATACAAGGCCTTTTGCACTATCTAGTCGATTGGAAGGGTTATGATGCTTCAGAACGTTCTTGGGAACCGGACACACATATACACGCCCCACGCTTAATACGATCCTTTCACGCTTTATTTCCTAACAAACCTCGCCCTGTGAGATGGCCTTTGGGGGGGAGAACTGTTGCGTAAACCTCAAGGCACTCATGTGCACTCATGTGTAAATGAACAGCCCCTTCATTGCGCTTGAATTGGGAACGGTTCATTGACTCGTTCGTTACCTGGGAATTGAGAACTGTTATTTGACTTTGTCATTGTTTATGTTGAATAATGTCCCAAGTGTACAGGAAAGATGTTTTTACAATTCCTTGAAAGCGTTCTCATTGAAATGTCCACGTGTGCAAGTGGATCCCTAGCAATCACGTGCAGAACTGTCTAGATGCACGCGCTGATTGGAACACATGCAAATACACGCGTTTACCGGAACACATGTACTTCCCCTATTTAAACCCCGCCCGCCTTGTTTTCGCGCTTCTCTTCAGAACGCGCTACCTACCTGACTCCGTGCGAACCAAGTCCGACGTTCCAGCTGGTTTCCTGCTTCTCCGGCGTCTGCATCCTTGCTCAAGGAAGAGTCTTCGTCTGCTGGGAGTCCCGGTGAATGGTTCTTCTGCGTCCTCGCTACCCTTCGTGATTTCCTACACAGATACAGAAAAGGAACAAGTAAACAATTGGTCATCAGGCAACGCCCAAAGAGGTTAAGGTAACATTCTCAGCGAATCTACATACGCGGTAAGAGTTTATTCACCTCGACAATTATTCTTGGTTAACCAAGTATAGAAAAGGCACGAAAAAGAACTTAAACATTCGAACTTTAAAAAGACCGTAAGGCATCAAAGACTTTAGAAGACTTTTATTTTGCTGATAATCACAGTAGAAGCCGTTAGCTTGGCAAATTTAAGGCTGACGAACTAAAAATAGACACTGAATGATTATGTGAAGTGTTATTAATAATGTGATATTTTCTTTTGGTATTGTTAATTTGACGGCTCCCTTTTTAAGGCAACTAAAGAACAGAAGCAAGGTATATAAGTGACACGGAGAATGTATAAAATATATTGTTTAATGCTGATGATTTAGATGTAAGCAGAATAATTGTTTGTGAACTTATGTGTTATTTTACTCTGTCACTTGCAGTGTGAACCAAAATCTAATAAGTCGGACATCAGTCCAAGCCAGTCATCCTTCCCTGAGAAGAGACACTTGTAATCAGGAGCCAGAATTCCAGTCCAGACCAGGCACCCTTCCCGGAGAGAGGCGTCCTTTGGAATCCAGAAATATTTGTTTCTCTTCTCTCTTGTCTCCTCCAATTCCCCCCTTCCCTTTGGAATCAGACAGTGTCACAACTTAAACCCTTTCGTGGTTCTGGTTGGTTTCGAGGGGCTTCGGGGACAAGCAGCATTGAAGAAGGAACAACCGGAGTCCAGGTGGGTGAACTTGCAACAACCACCACCACCATATCCACCACGATGTCCACCACCACACTGTCTACCACCATGTCCACCACCATGCTCACCACCATATCCACAACCAGCACCACATCCACCACCACCACCACATCCACCACCACATCCACCAACACCACGTCCACCACCACCACATCCACCACGACGTCCACCACCACCATGTCCACCACCACATCCACCACCACCACATCCATGTCCAGCACCACCACCATGTCCACCACAACATCCACCACCACCACATCCACCACCACCACATCCACCACCAACAAGGTCATCACCACCACCATATCCACCACCACATCTACCACCATGTCCACCACCACATCCACCACCACCACCACCACATCCACCACCACCACATGCACCACCACGTCCACCACCATGTCCACCACCACCATGTCCACCACAAGCATGTCCACCACCACCACATCCACCACCACCACTACTGTGTCCACCACCACGTCTACCAAAACCTCCACCATGTCCACCACCACATCCACCACCCCCATGTCCACCACCACCATGTACACCACCACATCCAGCACCACCACATCCAGCACCAACACATCCACCACCACCATGTCCACCACCACATCCACCACCATGTCCACCACAACATCCACCACCACACTGCCCACCACCACATCCACCACCACGTCTACCACCGAGTCCATCACCACAACCACCACATTCACCACCACCACATCCACCACCACGTCTGCCACCATGTCCACCACCACAACATCCACCACCATGTCCACCACCATCACGTCCACCACTACCATGTCAACCACCACCACCATGTCCACCGCCACCACCACATCCTCTACATCCACCACCACAACATCCACCACATCCACCACCACCACATCCATCACCACCACGTCCACCACCACCACATCCACCACCACCACGTCCACCACCACGTCCACCACCCCACCACCATGTCCACCACCACCACATCCTCCACTACCACATCCACCACCACGTCCACCACCACCACGTCCACCACCACCACCACATCCACAACCAACAAGGTCACCACCACCACCATATCCACCACCATGTCCACCACCACACTGTCTACCACCATGTCCACCACCATGCTCACCACCATATCCACAACCAGCACCACATCCACCACCACCACCACATCCACCACCACATCCACTAACACCACATACACCACCACCACATCCACCACCACGTCCACCACCACCATGTCCACAACCACCACCACATCTACCACCACCACATCCATATCCACCACCACCACCATGTCCACCACAACATCTACCACCACCACATCCACCACCACCATATCCACCACCAACAAGGTCATCACCACCACCATATCCACCACCACATCCACCACCATGTCCACAACCACATCCACCACCACCACCACCACATCCACCACTACCACATGCACCACCATGTCCACCACCATGTCCACCACCACCATGTCCACCACAAGCATGTCCACCACCACATCCACCACCACCACCACTGTGTCCAATACCACGTCTACCAAAACCTCCACCATGTCCACCACCACATCCACCACCACCACGTCCACCACCACCATGTCCACCACCACATCCAGCACAAACACATCCACCACCACCATGTCCACCACCACATCCACCACCATGTCCACCACAACGTCCACCACCACACTGCCCACCACCATGTCCACCACCACGTCCACCACCACGTCCACCACCACAACCACCATGTTCACCACCACCATATCAACCACCATGTCTGCCACCATGTCCACCATCACAACATCCACCACCATGTCCACCACCATCACGTCCACCACTACCATGTCAACCACCACCACCATGTCCACCACCACATCCATCCTCTACATCCACCACCACAACATCCACCACATCCACCACCACCACATCCATCACCACCACGTCCACAACCACCACATCCACCACCACCATTATGTCCACCACCACGTCCACCACGACATCTACCACCACCACGTCCACCACCACATCCACCACCACAACGTTGACCACATCCACCACCACCACCACCACGTCCACCACCACATCCACCACCACCATATCCACCACCACCACCATGTCCACCACCACCATGTCTACCACCACCACAACCACCATGTTCACCACCACCATGTCCACCACCACCACATCCTTCACTACCATGTCCACCACCATGTCCACCATCACCCCGTCCACCACCTCCACATCCACCACCACCATATCCACCACCACATCCACCACCAACAAGGTCACCACCACCACCATATCTACCACAATGTCCACCACCACACTGTCTACCACCATGTCCACCACCATGCTCATCACCATATCCACAACCAGCACCACATCCACCACCACCAGCACATCCACCACCACATCCACCACCACAACATCCACCACATCCACCACCACCACATCCATCACCACCACATCCACAACCACCACATCCATCACCACCACGTCCACCACCACCACCACGTCCACCACCCCACCACCATGTCTACCACAACCACATCCTCCACTACCACATCCACCACCATGTCCACCACCACCACGTCCACCACCACCACGTATACCACCCCCACCACATCTACCACCCCACCACCATGTCCACCACCACCACATCCTCCACTACCACATCCTCCACCATGTCCACCACCACCACATCCTCCACCACTTCCACCACCATGTCCACCACCACCCTATTCACCACCACCACATCCACCACCATGTCCACCACCA
Organism: Triturus cristatus; assembly: GCF_964204655.1. Classification (NCBI taxonomy): domain Eukaryota; kingdom Metazoa; phylum Chordata; class Amphibia; order Caudata; family Salamandridae; genus Triturus; species Triturus cristatus. The sequence continues at coordinate 762,579,431 of NC_140583.1, forward strand.
ACACGTCCACCACCTCCATGTCCACCACCACCACGTCTACCACCACCACCACGTCCACAACCAACAAGGTCACCACCACCACCATATCCACCACCATGTCCACCACCACACTGTCTACCACCATGTCCACCACAAGGCTCACCACCATATCCACAACCACTACCACATCTACCACCACATCCACCAACACCACGTCCACCACCACCACATCCACCACCACGTCCACCACCACCATGTCCACCACCACCACCACATCTACCACCACCACATCCATGTCCACCACCACCACCATGTCCACCACAACATCCACCACCACCACATCCACCACCACCACATCCACCTTCAACAAGGTCATCAGCACCACCATATCCACCACCACATCCACCACTATGTCCACCACCACATCCACCACCACCACATGCACCACCACGTCCACCACCATGTCCACCACCACCATGTCCACCACAAGCATGTCCACCACCACCACATCCACCACCACCACTGTGTCCACCACCACATCTACCAAAACCTCCACCATGTCCACCACCACATCCACCACCACCACGTCCACCACCACCATGTCCACCACCACATCCAGCACCAACACATCCACCACCACCATGTCCACCACCACATCCACCACCATGTCCACCACAATGTCCACCACCACACTGCCCACCACCATGTCCACCACTACGTCCACCACCACGTCCACCACCATGTCCACCACCACAACCACAATGTTCACCACCACCACGTCTGCCACCATGTCCACCACCACAACATCCACCACCATGTCCACCACCAGCACGCCCACCACTACCATGTCCACCACCACCACCTTGTCCACCACCACCACCACATCCTCTACATCTACCACCACAACATCCACCACATCCACCACCACCACATCCATCACCACCACATCCACAAGCACCACATCCACCACCACTACATCTACCTCCACCATTATGTCCACCACCACGTCCACCACGACATCTACCGCCACCATGTCTACCACCACCACCACATCCACCAGCACAATGTCCACCACATCCACCACCACCACCACATCCACCACCACCACATCCACCACCACCACATCCACCACCACCACCATGTCCACCACCACCATGTCCACCACCACCATGTCCACCTCCATGTCCACCATCACCACTTCCTCCACCACGTCCATCACGTCCACCGCCACCACATCCACCACCACCATGTCCACCACCACATCCACCACCACCAACAAGGTCACCACCAACACTACACCCACCACCACATCCACAACCAGCACCACATCCACCACCACCACCACATCCACCACCACAGCCACCAACACCATGTCCAACACCACCACATCCACCACCATGTCCACCACCACCATGTCCACCACCACCACCACGTCCACCATCACCACATCCATGTCCACCACCACCACCATGTCCACCACACCATCCACCACCAACACATCCACCACCACCACATCCACCACCACCACCACATCCACCACCAACAAGGTCATCACCACCACCATATCCACCACCACACTGTCCACCACCACATCCACCACCTCATCCACCACCACCACCACATCCACCACCATGTCCATCACCATGTCCACCACCACCACATCCACCACCACCATATCCACCACCACGTTTACCACCACTACGTCCACCACCACCATATCCACCACCACGTCCACCATCACCACATCCACCACCACCACCACATCCTCCACCACATCCACCACCACATACACCACCACATACACCACCACGTACACCACCACCACATCCACCACCACCACCTTATCCACTATCACCATGTCCACCACCACATCTACCACCATGTCTATCACAACCATGTCCACCACCACCATGTCCACCACCACCACGTCCTCCACCATGTCCTCCACCATGTTCTCCACCACCACATCCACCACCACCACATCCACAACCATGTCCACCACCACCATGTCCACCTCCACATCCACCACCACCTCCACCATGTCCACCACCACCTCCACCACCACTATGTCTACCACCACCATGTCCACCACCACATCCACCACCACCACATCCACATCCACCACCACCACAACATCTTCCACCACATCCACCACCACATCCACCACCACGTACACCACCACATCCACACCACCACATCCACCACCACCGCATCCACCACCACCATGTCCACCACCATGTCCACCACCATGTCCACCACCACATCTACCACCACCATGTCTATGACAGCCATGTCCACCACCACCATGTCCACTACCACCACGTCCTCCACCACCACCATGTCCTCTACCATGTTCACCACCACCACATCCACCACCACCACATCGACAACAATGTCCACCACTACCATGTCCACCTCCACATCCACCACCACCTCCACCATGTCCACCACCACATCTACCACCACCATGTCTATCACAACCATGTCCACCACCACCATGTCCACTACCACCACGTCCTCTACAACCACCATGTCCTCCGCCATGTTCACCACCACCACGTCCACCACCACCACATCCACCACCACCATGTCCACCACCATGTCCACCACCACATCTACCACCACCATGTCTATCACAACCATGTCCACCACCACCATGTCCACTACCACCACATCCTCCACCACCATCATGTCCTCCACCATGTTCACCACCACCACGTCCACCACCACCACATCCACCACCACCATGTCCACCACCACGTCCAGCACCAACACGTCCACCACCACCACCATGTCCACCACCACGGTCACCACCACTATGTCCACCACCACCATGTCCACCACCACGTCCACAACTATGTCCACCACCACATCCACCACCACCACATTCACCATCACCATATCCACCACCACGTCCACCACCATGTCCACCACCACCACATCCACCACCATGTACCCCACCACCAGGTCCACCACCACAACCTTGTCCGCCACCATGTCCACCACCACCACCATGTCCTCCACATCCATCACCACAATATCCACCACATCTACCACCACCACATCCACCACCACCGTCATATCCACCACCATGTCCACCACCACCATGTTCACCACAAGCATGTCCACCGCCACCACCACCACCGTGTCCACCACCACGTCTACCAAAACCTCCATGTCCACCACCACATCCATCACCACCACGTCCACCACCACCATCACTATGTCCACTACCACATCCAGCACCAACACATCCACCACCACCACGTCCACCACCACAATCACCACCATGTCCACCACAACGTCCACCACCACACTGCCCACCACCACGTCCACCACAACCACCACGTTCACCACATCCAACACCACGTCTACCACCATGTCCACCACCACAACATCCACCACCATGTCCACCACCATCACGTCCACCACTACCATGTCCACCACCACCATCATGTCCACCACCATGTCCACCACGACATCTACCACCACCACGTCCACCACCACCACATCCACCACCACAACGTCGACCACATCCACCACCACCACCATGTCCACCACCACCACATCCTCTATATCCACCACCACAACATCCACCACATCCACCACCACCACATCCATCACCACCACGTCCACCACCACCACATCCACCACCACCACATCCACCACCACCATCATGTCCACCACCACGTCCACCACGACATCTACCACCACCACGTCCACCACCACATCCACCACCACCACATCCACCACCACCACCATGTCCACACCACCACGTCTACCACTACCACAACCACAATGTCCACCACCACCACATCCTCCACTACCATGTCCACCACCATGTCCACCACATCCTCCGCCATGTTCACCACCACATCCACCACCACCACATCCACCACCTCCACCACCTCCACATACACCACCACATACACCACCACCACCACATCCACCACCAACAAGGTCACCACCACCACCATATCCACCACAATGTCCACCACCACACTGCTTACCACCACGTCCACCAACACACCCACCACCACATCCACAACCAGCACCACGTCCACCACCACCACCACATCCACCACCACATCCATCAACACCATGTCCACTACCACCACATCTACCACCACGTCCACCCCCACCACCATGTCCACCACCACCACCACATCCACCACCACCACATCCATGTCCACCACCACCACCATGTCCACCACAACATCCACAACATCCACCACCACATCCACCACCAACAAGGTCATCACCACCACCATATCCACCACCACATCCACCACCACACTGTCCACCACCACATCCACCACCATGCCCACCAGCACATCCACCACCACATCCACCACCACGTCCACCACCACGTCCACCACCACTACGTCCACCACCACCATGTCCACCACCACCACATCCTCCACCACATCCACCACCACATCCACCACCATGTACACCACCACGTCCACCACCATCACATCCACCACCACCACCGCATCCACTACCACCATGTCTATCACAACCATGTCCACCACCACCATGTCCACTACCAGCACGTCCTCCACCACCACCATGTCCTCCACCATGTTCACCACCACCACATCAACCACCACCACATCCACAACCATGTCCACCAAAACCAAGTCCACCTCCACATCCACCACCCCCTCAACCATGTCCACCACCACATCTACCACCACCACGTCCACCACCACCACGTCCACCACCACCACATCCACCACCACCACGTCCACCACCACGTCCAGCACCAACACATCCACCACCACCACCATGTCCACCACCACGTTCACCACCATGTCCACCACAACGTCCACCACCACACTGTTCCACCACCACGTCAACAACTACGTCCACCACCACATCCACCACCACCACATTCACCATCACCACATCCACCACCACGTCCACCACCATGTCCACCACCACCACATCCACCACCATGTACCCCACCACCAGGTCCACCACCACAAGCATGTCCGCCACCATGTCCACCACCACCACCACATCCTCCATATCCACCAACACAACATCCACCACATCTACCACCACCACATCCACCACCACCGTCATGTCCACCACCATGTCCACCACCACCATGTCCTTCACCACCACCACCACACCCACCACCATGTCCACCTCCACCACCACATCCACCACCACAACATCCACCACATCCACCACCACCACCACATCGACCACCACCACATCCACTACCACCACATCCACCACCACCACAACCATGTCCACCACCATGTCCACCACCACATCCACCACTACCACATCCACCATGTCCACCACCACCACCATGTCCACCACCAACACCACACCCACCACCACCACCACCATGTCTACTACCACCACATCTTCCAACACCACTTCCACCACCATGTCTACCACCACCACGTCCACCACCACCAGTATGTCCACCACCACATCCACCACCACAATATCCACCACATCCACCACCACATCCACCACCACCACATCCACCACCACCAGGTCCACCACCATCATGTCCACCACCATGTCCACCATGACATCTACCACCACCACGTCCACCACATCCACCACCACAATGTCGACCACATCCACCACCACCACCATGTCCACCACCACCACATCCTCTATATCCACCACCACAACATCCACCACATCCACCACCACCACATCCATCACCACCACGTCCACCACCACCACATCCACCACCACCACATCCACCACCATTATCATGTCCACCACCACGTCCACCACGACATCTACCACCACCACGTCCACCACCACATCCACCACCACCACATCCACCACCACCACCATGTCCACACCACCACGTCTACCACTACCACAACCACAATGTCCACCACCACCACATCCTCCACTACCATGTCCACCACCATGTCCACCACATCCTCCGCCACGTTCACCACCACATCCACCACCACCACATCCACCACGTCCACCACCTCCACATACACCACCACATACACCACCACCACCACATCCACCACCAACAAGGTCACCACCACCACCATATCCACCACAATGTCCACCACCACACTGCTTACCACCACGTCCACCAACACACCCACCACCACGTCCACAACCAGCACCACGTCCACCACCACCACATCCACCACCACATCCATCAACACCATGTCCACTACCACCACATCTACCACCACGTCCACCCCCACCACCATGTCCACCACCACCACCACATCCACCACCACCACATCCATGTCCACCACCACCACCATGTCCACCACAACATCCACAACATCCACCACCACATCCACCACCAACAAGGTCATCACCACCACTATATCCACCACCACATCTACCACCACACTGTCCACCACCACATCCACCACCATGCCCACCAGCACATCCACCACCACATCCACCACCACGTCCATCACCACGTCCACCACCACCACATCCACCACCACCACATCCACCACCACGTCCACCACCACTACGTCCACCACCACCATGTCCACCACCACCACATCCTCCACCACATCCACCACCACATCCACCACCATGTACACCACCACGTCCACCACCATCACATCCACCACCACCACCGCATCCACTACCACCATGTCTATCACAACCATGTCCACCACCACCATGTCCACTACCAGCACGTCCTCCATCACCACCATGTCCTCCACCATGTTCACCACCACCACATCAACCACCACCACATCCACAACCATGTCCATCAAAACCAAGTCCACCTCCACATCCACCACCCCCTCAACCATGTCCACTACCACATCTACCACCACCACGTCCACCACCACCATGTCCACCACCACCATATCCACCACCACCATGTCCACCACCACGTCCAGCACCAACACGTCTACCACCACCACCATGTCCACCACCACGTTCACCACCACACTGTTCCACCACCACGTCAACAACTACGTCCACCACCACATCCACCACCACCACATTCACCATCACCACATCCACCACCACGTCCACCACCATGTCCACCACATCCACCACCATGTACCCCACCACCAGGTCCACCACCACAAACATGTCCGCCACCATGTCCACCACCACCACCACATCCTCCATATCCACCAACACAACATCCACCACATCTACCACCACCACATCCACCACCACCGTCATGTCCACCACCATGTCCACCACCACCATGTCCTTCACCACCACCACCACACCCACCACCATGTCCACCTCCACCACCACATCCACCACCACAACATCCACCACATCCACCACCACCACCACATCGACCACCACCACATCCACTACCACCACGTCCACCACCACCACAACCATGTCCACCACCATGTCCACCACCACATCCACCACTACCACATCCACCATGTCCACCACCACCACCATGTCCACCACCAACACCACACCCACCACCACCACCACCATGTCTACTACCACCACATCTTCTAATACCACTTCCACCACATGTCTACCACCACCACGTCCACCACCACCAGTATGTCCACCACCACATCCACCACCACAATATCCACCACATCCACCACCACATCCACCACCACCACATCCACCACCACCAGGTCCACCACCACCATGTCCATCACCACTGCATCCACCACCACCACCACATCCACCACCACATTCACCAACACCACCACATCCACCACGTCCATCACCACCATGTCCACCACCAACACCACATCCACCACCACCATGTCCACCACCACATCCACCACATCCACCACGAGCATGTCCACCACCACCACCATGTCCCTCACCACATCCACCACCGCCACGTCCACCACCACCACCATATCCCTCACCACATCCACCACCACTATGTCCACCCCCACCATGTCCACCACCACCATGTCAACCACCACCGCCATGTCCTCCACCACCATGTCCTCTACCACCACCACGTCCACCACCACCACGTCCACCATATATACCACCACCACCATGTCCACCACCATGTCCACGACCAGGTCCACCACCATCTCCACCACCACCACGTCCACCACCACCACATCCAACACCATGTCCTCCACCAATACCACCTCCACCATGTCCACCACCATGTCCACCTCCACCACATCCATCACCACCATGTCCACCACCACCTCATCCACCACCACCACCACATCCACCACCACGTCCACCACCAACATGGCCACCACCACCCCCATATCTACCACCACCACATCCACCACCACCACACCCACCACCACATCTACCACCACAATGTCCACCACATCCACCACCACCACATCCACCACCACCACCACCTCCACCACCAACAAGGCCACCACCATATCCATCACCACCATGTCCACCACCATCACACCCACCACCACATTCACCACCATCATCACATCCACCACACCCAACACCACATCCACCATGTCCACCACCACCACGTCCACCACCACCACATCCACCACCACCATGTCCACCACCACCACCACCACCATACCCACTACCACCACATCCACTACCATCACTACCATGTCCACCACCACCACCACATCCACCACCACAACCATGCTCACCACCATGTCCATCACCACCACCACGTCCTCCATGTCCACCACCACAACATCCACCACATCCACCACCACCACATCCACCACCACATCCACCACCACCACCGCCACATCCATCACCACCGTCATGTGCACCACTACGTCCACCACCACCACATCCACCACCAACATGTCCACCACCACCACTACACCCAACACCACCACCACGTCCACCTCCACCACCACATCCACCACCACAATGTCCACCACATCCACCACCATGTCCACCACCACCACATCCACCACGTCCAACACCACCACAACCACCTCCACCACCACCACCATGTCCACCACCACATGCACCACCACCACATCCACCACCACCACATCCACCACCACCACCACATCCACCACCATCACCACCACACCCACCACCACCACATCCACCACCACCACCATGTCCACACCACCACGTCCACCAGCACCACATCCACCACCACCACATCCACCAGCACCACATCCACCACCACCACATCCACCACCACTACCATGTCCACCACCACATCCACCACCACCTTGTCCAACAGCACCACACCCACCACCACCACATCCACTACCACCATGTCCACCACCACCACCATACCCACCACCAACACATCCACCACCATCACCACCATGTCCACCACCACCACGTCCACCACCACAACCATGCTCACCACCATGTCCATCACCACCACCACGTCCTCCACATCCACCACCACAACATCCACCACATCCACCACCACCATGTCCACCACCACCACATCTACCACCACCACCGCCACATCCACCACCACCGTCATGTCCACCACTACGTCCACCACCACCACGTCCACCACCAACATGTCCATCACTACCACTACATCCAATACCACCACCACATCCACCTCCACCACCACATCCACCACCACAATGTCAATCCACATCCACCACCATGTCCACCACCACCACATCCACCACATCCACCACCACCACAACCACGTCCACCACCACCACCATGTCCACCACCACATGCACCACCACCACATCCACCACCACCATGTCCACCACCACCACGTCCACCACCATCACCACCACACCCACCACCACCACATCCATCACCACCACCATGTCCGCCACCACCATGTCCTCTACCACCACATCCATCTCATCCACCACCAGCACATCTACCACCACCAGCACGTCCACCACCATGTCCACCACCACAATATGCAGCACATCCACCACCACCACCACATCCACCACCACCACATCCACCACCACCAGGTCCACCACTTCCACCACCATATACATTACCACCGCATCCACCACCACCACCACGTCCACCACCACATCCACCAACACCACCACATCCACCACGTCCACCACCACCAAGTCCACCACCACATCCACCACCAACACCACGTCTACCACATCCACCACCACCATGTCCACCACCACATCCACCACCAGCACCACCATGTCCACCACAACATCCACCACCACATCCACCACCACATCCACCACCACATCCACCACCACCACATCCACCTCCACCACCACCATGTCCACCACCACCACCATGTCCTCCACCACCACCATATCCTCCACCACATCCACCACCACCACATCCACCACCACCATATCCACCATCACCACATCCACCACCACCATGTCCACCACCACGTCCATCACCACATCCACCACCACCACGTCCACCACCACCACATCCAACACCACATCTACCACCACCACATCCGCCACCACGTCCACCACCAACAAGGCCACCACCACCACCATATCCACTACCACCACGTCTACCACCACCACACCCACCACATCCACCTCCACCACCACATCCACCACCACGTCCACCACCAACAAGGCCACCACCATATCCACCACCACCACATCCACCACCACCACGTCCACCACCACCATGTCCACCACCACGTCCACCACCACATCCACCACCACGTCCACCACCACATCCACCACCATGTCCACCATCACATCCATATCCACCACCACATCCACCACCACATCCACCACCACATCCACCACCATGTCCACCACATCCACCACCACCACGTCCACCACCACCACCACCATGTCTACCACCACCACGCCCAGCACCACGTCCTCCACCGCCACCACCACATCCATCACCACCACAATGTCCACCACCACCATATCCACCACCACCACCACATCCAGCACCACGCCCACCACCACCACATCCACTACCACCACGTCCACCACGTCTTTCACCTAATCCACCATCACCACATCCACTATCACCATGTCCATCACCACCACATCCACCACCATGCCCACCATCAAGAAGGCCACCACCATCATCATATCCACCATCACGTCCACCACCACTACCACATCCACCACCACCACACCTACCACCACCACGTCCACCACCACCACGTCTACCACCACCATGCCCACTACCACCACCATGCCCACCCCCATATCCACTGCCACCACACCACCACCACCACATCCACCACCACGTCCACCACCATGTCCACCACCATCACATCTACCACCACCACTGCGTCCACCACCACCACCACGTCCACAACCACCACCACCACCACACCACCACATCCACCACCACGTCCACCACCACGTCCACCACCATCACATCCACCACCACATCCACCACCACCACATCCACCACCTCCACTACATCTACCACCACCACCCGTGAGAGGTAAAGTGTCACTGGAGGGCAGGGGTAATAGGAGTGTCAACCCCGGCTGTACATGGGACATTTAAGGATGCATTGGGTGCGAGCAGATTGGAATAGGGGCTAGAAGTATTACACCAGACCCAAGATATATTTTGAAGAGGCGCAATGTCACAGGGGCTCCTGTAAAAGCACTCGCAGCATCTCTACCTCACAGTGGCATACCTGCACTAGCCACTCACTCAAAAAAAGCATTGGCATACCCAATAGGTCTCACCTTTGGGACCTTATAAATGTTTTCCCACGCAACACTTGATGTTGTTGCACCAAGGCTATTGTGCTGGATAACTTAACACTTATAAGGTCACAAAGGCGAGACCTATTGGCTATCCCAATGCTTGTTTAACATGGGGGGGGTGAGGTCTGCCCCTTTTTATCAACTCGCCCTGACCTTCAACATGGGGTCAGGGCATGCTTGTGTGTGTGTGTGTGTGTGTGTGTGTGTGTGCGTGCATCACGTCGCTGCAGCATAGGTCTGTGCCATGCTACATTTAGATCAGGAGGCATCAGGAGGCTGTGCATAACTAAGGCAATTTGCCCCCTGCACCAAGGCTTTAGATGAAAGAAACAGTGGAGACTATGGCCTTCTATAACGTGTGCACTTTGGTATCTGTCTATGATCAAAGAGAAGGTTTGTTGCCTGTTAAGCTGCAGAAAAATTGATGCATTTCTAACAACCTGCGGCATATGAAGCGTGGGCATTCCTGTGTAGGGAAAGGTACAAGACACTACAGGCACATAGATCCACATTTATCGGGTCACTACTGCAGGGAGAGATGTTTTAAGGCATGTGCAAAGTGGGCAATTGCCCAGGGTCCCCACCTTCCACAGGCCTCCCATGAGGAAGTGAACTTTCTGTTTATGTGGCCTCTGCCTGACATATTTTGCCATCTAAACCCCTCTCCCTCTATTCCCCAGTGTCATTTTATGAATCTTTGTGGTTCTGGGAAAGACATCATTCCACTATTTTTTGTGTGACCCGGATTTTGAAAGTTTACACGTTTAGCATTGTTATGGAATCATGCTGACTTGAATTAGCAGAAAATTGGCAATAATCAAAGTTTTTCTTTACAGTGCGGCCAAAATCCTTAAGAAGACACTGGTTGCAGGACCTGGAGGCAAGGGTTTAATGGAAACCCACGCAGCCCCCGTGGAGCAGAGGCCCCTGTATTCCATATGTAAAGGGGGCCCCTCAGCGTCTCTGCTTGAGGGTATGGGTATTGCGAGTGTCCCCCCACCATTCCTTGCCAGGGCCCCCTAAGGTTTCTTTACACCACTGCAGTGCACAAATGAGGTTGAGGGTAGGTGGCGGTGAAAATTGGGGCTTGTGAAGAATTTCCTTTGAGGCTTATACCATGCAGGATAGAGTAAGAAAGACCAATGCACTGATGACAACATTGTGGCTGTATGTTTGTGTTCATATTCACCATGGGTAGTTAGATGTTGACTGGTATGAGTGCAAAGTGCCTGTGGGAGGCAGAAAGTCTGCGCATATATAGGTTGTGTATATATGGTTAGTTACAAAGCGACATAGCACTGTACAAGCTAGGCTTTTATTTGAAGTTTTACAGGGAGAGGGTTGGGCAGGAGTGCAAACTGGGGAGCAGCCCGCATTTAAGAAGAAGGTAGTGAAATCATGGTTGGAAGTTAAAGGATTTGCTCAGTTGAGAGGCGTAGTATAGTATAAGGGGAAGACGCAAAGGGCAGAGGAATAATAGTGAGAGTGATGGGAGAGACAGGACTTCAATTCTGGTCTCCATAAAAGGGAAAATGCCCCACTGCAATAAATCTTGTATCAACCTTATTCTAGGCTGGTCTTCCATGTAACCTCTTTCAATTATGTCATTGGTTTGCTCCAGAGAATCTTTAAAACAATGAAATATTATGATTAAAGTGAGTTGAGGGAATATTTGTAATGTAGGGCCAGCTCGTGAATGCATTTGACCAAACATAGCCTTTCAACCAGATCTTTTTAAACTTAACACAGCTAAAGCCATGGTAACTGGATTAGTTAAAGTCATTTTCCTACTAGATCATATTACAAACCTTGTGTTGTTAACCCCTTCGCTGCTAGGCCTCCCCCCCACCCCTCCCCCCCGTGCTAAGCCTTTTTTGGGCTATTTGAGATAGTGCGCTCTTAGGCCCCTGTAACTTTTTGACCACATAAGGTATCCAAGCCAAATTTGCGTCCTTTTCTTCCAACATCATGGGGATTCTAAAGGTACCCAGGGTTTGTGGATTCCCCTGGAAGGGTCCCAGAAATTAGCCAAAATAGAACAACATTTTGTTTTTTTTGTGAAAAATTGGAAAAACGGGCTGCAAATGAAAGCATCTGGGTTTTTCTCTGCAAATGGTATCAAAAAAGGGTTTGTGGGGCTGAAATTACCATTTTCCCAGATTTTAGGGGATGACAGACTTTTGTCAGAAAACCAACACTTGTTACACAGTTTTGGCATTTTTCTGGGACATAGCCTATTTTTGCTATTTTTTGTGCTTTCAACCTCCTTCCAGTTAATGGTAGAAATGGGTATGAAAGCAATAATGGATCCTGGAAAGCTATACATTTTTGAAAAGTAGACAAAATTCTGAATTCAGCAAGAGGTCATTTGTGTAGATCCATCAAGGTTTCTTTATAGAAACTAACAGTTACATATAGGAAAAATTGAAAATTAGTTGAAAAAAACAGCTGTGTCAACGTTTTCACCTGTAACTTCTTCTAATTATGACAGCTCTTTGAAAGTAATATACCGTTACATCCGCTGGACCTTCCTGGTTGTGGGGATATATAGGACTTGTAGGTTCACCAAGAACCCGACGAACCCAGAGTCAAAAACTGAGCAGCAATTTGCAATGATTTTTTATAATGTTCCGGGTATATAGCAATTATTGTGGGAAAATGTATACATGGAAAAATCGGTATGAAAGACACCTATGTATTTCTGAAATGGGAACAAATTATAGAGTTTAGAAACAGTACATATTTGCACATTTTCGAAATTGGGACTACTCATACTGGCATGAGAGTTATCGGTCATTTTTCAAAAGGACTTTTTTTTTTTTTACACAATGTCTTTCATTTGGAAGGCAGAAATGCATCAAGGTCTACGCGTGCTCATCAGGACCTGTAAACTCAATAAGATGATGGATGGATCAGCCGATCTAACAACCAGGGAAAATATAGTGAGTTGGCTTTCTTGCTCTATATAGGGGTGTGTCTTTTGTTGTTTCAATACTTGAAAACACGTTACTTGAAAAAACGTTGGTGGAAGGTGGTTTTTTATCGGTTGACCGATACGATCTCATTACCAGCTTAATTCTTTAGCCGGCAGGTGTTAGTCATTCAATCCAGCAAGCTGACTAGTCTTCGGTTATATTTGTATTCTTTGTCGTCGACTGAATCCTTCCAGTATATGATGTGGTTCTTTCCTGCTGCGTTCGGCAGACCGGTTCGTGCCGATTCTGCTGATCCATCCATCATCTTATTGAGTTTACAGGTCCTGATGAGAGCCCCATGATTGAAGGTGTCTTGAAACGCGTAGACCTTGATATTTGGCCATAAGAACTATGAATTCATTTAAAAAGTGTTCAACATAGTGACGACTTTGTTTAGCATTGTTTCTGTGGCTTATATGAAAAGATTTGTACAATTTTCAAATACAGTTATGGAGAATTAAGTTGATGTATGTTTAGAATGTTTGAGATGAATGTGAGCAATGACAGATATGTATGAATAGAATGTATGGAGTGAAAAAAGAATGTTGTGGTGCGAAACTTGTTGTAGTATTATGCATTAATAGCTTGTTGAGGTTTGATTAATTTCGAAAATGGAAGGTGAAAAAAATGGAAATTAAATAAAAGAATGTACTGATTAATTCGATGGAAAGAGAGGTCTAAGGTTCATTTTGTTTTCTTCAAGATGTTCCCTCAAAATTGAATATGAGTACAAAGAGTAGTTGCAGTATTGGCATTGTTGTTGTTGTTTATCATGCTTAGCTTTACTGCCTTCAGGCTAAACCCAGTTCTGGTATTGGTGCCAAAACTATCCCTAGCATCTAGTAGGCTTTTTGCCCCCCCTGGTGGGGCAGATTGGCGGCTAAAGCCCCCGTCTGCCCCCCGGGGGGGGGCAGAAAGTCCACTAGATGCCAGGGAGTTTTTTGGGCAAATTTTTATTAGGGTGGGGGCTTCCCAAAACGGGTATGCCAATGTCCCCACCCTAATTAAAATTTACCCAAAACGTCCCTGGCGTCTAGTGGGCTTTTTGCTCCTCGGGGGTGGGGGGGGGGACAGATTGGGGGCTACTGCCCCTCTGCCTCCCAGGGGAGACAGAAAGGCTGTTATTTTTGTGGGCGAGGGTGGGGGCATGGGCATGCCCGTTTTGGAAGCCCCCACCCTAATTCAAATTTGCCCCAAAAAAATCCCTGGCGTCTAGTGGGCTTTTTACCCCCCCGGCAGGGCAGATTGGGGGCTAATGCCCCCATCTGCCCCCCAGGGGGGGCAGAAAGTCCACTAGACGCCAAGGAGTTTTTGGGCAAATTTTAATTAGGGTAGGGGCTGCCCAAAATGGGCATGCCAATGCCCCCACCCTAATTAAAATTAGCAGAAAAAATCCCTGCACCTAGGGGGCTTTTTGCCCCCCCGGGGGCAGATTGGGGGCTACTGCCCCATCTGCCACCCGGGGGGGCAGGAAGGCTGTTATTTTTGTGGGTGGGGGCATGGGCATGCCCGTTTTGGGAGCTCCCACCCTAATTCAAATTTGCCCCCAAAAAATCCCTGGTGTCTTGTGGGCTTTTTGCCCCATCCGGCGGGGCAGATTGGGGGCTAATGACTCCATCTGCCCACCAGGGGGGCAGAAAGTCCACAAGATGCCAGGGAGTTTTTTGGGCAAATTTTAATTAGGGTAGGGGCATTGGCATGCCCGTTTCGGGCAGCCCCCACCCTAATTAAAATTTGCCTAAAAAATCCCTGGCATCTACTGGGCTTTTTGCCCCCCTGGGGGGGCAGATTTGGGGCTAATGCCCCCATCTGTCCCCCAGGGGGGCAGAAAGGCTGTCATTTTTGCCGGGTGGGTAGGGGCATGGGGATGCCCATATTGGGCAGCCCCCACGACAAATTTTAAGAAAAAAAAATCCCTGGCGTATAGTGGGCTTTCAGCCCCCCCCGGGGGGGCAGATTAGGGGCTACTGCCCCCAACTGCCCCCAGGGGGGGCAGAAAGGCTGTGCATTTTGCGGGGTGGGGGCATGGACATGCCCTTTATGGGCAGCCCCCACCCTAATAAATTATGCGGGCAAAAATAAATATCCCTGGTGTCTAGTGGGCTTTTTGCCCCACCCCGGGGGGCAGATTGGGGGCTACTGCCCCCATCTGCCCCCCAGGGGGGGCAAAAAGACTAAATGACTTGCAAAACATTTGGGGGAAGCAAAAGCCCTTGCCCAAGGGGCCGCTCCCCCTCCCTGATGTCTAGTGGGTGGATCCCTGCTTGGGGATCGCCCTCCTGGGGCGATCCCCAAGCAGGGATCCACTGGGGGTATTCTCCCCTTTCCAATGATACCTCTCCCATCTTTCTACGTGCTCGGGGGGCTGAGATAGCCCCCTGAGCACATAGAAAGTGAAACTGAAATGAGCCTAAAGGCTCATTTCAGTTTCGGTTTCTGTGCAATGAAGACAGCGCGACGTGCGCGCTGATCTTCATTCCACAGAAACCAGGGAGGGGGCCTCGGGAGCTGGGGAAGCTCTTCCCCAGCTCCCAAGGTCAAAGGGATTAAATAGAAATCCCTCTGCTGTCTGCCGCAGAGGGATTTCGTGCCCCTGGCCTCATGACGGAATGGTTTCGTCATGAGCACAGGGGCACCGATGCTCATGATGGAACCATTCCGTCATGAGCATCGAAGGGGTTACCAAGGTCTTGATGTACTCCTCAGCCTTTAGACAGTATGAGAAATCAATTTAGGTCCAAGAAGTCATAGCACGTCCTCTTTCCGTTATTTTTTCCACCATGTTCAACACTGGCATTCTCCCCACCACCTGGAAAGCAGTGTCAGTGCTTCCTTTCTTAAAGAAATCCACTCTTAACACTCTAGATCACAACAATTACCGACCCATTGCAAGACTTCCCTTACCGGCTAAATTAGCTGAAAAAAATGAATTTCCAACTCTCCTCCTTTATTGAGGTTAATCACCTTTTAGATGATACGCAGTTCGGTTTCAGAGAAAATCACAGTACAGAATCTGCTCTGCTCACAGCTACGGAGAAAATCAGATCATCTCTTGACAGTGGGGATAATTCAGTTTTGATCCTGCAGGATCTTACAGCGGCTTTTGATACGGTCATTAATGAGTTACTGGTTGACCGTCTGCAGGATTTAGGGATTGGTGACTGAGCACTGGTGTTACTTAAAACTTTTATTTCAGGGCGCCAACAAGTGGAATTACTTGGTGCTTTTAACTCAGAGCCATACTGCTTGCCTTGTGGGGTTCCTGAGGGGTCTTCCTTGTCCCCCACTTTGTTTAATCTATATGTTACACCGCTTCCAACTCTAATTAAATCTTTTTGCTTGTCCTTGGCGTCCTACGCCTATGACACACAAATAATAGTCTCACTGGCAAAAAGTGAAAGTTATTCTGGCAGTACGGTTAACATTTGTATGAGTGCAGTGAGTAATTGGATGGCCAACAATTGCCTGAAGCTTAACTCCTCAAAAAAACAGAGGTAATTCAGTTCGGCAATAATCCAGCGATCTGATGCTCTAGCTGGTGGCCTTCTGACTTGGGTACGGCACCTATGCCAACATCCAAAGTAAAAAACATGGAGTTTTTGCTGGATAGGGAGCTAAAATACAAAAAAAAGGTCAACTTGATTACTTCCTCCTCCTTTTACTGGCTTTGAGTTGTAAAAAACAAAAGGGATACATTTCTTCTGGTTGATCTATTGAAAGCGATGGTTATCACCTTAGTTCTATCTCAACAAGATTATTGTAACGGTATTTATATCATCCTTCCAAAAGGTTCACAAAACAAATTGCAGACTCTTCTCCTGAGAATTCATAAATTTCAGTCAGTCAGGGGTTCCATCAGACAATTGCATTGGCTCCTGGTCTGCCATCGCATTACCTTTAAGGCTCTTTGTTTAGCCTATAAAACACTCCATGGAAAAGCCCCAGCCTACTTCAAGAAAAATCTTGTGCAGTAAATTCCAGGTAGATTGTTGTGCTTTTTTTCAGCTAATCTTCTGAGGGTTACATCCTTCAAATGAGCCACTTGGGGGGGGGGGAGATGTTTTTTCAGAATTACGGCACTTCATTGGAACCATTTGCCACTTGAACTGAAAATAGCGCCTGCGCTCTCCGTTTTTAGGAAGAGCCTCAAAACCTGGTTATTCAATCAATGATCCTCGCTGATATTACCTAATTCTCGTTTGTTCCCTTTTGCTCTGCATAGCGCCAAGACGCCTCCGGGTATTTGTGCGCTTCATAAATTGTATCATTCATTCATTCATTCATTCATTTGGCAAAAGTCTTCTTGAAAAGCTCTGCTTTAAGTGCAAGTGGCAAGATGTTTAAGAAGTATATTGAAGACACTTTTAGAAATCAATATATCCAGCCTCCATCTTTCACTGCAGGAACACTACCTTCTATTTTATACAGAAAAAGAAAGGTTATTTGTGTCTATGTATAGATTATAGAGATGTAAATCATATTACCATCTTTCACCATTAGTTTTAATTTGTGAATTATTGGATCAAGAAGTATACATGGAGCTAACCTATTTTCCAAATGGGACCTAAAAAGCGTATAATCTAGTATGTCTGAGAAAAAGATGTTATGTTATGTTATGTTATTTAGGCTTTTAAAGTGCGCTTTTACCCAAGGGTGTCCTGGCGCTGAGCACTGTCTAACTGGTATCCTTCTGCCCCTGAGCTTAAACTGAGAACAGCCATGTTTTCAGCCCTTTTCTGAAAGAAAGGAGATCCGTGGAAATCCTAAAATGCATTGGAAGGTTGTTCCAGGCATTGGTGGCACCTAGGATAAAACTCCTACCACCCCAATTAGCCTTCTTTGCTCTTGGAACAATCACTCGCTTTGCTTCCATCGAGTGCAGCATTCTCCCAGGGACATACCATTGAAGGCGCTTTTTTAGGTATCCCGGGCCACTGCCCATCAGGGACTTAAAAAACGTACATAGTGCTTTAAATTGGGCCCGTAATTTATTGGTAACCAATGAAGGTGTCGCAGGCCATTTCTAACCGAAATGAACCTTGGTGTGCCCGTTAGCAGCCTGGCTGCCGCATTCTGCACCATCTGTAGTCTGTTGAGATATTTCTTTTGAATATTCAAATACAGGCTATTACAATAGTCCAGACGGGACAGAATGAGGGCTGAGACAACTGTTCTGAAACTTTCCTCTGCTAGGAGGAATTTTATTTTCCTCAGAGTTCTAAGGAGGACAAAGCTTGTTGAAACCACCCCGCTGACCAGGTCCCCAAATGTCAGTGTGTTGTCCACAATCACCCCCAGGTTCTTGACTTCGGTGAGGGGGGTGGGGGGGTTGCCCATTTCATTGGGCCACCAGGCTGGTGACCAGAGGTTGGGATTATTCCCAATCATAATCACCTCTGTTTTGCCAGCATTCAACTTCAGGCAGTTCGCAGACATCCTGCCAGTTACTGCTTTCATGCAGTCGTGACATCTTGGGGCCGTTTCAGCTTCTTTGCCCCGCTGAAGGGACAGCACGATTTGTGTATTGTTTGCATAAGATGTTAATAGCAGCCCAAAGGATCTTATGAGGGCGGCCAGCGGGCTCACATATATATTAAAAAGCATTGGGCTGAGGGACGACCCCTGTGGCACCCCACCGGGAAGGAAGAAAGGTTCTGTTCTGTCCCTCCCCAGATCCACCATTTGTAATCTGTCAGCCTAAAATGATTTCAATAGGTTCCAGACCTTGCCCTGGCCCCCTGCCTTCGATAATCGGCCCATCAACACATCGTGATGGACCATATCAAAAGCTGCTGACAGATCCAGCATGATCAAGATCGCTGAGCCTCCCTGGTCCACCGCCTCACGAACCTCCTCCGTTGCTTTAATCAGTGCCAGCTCTGTGCTATGTCCCATGCTGAACCCATACTGAGAGGGATCCAAGGTGTTGTTGTACTCAAAAAACGAACTGAGTTGCACATTTATAGCCTTCTCCATTATTTTCGTCGGTATTGGAAGTCGGGAAATGGGTCTGTAGCTATTCGGATCACTGGGCTCCAGATTAGGTTCTTTAATCAGTGGCAGAATTGAGGCTATTTTACATGCTGTTGGATACTGACCTGCCTCCAGTATGAGATTCAACAAAGGCGTCAGGGTGTTGGCTGAATGGGGACTACTTTTAACACAAGTTTGAGTGCAAGGTTATATCTTTTGGCCTTTGAAATGCACAAGGATTATTAGCACTTTGTGAATGTTGAATTCAGAGTTTACTTGAATATTTATCTGAATAACATTTTAAACCTTTCCTAAGACTTGGAGGCACATAAAGAACATGTATAAATGGTGCTGGAAGGCTTAAGAGAAAACAACGTACTTGCTAAACTTGAAAATGGAAATGCCATACTCATTATTATGTAATAGTCCAAAGTACAACCAAAGAATGTGAAAAATGATACAGTATTAAGTATAATTAGTGTGTTAAGCTTTACTCAGCTGGTGCAGCCCTACATTCTCACGAGGACATTGAGATCCATAACTTCATTTAGTATGGTAATGGCAAAAGTCCAGAAGGCCAGAAGTGGAGGCTTTTCTTTTGTCCACCAGGCCCCAATATTCTGGAATTCCTTACCTATTAAGATCCGTATGAATCAATTTTGAGGAGGATGTTAAAGTCCTGGCTGTTTGTAAAAAAATTGGTGGAATAGATCTGATCTGTTATCTCAGTGCTGAGAGGCCTTTTTGATAGCCATGTGCTTTACAAATGCCTAGAATGGAATAGAATAGAATTTGATATTTTATAGGAGAGATTTAATGTGGATATCTTCACCTTAATTTCTCCATTGACACTTTAACCCATAATAATGCATTGTTGAGTTGAACACGCAGTCAAGAAGTGTTTAAATGATTGAAAGCAGCATTCTGGTCAGAATAAGCATTTGCAACAACATGACTAGGTAGATAATTTTAAAACAAGGCACTTAAAGAAAATATTTTACAAACAAAAGATCATAGTTGCAATACCCTGGGAGCGTTCCTCTCTAGAAAATGTTATTCTGGTTATTGGAATTACACTGTTTCATAAAAGAATGTTTTGTCATAATGGAAGTATGCATTAACAGTAAATGTTTTCTATTTTTTTTTTTTTTTTAAATGAAGTAGTAACCTGGCCAGTTTCAATTGTGTAAACCAATGCCAAACATAATGGATGCTCATTTGCTTTGGGTTATTTTTTGACCAGGCCATGAGAAAAATAAAAAAGATGAGAATTGCGAAGTCAGAGGAGAGATACAAAAGTGATTTCTTGTCTGTTATTCCATTAGTTTCTATAATAGTCTGAGTCAGCAATAGACTGATATTAAAACGTGGAAGAGTACTTGGAACAAACGAATAGGGAACCAGTACACAGTTAAGTAAAAAATATCTTGGAAAGGTCCTCTTTGTACCACACGTAAGACACTTTTGTGAATTGCATATAACTTGAAAATCAACTAGCAAATACAAAATCAGTTTTGAAGATGTACAGTTGTGTAGAGCTAAGTTTCTCAGACTCTGCACTGCATTGCTCTGTGAAGCCTGAGGGCTGATAGGCAGAATTAGCATGCGACACATAGTAGCTTGTATTTGGGATACACATAAAAAAATAGTAATTTGAAAACCGTTACAAAAACCTGAAAAAAATGCAGTGTCTGCCACCACTTCATGCCTCGTGAGAAACAGAAGCAAGTAGAAAAGTACTCTGGGTAAGGCTCGATGTTCTGCGTTGCACTGGAAGCCGCTGTTGAGAGTGTGTGAAAGAAGAGGGAGGAGACAAAGAATATGTAAACAACTAATATAACACATTTTGTAGAGTCTGTGATGGAAGTCTATCGGAGGTACAGACTCACCACAAAAGTAACATTTGACATGATACAAGAGCTAGATTCTCTATGAGGACAGAGCATACAGAAGATTAAGGCATTCACAGTACATGCGCAGGTGTTGTGTTTCATGCCCCTACTGACTTCAGACAGTTTATAGTCAATCAAACCATCATCAAAAGAAACCTTTATTCGGCCTGAGCCATAAAAGCAAAACAACAACAAGAAAATACACAATATAAACATTTCAGAAAAGGCGTAATCTACTTCAGTGGGAGATAAAGTGCTCAAGTACAATTCACAGTGCATATGTATCACAACTAAATTTCATAAGGTTTCCTGATAATAAAAGTCACTCTAATATTTTAAATTACACAACAAATGTCTAACAATCCTAGATGCTACAAGAACACAAGCCCATCCCTGAAGTGTCTCAGTTTTGTCTTTGGTAGAATAAGAACAAGAAAGGAAGACTTCAGGCTGAGTACACAGTGCACAACAGTATAAAGTGACTTGTGCTTTGCATGGAAACATTGTCACAACAACATGGAGGTAGATCGTGTTGCTGACTGAGGAAAAGCAAATTTACAGTGCAATGTGTGTAACCTAAAAAGTATGAGGTAATACCTATAAGTAAGGTTCATAATCCATTCTAGATGGGGTTCTATGCTTCTTCTTGTCGACACTAATGGGTAACTATTGATTCCTTTAACTGGGCCTTCTCTAAGCGTAGGTTCAAATGATAATCTATATAAAGCTGCTTAACCAATTATTTGTGTTCAAGCCCATTTTTAAAAGGATATTTGTATAATTCTGGTAAGCCTATAGTCTCAAAGATTTCCCTCAAATAAGAGAGCAAGGGGATCAGATCTGCCCTATCGAGTGGCAAGCAATCAGTAATACAAGTTCTGACAAGGCCGGTCTCCGGGGTTCCCCAACATTAAAATAATAGTGGTACGAGCCCAATCAAATCCTCCAAACATGACAGTCCAAGTTCTTTGTGTCATATGAGTGTGGTAGTGACCCAGGAACTGACAATAATCTACACATAAAGCGATTTTCAGCACGTTGAAGGACCCCTGCTTTACAATAGCCCCATAGACCTGCACCATATTCTCCTACTGAGGTACATTACTCTCATATAAATTTAAAATTTCATCAATTGGTTTATGCTTTAACCTATGTGCAAATCCGAATATTTACTCGATATTCCTGTTAAAAAGCTGCATTCTTTTTTTAGTAAACAGATTTTATTGGTCTTCTCAATAGTGTCATAATCAATCAATCAATCATTTGTAGAGTGCGCTACTCACCCGTGAGGGTCTCAAGTCGCTGGGGGGGGGGGCTGATACTGTTCGAACAACCAGGTCTTGAGGAGTGTCCTGAAGGTCAGCAGGTCCTCGGTCTGACGCAGGTGGATGGGGAGGGTGATCCATGTCTTGGGATGAGGTGAGAGAAGGATCTGCCGCCGGAGGTCATTCGGTGGATGTGTCGGACGGTGGCGAGGGCGAGGTCAACGGAGCACAACTGATGGTTGAGAGTGTAGAAGGTGAGTTGTTTGTTGAGGTATGCTGGTCCGGCGTCGTGGAGTGCTTTGTGAACATGGGTGAGGAGCTTGAAGGTGATCCAGTGCAGATCCCTCAGGTGGGCGGTGATGTGGCTGTGGCAGGGGATGTCGAGGATGAGGCGTGCGGAGGCGTTCTGTATGCGTTGAAGTCTCTTCTGGAGTTTAGCCGTGGTTCCCCGCGTAGAGGGGGTTACTGTAGTCCAGCCTTCTGGTTCCAATGGGGATCCATCTGTAGATCTTGCTAAGCATGCGGAGGGTGTTGAAGCAGGAGGAGGAGACAACGTTGACTTGCTGGGTCATTGACAGAGATGAGTCCAGGATGAACCCCAGGTTGCGTGCGCGGTTGGTGGGTGTCGGCGCAGCTGCCAGCGAGGCCGGCCACCAGGAGTCGTCCCAGGCGGAGGGGGTGAAGCCAAGGATGAGGACCCCCGTCTTGTCCAAGTTCAATTTCAGGTGACTGCTCTTCATACATTCGGCGATGGCCTTCATTCCTTTGTGGAAGTTGCTTTTGGCGGTGGCAGGGTCTTTGGTGAGGGAGAGGATCACCTGGGTGTCGTCGGCATATCAGATGATGTTGAGGTGGTGTGATCGGACGATGTTAGCGAGCGGTGTCATGTAGATGATGAAGAGGGCCGGGCTGAGGGATGATCCTTGGGGTACGCCACAGGGGATCTTGGTGGCTTCGGATTGGAATGGGGGAGGCGGACTCTGGGTTCTGTCGGTGAGGAAGGAGGTGATCCAGTCCAGGGCTTTGTCGCGGATCCCTGCGTTGTAGAGGCGTGTGCGTAGGGTATGTGGCAGACGGTTCAATTTGTAGCCCCTGATATGAGCTCTCTCATAGTCTCTACTTTTTATTACATTTCAGATAAATCTGAGACGTCAAATAATATTAGAACTGTAACAGTAACTATCCACCCCACGAGTCGTCAGTAAAGTGGATCGTATGTGGGGTGCTGGACCAGTGCACGTAGCGATCGATCAGAGTGTGCTTGTAGGGCAATGCGATGCAAGCTCAGAAAGTTAGTCTTCAGGGTCTCGTTCATATGGAAACTATTTGGATAGGTTGTCTATTGTTAGCATGTCTGTGCCGGGGGCCCTCCTTACAGATTTTCCCTCTCTCCCTCTGGAGTTTCTAGTTCTGGGTGTGCTAGATCATGTATAAAGATCTCCCAGGCTCTGAAAACCTCCATATTTCGCAATTCCAGCTTGGCTTCCCTCATCAGTATTTGCCCCTCACCACCCATCCACTTCAGGAGTTTTTTCATCTTGGTGGACAGTCTGGGGCCTCTCTTTGCTTTCCAGTTTCTGTTTATTTTGCGCTTCGCCAGTACGAATGCCAGGTCTTGACATTTACTAGTAACTTTGGTTTTTGCTGTGTGGGGGAACCACCCTAGCAGGAAGTGGGCTAGAGAGTAGGGGAGCTCCATATCAACAACCTCGCCTGTTGTCTGTAGCACCCCTTCCCAATACTGGCGCAGGTGGAGGCAGTCCCATAACATGTGCAGGATATGTGCTCGTACTTCGCTGCAACGTGGACAAGCTGCTCTTCTATCTGGAAATATATACTTATGTGGTCGGGTCAGGTATACCCTATGAAGGACATAGTAATTTATCAATTTGAAGCGCACATTTCTGGATACTCTAGGTATCCCAGCCAGTATATTGTCCCAGTCCAACTCTGTTGTGATGGGGGTTCTGGGGTTTCTGTCCACTAATGCTTGCAGATTGCTGTCATTAGTTCGCTGTGCAATAAGAAATGTCCCTGGGGAAACCCAAACTCTGCTCGAAACTCCTTGAACTGTAACAGCTCAGTATCCCTGTAGAGGTCACCCATTTTTGATGACCCGGCTTCCATCCAAGCCTCCAGGCCGCGCCAGTTACTCCGGTGTGGGAGTGTCTTTCACATGTCTACGGGGATGTCTGGGGAATATGGAACCCTCACTCCCATTCTCTGCAGCCCCCGGCACCAGCATTTGGCCTGTACTTCACGTTCTTGAGGGTCTTTCCCTGCTGGTCTGCCCACCCTGAGAAACGCTTGCAGCAGTTCATGCAGTGGTGAATTACCCTGTCTTGGTGCCTCTGTCTGTCATCGCTCTAGAGCTATACTTCGTACTAGCCACTGCAGCTGAGCGGCTATGTAGTAAGTCTCAAAGTCCGGGGCCGCCAACCCACCCACAGCTATAGGTCGTTTCATTATTGTGAGGGCAACCCTAAGTTCAAAATCGGGGAGTCCAGGTCCCTGAAAAAGGCTGCCAGGATCCTTAGTGGGAGTGTGTTAAAATAGTACAGCAGGCAGGGGAGTGCCACCATTTTAAGGAGTGCAATCCTGCCACCTATGGAGAGCGGAAGGGTCCGCCAAAAGTCCATAGCCATTCACAGTCCTTGCAAGGCCCTCCCTATGTCGCCCTCATAGAGATCTGGCCAGGTATGGTAAATGTGGTTTCCCAGATATGGTAGACAATTAGGTTCCCATTGCAGTCGTGCTAGGGCCCTTTGCGGGGGGTGGGGGGGGGCGACCCGTCCACAGTACTGCGAAAAGTCGAGATTTTGCCAACCAACCTTGAGCCCTGGTATAGAGCCGAACCGCTCCAGTAGGGCGAAAAAGCTGCATTCTGAATGTTTAAAATGCAAGCTGAAAAATTGCTAAAGAGAATTCCTAAATAATCAAAATATTTTACCTTTACTAAATGAGTTCCCGCTATAACAAAATGCTTGGACTTTGAACTTAGGCGACTGCAGGTCATAGTGGAAGACTTTGAATCATTTACCTGCAGGTCTAAGTCATTCCTATTGGTTAAAAACAAATCTAAAAGGGTCTGTAGGCCATTTGCCGTGCGGGCAACAAGCACCGCATCGTCAGCATATAACAAAATGGGTTTTCATTTATTTCCCATACGTGGCATATCCTTTCCATTAGGCATTTACTAATCACATTAATGTAAGTAGGAAAAGGAAAGGAGTCAAAATACATCCTTGCCTGATGCCCCATGTAGAACAAATATGAGGGAAACATTCACCAGAGGAGCACTAATGAACACTTACTGTAAGGTCCTGATGTAAACATTTTATGGGGATGAGGAGTTCATTCTCAACACCCATTCTACCCATCATTTCCCATAGCTTGGAGCGGTTTACTAAGTCAAAGGAACTTGATATTGAATGAAGGTCAGATGCAGCAAATCCCCCTTCAATTTTGACATATTTCCCTGCTATGAGATAGAGGTTTAGAGGCAGGCCTAAATCTGTATTGGGCTTCAGTCAAGACGTTGTTTTCCACAGCCAAGTTTTCTAGGCGGGCCATAATACTCGGCCCAGGGTATTGGTGCTAGAGTCCAATAAGAAAACGGGCCTGTAGCAAGTCGGGTGGGATATATACCCCTTTTTAAAGGTAGCGATAATGGTATCTGTCCTCCAATAATCAGGAATGGGGCCTGACATAACCGATCTAAATATGTTTGTTAACAAGGGGGCCCACAAATTAAATTTTGATTTAGAATTAAATCAATTTTTATTACCAGAGCACACGATATGACAATACAATGCATCGGTGCCTACAACCCAATGGGCCGGCAGCATGGAGGCCATAAATGCAGAGAGGAGGCAATGGATTACAAAATATCTGTAAGGGTTAATTACACAGCATGCCGTCTACAACTCATCATGGGCTGGCCGCATCTAAAAAGGGAGAAACATTGAATGATCAACGTCGCGTATGACTCAAAATGAAAGGTGGTCTGCTGCATACAGAGTATGCAAGTTCCCTAAAGAGACAAAGGCTCGCTATATCAAGTCCGGGGCGTTAAAGTCTGCCTTTTTCAAAATAAGAACCAAGTAAGTACCAAGTAAAAAAGAACATTAACAGGTCCATACTTGAGAGGACCGGGAACCTCCAACACTCCCCAACCCTCTCCAGGTGAGCCAATGATTACAAACACACGTATGAGTGGGACCCGGCGTGTAGGTTATAACAGCTCATGTCCCTAGAAGCCCATCAGAGGCCTGCATGCTCTTTCCCCCACCCGTTATTGCGGTATCAATTTCAAAATACGCAGGAAGAAGGGCATGTCAGCTCCCGGAACTCAGTAGATAGAATGGAAATAAAGGGGGCCCATATCAGTGCGTAGTCAGATTTGTCCCCTAGGGTGGCCATGGACAGCCGCTCCATGTCCAGAAGGGACCACAGATGGTAAAGCCATTGAGTGTGATCAGGGATCCTGTCTGTTTTCCAACCTGATAAGAGCACCCGGTGAGCGGCATTTAATGCCAGGGCAATCTGCCTACCTTTGATAGAGCACAAAGGGAAGGTCAAGGCGTTGGAGAGTCGTAAAATAGTGTACATAGGGAATCTGGGGATGGTAGTGTCAAAAGCTTATCTATCTCATCAGGATTTTATCCCAGTATCTTGTGAGCTTCAGACAATTCCACAGCAAGTGAAGAAGGGTACTTGGACTCCCGCAGCCTCGCCAGCAGAGACCATCGTACTGTGAGTTCTATTTAGTTAAACGAGCCTGGGTGTTGTACCAATAAGATACAATTTTAAATGCAGTTTCTGTGTGGCCCATGGGGTGTGTGGCACGGTGGGTCCTATAAAAATATATCCTCCCATTCCTTGTCTGACAGGGTTCGTCCAATTTCCGCCTCCCACCGCCTCTGCCCAGAAGACCGAGCCCCATGAGCACCCAGAGAGAAGAACATGCATATTTCCGAGAAAAGTTTGTGATCATCTTTCTTCAAGAAGAGCCATTTTTTAAACTGAAGCATTGGCCTGCTGACCAAAGGGCATATTTGAGGGCCAGTCACCAAGTGCAGCATTTGCACGTGGAGAAAGTGGTTTGAGGCGTCGAGGTCATAATCCGCCCGTAGCTGCTGAAACGGAATATGGGCCTGGAGGTCAAACAGATACCCTAAATGCTTGCAACCGCCCGCTACCCAATGTGAACCCACCCCCTTTTCCTTCCCAGGTGGGAAATCAGGGTTTGAAAAGATGGGAGGGCATAGGTGAAGGGAACGATGTGAGGTTTGCCCACGTGGACACCCTATCCCATACTAACATGGCGGGTCGGGTGACCGGCGATGAATATAGCCACCAGGAACGTGCGGTCCTAGGTAGCCATGCCTCCCTCCAGATATGGTGAGCAGCCACCATCTGGTCCATAAATACCCAATGTTTCTCTGTCATTGTACAGTTCCATTCCACCAGGTAGCGCAGTAATGAGGCCTGAAAGTATCGGGTGACACTAGAACATAGTGAAAGAATCAGAAGATAAGGTTTCGCTAGTCCGTGTAGGTAGCAAGGGCCAGCTCCTAATCTAGCATGGTGCATGAAGCAGAGAATTTTAAATTGCACCTTAACCCAATGCAATTCCTTCAGGAGAGAAGAAGCCAAAGCACTTTTTGGGAGTCTGTAAAGTAGCCTGGCTGCTGAGTTTTGAACCACCTGCAGCCTTTTTAGAGAGGCTCTATCAGCTCACACATAAAGGACGTTGTCGTAGTCCAATCTAGATAAAATGAGGTCCTGAATGACTGTCCTTCAAGCAGAGAAAGGAATAATCCAAAGGATTCTTCGCAGCCATTTCAGAACCCCTAAGCATGTGGCACCCACCTTTGCAACCTGAGGTTTCATGAACAGATTGTTGTCCAATAGTGAACCTGAGGTTTTTCACCTTTCGAACTGGCGCAGGAAGTACTCCTGATTTTAGAGGCCAGTACTGTGGGCCCCATAGGGCCCAGGTTCTTTCCCAATGCCAAAACCTCTGTCTTTTACCGATTCAGCTTCAAGGAGTTTAAGTTCATGCATGAAGCAACCCTGGCCAGGCACAATTTCAAGGTCACTGCTGAACAATTCTGTAGGGAAGACAAAGAAAAAAGAGTTTGTGTGCCATCTGCGTAGGAAAAGATATTCAGGCAAAAGCTCTCTACTAGTTCAGCCAAAGGTTAACAGAGATATTGAACAGGGCCCAACTTCAGGTTAAAAAATCTAAATTCCACCCAGACTTAATTTTGAGCCAATGTATTGTTTTGTTCTTCAGGGCAGAGTAGTCTTCGTATGTAAATGCAGGTATAATCGTGACATCCTTCAGCACTAACGTATGGAGTGCGTTCAGGAGTAAGTTGGGGTAAGAGTGGCTAGATGCCATGCTTGAGGAATTGGGAGCAATAGGTAGAGAAGCTTTAGTCATGGCCCCTGAGCAAGAGGCTGTTGGTTGAGCCCAGGTCAATTGTGGAGCAGTAGAGAGGGAAATCAATGTATTTAATTCAGCTTCAATGGGCCCACACAATCATAGACGGGTTTACACTTACCCAGCAGAGATTCCATGAGGTCAATTCATTATTATTTATTTATTATTATTATTATTTATATGGCACACAAATCATCCCCAAGGGGATCTCTTGGCGCATGGGAGGCCGGCGTCTAAAAGCAGAGAGCCAAGTTTTTAGGTGTTTCTTAAAAATAATCAAGGTGGGACATGACTGCAGATCTACTGGCAACACATTACAGTATTTGGGAGCCAAATGGGAAAAGGCTCGACCACCCATCTTGACTTTTTTAATTCTCAGCGTTTGACGAAGCCTTTGGCCACTGGATCTTAACTGTCATGCCGGGTATACCAATCTAATTTCTTCGTGAGGTATTAGGTCCCTGTCCAAAAAGTGCTTTCATTTCTTTGGTTATGACTCCTGCTGCCCAGAGCCCCTGGGGGAATCTCCAGAGTCTTACACTTTCCCATTTTACAGCAAGTTCACCAAGAAGAGAGCAAATGTTAAGTGACAGTACCTTTGGTATGATGTAAAGGGGGTGGCCCAGCCTCCACCAGGCGATGACGGGCCAGCTCTTGGCTGGGTCAGCGCACCGGCATGCGCCCAGACTTGTCCCGTGCTGCTGAGTAGATGAGTGCTTTTAAGGCACCTCCCTGGTGCAGGTGCAGTCTTCCAGCCACTGGAATGCAGGAAGTTGAAGTCCCCAACCCCTGCCAGTCAAGCAATGCATCCTGCCCTGCGGGGTATGTGAGTGCTTTAAAGGTGCTTTCCTGGCACAGGTATGAGGCAGGTGCGGCCTCCCAGCCACCTCAAAAGCTGGAAGTCCACAGCCGCTGCTGGTCAAGCAATGTGTACAGCGCTGTGGGGTAGATGAGTGCTTTCAAGGTGCCTCCCTGGCGCAGGTGCGAGGCAGGTGTGGCCTCCCAGCAGCCTGGAATGCTGCAAGTTGAAATCCCCAGACCCTGATAGTCCAGCAATGCATCACACGCTACGAGGTAGATGAATATTTTTAAGGTGTCTCTTTGGCACAGGTGCGCCCCCCCCCTCGCCTGGAATGCTTGACGTTGACGTCCCCAGCCCCTGCCAATCAAGCAATGTGTCCCATGCTGCGGGGTAGATGAGTGCTTTTACTGCGACTCCCTGACTCAGATGTGACCTCACAGCCACCTGGAATGCTGGAAGCTGAAGTCCCCAGTCCCTGACGATCAAGCAATTCGTCCCCACCCCCTGACGGTCAAGCAACTAGTTTCTAGTTAACCACGGCAGCTTGAGTTTCTCATGAAGATCCAGGAAGTAGCAAATATTGACCTTTATACTAACAGACTTGGGCATCCATTTCAACCTCTGGCCGCAACAGATGGGCATATTTACAAAAATGTAACATCGCCGTAGCGTCAACTTTTTGATGTTACTGCAGCTTTGTTTTTTATTGCCTTATTTACAAGTTGCCGCTTACTGCAGTTAGCTGCACTTTCCAGCGTAAACTGAATTTTCAAGATCGCCACTTCTGGTAGCTGGATTGAACGAAAATGAGACGGAAGGTAGGCAGTCCCATGAAAAAACTGCTGCGGAACCACACTTCACTTCAATAACCACACCGCGATATTCACAAGAAATTCCTTGTATGGTGAAAAAACGAAACAACTGTCTCTAAGTCTAGTTAGAGGCAGTTTTTTAAGATAAAATAAATAGCTAGTCTTAAAATTGGACTAGACACATGGGCCCATGTTTGGGTGCTGGACAGCGCTGCAAGGAATATTGCTGCGCTGCCCTGCACCAAAACAAAAGGTCAGGAATGCGCCCTACCAATAAGATAGGGCGCATTCCTGGGCCTCATTCATGAAAAGTATTGCATCGCTGCTACAAAACAGCATTGCAACACTTTTCACTGCATCCTCCTTGCGACACCATGGATGCGCCGTATTTATTGTACAGCGCTCCATGACGCAATCAATGACAGACGTCTGGAATCCAGACATATCTGTCAGTGCTAAAGTCATGCATTACTGCAGTTGTGTCGAAAGCATGATGCAACTCCAGCAACAATGGGGCAGCCCTATCGCTATCGCCAGGCCTGGGAATAGTTCGCGGAGTTACAAAAAAACTCTGCGAAGTTCCGCGAGTGGCAGAGTGCAGTGTGAACTGCAGTTTGTGATGGTATTCCTGCTAGTGAGGTAGAAATTATACCAGAGCGGCAGCTCACGCTCGCGAACTTACCGGTCCCGATTACGAACTTACCATTCACGATCGCGAGCGGGGAAAAAACTCTGCTGCACTACGTAAAGAGGAGTTTTCTGCACTGAGCGAGTGCCACGGAGTGCGGAGTGCAGAAAACTCTGCAAACTCCGTGAGCGAAGCGGAGTTCACCACCCCAGGCCTGCCTTTGGCACAGCATCGCCATTAGGTTTTGATGCAGTGGAGTCCTAGAATTGTGGCAGTGAAACCTATCTGAGGCTTTGTTGCGTGCAGGTAAAATGCGGTGCAGAGCTTTACAAGGTCACGGATATGCCTATATTGCAGGATTGCTATCACCACTTTAGACAAAAAGCTATGACCCAGGAAGCTGATGCGCTTCCAACTCTCAAAAAATGTTTCACCTCAAGCGGAGTTGTGAGATGCTGTAGCTCCCGACAGACAGCCGTAGGTGCCCACAAGGCACTACAAAACCCTTGGGCCCAGTCACAATGTTCTCCACAACAATGTACCTTGTGGCATGGGTCGAGGGAGAGGTACCCAGCGACCTCAGATGGAGGCTGCAATGTCAGGCACTGTCATCCTCCCGACCTGGAAGTCGAAGAAAGTCTCTGCTCCCAGCTCAGAACCCCCAACATCCTTCAAACACCAAACGCTACAGAGTGCAAGCTAGCACAGGTCTCCTGGTGGCAAGCACGGGTCCCTTGGACTCTGCAAGCTTTCCCCACCCTCCTCACAATCCGGCACCCCAGGTGGACTGCTGATCTTTTACAAGCATACTCCTCTGCACAGTGTGCTGACGGTGTATGTCAGGATAGTCCTTGTCCCAATTGACAAACACTTCCACCCATTTCCGACGCACTCTGTGTGCACCTTACGATCTTGTGGAAACAGGGAGATCCTTTGTGTCCCTGGGATCTTGTGGACAGGAGGACGGTCAACCAGCCATTTTTGGAGAGAACTTAGGGACCCGGGCCACAAGGATTGGCACTTAGCTGCAGGCCAGCAACGTTCAAGCAAAATCCACCAAATG
The DNA here is from genome assembly GCF_964204655.1 of Triturus cristatus. Classification (NCBI taxonomy): domain Eukaryota; kingdom Metazoa; phylum Chordata; class Amphibia; order Caudata; family Salamandridae; genus Triturus; species Triturus cristatus. The sequence goes on from NC_140583.1 coordinate 762,612,837, forward strand.
ATAGTACCCTTCCTGAAGCACGACAATCTCCAGGCCACCACAAGTCTGTGGATAATCCTGTTGCAGTTCCTCCTGCCCTAATGATTCCTCTTGTTGATGTCCCAGTGTCGATCCAGCATAGTATGGTTCCAAATCCCAAAATGTCTCTAACTGCTGAGGCCAGAGACCCAATAGTAATACTCACAATGGCTTCTGAACATAAGATCAAGTCAAAAGGACACCCTTGAAATACACAGGCACTCTCTAAATGTTCTCCTGTCTGCCATCCTATCGCGGAAAGGTTGATCACCATTTTTAGTGGGGCCAAGACCCTGCCTCTTGGAATGCAGGTCCCAATTCCACCCCATGTAACCGTCTCAGAAAGACCCCTCAGAGTCAGAGGTCTGCAGTTTCCCTTGAGCCCCGAGTTTATGGCCTTCTATCAAGAATGCGCAGATGTAGCTGTCCCCCAAGCACCCAGATGTGAATTGGAGACAGGCCGACAGGCACACAGAGACACGACCATCGAAATGCCCACTTTCCCAAAGTGACAGTTCCACCTATGTAATGTCAGTTCCACTTGGAGGTCCGTTATTACAAAGTCATTGATTTCAAGCACTATACTGCTACTATTCTGGATGTAGGAAATAATGCTCAATAGCCTTTCCCTACATTTTCCCATGCTTATCCAATGCAAGAAGCAGGCCCTGTCATATCAAACACACCATAGGGCGCCATTCACGACCCTTGCCTGTAATGCACATGCCGTACCTCTTGCCAACATTGCACCCTGTCCCCAGGGAGAACTGCGATACAGCAAGAGCCATGCAGAACCATGGCACATAGCTTTTTAAATGCCAAGCCAAGTAACAGTAACCTGTGCAAAGAGGCTCCACCAGGGCAAACCTGTGGCACGATCAATGAGCTACCTCCATGGCTTTCAGATCCAAGGTTGCTGGCCCAGGGAGGAGCATTCGAGGTACATGCCCTGGGTATATGTCTTACCCCTAGACAAGGGACTTACAGCTAACTAGAATCCGACAATCATGTATATACCAATCACCAATATGTATCTGACAAGCACAGCTCTTTAGCACTGAATGGCAGTGTAAAACATGCTTAAAGTCCTAAGCCAGCAAAACAAGCTCCAAACATGGGGTTGGCAGCTAAAAAGGTCAGGGGAGACCATGCCAAAAGATGCTAGGTCTAACAATAAGGTGTGCTGCAAAGCGCACTGCATGAGAATGCATGAGCTGGAAGTGATGGAGTGATTGCTCAGGTGTGTGATTGAGTCTGCTGCTGTAGTCCTAGAGGATATATGGACTATTGGAGATGGGAAGATGGAATGCAAACGTTATGCTAGAACTGCGCTGAACTGGAAAACCACCTATACATTTCACTCTGAGATTCAGCCAGCTCCTGGTATTTGCAAATTTTCTCACCTGAGACCACATGAAGGGATGTAGAAAAAGCTGTCTGTTGACAACACAGAGCTGTCATCTTGTAAAACTTTGCAAATATTATAATGCACAGATTCAGAAGTATGTTGTGAATTTTCCTTTTTGTTGCAACCTGTGCTCAGCTGAAGTTAATTTTATGTTATGTTTACGTCTTTCCGGTTTTTGGTTTTAACTGAAAATACCCATAAAACAACACAAGTATAAAATCAGGGAAACCAAGTTAATCTGATTTCTATAAACTTTTTAGATGCCTCCAGCTGCACAGCTTTACACCAGAGGGAGCCAAAGCACTGCAATTGCAGGCAGACAGTGGGATAAATGTTTCTGGCCTTGCAACTACCCCTACATTGAAAGTGCAAGATAACAATGATGTGCAGGGGGGAAGGAGAATGATAGCACCCTACGGTCAAGTAGGACCTCTGCCCTTTCCCAATCTTCTGGATGTATGCATTTTCCACTTCTCTCAACACACTTCTTTGCACTATATAGTCAGAGGTTCAAAATGAAGGATCTGCTTATCTGGGTGTTTGTTTCTGGGGCATTGTTCAGAGCCTTCTACATGGAGCACATGTTCATATGGGCTATCGGCTCAATACGGTTCTTTTTTTAAACAAAATTACCTCCTATGTGATGGTACAATCAGGACTGTCACCTCAAGGTTAATTCTGGAGTTTGTTTGTTCTTAATGCTGGAAAAGAAATTGAACTGAAAGGTTAGTTTTGTTTCAGGACAGACAGCCTATCTAAGGTGCCCTGAAGTGCTTAAACTCATAGGCAGAGGAAGGCCCATAGGCACAGGAAATGTAAGCGAAGCAGGGACTGCCAGGATAATGAAGCAGTAGGTGCTGGATGATTGACCATAGGTTCGAAGGGGGTGGAACTCGAGTAGCTCTGGAAAGGGCAACGAGTCAGTTAAAAAGTGGGACGTGGTAGGATGGATCATTGAAGATGGATATTTTACAGGGGTGAGCAGGGTTCAACAAAGTTACACCTTAGTTTGTCTGAGAGGTAAATTTGTGACGCGGTGATTCAAGTGGAAGAGATACTTATATGCTCAAGTCTGTTACTTTAAAGCATCCTCTTGCACACACTAGCCCTGTGCACAGCCACTGCCTGGCAGCCAGTCTTAATCCAAACCGAGTATAGACATTATCTTATCTCACTTCATAGTGTGGGTAAAGAATAGTGCCAGACTTAAGGCGAAGGTTCTTGAAAGTAACATCTGCATAGGTATATGTAGGTGGGTGAGGAGGGATCAGGGGGAAGAGATTGGAGTGGTGGTGGTGCATCATTTATGTTTTTTAGGAGCAGAGTTTTCAATTGGGTTGCTTTTTAGGTCTTGCCTAAGACAGCGATTGTGATGTCTGTTGTGCGACAAATTGTTATCTTGCAGTAGGCTTAGAGACTGCCTATTGCTTGCAATTGGTTGGCTTTATTGTCACTCTCATTTCCTTGCTTCTTATTCATTAGCTCTGTGGGCTTTCCTTCCTCTTTTTGTGTTTTTTCCTCCCTGGAGTCTACACGCATTACTGTGTCCTTCCACTGATAGAATTTTCAGGTACTACTTTTTGGGGTGTTTAAGCACTCTAATTCTTTCCCCCTGAATCCCTTGTGCTTCTCTGCCCCCTCTGCCATGGTCCGTGCTCCTCTCTCTCATCCGTGTGCTGATCATCATTATTTTCATGTCTTGACCCCATCTCCCACTAAATTACCTTCTCACCAGTGTGGTTTCTCTCTGCCAGCCCCATGCTGTCTTTTGCCCATTCGATTCCCCCACCCGCGTCCCCATTTTGCTTCTGTTTTTTGAACTTTCACTTTTTTGTCACACAATGATTGTGGTGGCTCCCAGGGTACTTCTCCCCCCCGCCACTTCACCTGCAGCCCTAGCGCTTCTCGTCATCATAGCATGGCAGCATGCAGGGCTTCCTTTTTCTATTCGCCGAATTTGCTTTTGGAGGAACTGGTTTGCTCTGGGTCATCCCGTCTCAGATTCCGCAGGTGCTGTACACCCTGCTCGGTGCATGCTACTTCAGGAGACTCCAGTAAACCCTCGAGGCTTGGTGTACTCTACCCGACATTTAAAGACACAGCGGGAGCAGAGGAATGATAGCAGAGGGCCCTCCGTGCTTTAAGGCCTTCAACTCTCAATGCTCCTCCCACAGTGGTGGCCTGTGGGGGGCGGGGCTTTAGAAGGCACAATGAATCTTGGGCATATGCCAGAGGTAAGGAGCATCTGTCTCTGGGAACCTTCGGTTTTACAGACCCATGCTAACATCCATGATAGCCTGTTACCCCCTCAAGCTCTTCGGACACTGGAGACCCCACCTCCACACCAGTGCTATCTGGGACTGACTAGCAGAGTATCAGCCTATGATGGGGCAGATTTCTCATTGGTTCCTGGTCCCCTGGGACACCACCCCTGCTTTCTGGTTTGTGGGGTGACCGGCCTTATACTGCACAGCTTCACCAGACTTGCCCATGGAATGGGCCCTTTGGCAATCTACACAGCAGGTGCCTGCTGGCTCTCACCTTGCTATCCATTGCCTCACAGGTGACCCAGACCTTCCACGACAGAAAGGGGCTTGCGCCTGGGAACTTCCTTGGACCAGATCTCCTCTGACTAGCTGCCGCACCACTACAAGTACACACTGTGGATATCACTGTGCGAGTTAGTACTCAGGGGCATTAGCTATCTTCCATTCTTCCTTCCCATGTTGGTCACAAAGGCCACCATATCCAGGGGGGCATCCCACACGCCTGCCGAATCTGATGCCATGGCCAAAATTAATATAGCAATAATCCTTAAGGAGCTCACTGTCATGAGAGCCAAATTGTCCACTTTTGACACCACCATCACACTTGTGGCATCTAATATCAAATCCCTGCAGACTGACCTCACGCAAATGCACCTGTGTCTCAGCTCCACGGATAAGAAGGTGCATGAATTTGATAGACTATACTGTCCAAAGTCAGACTAGGGGGTTCATATCCGGAGACTAAAAAGTAAAGTATCAGATTTGGAAGCCTGTGTCCTTGGAGCCCTTGGAGTTCCAGCTGGCACACAAACTATGAGTCAACTCAGCAAACTCCCCTAGTCCTCCTAGTGGCATCATAGTTTATCTCCTGCACCACCAACATACCAGCGCAATGCTACAGGCGGCAAAAAAGAATTGGGTACCATTTCATTATGACGGAGCTACGATTCACGTCACATCAGATTTTTCACATGAGGCGACTGTCAAAATGAAAAATCTGCTGGCACTTCAGCCCCACGTACAAGATGCCGGGATCAAATTCGGCCTCCATGACCCGTTTCTCTGCCCACCCCTCCTCCCTATGCTGCTGTTTATTCAGTGGCTCATCTTTACAAGTTGCCCATCAGTTTATTCTCTTATAATGCTCCTCCCTTTCTCTTATCAATTTTAATCTCTATTCAGCTGATACAATAGTACTGTACTTTAGCAGCGTGACAAGTTAAACACCCTCTTCTGAGGCAAATGCACACATTACACCAACAACACGCCTCTCTACCTCCCACCTCTACTCACATTTCCCTCCTTCATCTCTCCCTCTTCCTCACTTGTAAGTTAACTCTCTTTACCTGACCAGAGACTAAATCCCTGCCCTTCTCTCTAACTTACTTCTCTACATACCACACTCTGTGACTAGCTGTCACTTCTCTATACAACCCAATACATTTCTTTCTCTGTCGCACCTTTCTGTCCCATGTCTCATTCCTTTACCTCAACACTCCCTTTTCAGCTGTCTATTTATACATGACTACATACCTACCACACTATTGCTCTACCTTTAAACTCGCTCTGTACGTCACACCTCTCTTTCAATAAACCTCAGTGCCCCACAGCACTTACCTCTCATGACCTCAACTTGCCACCTCTCTCCGATCCTACCTCTAGACCTCTAGCTCTCTGCCCCTCTCTTCTCTCCAAGTGCCTCTCTCTCTCTCTCTCTTTCTCTTCTTTCTGCATCTTGCTGCTCTGTTTGCATCTCATCCCCCTTCATTTCTCTTTCATTTACTTCATCTCTCTTTATCTTACCCTTTCTATCATTTTTGCCATCTATATCTTACCTTTCTCTACCTCTCGCATGTCTCTTTCTACCTCACCATTCTCTCTTTCATTTCTCTCTCTGCCTCACAACTCACTGCCTCATCTCTCTCTTCCCCACTTCTCATACACTATCTAGCCTCTCAATTTTCCTCACCTATTGACCTTCTATGTCTCTCTTATTATTGATGTCCTCTTTCCCTCACCTTTCCCATTATTTTATTTATTTTACTTTACAATGCTCTCTCTACCCCTTCTACTCCATCTATCACTCCCTTTGCTTTCATCTCTCTTTCTATCTCCTTCACTGTTTCCGTTCACGCTCTCTGCTTCCAATGTCTCGCTCGTTTAATACATCCGTCTCACCTCTGTCTCTCTCTCCCTATTTCACCATTCTCTACTTCTCCCTCGCCCTTCCTCTGTATGAGCCTCATCTCTCTACCTCATCTGCACCTCTTTTCTCTCTACTTCTCATATCTTTCTATTTTTCATCCCACCGGCTCTACCTGCCTCTCTGCCTTGCTACTTTGTTTACCTGACCTGTCATTCTGTGCTTCACCTTTCTATTTGTGCTATCTCATTATAACTCGCCTCTCTTCCTATCTTATTTCTCTCTAGACCTTGCCCATCGGGTTGGCACCTTTCTTACCAGACTACATTTAAAACTGCATGCCAGGCTTCTAAAAATAAGCATTGGCATAGCAAATAGGTCTCGCCTTTGGGACCTTATACGTTTTTAGCCATGCAACAGTTGATGTTATTGCACCAAGGATATTGTGCTGCATAACTAAATACTTATAAGGTCCCAAAAGCGAGACCTATTGGCTATGCCAATGCTTGTTTTTAATGCAGCCTGTTTTCCTTAACGAAAAACAGGATGCATTTAAAAAAGAAAAATGAAACTTTTCAGTTTCATGTTTTTTAAGGGCAGGCAGTGGTCCCTGCTCTTAAAAAATATTTTCAGAAATACTCACAAAGGGGAAGGGGTCCCCTTGGGACCCCTTCCCCTTTGTGAGTGGTTTACCACCTACTTGAAGTAGGTGGTAAACTGCGAGTGTTTTGCGGCTGCAAATGCGGTCGCAAAACAATAGTACTTTGTGACGCGCTATTAGGAAGGGATGCCCCTTCCTAATAGCGAAAGTCACAAATGGTATTTTGCGAGTCAATGACTCGCAAAATAGCATATGTACATGCAATTACCCTTTTTTTGCGGTAGCAAACAGGAGGATCTCCCGTTTTGCGGGCGCAAAAATGGGTCGTGCATCTGGCCCTAAAGCTTGTAATGTACATTTTAAGTAAACATCCCTACAGTAAGAGTGATATATCTCACTCTTATTAAAAACTGGGTTCTACTAAAAAAAAATCTCTGCAGTACATATTTTTAGCCTGTGTGTTTTTACATTGGGATTAGAAGCTGTTAACTATAGTAAACCCATATCTTGGCCATGGAGGTATTTACCCACTGAAACTTTTGATAGCGATTATAGCTCACATAGAAAATGGTGTGCTAACTCCAGGTCACACTGAATAGTTTGCATGGAATCTGTCAAATATTTATGTTAACCCATTGATCTATCTTCCTAGAACTGGAATTTTAGTTTTGCATATTACCCTTAGATCTTTTGCTTTATTCTGATGTCTGAACTCCACATAGATCTCTTCAGTAGGCACATTAATCAAATAGGGTATCTCACTTTTACCTGTAATAGGCAATCCATGCTTATTGTTCTGTGTTGGTATCTCTTTTTGTTATTTTCTTTTTTGCCTTGCTTGTCCCTCTTTAAAAGAAGTGGCTACATTTTCTTTGTTCCCCTCACTCCCCATCTCTTTCCTCCCTTTTCTTTGTGAATCTTCATGTACAATGGCAACTGGTGAAGTGACATATTCTGTCAAAATTCTGTTCCCCATCACCCTGCATTCCGCATGTGAATCACAGTGAATCAGCAGCTGGTTTTACACTTGTGCAGATGACATATTACGCTGTGCAGACTTGCACACAATTCACAAGAGGTTCAGGAGGAGTAAAGAGCTCAGGACCGAGCTCAATAGCCAGACCCACCTCGCCAGCAGGTAAACCATATACTAACTCTACCCCAGCTAATTGAGCCTTTTTTCAGTCCACCATACCTGACTTAGGGCCTGATTAAGATTTTGGCCGACAGGTTACTCTGTCACAAAGAGCGCCAGCTTTTGCAATGTGAGCTGCACCTTTCCCAACGTAAGTGGTAGTGATCTGCCAAGACTGCCCACATTGAGAAATATCGCCGGGAGGCAGTCTAGGGGCGTTTTTTATAGCTTGTGCTAGCAAACTTATTATTGGTGAGCCGTGTGCGAGACAAACTCCACCAAGCGGCGGTTGGCAGTGTTTTTGACAACTTCCGCAACCCAAGCAGAGCGTCGAGTGGGACAAAACTCAGCAAACTCCGCTAGTGGAGTGGAGTTTACCGCCTACCCCCAATTGTTTCCCCCAGCAATATCAATATCTGTGAAATGAAATTCCAGCAATTTTGTTGCTAGTCTGGCCAGCCTTGCAGTCATTGTCTTTATCTTATTTCCAGAAAGAATTTCTATCAGTGGTCAGTTCTTAAGCAAAATATTCTTCCCCATAAGTACAGCTTGAATATTTCTAAGCGCCATACACAAGCAAGGCATTTCTTTCTCTATTACTGAATATCTTGTCTCCACATCTCCAATCCTTAATGAGGCAAAACCAATTGTGATTTATTTTCCTCCTTCTACATGTGACAATACAGCACCCATACCATAGGCGCTGGCATCAACCGTTACAAAAGTTTCACGCCCTTCGATGTATGCTTGTAGTATAAGGGCCTCCACTACACATTTCTTAAGACGTTCAAAATTGTGCTGACAAGTGGATGTCCATACAAAGTCTGCTCCTTTTTAACAATACCCTGCAGCATTCTGTAAGTTCTGAAAATTTCCTAATGAATTTCAAGTAAAACTCACATAGGCCAATAAAAAAACTTAACTGATCTTTGTTATTGGGATGAGGCGCCTTGACAATGCCATCTACAGTACTGGGTATGGGTTTCACACCTTCACTTTACAACACATGACCGAGATATTCGATCTCATTTACACAAAATGTGCATTTGTCCTGTCTAAGAGTGACCCTTTTGGTTTGGAAAAAAATTCCACAACTCTATCATGTGTTTTACGTGTATCAGAATGAATTAAGAGGTCATCTTGCAAAGCAACCACCTGATTCATGTCAGTAAACATCCCTGACTTAACCTTAGCAGCAGAGGCCAGTCCAAATGGCATATGGCAGAATTGAATGGTCCCTCAGGCATGACGAAAGCAGTAAGATGATATGACTGTTCATTTGATACAACTTGATCGTAAATAAGCGGAAAATATAATGTTGCAAACCATTTGAACTGACCTACAGATGTAATGAGATTCTCAATTCATGGTAAAGGATCATTTTCAATCCACATGGCATTGTTAAGGGACCAAAGGTCTACACATGAACGCAGGTCCCCATATTTTTTATTTGTCAAAATATTCGGTGTAGGAGAGTAGGATCTGCACTTATGTTGCCCCCACTTTTTTTCTGATGTATACACTGGTTTCTGGCTATAGTAAGGCTGGGTCCCTGCTAATCAGGGCCCCAGTCTTTCTGTTCTCTCTAAACAACTTGGAGTGCATACTAGATGCACTAGTGATTGGATACTGTGGTACCTTATGAGCCCCTAGTATATGGTACCCTAGGTACCAAGGACATAGTTACTTCACAGGCCTACCAGGGGCTGAAGCATGTATTATGCCACCCCTGGGAAGCAGACTAAATCTGACACCACAGGCCTGCTACTGCAGCCTCGGTGAGGTAGTGTTAGCACTCCTCACTGAGGTATAGGTTCCTATACCTCACCATACACACACATATAAACCTATCAGCCACCCCTATGGCAGGCCCTATCAATCCTGAGGGCAGGATGTTTGGTTTACAATGTGAGGGAGTGCCTCTGCCTGAGCAGGGCCCCTCTGCAGCTGGTAGGGTCTATTCCTTGTGGCTGTTTGTGGATGGGGTTAAACCATATACTCTTAAGTGCATTATAATCTCCCGGTTAATGCTAACTTTGGAATGACTGCATCAAAACATGTCGTGTTTGGTGTCAAACGACTTAGAATCATACCCCCACGCCAGTAACTGGTGTGGGAGTATGATCCCACCCTTCTAGAGGGGACGACATGTACCTACTGTGGTAACACGGTAGAAATCTGAAAGAGCCCTGGCATCACAAAATGGATGCCACTAGCACAGACACTGGGCTGCCCTCCTGCTGCTGACTGAAACTCGCAGTGGAGGAGGCCCAACAATAGGCATCCTGTCACAGGGAGGTGTCACTACCTTCCAGACAGGATTTAGTGTATTGGGGCTGGGTAGGTGCACTTCCAGAGTGCTTTGAAGTCCTGCACTGGGGGAGTAGTAGGCTCCTCTGTGCATATGCCAGCTCAAACCGGTTCAGGGGCTACCTGTCCCTGCTCTGGCGCGAAACTGGACAAAGGGAAGTTGGTGTAACCACCCCCTACCCTGACTCTCCCAGAGGAGTGGTCCTAGAGCTAGTACCTCCCCTATCTTCAGTATAAGATAGGAAACCTTGCCATTGCAAAGTAGATAACCCTGGACGACACTCTACAAAGAAAGGTCCTGGCCTTCGACGTTCCACTACCTTTGGAAGACAGAAGAATTTCCCTTGGAGTCAAGGAGTGACTCCTCTGCTTGGCAGGCACCAGAAACTCTAATCAAAGGTGGAAAACTTTCCCGCTCCTGCCGGAGTCCGAAGTCCCTGCAGCCCCGGAAGTGGATTTCCTGACTACTCGACAGCCATTGTGAGTCCCCAGCAGAACTGAGGTGAGTGGACCCCACGAGTGACGAGGAACAGCAATACCCGGGTACCGTGCACTATTGTCGAGTGCAACCCCTTCATGATGTTCAACGAACTTGTGCTTTGGACCACTTGTGGCACAAGCCTCCAGCAGGTTTTGCAGCAAAAATCAGAGGCCTACCCCGTCTCGAGTGACCGTGGGCTCCTGTGAAGCATTTCCTCAAGAGGCATCTTTGCGATTCCTTGTCCATTGGCTTGTGGGTCCCCTGAAGACTTTCTTATCAACTCAAAGGGCTCCCCTGGTTGCTCAAGGCCTGCCCTCACTCACCTTTGCAGGGTGAGTCCGTCAGACCTTGCTGGTCTGCACCATAGACTTTCTTCACTCTACACGAGACTTGCTGTTGCCAAGGCTTGTTGGCTCCAATCCGGTTGCCGATACCGCAGTCAGCTGCAGACGTTGTGGGACACTCCGAATACAGCTGCTAGTCATCGTCAATCCTTCCTGGACCTCGTGAGCGAAGAGTTAAAACACCCTTGATCACCTGAAATCAAGCGACATCCGTGGGCATCCATCTTCCTGGCCCCGGGTCACTGGCAAGTGACTGTGAACACTGTCCCTTCAATTTTCAGGCAATGTGCATCTAGAATCCAGCCTTGGATTCCACCGGACACTTCTTCAGTCGCAACAAGCCGCAACTCTTCTTTGGTCTCCATAGAAAACAGCGACGCGACCCGACACCAAAAGACACCTATGCACCCGGCTTCCCTGGGTGAGGTAACTCGTGCACTCCGGTGCCCTAGTGTGTGTTGGCCCTCGAATTACTTACCTTGTAAGTGGCTTGCTTGTAGACTTCCTCGAAGTACCCTAAAACTTTAAAAATCAAACCGCGACTTGCTCCATTGTAATCAATAGGGAACCCTCGGCTGTGTTAACACACTGCATGTGTCTCCCGTGGGTCTGTTACTTACCTGCTTTCACTGCAGTAGTGTAGCCCCAGCGATTCTACAGGCCCTAGGCCTTGTCGTTCTGCAAGTCGACTTTCCTAAACCTCTTTTTTAGTATATGGTCTGGTACGCCCCTAGGGCCCCAGCCATATTTGTGCTTACTTTATTGTGAAACGTTGATATTTTAATGTGTTCCTGACTTCTAATCTCATAAAGAGATTAGTAGAGTGGGTCTAGAAATAAATACATATATATTTGATATATATACCTGTGTGGTGTCCTTTCATTTGGTAATTCAAGAGATTATAAGGTAAAACAAGCTGCTTTACATTCCTCAGAGACTTAGCCTGAAGGCTGCTCTCCACAGCTACCACTAAGATAGCTTTCTTTAAAAGGTTGTCTTAAACCTATCTACCATAAGAGTCGAATTGGACTGGTGCAAGATGGCCACTATAACTAGTGACCAGCATATGCCAGGCCAACTTCTCACATTCGGTGAAAGCCATAGAGTAGTATCCACGGGTTCAATAACTTCATCATCTTGCATTTCTTTGAGAATTTTTGTTAATTAATAACGTACACTACATGGTACATTATGAAGCTTATGCTTTACAGTAAGAACGCGTTTCTTGGCTTTGATAGTATGCACAAAATATTTGATTTTGCCCACCTTGTTGTTAAAAACATCCACAAACCTTTGGATGATTGGAAACAGACCCAACTAGAGGAACTGGATATTTAGGACTAGGCCTAATATTCCTGCCGAAATCCTCTTGATTCCACCATCCCATTACATTATATCCTTGTGTTCCACGTACACCTTTCCTTTAAATGTTTTTCTTTTGAAGGAAATGTCTGCCCAGAAATATCCCACTAGATCAATTGTGCTTCCTTCAAAAGCAGTAGTGATAACATCTGGGGGTATTAATCCTTTACTGAATCAAGATTCCTTCTATTTTTCAATTGAAATAATAGTGATTCTTGCACCTGAACCAATAAGTAGAGGCATGCTAATACCATCTATTTTTACTGTAACTAGGGGATCACCATATTTATCTTCTTTGGGTACATTATTTATTTCTATGCTTTCCACTGACAAAACCAGTTCTTCTACTTTTCTGTCCAAGTCGTCTTCATCTTTGGAAAAGCTTTCTTGAGCAGACCTACCTAGAATATGACTTTTCCAGCATTCTTCTACAACTGCTGGAGGATTTTGAAAACTTGACACATGAGCACTAGAACCCCTGATAGAACATTCTGAATAGGAACACATAGTTGACCAATGGATACCATTATCCCACTGCTGCATCACTCTGATGTAGATAGCCCGCAAAGACATAGTAACTGGAGTCACCACAGAGTTCCCAAAGGTAAGTGTTACATTTTTGTGTCTGCACTGTCCCACAAAACCCAACTGGGACTCATCAAAGAGGTCGTGCTCAGGAATGTGTTTCGTTAATTGCATGTCCAATACAAAACAGATGTTATTATAAGTTATTTAGATGGCACTTGTCCGCTGATGGTTTCTTGAGAAGTGGGTGACTTCAGCAATCTTGAGGCAGTCCAAAAGCTCTCCTTGGCTACTGAGAGGCTCACTAAGTTGATCCAATGTGGCAGTCGGTGGTGTGCTAAATTGGTTTAGTCTTCACAATAATTTTAGAAACATCATTCTCTGAGACTAAATTAAAGATTTCCATTGTAGCCTTGGATTTGCAGGTACAGTTCATAGTGAGTTGTGATTAAGAAAAGGCTGGTAGCAAGAGATTATTGGATTTCAATTAATTATCAAAAAACTGGGAAAACTTTTCTGGTTTAAAGGAGGAATTCTCTAATTTGATAGAGGGATATATATTGTTAGCAGTACCTAGTTCAAAACGTTCTTTAGAACAGCTCTTCACAGTGTTGATTGTAGATCTGAAAAGGGTGTATTTCGCTTTGAAGATGTTCCTTTTGCACTATCATTTGGCTACTCTAAAACATTCATAATTACAAGAGGAAGAGAATTGTCTTAATTTCCTCTCTAGTAGTCTTAAGGATTTCCCTTCCTAATATAGGTATTATTGAACAAAGGGGCATGTCAAGCAATTTTGTCAGACAGAGTATTGAAGTCGAGTCATTGATGACTGCATCAAGATTAATGGCAGGGAGTGCATTCTGTGCTTGGTCATCTGAATTATTGAGAGCAAGATTATTAGTGTTACAAAATCATGTTTGTTCCTTTTTGGATTGCCCACAAATGTTAGAAAAGCAGAGGGAAGTGAAAAAGATGATATTGCCAATTTATAGGTATGGGGCCTACAGCGAACAGACCTTCCTTATATATAATCAGATCCAGAGTGGAGCCTTGGTGTGTGTAGAGCTAAGGCAGTGTTGGACGAGTTAATTTCTGTAGAGTAAAGAGACCTCAGTAGAGATCGAAACCCCGAAGACAAATGCTTCCATCTCCACAAAATGACTGGTTCATTATTAGCCCTAAATAGCCCATTGAACAAACAACAAAGAAGGTGGTAAGAGCACAGAGGTGTGCTGTAAATTTCTGAAACTTTAAAACTGCTGTTTTTCTAATCGTGACTGTTTAAATAGAACTCTTGGTTTCTGTGCAATTTGTACTGCCGAAACTGCTATTTATTTTCACCCGTAACTGCTCGAATTTGTGTCCTAGTTTCTCTTGTACTGTGCTTTGGCCTGCAGGGGCAAAGCCCCAGCTCATACCCCCCCCCCCCCCCCCTGTTTTTTTTATTTTTAAAGTTAAAAAGGCAAAGTACTCCCTCAGAGGCTAAGCAGAGTGTTTTTAAATGATTACTTCATCTGCTTTATGGTTTAAACTGGGATGTGAAAACTGCTGTTTTTTCTACCTGTTACTGTTTAAATGTGTGTCCTAGTTTTCCCTGAGCTGTGCTTAGGCCTGCAGGGGCCTTCAGCCTGTGCATAAGGTCACATGCCCCTTATATAAGTTTTCTAATGGTTGTTGTATCTGTGCACTGATTGGTTCCTATATCTGGGGTTTATATTGGACTTAGGCTTAGGGTTCTGATTGTCTTATAGGTTTTGGATTCTTATTGGTTCCTGAGACTAGGTTTTTTATAGGACTTAGGACTTAAGGTTAGGGTTCAGATTGGCTGCTAGGACTAGGGCTGTGATTGGTTGTAAGGACCTGGTCTCCTATTGGGCCTAGGGCTTAGGGCTGGTTTTCTGATTCATTAGGGTTAGGGCTAGGCTTCCCATTGGCTGAAGGTGTCACCTGATCACTAGGGCTATTTAAAGTTAGGGTTTAGGGCATCTCAGCCAAGGTGTTGTGGCTAAGAGGGGAGAGGACAAGGGCAGTTGCCAATTGGGGACAAGTCGGGCCTCGGGTCAGAAATGCTGCCCTTTTTTCCATTCATCAGCACCAGCCTTCATCCATCCACAAACATATTAACAGACTCACAGCACATGCACTTAACTCATGTACTCCACACAAACCTTAACCACATTTCATTGTCCCAAAAACCACTACAAAACCCCACCACTCACACATATACACCCTTCTGCCCCACCTGCAACATAATGGCTCCTTCACTATCTCACAAAAAACCACTCTGTCCTATACCACTAACAAATGAACACAGCAAAGCCACATTATGCAAAACTTTAATTCATCCAGAAACACACTCCAAGTTCATATAAAGCACCAGCTCTGCCCTCTACTTGCTCATAACAGACCCCTTTCTGTCACCACTAAACCTGTACTCAGCTCTCCATCCTTTCGTCCACCATCACCATACTCCTCTTTTTCCCAAAACACACAACAAAACAATCCTCACACTCCCCTCCACCACACATATTACTTTTTCGAGCTATCAAATCTAACACAATCACTCATAACATACACCCTTTTCCAAAACACATCACCACCCCGTTACCATTCAACTTCCACTCACCAACAATAATTCACATACAAATCCTTCTCAGAAAGCTACTACATCATCATCTCCTCTCGCTACTCCACAAAAATAATACATAAGACACACACCAGCACAACAAAATAACACACACACTATTTCATAGTACTTTCCATCACAAACTAGAAACATGCACCCTACTCTCACCCTCCTGACTACACTAATAATATACATCCTAAACCACCTTTACTGCCAACCTTTGGCTCTTTCCTCACACCTAATACAAATACACCAACACAACAATTCTTGTTCAGCCGCCTCTCATCCATTGCACAATTTAGAGCCTTAGAACATGAGCCACATGCTGCATCACCACCCCTAACCCATACATCTTCTGCCCTAAACAGACGCAACAAAATAAACAACATTCAACTCTTCCCAACTTTGCATCTCCATGACTATTAAACAACAAGGCAACTCTACAAAAACAACACAGCTCACCAACTCACTGTCAAACACCATCTACACCACCTACACATGCAGATCTATCGAAATGCCTTATAAACCTGTTGGACAAGGAATACGATATAGAAAAGCAACACGATTGCTATCTTCATACAGCTAATACCAGAACTAATCACACACCTACTTCAAGTTTAAAAAAATACTGCTCACTCTTCTACAAAACAAAGTCACACCTTCACAAAAACAAAACCTCTAAACCACCTACTAATAAATGCTCAATCACTTTCCAAAAACAAGCATCCCATCGACAACCTACTCATTGACACAGACCTTACTTACTTGTCATAACTGAATTATGATTGGGAGATGACATGGCTCCAATGTTGCATGAAGTCATGCCTCTAGGCTATGAAACTATCACACACAATCATATAGGCAAAAGAGCAGGTGTACTAGCTGTTATATTCAAGCAAACAATACATCTCACTAAAGCTGATAATGTTTCCATACCGGATTTTTGTGAGGCCCTCTTCACAAGATACAACGCTACACCACTTTCCCTCTGTAATTTCCTTCTCTGTTACAGACCTCCACTTAGCAATGCAACATTCCCAGATACATTTCTAGATGCAGTTTTAAACCAGATAACACTTCACTCCAACTCATACATTCTTGGTGACCTCAACATTTGGTTTTACAAACCCAATATGTCCAAGCCAAAAAAAGTCACCACTGGCCTTGACACAATGAACCTCCGTCAGATCGTTCACTAACCCAAAGGTGTCGCTGGACATATTCTAGGTGTAATTCTTGCAAATCCAGAACTGGTTGACTTTTAAACAGTTGCTCCAGTCCCATGGTCAGACCACCATTTGCTAGCTTTTCAACATAAAACACCACAAAGCAACACACCTAAAACCATCTCACACGCATCCACCTATCGACCGTAAAACAAACTCAATTTTGAATACTTAGCAACACAACTAACATCCAACACAGATCTAGACACAATAAATTTGGTTCAATATCAGTGGCTACAGGAAGCTTTTGATTTCCTAATACCACTCAGAACAACAAAACAGGACAAAAGAAAACAGACGCCTTGGAGAAATACAGAAACAAAAAGGATAAAACAGCAAATTAGAAAGATGCAACACACTTGGCTCAAAATAAAGAGCAATCAAGACAAACTTCACCTACAGAAACTTAACAGATTACACAAATCAGCTATCAAAGCTAAGGTACGATTCAGGCAGAGGTCAAAATCCTAAATATGCCAATAAAGAATCTTTACAAAATTCTCACAGAATTTCGTAAACCTAAAAGCATAGAAAGAAAACGTATCTCATTATTCAGGAATCCACAGACAAACGGGCAAATCATTATGCAACCAAGCTAGACACATTGGACTCCTATTTCAAAGAAAGGGAAACCACCACCACCAACCCATTTCCAAAAATATCTCCCAAGAGTAGGTTAACCCTGCCTCTCCATTCCTTCAAACAAATATCTCAAGGTGAATTTATGGATCTGGATAAAGGAAGCAGGCATGCCGGTAGCCCTTCTGACCCATGTCCACCACAATTATTCAAGAATATTCTTCTAACTACCTCTGCTCCCACACCAGCAAGAAGAATCATCAATGATTCCTTAACTATGGAAATATTTCCAGCAGACCTAAAAAAGGCATACATATGCCCATTATTAAAGAAAACTAACCTGGACCTGCTTGACCCTAACAACCACAGACCGATTACAAATGGACCTTTCCTGGGCAAACTGATAGAAAGAGCAGCATTCGCCCAGATGTCACAATTCATTGAAGATAACTCCATACTTCTGACTTCCAAACAGGATTCCGTCCAGGAAGAGGCACAGAATCTGCCCTCTATGCATCTGGGATGATCTCAAAAACAAAGTAGACTGCAACAGGTTTGCTGCACTACTTCTCCTAGACCTCTCAGCTGCCTTCAACATAGTTGGCCATGATACTCTAATCCAAAGTCTCTACGAAGCCAGCATAGAGGGGATTGCCCTTGTATGGATCACAGCCTACCTTCAAAACTGAAAAATTGTCATCCATTCTCCACCTTTCTCATCCAAACCGTACTTCATAAAAGCAGCGGTCCCTCAAGCATCTATCATTTCACTCATGCTTTTAAACATCTACATGAAGTAATTACTGGCAATCATCGGTAAATTTCAGTTCACATGCTATAACTATTCAGATGACACACAAATACTCCTTAATCTGTAAAGCCCCAAAGACATTGGAAACTCACAAATCTTCAGTTGCCTCAGAGCCGTTGATCAGTGGATGACATGGAGCCATCGCAAATTGAATACTTTCAAAATGGAAGTACTCACATGTGGCGATTGGAAAATGTATGACCCACTTTGCGTCTGAACTGAGTCTGGGACCACCACCAAAAACATTTTAAAAAGTAGAAAACCTTGGAATTACCATGGACTCCAAATTTGCAATGAATGGCCAAGTGGGCAAATTAGTAAAATCAAGCTTTATTACTATGAAAACTCTGCGACACATCTTCCCCACCTGAGATTTCCACACAAGGTCCAAGCCACTATCTCTCTTGTACTGTCTAAACTTGATTATGCCAATGATCTCTACCACGGATCATCTTTAGCAACTCTGAAAGACTACAACGAATTCAGAACTCTGCTGCCAGATTACTCCTACATGTAAAGCCACAAGTCTAAATCCTCCCTGCCTTGAGGGCCCTACATTGGTTACCGGTTGCCAGAAGATCCAACTTCAAGTTGCTTTGAATCACCCACAAAGCAATACATGGAACAGGACCATTTTTCATCAGGAATAAAATCACCAAATGCATTCAACAAAGGAACCTCCGCTCCAAATTGTCACTTCGCCTCACAATCCCACCACATAAGAAAAAAAACATAGGTAACACATTTATCTCTGTTCAAGCAGCCAAACTATGTAATTCATTACCCCCCATCATAAGATCCAAAAATAACTATCTTATCTTCAGAAGACTACTCAAGAGTTGGTTCTTTCCTCCATAACCACCATACTCACACATAAATGTACAGCATATACTAGTTTATATAAAAACTTAATTTGATTATATGTTTCTATATATGTGTATTTCTTGATATAAATATGGATAGTAATACGTACCTATGTATCTATATATTTATTACTTTACTCCTACTGTTAAAAAAAGAAAACTTTGACTCTCTCCAATGCACTACTCTATATTTAATTTCACCCTATACCTCTCTCAATATATTTTGTACTTCCACTCTCTGACTAACCCCAAACCTGAATTTAATACTATGATCTCCCAAGCAACCCTTCTAAATTCTTCCCTCACCTGTCCCTCCTCTGATTCATCCCAAAACACATTTTACTACTATGATCTCCCTAATCCATTTCTAGAGATTATTCCCTCCTCCATCTCTCCTTAACTCATCCCAAACCTCATCTTACTACTATGATGCCCCAATAAACACTTTCCAAAAGCTTCCCTTTTCTATCCCCCCATTATCCTTTTCAATCCAACTAACAGACTCACATGCCCACAGTTCAAGTTAACTAAATTTCACTATACAAATCCACGAAGAATCCTTTTTGGGTTCCGGACTAGCGTTCTACTCGCCGAAAAATGCTTTTATGCCTCGTCATGGGTAGTACGCGCCATATAAATACAATTACAATATATGGGATTAAACCTAATCAGGGAGTCCTTTTAAGAGGTGAGTTCTAAATTCAAACACTGAAAAAGAGAACAACTCACTAGGGACCTCTTTGTATTGAATACTAATGCTATGGAGTATCACAACGCCTCCTTCATTTCTGCCTTCACAATTGCGTCTGATAATAAAGTAATTTGGGGAACATAGGAGGTCTGTGGAAGTAGTTTCAATAAACTAAGTCTGCATGAGTATTAGTAAATCAAGATTGTACCTTACAGTCGTTTCAGCAAATTTCTATCTGCGTTTCACCAGTGATCTACAGTTTTTCAGCATGGAGCACAGAGCTAACCTGACTGTTTTGGTGTGTGGTGTGGCCAGAGCTTAAACCTGAATTGGTAGGAGATTATTGGTTACTGCTCCTCTTGAGTAAGATAGGATTTTAGCAGATGAGAAACATTTCATGGGTGGTGAGGCCGATGTAGTAGAAAGAAGGTTGTGGCATCACCCTCTAGCAAGCTATAAATATCGTTCTTGGAGAATAGGGACGGAGCCTATCAAGACAGAATTTTCAGCTGCTTCTTTTTTTTTTACGCCATGATTGTGCAGCCCAGAACTAATGCTCTGATGACTTCATTGGTGATGAGAAGACAGAGCTAAAGTTAAGCAACAAATATTCCAAGTGAGTAACCTTTCAATTGAGGAGATCAAGCTGGAGCTGAAAGAGATTGAGAAAGGTGTGGTTGAGTCTGTCCTGATGTGTAATACATGTCTTAGCCTGTAAGTCGATGAAGTCATTTGATGAAAATAAGGGTGGGGTCCGTCTCGAGATGAGAGCACTTTGTGACTACACATCACTTTGTGTTGCTGAGGGGGTACCTTGTTTGGCCCTACAGCTGACTCCAATCTGGTCACTTATTCTTGCCTCTGGATATGGACAGGTTCAAGACTCCCAGGCTTGACTGGGCTAGGCTATGGATTTAGTATAGGGGTGGGGTTGGAGGTAGAAAAGGAGGCACCAATGCTAGATGGAGAAATTGTGGGAAGTGAGGGGGAGGGGATGGACTGGTTATTAGCGAGGAGTGGGATGGGAAGGAGTGTCAGACTGAAGAAGGATTGAAGGATTGTCAAAGGTGGGGGGGCAGGTGTAAATATAGGCTGAGCAGCAGTGGGGTATGTGAGGGGAAAGGCAAAAAATCACCAGGGAATAGTGAGGTGTGGTAAGGAACAAGAGGGGGTGAGTTTGGGAGTGAGGTAGGAAGGAAAGTTGTGCGGTGCGTCCATGAGGTTGGAGCCTGGCATGACCATTTAAGAAAGATATGAGCACTGGAGAGAGAGGGCAGCAGTAGGATTACAGAGGGGTAATTAGAATGCGCAGGGTGAATGGTAAGTGTTGCAGCGGGAAAGACAGTCTGGTGCCAGTAGCTTAAAAAGAAGTGGGAATGCATCTGGGATGAGACCCCCAACTTATGATTTCAGTTTCTGAAACTAGTAAAAAACACAAAAACTCTCCCACTTTCATCTACAAAGTAACTCTAACAGCAACATAAAACAATATTCCATTTAAAATGGAGTTTCTTCCACCTTCCACAATATTTCAGAATGTTGTATTTAAAAAAAGAGTGTCTAAGTCTATCAGAAGAAAAATGCAGCATCTACATACTCCAGTTTTCTAACCCACTGCCTTCCAAAAGCAAAACAAGAAAAAAGAAATTAAACATCTAAAATAAGGTCCTTCCAGCCCATTAACACTCTCTTCTTTTGTTTTGGTTTTGCACTAGGTTATTTATTGAACGACTTATTTGCCAAAATCTTTTATAAACTCATCCTAATAATGTAATGTATCTGCATATTTTTTCAACTATGTAATAGACTAAAGGTCTGTTTTTCACAGGTCTATAATGTTACTTCTTGTTATATATTGTTTGGAGCTGGTGGGGTTAAGCATAGTTGCTTTGAAGCATGAACTAGGTGCAGATATATTGTCAGAAAAGTGCAGTCCACCGTTTTATTTTACTCACAAAATCAATAATCTTGCTAAGTCAGCGCAGTTCCCTCCTCTTTATCGCTGCAATTTACCTTGGCTGTTGGAAGGACTAAACCGTGCAGGGCTTAACTTGAAGAAAAAAAAAGCAAGGGCAAAGCCAAAGGTCTCACCTTTTTTTAACCTATTGACTTTAATAATGCTTTTTGCCGGTGCTAAGCAGCATCAGAAAAACAAACAAAATAATTTTTGCTGATGCTCTACAGCATCATCAAAACAAAAAAAAGAGGAAAAAGACACTACGACGCAGTTACTGCTAAAAGCTGCGTTACTACATAGACTTGCACATGTGTGATACACACACCTACGAATGACGTGCGCGCTGTATTTTTATTTACTGATCCAAGATGGCAGACTCCACTTGGATTGGTAAATAAAAACAAGTGTACAGTTGTGCTTTTTGCACTGCTGAGCGGCATGGCAGCAAATGGCAGCTGAGGGGTCCTCCAAAAACTATAATATAAAAAAATATGTAAGGGACTATGAGTGGTTCAGGGAGTAAAAGAAGAGTGGGTGGGGGTAAGAACAGGGGGTGGGCGGGAGGCAAGGGAGCAAATGAGTCACTTGAGTTTGGGCCAAGGGGAGGCCAACAAATGAATAAAAAGAAAAGCCAGAGGGGTTTGGGGAAGCATTAGAGGATCTTGGTGAAAGGGATCAGCAAACAACATCGAGCACACGGAGTAGTGCCTGGTAAGAGAGAAGCAGCACACGAGGGAGAGAGCTAGAAAGTGAGTTACAAATTAAGCCCTAATAGTATCATTGTGAATAACTGTAAGTGAGAAGGACCTTATATTTGTCTGTAAATCGTGAACAGCAAGGGCCTTCTTTCTGCTTATTCACGTGCACTTTTTTCCCTTTCTTCATTTTCTGGAGAGCTGAGCAATGGAACAACTCTCTGCCTCTTGTTTAGTTATTTTCAGTTCAGAAACCAACCATGGAGAATGATGCACTTAATCGATGTGGGACTTTGCGACATTGAAGTCAGATATTCCCTTTACACAACTGTTTATTGTAATTCTCACAGTGAAAATACCACTAGGAATTTACAGCCTTTTCCGGGAATCTACACATTTTACAAATCCTGACACCTTTAAACCAGGATCTCTGTCTTTAAAAGGTCTAGAACTTGTTAACCTAAAACATCGTGGAACTGATTATAAAACAACGGCCTTGCTTCTACAATGTGTTCAGTTACCCTGAAAAGCTTTCTTTCCATATGGCCTGACTCTATGGCGCCATTCCTCCACTTTTACAGGTGTTTGTATTTATTAGAACAAATATGTCATTAGAATCTGTTGGTCTGACAATGTGCCTATGTAGTCTCAAAGCTATTTAACTTGTCCTAACTGCATAAGCGTTCGTCTTCTCATGATGGGAGAAGCCTCGAGCTAAGCCCTAGGCCAACATAAGAAGTGAATTGTTCTGGTAGATTAACCCAAGTCTCTGGTCAACCAGAATTACAATTCTCTCAATGATATCCAAAACTACACAAACTCCTCTATGAATTAGAAAGTATGTATAGCCAGTCAACCAGTGTTGCGTTGAATTTATGATTTGAGGAAGTAGAAAAAACGGCATAGTTAAATTTGTGAACTATCCCTATTATCCCTATGCTGGAGAAGATGCACCTAGAGAGGGGCCAGGAGATCCCCGAGAGTGAGTCAAAGAATGACTAGTTATTTCACCTCCACAAGGATGTGCAAAGGTACAGACAATGGCAATAAAAGTTGCAGTTCCTGGTCCTTCCTCCAAAGTGGATGCAGCTCTTTTGGTGATTTCTAGCTCAAGTGTGTCTTTCTGTTGAGGACACCCTTGATCTGAGCTGAAATAGTCTTACTTTGGAGGGTTTCAAAATGCTCTGTCCAAGGGCAGTCATTGTTCTTTTCACCCAGTGACGTAGGAGCTGAAGCACGGATCCCCAGAAGAGGTCACGCTGGATCTCAGTAACAAACAGTAAAAGGTTTGCACTTGAAAGTGACTGCAACCCTTCAAGAGAACTTCAGCCGCGGTCCGTGCAGTTAACAGTGGTGGGCCGCTTAAGGGGGGTTTCGAGGGACGATGCTGAGCGAAAATTAAATAAATAATTAATTTTCCCTCGGCATCATCCCTCGAAATATCCCCTCACCTGGCCCCACTGCTGTTACGCGGCTGGGGAACTTTCAGCTCAAAAAACACGCTGATCCATCAAAGAATCATATCATCCAAAAACACAATGTGAAAATGAAGCCATAAAACTGTTAATAATTTAATACCAAGAAACGCTATTGTTAGAGGAAAGTATGCATTGACTAGAAAATAAGAGAAGGCTGTAATTATAAATATTGAGGTGAATTCTGAAAGATAATTCGTTACTTATTCAGAAATCTGTGTTGTGATTTTCGCCCCGGAGTAAATTACAGAGATTTAAATGATGCAAATATCAAAAAATAATATCTCCTTCAATTAAGTGAAGCACTATTGCACCAGATCTAAACAGGAGCATTTAGTTCAATGTGAATCAATGAGAGGGCTGGGTAGAATGAAGAGTCACTATTAGGACAAAGTGATGTGTTTCTCTTTCTGAAATACCGTGCAGAATTTCCGTGGTTTGTGAACAGGATAGTCATACAATAGCAAGATTTCCTTGACCTCTTTGTATAATCTTAATAAACCTCAAAAAATGTAAAGGTTGCTCCTGTGCAACTACATACTGTGATCTATATGCTCAACTGTAAAGATATGTGTTCACTGTTCTGTATGTGGAGTTCACAGGGTGAATATCTATGCGTTAGCCCTAAGTATAAGCCAACAAGACCAGCAATTAAAGAGACTTATGGAATTTATCCAGATTTGTTTGCAGTTTGCCCACTTTTCCATAAGGTTTATTACAGGACTACCTAAGCGTGAGGACAGCTTTGCTTGATTAACTAAAAAGATGACATCTTAACGGTAAGATCAAGATGAAGAAGTGTTTGTGCAGTGTAAACAACTATTTGTGTAGCTGTTGCCTTACATCGACCAGATCAAGCTATGCAAATCTTTTGGGATACGGATGCATCTCATTGTGCATGTAGGGACTCTTATACCAAACAATGTCTTTATTGCATTCTTTGACTTGGCCTGCAGATCTTTTCTTTTCTCATGCACCAGCCCAATGCCTCATGTGTATTGAATGCCATCGGCCTCCTATTAGTCCACTTTCCTAAAATAAAAGGCCCTACTGGTGTTTTATTGGTGCTCTGGAATTTCTAGCTTTTAGCCGTTTCTCCTCAAGCACTGGTCTTCATTTATTTTCTAATGCTCCAACAAGCAATTTAGTTTTTTATGCACAGACTGGAAATAAATTATAACAAATTAATTAAATCGTATTGTTTTTATTAACTAACAAAAAGTGTAACTCATCGCTTTGACACCTATAAGCCTGTATAACTACTAAATTCCGATTCTCTTAATTGAAGATTTGGTTACTCTCTTAGATTTTTAACTCCCACTATTGCCTAGGGTCTTCTAAATAAAGACCATCTTGTACGTGAGCATGGGATTATAAATGTAGTAGTTTCTAGTTCCACTTCGAGGTTTAAAAAAGCGTTGGCACAGCTAATACTGCTGGCCTTGGAAAGTCTGCAATTTTTTCCAGAACATTTGCAATAGAAAACAAACGTGTAACAATAATAAAAAGTAACAATTATTTGCAATGCAACATGTCTGGTATTTGTGAGAGTTAGAGCTATTGGAGTTGTATATGAGAATGCCCTTACCCATGTGTTTTGGTTTGGAGTGAGGTGGATGTATGTGGTGTGGAGTGGAATTATATGGTTTGGATTGGAATTGTTATTTCTGGAATTGTGTGTGGTGGAACTGTGTGGTGTGGAGTGGATGTGTGTACTATAAATATGTTGCATGTTGTGCAGTAGAGTTATGTGGCTAGTAATTATGTGGTATTGAGTGTGAAGTGTAAATATGTGAGTTGGTATTTTGTGTTGTGGAGTGGTATGTAGTGGAGTTTAATTATGTGGTGAACTGTTGAATTTTGTGGCATGATGTGGAATTCTGTGGAGTGGTTTGGATGTATGGGTGTGTATTTCTCTTTGGTGACAATCGGTTGCATGGCAACTTATCTGTGTAACTTTACTCAACCACCATAGTGCCATACTTGGTTACAGGCAGAAATGTATTTTTTCATCTGTATTGTATGTGAGAGGGGATTCTTAATGATACTATTTTAAGCATATTGTATTTTTTATGTGTATTTTAGTATGTTTAACCCCTACGATGCTCATGACGAGCTGAACTCGTCATGGCACAGTGGTCGTGTGCTCATGACGAGTCCAGCTCATCATGAAGCATCGCGTTGGAAATCCCTCTGGTCTGGTGTGGGCACCAGAGGGATTCCCTTTAACCTAAAATAGCCTCAGGAGCTTCCCCAGCTCCCGAGGCCCCCCCCCCCCCTGGTTTCCCTGAAACGACGATCGGCGCGCACATCGCGCCGATCGTCATTTCAGTGAAACCGAAACTGAAATGAGCCAAGAGGCTCATTTCAGTTTCAGTTTCTTCGTGCTCAGGGGGCTATCTCAGCCCCCTGAGCACGTAGAAACATCAGGAGGGGTATCGTTGGAAAGGGGAGAATCTCCCCTTTCCAATGGTATCCCTCCCTAGTGGATCCCTGCTTGGGGATCGCCCAAGGAGGGCGAACCCCAAGCAGGGATCCACCCACTAGGCACCAGGGAGGGGGGAGCGGCCCCTTGGGCAAGTGCCTTTGCTCCCCCCATAAATTATTTTGGAACCATTAGTCTTTCTGCCCCCCTCCGGGGGGTAGATGGGGGCAGTAGCCCCCAATCTGCCCCCCCGGGGGGGTAGAAAGCCCACTAGACACCAGGGAATATTTAATAAGTACTTGTTTAGGGGTTGGGGATGCCCAAAACGGGCATGCGGATGCCCCCACCCTCCCAGACACAAAATTAGTCTTTCTGCCCCCCGGGGGATGGGCAGAAAGCCCACTAAACGCCAGGGATTTTGTTTTTGCCCCATTTTTTGGGGGAGATGGGGGCTGCCTGAAACGGGCATGCCAATACCCCCAACCCCCACAATTACAGCCTTTCTGCCCCCCCTGGGGAGTAGATGGGGGCAGTAGCCCCCAATATGCCCACCGGGGGGTAGAAAGCCTACTAGACACCAGGGATTTTCTTATGGGGTAATAATTAGGGGTGGGGACTGCCTAAAACGGGCATGCCGATGCTCCCACCCCCGACCACAAAATTAGTCTTTCTGCCCCGATGGGGCAGTAGCCCCCAATCTGCCCCCCCGGGGGGCAGAAAGCCCACTGAACGCCAGGGATTTTGTTTTTGCACCATCTTTTTTAGTGTGGGGGCTGCCCGAAACGGGCATGCCAATGGCCCCACCCCCCCACCACCATTACAGCCTTTCTGCCCCCCCTGGGGAGCAGATGGGGGCAGTAGCCCCCAATCTGCTCCCCCGGGGGGGCAGAAAGCCCACTTGACACCAGGGATTTTGTTCCACGCAATTGTTTTTTTTGGGTGGGGCTGCCTGAAATGGGCACATCAATGCCCCCACCCCCCCACCACCATTACTGCCTTTCGGCCCCCCTGGGGAGCAGATGGGGACAGTAGCCCCCAATCTGCCCCCCGGGGGGGGGGGTAAAAAGCCCACTAGATGCCAGGGATTTTTTGGGCAAATTTTAATTAGGGTGGGGGCATTGGCATGCCTGTTTTGGGCAGCCCCAACCCTAATTAAAATTTGCCCAAAAATCTCCCTGGCATCTTGTGGACTTTTAGCCCCCCCCTGGGGGGCAGATGGGGGCATTAGCCCCCAATCTGCCCCGCCGGGGGGATAAAGCCCTCTAGATGCCAGGGTTTTTTGGGGGGGATATTTGAATTAGAGTGGGGCAGCCCAAAACGGGCATGCCCATGCCCCCACCCTCTCCCCCGCAAGAATGACAGCCTTCCTGCCCCCCCTGGGGGCTGATGGGGGCATCAGCCCTCAATATGCTCCCCCGGGGGGCAAAAAGCCCAGTAGACGCCAGGGATTTTTTGGGCAAATTTTAATTAGGGTGGGGGCATTGGCATGCCCGTTTTGGGCAGCCCCCACCCTAATTAAAATTTGCCCAAAAAACTCTCTGGTGTCTAGTGGACTTTTAGCCCTCCAATCTGCCTCGCTGGGGGGGGGGGGGGCAAAAAGCCCTCTAGATGCCAGGGTTTATTTTGGATACAAAACAGGGGATTGATTCAATTCAGGAGTTCAGAGGCCGGAATCAGTACAATAACTTTATAAACACACAGATGCCTCTGACACCATTGATTACACTATTTCTTTTCTCACTAGTCCTTTTCATTGACTGTGAGCTTCAATTTTTTAATTTTCTTTTTCACATTTGTTTTCAAAAGAGAATCACTTCATCATATAGACTTTTTCACCTCCCTTCTATATATAAAAAACACACATATAACTTATACACTTTGTGGTGCTATTTAAACGGACTCATGGCCGAGCACGGGGCCAAAAACTCAGGTGACACCCGTTGCAAAACCAGGTGGTTTTGAGATAGGCAATTTTGATGTCGCCTCACTACGTTTTGGGCCCTTGCCTGTCGCGGGTACTTGGGCCTCCCACACAAGTGAGGCACCATTTTTACCGGGAGACCTGGGGGAACGCTGGGTGGTGGGAAATTTGAGTGAGCCCAGTGATGCCACAACTTTCCAACACAAAAATGTGTGAAAAAAGTGATTTGTTCAGCTAAAATTGAGGTTTGCAGGGGATTCTGGGTAAGGAAACGTTAGGGGATCCACGCAAGCCATAACTCCCTGGAAGCCCCCGGGTGTCTAGTTTATTGAAATGTGTGGGTTTGGTAGGTTTCCCTAGATGGCCGCCGAGCACAGGGCCAAAAACTCAGGTGACCCCCGTTGCAAACCCAGGTGGTTTTGAGATAGGCAATTTTGATGTTGCCTCACTACGTTTTGGGCCCTTGCCTGTCGCGGGTACTTGGGCCTCCCACACAAGTGAGGCACCATTTTTACCGGGAGACCTGGGGGAACGCTGGGTGGTGGGAAATTTGAGTGAGCCCGGTGATGCCATAACTTTCCCACACAAAAATGTGTGAAAAAGGTGATTTTTTCAGCTAAAATTGAGGTTTGCAGGGGATTCTGGGTTAGGAAACATTGGGGGATCCATGCAAGCTATACCTCCCTGGAAGCCCCGGGTGTCTAGTTTTCAGAAATGTGTGCGTTTGGTAGGTTTCCCTAGGTGCCGGCAGACCTAGGGTTCAAAAACTGCAGCTAGGCACTTTGCCAAAAAAGGGTCATTTTTCACTGCGAAATTGAGGTGTGACCACGTTGCATTTTGCGCCGTTTCCTGTCGCGGGCACTCTGCCGACCCACACAAGTGAGATACCATTTTTTTCGTAAGACTTTGGGGAACGCGGGGTGGGTGGAAAATTGTGGATCCACGCAGATTCCAGAACTTTCCACCACAGAAATGTGGGGAAAATGTGGTTTGTTGGACACTTTTTTAGGTTTGCAAGGGATCTGGGTAACATACCCTGGTGGGAGGCAGTCAATTCACCCCATCCTGGATTCCCCTGGGTGTCTAGTTTTTAAAGATATATAGGTTTGCTAGGTTTCCCAAGGTGCCCGCAGAGCTAGGGTTCAAAAACCACAGCTAGGCAATTTGCCAAAAAAGGTCATTTTTCACTGCAAAATTGAGGTGTGACCACGTTGCGTTTTGCGCCGTTTCCTGTCGCGGGCACAAGGCCGACCCGCACAAGTGAGGTACCATTTTTCTTGTAGGACTTTGTGGAATGCGGGGTGGGTGGAAAATTGTGGATCCACGCAGATTCCAGAACTTTCCACCACAGAAATGTGGGGAAAATGTGGTTAATGTGTTTTTTTTGACAATTTTTTAAAGGTTTGCAAGGGATTCTGGGTAACAGACCCTGGTGGGAGGCAGTCAAGTCACCCCATCCTGGATTCCTCTGGGTGTCTAGTTTTTAAAAATTATAGGTTTGCTAGGTTTCTCAAGGTGCCCGCAGAGCTAGGATTCAAAAACTACAGCTAGGCACTTTGCCAAAAAAGGGTTGTTTTTCACTGCGAAATTGAGGTATGACCATGTTGCGTTTTGCGCTGTTCCTGTCGCGGGCACTAGGCCGACCCGCACAAGTGAGGTACTATTTTTCTCGTAAGACTTTGGGGAATGCGGGGCGGGTTGAAATTTGTGGATCCACGTATATTCCAGAACTTTCCACCACAGAAATGTGGGGAAAAACAGGGTTTTTTTGACAATTTTTTAGGTTTGCAAGGGATTCTGGGTAATAGACCCTGGTGGGAGGCAGTCAAGTCACCCCATCCTGGATTCCCCTGAGTGTCTAGTTTTCAAAAATGTATAGGTTTGCTATGTTTCCCTAGGTGCCGGCAGAGCTAGTTTTCAAAAACTACAGCTAGACACTTCGCAAAAAAAGGGTACATTTTCATTGTGAAAATGTGGTGTGTTCACGTTGAGTTTTGAGCCATTTCCTGTCATGGGCACTATGCCTACCCACACAAGTGAGGTACCATTTTTATTGGGAGACTTAGGGTAATTCAGATTTGTAATGCAACTGTTATTACCTATTGATTTTTGATGCATTTCTGCCTTCCAAATGAAAGACATTGTGTAAAAAAGAAGTTATTTTGAAAAATGACCGATAATTCTCATGCTATTATGAGTATTCCCAAATTCGAAAATGTGCACATATGTACTTTTTCTAAACTCTATAATTTGTTCCCATTTCAGAAATACATAGGTGTCTTTCATACCGATTTTTCCATGTGTACATTTTCCCACAATAATTGCTATATACCCGGAACATAATAAAAAACCATTGCAAATTGCTGCTCAGTTTTTTACTCTGAGTTCGTCGGGTTCTTGGTGAACCTTCAAGTCCTATATATCCTCACAACCAGGAAGGTCCAGCTGATGTAACGGTATATTGCTTTCAAAGAGCTGTCATAATTAGAAGAAGTTACAGGTAAAAACGTTAACACAAAAGGCTGTTTTTTTCAACTAATTTTCAATTTTTCCTATATTTAACTGTTAGTTTCTATAAATAAACCTTAATGGATCTACACAAATGACCCCTTGCTGAATTCAGAATTGTATCTACTTTTCTAAAATGTATAGCTTTCCAGGATCCATTATTGCTTTCACACCCATTTCTACCATTAACTGGAAGGAGGTTGAAGGCACAAAAAATACCAAAAAAAAAATCCCAGAAAAATGCCAAAACTGAGTAAAAAATGTTGGTGTTCTGACAAAAGTCTGTCATTCCCTAAAAGCTGGAAAAATGGAGACTTCAGCCCCACAAACCCTTTTTTGATACCATTTGCAGAGAAAGACCCAGACGCTTTCATTTGCAGCCCGTTTTTCCCATTTCCCCCCCCCCAAAAAAATTATTTCTGTATTTTGGCTAATTTCTGGGACCCCAACAGGGGAATCCACAAACCCTGGGTACCTTTAGAATCCCCATAATGTTCGAAGAAAAGGACGCAAATTTGGCGTGGATACCTTATGTGGTCAAAAAGTTACAGGGGCCTAAGCGCGCACTACCCCAAATAGCCCAAAAAAGGCTTAGCACAGGGGGGGAAAAGGCCTAGCAGCGAAGGGGTTAACTGGCTAATGCCTAATAAACGTATATATCTTACTACTACAAACTACAATGCCAAAAGGTGCACAAGGTTCCGTTTAGTGACATCAAAACAAGATTACATGTGGGCTATACCATCGAAGGGTGATGGTAAACATCATCAAAAGGAGATTCAGTTGGGGAACATAAATATTAATCAGTAGAGGGTGGTGTGGTAATACAGCAACAGTTTAGGGGGGGCACACATTAGTAAGTGTTCGGGAAGATCAAATAGGTTGGGCACCACTAATGTCAAGAAGATAGGGGGATTAGGAAGGTAAAATGAGCAAAGAAGGGAGCTGAAAAGATAAGATGTTGCAGTGGAAACAAAATGTTATTAAAAGAGCAATGGGATCAAAGAGCAGAGAGATGGCACAGCTCAAAATGTGCACAAGCAAAGGTAGGGAAGTTTGGATGGCATCAAAGCGGACATAAAAGGGCAAATTGTTGGGTTCTTCTGAACGGTATTCCGTAAAATCCAAGACAGCACAACGACAATCCCACAAGCAGCTCCAGGCATCAGCTAGCAACTGACTCTCCTGGAACCCCCCTCCCCATCCAGAATCCCTTCACTCCCACATTCCAATACAACTTTCTGACTGCATGAAACACGTAAAACACAACACAAATATATGAAAAGATGGAGGAATGGACAATTAAAAGGTGCACAAAAGGAAAGTTAAGACTAACATGAAGGAGATCCTTTAAAAGGTGGGAAGTGATGTGTACATGCAATTAAATGTGTAGGGACACAACATTAAGAAAAGCAGAGAAGACAAATTAAACTAAAACAGTGCTGCTTAAACAGCCGCAGTGGCAAAAAACGAAGAACCAGCAATAGTCATTGGGCTTGTGCCCGTGCAGAGGTGCTACATCCACAGCCCTTCATAGCTTTGCACAATGTCACTTCCTACCACCCCTGCTCTAAACACTTTTAACGTTACAACAAACGTGAGTCCCGTGCTCTCCATGCCACTGGAATCAAGCTATCCTGGCTGAAGAGGGGTGAAACCCCGAAACCGGTCCTAGGATGCTTGTTTCCAGTCCAGGGAGGTCCTGGCTTGGCATTTCGGGCTGGACTGTTCCCATGAGGCACAGGGTCAAGACTGATTTGCATATGGCTGGGTTCAAACTGGAATGGCATGGTGAGCAAAAAAACGATGGATTTAGGCCCAGATCTCTGTACTGGGGTGAATGTATGACATTGTTCTGCATTCTGTCCATCAATTGTTGTTTTTGCATTTGTCACCCCGAGTGGGACGGGTATGCTCAGACGTGAGTCCCGTGCTCTCCATGCCACTGGAATCAAGCTATCCTGGCTGAAGAGGGGTGAAACCCCGAAACCGGTCCTAGGATGCTTGTTTCCAGTCCAGGGAGGTCCTGGCTTGGCAGTTCGGGCTGGACTGTTCCCATGAGGCACAGGTTCAAGACTGATTTGCATATGGCTGGGTTCAAACTGGAATGGCATGGTGAGCAAAAAAACGATGGATTTAGGCCCAGATCTCTGTACTGGGGTGAATGTATGACATTGTTCTGCATTCTGTCCATCAATTGTTGTTTTTGCATTTGTCACCCCGAGTGGGACGGGTATGCTCAGACGTGAGTCCCGTGCTCTCCATGCCACTGGAATCAAGCTATCCTGGCTGAAGAGGGGTGAAACCCCGAAACCGGTCCTAGGATGCTTGTTTCCAGTCCAGGGAGGTCCTGGCTTGGCAGTTCGGGCTGGACTGTTCCCATGAGGCACAGGGTCAAGACTGATTTGCATATGGCTGGGTTCAAACTGGAATGGCATGGTGAGCAAAAAAACGATGGATTTAGGCCCAGATCTCTGTACTGGGGTGAATGTATGACATTGTTCTGCATTCTGTCCATCAATTGTTGTTTTTGCATTTGTCACCCCGAGTGGGACGGGTATGCTCAGACGTGAGTCCCGTGCTCTCCTTGCCACTGGAATCAAGCTATCCTGGCTGAAGAGGGGTGAAACCCCGAAACCGGTCCTAGGATGCTTGTTTCCAGTCCAGGGAGGTCCTGGCTTGGCAGTTCGGGCTGGACTGTTCCCATGAGGCACGGGGTCAAGACTGATTTGCATATGGCTGGGTTCAAACTGGAATGGCATGGTGAGCAAAAAAACGATGGATTTAGGCCCAGATCTCTGTACTGGGGTGAATGTATGACATTGTTCTGCATTCTGTCCATCAATTGTTGTTTTTGCATTTGTCACCCCGAGTGGGACGGGTATGCTCAGACGTGAGTCCCGTGCTCTCCATGCCACTGGAATCAAGCTAACCTGGCTGAAGAGGGGTGTAACCCCGAAACCGGTCCTAGGATGCTTGTTTCCAGTCCAGGGAGGTCCTGGCTTGGCAGTTCAGGCTGGACTGTTCCCATGAGGCACAGGTTCAAGACTGATTTGCATATGGCTGGGTTCAAACTGGAATGGCATGGTGAGCAAAAAAACGATGGATTTAGGCCCAGATCTCTGTACTGGGGTGAATGTATGACATTGTTCTGCATTCTGTCCATCAATTGTTGTTTTTGCATTTGTCACCCCGAGTGGGACGGGTATGCTCAGACGTGAATCCCGTGCTCTCCATGCCACTGGAATCAAGCTATCCTGGCTGAAGAGGGGTGAAACCCCGAAACCGGTCCTAGGATGCTTGTTTCCAGTCCAGGGAGGTCCTGGCTTGGCAGTTCGGGCTGGACTGTTCCCATGAGGCACAGGGTCAAGACTGATTTGCATATGGCTGGGTTCAAACTGGAATGGCATGGTGAGCAAAAAAACGATGGATTTAGGCCCAGATCTCTGTACTGGGGTGAATGTATGACATTGTTCTGCATTCTGTCCATCAATTGTTGTTTTTGCATTTGTCACCCCGAGTGGGACGGGTATGCTCAGACGTGAGTCCCGTGCTCTCCATGCCACTGGAATCAAGCTATCCTGGCTGAAGAGGGGTGAAACCCCGAAACCGGTCCTAGGATGCTTGTTTCCAGTCCAGGGAGGTCCTGGCTTGGCAGTTCGGGCTGGACTGTTCCCATGAGGCACAGGGTCAAGACTGATTTGCATATGGCTGGGTTCAAACTGGAATGGCATGGTGAGCAAAAAAACGATGGATTTAGGCCCAGATCTCTGTACTGGGGTGAATGTATGACATTGTTCTGCATTCTGTCCATCAATTGTTGTTTTTGCATTTGTCACCCCGAGTGGGACGGGTATGCTCAGACGTGAGTCCCGTGCTCTCCTTGCCACTGGAATCAAGCTATCCTGGCTGAAGAGGGGTGAAACCCCGAAACCGGTCCTAGGATGCTTGTTTCCAGTCCAGGGAGGTCCTGGCTTGGCAGTTTGGGCTGGACTGTTCCCATGAGGCACAGGGTCAAGACTGATTTGCATATGGCTGGGTTCAAACTGGAATGGCATGGTTAGCAAAAAAACGATGGATTTAGGCCCAGATCTCTGTACTGGGGTGAATGTATGACATTGTTCTGCATTCTGTCCATCAATTGTTGTTTTTGCATTTGTCACCCCGAGTGGGACGGGTATGCTCAGACGTGAGTCCCGTGCTCTCCATGCCACTGGAATCAAGCTATCCTGGCTGAAGAGGGGTGAAACCCCGAAACCGGTCCTAGGATGCTTGTTTCCAGTCCAGGGAGGTCCTGGCTTGGCAGTTCGGGCTGGACTGTTCCCATGAGGCACAGGGTCAAGACTGATTTGCATTTGGCTGGGTTCAAACTGGAATGGCATGGTGAGCAAAAAAACGATGGATTTAGGCCCAGATCTCTGTACTGGGGTGAATGTATGACATTGTTCTGCATTCTGTCCATCAATTGTTGTTTTTGCATTTGTCACCCCGAGTGGGACGGGTATGCTCAGACGTGAGTCCTGTGCTCTCCATGCCACTGGAATCAAGCTATCCTGGCTGAAGAGGGGTGAAACCCCGAAACCGGTCCTAGGATGCTTGTTTCCAGTCCAGGGAGGTCCTGGCTTGGCAGTTCGGGCTGGACTGTTCCCATGAGGCACAGGGTCAAGACTGATTTGCATATGGCTGGGTTCAAACTGGAATGGCATGGTGAGCAAAAAAACGATGGATTTAGGCCCAGATCTCTGTACTGGGGTGAATGTATGACATTGTTCTGCATTCTGTCCATCAATTGTTGTTTTTGCATTTGTCACCCCGAGTGGGACGGGTATGCTCAGACGTGAGTCCCGTGCTCTCCATGCCACTGGAATCAAGCTATCCTGGCTGAAGAGGGGTGAAACCCCGAAACCGGTCCTAGGATGCTTTTTTCCAGTCCAGGGAGGTCCTGGCTTGGCAGTTCGGGCTGGACTGTTCCCATGAGGCACAGGGTCAAGACTGATTTGCATATGGCTGGGTTCAAACTGGAATGGCATGGTGAGCAAAAAAAAGGTGGATTTAGGCCCAGATCTCTGTACTGGGGTGAATGTATGACATTGTTCTGCATTCTGTCCATCAATTGTTGTTTTTGCATTTGTCACCCCGAGTGGGACGGGTATGCTCAGACGTGAGTCCCGTGCTCTCCATGCCACTGGAATCAAGCTATCCTGGCTGAAGAGGGGTGAAACCCCGAAACCGGTCCTAGGATGCTTGTTGCCAGTCCAGGGAGGTCCTGGCTTGGCAGTTCGGGCTGGACTGTTCCCATGAGGCACAGGGTCAAGACTGATTTGCATATGGCTGGGTTCGAACTGGAATGGCATGGTGAGCAAAAAAACGATGGATTTAGGCCCAGATCTCTGTACTGGGGTGAATGTATGACATTGTTCTGCATTCTGTCCATCAATTGTTGTTTTTGCATTTGTCACCCCGAGTGGGACGGGTATGCTCAGACGTGAGTCCCGTGCTCTCCATGCCACTGGAATCAAGCTATCCTGGCTGAAGAGGGGTGAAACCCCGAAACCGGTCCTAGGATGCTTGTTTCCAGTCCAGGGAGGTCCTGGCTTGGCAGTTCGGGCTGGACTGTTCCCATGAGGCACAGGGTCAAGACTGATTTGCATATGGCTGGGTTCAAACTGGAATGGCATGGTTAGCAAAAAAACGATGGATTTAGGCCCAGATCTCT
The DNA here is from genome assembly GCF_964204655.1 of Triturus cristatus. Classification (NCBI taxonomy): domain Eukaryota; kingdom Metazoa; phylum Chordata; class Amphibia; order Caudata; family Salamandridae; genus Triturus; species Triturus cristatus. Next base: position 762,648,927 of record NC_140583.1, read on the forward strand.
GTACTGGGGTGAATGTATGACATTGTTCTGCATTCTGTCCATCAATTGTTGTTTTTGCATTTGTCACCCCGAGTGGGACGGGTATGCTCAGACGTGAGTCCCGTGCTCTCCATGCCACTGGAATCAAGCTATCCTGGCTGAAGAGGGGTGAAACCCCGAAACCGGTCCTAGGATGCTTGTTTCCAGTCCAGGGAGGTCCTGGCTTGGCAGTTCGGGCTGGACTGTTCCCATGAGGCACAGGGTCAAGACTGATTTGCATTTGGCTGGGTTCAAACTGGAATGGCATGGTGAGCAAAAAAACGATGGATTTAGGCCCAGATCTCTGTACTGGGGTGAATGTATGACATTGTTCTGCATTCTGTCCATCAATTGTTGTTTTTGCATTTGTCACCCCGAGTGGGACGGGTATGCTCAGACGTGAGTCCTGTGCTCTCCATGCCACTGGAATCAAGCTATCCTGGCTGAAGAGGGGTGAAACCCCGAAACCGGTCCTAGTATGCTTGTTTCCAGTCCAGGGAGGTCCTGGCTTGGCTTTTCGGGCTGGACTGTTCCCATGAGGCACAGGGTCAAGACTGATTTGCATATGGCTGGGTTCAAACTGGAATGGCATGGTGAGCAAAAAAACGATGGATTTAGGCCCAGATCTCTGTACTGGGGTGAATGTATGACATTGTTCTGCATTCTGTCCATCAATTGTTGTTTTTGCACTAAACACATTTAAGCCTGCCTGGGACTCAAGTGTTGTGGAGTGCTAGGTGGGAACGTTATGAGCAATGGTATATCTGAAAATGAAGGAAAATCCGCTCGGTGGTCACTAGGAGCAAAATTCGCCAGGCTATTACCGGCTTCGTTGCTCATGCTTCCACATGTCATACCTCCCTGGGGACTCAGTAGCCCCACTGCCAGGCCCATAACACAGCACTCACGGCACACTCACCAATCCTTTCCATTGCGCAGAGGAGCCTTCAGCAGTTTTCCCAGCTCTGCTGTCTGGACCTCGGGAGGTGGGTCCCCTTTCGCTGCGGAAGACTTGAGATGTGGGGTATTCAGCTCGTTGCTTGCTTCCGCCATGCCTGAGTTTGGGGATCTACCATGGTGGCCTGTCAGTTATTGCGCCTGCGCACGCACTGCAACCAATCACAGGACAGAGCTTTTAGCAGCGATCACAGAAGGGCTGCAATTCAACCATGCACATTGCACGGACCTTCTTACACCGTACAGATCATTTGGTTAAAGCTGTACTTTAAACTCGCCTCGTCTGTAAGATAGGAATGGAATGTTGCCCACCTTACCAGGTCGCTGTGGGAACCAAGTTGATTTACCCACAGAATATGGTGGTTATACAGACTCTGCGTACCTGTTTAGAAATGAGGTTCTAGTCTTTATCTATTACGCTCATTCAGAATGGCATGTACTCTGGTGGGCTAATAAATATGAAGCGGTGGGTGTGAAACGGCGCCCAGCTGAAGAAAGGAAACTCGCGGAAAGCAATCAGCTGAGTGCGAGCCAATGCAAAGAGAAATGGTGGCTGCACGCAGCGAAAGCAACAATTACAAAAAGAGTTCACCCAAACAACAGCTGAAGAATGCCAGCCTATGACACAGCACTCATGGCACATGTACTTGGTACGTGGTCTGCTGCGGAAAAACGTAAGTGACGTATCACTGACTAAACCAGTTACGAGGTAGCAAAGAAGAGCGACATTGAACTGAACCAATGGTAAGCAGCAGGCGGGAGCAAAGTCCTTTACTGAATACAGCAGGTCTTGCAGACAGCGTATGCGCGCTGCTTAGGCTTGACCTAAAAATGTAACTGCCTAAAAGTGGTGTTCCTAAGTGTGCACAAATGGGGAAAAAATGACCCATTGCAAAAATAAATACAAAAACCATGAAATGAATGCAGAAAATCAGAGATTTGCCATACAGCCTTTAAACTGAAGCTGACTACTTTCTAGGTTGAAAACCAGCCGCTGAAGTGAGCTCATCCATTGTCCAATGCTGCAGGCTGTGATGGGCAGAAACAAAATTTGAATGACTCTTCAACAGACCAGTGGTTGAAGGTGACTGACTGCAAGCCCCTCTGTGTTTCTATACATGCTTGTATTTATAATTTTTGGGAAAACGTGAAGCTGGGAAGACAGCTACAGCTGTATCTAGGCCAGCCCTAAAAATGGATTATTATGCAACATCGACAGTGAACAGTTTCAGGGGTTAGCTGCCAATATAGAAACGTATCTCCCTTATGTAAGGTACAGTGATTGATAGTTAGCAGCTGGAGTTCCTGAGATGGCAAGCAGGAGTGTCTACCAGTTCAAAGTCAGAGAGGTACGTCTTAGATAGACTCCTTGTAACAACCATCATATCTGGGTTATTTTGATGTGTTAAGAGTATTTGTTTATGCAGTGTAAGGATCGTAATCTAAAAAATTTATTGTTCATATGTATTACTGCTATCTGTACTGAAAAAATATGGTATTATGTTAAAGACTATATGGGAAGTTTTATATTGCAGTGCTCTGTTAACAGGCAGGCTATTTATATTAGAAATTAATACGTGCATTTAAAATATGTTACATGAGCATTGAGGCCAATGTGATGCCACAAACCCTGCTATTCTTCCCTTAATCTGTCATTCCAGTCTCAGAATTAGTAGGACTCAACAGCAATGTTTTTTCAAATAAACTTTTTGTTCTGACCCATGTGCTAGGAACTTGAGAAGAGGATCTGAGGAGTCAATCCAGAGCTTAATTCCAAGGAAGATGTGCACCAATGCCGTCAGTTTGAAGGCCCATCAACTCCTAGAAGTAGGTATATCCATGTATGTAGGGCTAGTTATGCAGTGCAGACTTAGCGAGGAAGCTACAGAGCACTGAACAATAGGGTGCAAGCCCACCGTGGCAGGTCAGGGTCATTACAACAAAATAGGTGGGTTCCTAAGTGTAGCAGGGGGTAATGTACTTTGAAGAGGTGAGTCTTCAACTTCTTCCTGAATAGCAAGTAGGCAGGAGGAGTTATGATGTCCTGTGAGATGTTGTTCCCTATCCTGGGAGCTTTTATGGAGAAAGCTTGCCTACTTTTTTTTTCTTTCTGGAACATTTTGATCTGGGAGGTGATTTGTTGCCTTCTAGTTTAATACTGTCTGCCTAAGTTGGTTGTTTTCCTACCCATTGATGTCTGGGTGCCATTTTTAATACTTTGTGTGTGATGCTGCTGATCCGTTGCAGATTTTTCTTGTTTATCTGCTACAGCAGTTGTATGAAGATTGCTTACCCAATGATCTATCCTAAGAAAATCAAATGGGTGATGAGACAGATGTTGGTGAGGCTTCCTGGGACCAAGGTCTCTTTTCTTCAGTAGTGGAGGGATCTCTCTCTTGTCTTGAAGACATCTGGTACAGTTCTTTTGCAGCGGGAGGAATTGTCATTGTTGAGGAGAGGATTGAAGACATCTCACTGAGTGGATCTGGCAATGGATATGTGCAGAATTTCATTTTGTGAGGTGGCCGTGAATTTCAGAAAATTGGTGAGTTCACTATGAGAGAGGAAGTTGAAGACTGTCCACTTGGGGGTGGAGCACTGGTGGACTGGAGGAAGAGTAAACCTAGTTTTTATGGGGTCATTGTGGAATCTAACATTATTGATCTTTTCAAACAGACCAGACAAGCCCCTGAAAGGCACAGATAAAGTATACCACCCTTGATGTGGGCTGTGTTTACACAAGTGAGGTCCTGGTTTGCCAGGCATATGTACAACCTTAGGCTACAGATTCTAAGCTGAAAGGCCAGTCTTAGAGTGTCAGCCTGAGATGGTAGAGGTGAAAATGAAAATAATGTGTGAGTGTGCTGCGTGAAGCTGCAGCCCTCCTCTCTGAGGACACCAGGTCTGAGAGTCCTCAAAAGGTTCTTTAGCCAGTGGATTAGGGTCCGTGAGAACATTTCTGGGACTCGTGTGGGCCCAGTAGTAAAAATCTAGAATGAAGTCTTAGACCCTGTGCCTAACTCCATCCTATGAGATATGGCACTGAGATATCTGGTTCAACCAGAGCTGGGGATATGGAAAGGCCTGGGTCGTGTCTATAGACACCCCTGGGACATGTGGTCACTCCTTGCTAGCCCACAAGCTTAAGATTAGGACTACCAAAGGCACTTGGTTTGAATATTATTCAACTGTAAATGGATTACCTCGACCAGTACACTTGCAGTTGTGACAACCCAGATGCTCTCGCACTGAATATTTGCTTGTTGGCTGCCCTGTGGTCAGAGCTTGTCCTTGGATGGATCTGAAACAGGAGGCAAAGTGGTCCACATCACATGGTTGGTCATAGTGGTACTGTTTGCACATTAGAAGGGTTAGGCCTCTGACAGGTGATGTCAGCAGATCAGGTGATGGGTTCACATGCACACTGTGAATGACATGGACAAAACATCAAAAAGGGTTATCAATATGTCTGGGGGTACAGACAAGCAAGTGTCCTGTAAAGGCAGGCAATTTTCCTTATTCTATATCCTAAGCAGGGAAGGTTGATTAGTCTCCTCATTGTTGAGTCAGCAAGAGAGAGTGTGGAGGAAAATCCCCTTTGTGTGATCTCTTGTGTTTTTCTCCTTTATGGACCTTGGGCCCTATGTATGAAAGCATTTTCTAGATCCTAACAGTATGATTCACAACTATTTGCCATTAGGAAGTGCAAAATGCCATTGTGGGATGTACGAAAGGCTGTTTTGGTGTCCAAAATGTGATTTTTATCCAGTAGAAATCGCATTTTGGAAATTGAAATTTCAGAATACTGAATCACTAACAGCATGTACAAAGGACTTCCTAATTGCGAATAGTCGCAAAATGTCCATTTTGGAAATGCAATTACCATCAAGTGGGTGGTAACCAGGTGAAAACTATAAAAAGGCATCCAAAATGCATCTGGCTCTTTCAGAATGGTGGCCCTATATGTTTTGGTGATGAGAATTTGTGCTGGTAGACAGAGAACGAGGAGACAGGAAAGGATATTTAGGGTGAGGGTCACCCTGTTTGAACAAACAGAGGGGGAGATATTTGACAAGTACAGACTCAGTAGGTAGGTAATCTTGGAATTAATTGCTGAATGACAACCTCTGCTTCAGACCTCAATGCTCAGAAGCAATGCAGTCCCACCACATGTACAGGTATTGTGTTGCCTACACTTCCTAGCTGCTGGTAGTTTACAAGGGGATCATACCTGTGCCAGGAGGGGTGCCATAAAGTTCCTTTTCCAGGTTCTTTCGCAGGTTTCTGTAGATTATGGTTAGCAAAGTTAACCAATTCATTCATTTCCCAAATACCCCCCAATATTTGCAACAGACCAAGTTAATGTTTTGCCGGGTAGCACAGTTCCCCAATGTCATTGGCTGTGTTGATGGCACACATATTGCCACAGGCTCCCTATCAGCAAATTAATACATATATAGAAACAGGAAAAGCTGACCCTCAGTGTGCAGGCGGTGTGTGATGCCTCATAACAGACCTTGTGGTCAGATTCCCAGGCAGCCCCCATGACTCCTTCATGTTCCGCTACAGTGGAATACACAAGTGACTGTCACAGGATGAATGCCGCAATGTTTTTTACTAGGTAAAAGAATTGCTGACTCAATGAATACAGTGGCCCGAACTGTTTCTGTAATGTGACCTAATAATACTCATTGTCATGCTCTTAAGGAGACAGTGCACATGCCTTGCGCCCCTCAATACTCACACCATACCTGACTTCAAGAACATCCAAAAACAAGAGGTAAAAGCCAGTACTATAGGGCACACAAGACAACACGCTTCATCACTGAAATGACCTATGAGATACTCAAGTCCAGGTTTCATTGCCTCCACAATACTGGAGGAGCACTAATGTACACACCTGAGAGGTGCTTTAAGATCATCGCCACATGTGGCATACTACACATTGCCATGAGTAAGGGTGTGCACAACTTCACCATTGAGGACTAATCTGATTCAGATGATGACTTACCACCACTACAGGTGCAGCAGGACAGGACACACGCAGCAGAGGGTGAGACATAACACACAGATAGCACCAACAGCTATTTGTGAGGTAAGAATGATTACAACTGGCCTGTGGAAGTGGGGACGTGTGAGACCAAGAAGTGTTTCGGTGTGCACACCTGGTACAACATACCTCCTGCATAGATGTGGCACTGACGCTAGAACCATCTTCACTATCAAGTGGTGGTAGAATGTTTGAGACAGAGAGTTTGTGGGTGTGTATGTTTTCAAGGGCTGTTGTCACTTGAACTAGCCAGCTTGGGACATCCTGACAGCAGTGCCCCATGCCAATTTGTATATAGATTGTTCTCCTTGCAAGAGTTGTTTTGGCTACTGCCAATCGATTAGTGGCAGTGGTGAAGGCACTCGCTTTGGCTGCGTCTCTGCACACGTTGCTCCTTCTCCATGGCAGGAATCCAAGGGTCTTGCCCCTTCTGCAACTGCTGCATTGATCTTGACTTGGTAGCAGATGCCTATTGACCATCTTGATTTGTTTGATTTGCATGTGCTTTACAGAGATTATGGACTTCTCCAAGCCCCCAAACACAGGATAACTGTCTGCCATGTCATCAGACACATTCTCATTGTAGCCTGTTACTGGTTGGCCTCTACAGTGTCTGTGTGTCCTGCCCACAGAGGTAGTTGTACCCCAGCTTTGGGACTGTCTCTCATCAAGGTCCACAAAGTCTGCTAGTGGTACTACTGTGGCTCTCCTAGCAGTTGGAGTTTGAGTGATGGGCACAGGAGTTGGTAAAGTACTGTCCTCCATTTCCACATGTGTGTCAGTAGCTTCTTCAGCTGCAATTGTTCCTGACACGTCCTGGGTGAGATCTGTGAAAATGCATGTATATAGTTAGTGTAAATAAATGGTTAATGTCTGTTCACAACATTGTTGTGATTGTGCTTCATGTGTTTGTGACTTGTTTGTGATGTACAGATGTGTGTGGTCATAAGCATACAGTACAGCATGCTACTTTGGTGTACTACAACTCACATGATGCATTGCCAAGGTAGAGCAACCATCTCAATAGAGTAACTTTTGCTGTGATGTTTTATTTTGGGAATTAGAAACATTATGTTATGTTAAGTAAAAGGGAGTTGACTTACCCTGGCTGGTGCCTGCAGGATTGGAGGTGTCAATGCCAGACACTCCCACTTCACTTTCCGGTTCCAGTGTCCCCTCGATGAGTGTCTCCATGGGAGTGAGAAGGGGGTGTTTTGAGCGTCTACCCCCTGCGCCACAACCCTCAGCCAATCTTCTTTGTGTGAGATTTGCAGATCTCTGAAATGGTCCTCTGTGTTACTTCAAGGGAGTTCACCTTCTCCCAGATGCTGTTCTATATCTTTGTCTTCTGGTCCTCAGGAACAGTGAAAGAGACCTTATCAAATAGCTGGTCCATTTGGGCCACTCATTCGTCTGTTAGGAGCTCCAGCTCCTTTTCTAAAAACGTCACCTTCCACTTCCTGCTCCCAGAATATTTGTCCCCATCTTCCTTGGACATGGTGCAATGTAAGCACAAGTGTTCCCTGGTCAGTGGTGAGACAGGTGCACTCCTCCCTTTCAGCACCTTCCTAGGATTCTTGGTTGTGGCCATACCCTGTATTTCTTTACTTCCTGGTCTGACACCATCATCCTGCATTCAAAATGTGACTTTTCCTAACTTGCAATTTCCTATGAGGAAATCTCAGTTTTGCGATTTACAAAATTGCGATTCCTAATTGCAAATCAGTAGAAATTGCTGTCAGTAGAATCCTTGGTTACATACATCTCGTTTTGCGTTTCCTTAATATCAATTTCTACGGATTCGCTATTTGGAAATCACAAAGCCTAACTTTTGCACATATGGCCCCATATTCTTTGCTGTGATTATAACTGTGCACTGTGACATAGAGTACAACAATGCATGTGCACTTTCCCTTCACAAGTAATGTTAAATGGATTACACCCAATTTGTTATTGAACTTTTCCAGAAAGCCATGTTAAGTTGATGTAAAAAATATCAATGGCATAGAACTTAGTAATATGTGGGTTGCACTGTGTATCTACACTGCACACATATAAGACTAACGTGTTTGCGCTCCAGGGTCACAATTGTGCTCAGCCTGAGCTGCAGTTTTACTAAACCGGGCTTTTCTATGTAAGAAAACCTACTTTTGCATGCTAGCTAAGTCACCTTTAAGTGTGCCTTGTAGAACAATAGGCTGGGTGCTTGATATTTAAAAGTGTGACATGCTGGATATTAAGGATACGTATGTCCCAACAGTGAACAATTGCAAAAAGCATTTTATTGCTACGTAGGTAAAGCTATATTTTTCATGAGTAATTATGAATAAAAATATATTTTTTGTAACTTTGCCTGGGAACTGCTAGCGCTTTCATTCTAAGTGATTTGACACTTGCTATTAAAAATCTGATTCACTGGTGAAATTAATTTTTTGCTACGTTTTAGTACAAACACAGCTTTTAAACTGATCCGTCCTGCTGCCTTGGAGCAAAGTAGTTTAGAACCAGTTTTCTCTGCTCTTTTAAATAGAGGGTAGCATCAAAATCAATAGGTGTTACGGTGGCACGCCCACAACACCCATTGCCCACCCCATTCACGCTAAGTGTAACGTGAAAGGGTGCCTTTTTTACAAGGCAGTGTTAGGCCGTGTTAATTGACTTTATGTGACCTGTAACTAAGGCAAAGTTCCTATCGATATCACAACGCCACTAAAAGTGACGTTGTGGTGGCGATAGGGGCTTGTAAATATGCCCCTTAGTGTGTACATTTGCACATACCTAGAATAATACCCTGCAAAACCAAGGGGTCACCACAGTGTACTGCGTCAAAGGACCGCTAATGCCTCAATGCATTTGAGCCTTCACTCTTTCCTGCATGCCCATCGCTGCACTTCCATGCACTGTGTCCTTTTCAATGTCCAGTGACTGCTTAAATCTTATTCTTGGTCAGTCTTTGGCAATGCAACTGGCAATGTTCTCAATTGGAGATTGTGATCCATTTTGAGTCTATTTTATTTTTTATCCCATTCTGTTGGACAGTTTGGCTGCTCGAATCAGTGTTGCCAAAATTTAACCCCAGTCAATTGTGTCCCTGTTGCTTCCCCCTCTCCTCTCCACCAGTTTTTGGCTGGCCATAGTGGCCACTCTTGTCTAGGTTCCTTTCCCAGCATACATGGTGCCAGCTGCTCTTGTGAACTAAGGGGGGTGGGGGATACAGGTGGACGGCCTTTGTCCTGGTTCTGTAGGATCCTCTGTTACTTTTGATGCTGTTAGCCATTAATTACCTCTTAGTACACCCCATCCAGTTAGGATCAGGAATTCTGCTTTGATGTGGTTATTCAATTTCCTCAGATCGCCACTCGTCCATCCACCCACTCACCCAGCACATATCTTGTGTACCCATCCACTCACCCGTTCATTCCCCCATCTGTGATTGTCACCCATTCGTCCATCCAACTCGACCCATCCACACAACCATAAAAAAAACTAATTCATCAGTCCACACACACTTTTATATGAAACTACAGATGAGGCTTTAAGACCTGCATACAATGTGCAATAGGCGGTCTGAAAACAAAACCGGACATAATACATCACAGTAGTCCTTCAGACCTGGACAAAGAGTTCCCGATGTGGCCTCCAGAACTGAGCACAGTACTCCAGGTGAGGCCTTATACAACCTCCCATGTCTGCTGGTTATATCTGTTCCTCTGTACCCATATATTCCTCTTGGTCTTAAGTAAACTCAGGCACTATAAAATGTTGCATTGATGCTATTTGAACGTGTAGGACATGTTAAGTTTAGAACTACTGAGATCAGATCATCACCTGAGCAGATCATGGTCTTGAAGTTCCTGTTCGGAACAGGCCAGTGGACTTAAGCATCTGAAGGGCTTCCGTCTCAAGCCGGGAATAGCCTTGAGGATCCAGGTGATAGTGGAGAGAGGCAGCATGTTAAAAGTTCAAGAGGACACTCTCTGCGGATGACCATTAAACATTAGCACTCTGATGTCTTTCTTTATCACCATAGTATGCATTGTTTATAGGAGCCTCTCAGGGCCAGACTGGACATTTATCTCACTGGGCATTTCCCAGGAGGTGGGTGGGTGGCTACAAGAGGCGGGTGGGAGTTAGGGGAGGCTCAAGGCTGCCTTTTTCATTCTTTCCAGATACCTATGAATTATCACAGCAGGCACAGTGAGGGCATAAGAAGAGAGTGAGTTGAAGGAGGGAAAGTGAGAAAGAGAGGAGTTCAAGAGAGCACAAGAAGAGAAATCAGAGAGAGAATCGATGGAGAGGGAGAAGAGAGGACGAACATTTTTGTCAGGGCTGCCTTTGGTTCCTAATTTGGCCTGGGAGCCACACAGCTCAAGGACCCCAAAACACCAAAGCAATAACACTACTAATGTATCAGATCAAAAAAATACCGAGAAACCTAAATTGTCTAAAAGTGACATGGATGGGAACGTGCAGAACCTCCCTTTGAAGTCTCTTAATCCCTAAATAGGACACAGAATTGCTGAAAACTGCTACACTGCCCTCCTCCTCCAAAACAAGACGGGGAGTCTCCCTTGTGATGATGGATAGGTTCACATGACATCAAAGCTTGTTGGGTGGGAAACAGAGCCATAACTTGACCTGCAACTTACTGTGGGTGGAACTTGGGGGTAAGGGGTCTCATTTACTGGCACAGCCCTTCGAAGATAAGCGCTGTTATCTAGAATCTCTCTTAAGACGCTTTGCTTTGGGCTTGGTGCCATCTAAACACGCCTCCGTTCGAGTGCCTCCATTTTCAATCACGTCCGTTGAAATATGCTCATTCATCACGAATTCCTTCTCTTTAATTGCAAAACCATATGCTGCAGAAGAGGAGGCATCCTGGGGTCCAGCCATTAAACTTCTCACCAAGGCCCGCTGCAGGGCCGCAGCCACCGTGAAACACACGACCTAGCTGCCCCGTGGCTGGGGACTCCCCTGGAAGCGACCCGCATCCTTCACACGACAGCTGCTGTTAATCAGAAAGGCACAAAAGATGGAAGACGTCATCATGGTAATATGATTTATCACTTCCGGGCAGCGTACACGTACGATCCCGGAAGTTAATGTCCACACGTATATTTTATTTGTTCACTACTTTTTGCATCGGTCCAGCCGCAAGTCACCAGAGCCTACCGAGGAGGAGCGCCCACCCTCACACTTCTATAGAGATGCACGGGAGAGTGGACCTTCAAAGGACCATCTGGACAGCCGAAGATGGCCTGTGCGGAGCTCACCCACCTGTGAGCAGCACTGAATGGAAGCTCAGGAACGAGTAAAGTAAAAAGGTATATATATATCTTTTGGATTAAGAGCAACCACTCGCCCCTGCTCTACAGTGATCGTGTGGAGCAAATGGACCACGCCAGTAAACGCAGCAAATCAGTGGTGCCCGGTAATTAGAGCATGGGATGGGAAAGGGAGATGGGGCACACTCGTTCACACCCATGCATTCACACGCAGGTGCACACACACACATACCCATTCACATCACGCTGTCATATACACATGTACGTTCATGCACGCACCAAACATTAAATAAAAACAACACTTAACTTCTACTGCGTCTCTGGAGGGAAGCCCCGCAGGTACCAGGAGGTTTAGGACTGCCGCCCTCCTCTAACAGGAGGAGGTGGCAGTCCCTACCTCATCACAAAGTGAGATAGGGTCAGTGAGAGTTGCTGACCCGACTTCACTCTGTCGTAGGGTGTCAGTGATAGACTATCAGCCTTGGGCACATCAGAGCTTAAAACTGACGCACCAATGTCCAAAGCTATGACTGAGTCTCCACCTTGCTGTGAGTGGGAGATCCACCAAGCTCTTTGCCAAGCTGAACAGGTCACGCCTACAGGAGCTGTGACACCTTCAGCCTAGAAAAGCTCAGCTCAGGCAGCCAGGCGCCTGCACATTTAGGGCATGTATAGCAGCTGGCTGCCTGACTTGAATATAAAGAGTGCCTGTCAGGCTGACCTTTCTTCAGACTCTATATATGTCAGGAAAAAGGTGGGGTGGCGTGCCCCCTTCGTACTTAAGAACGGGCTGCTGCAAATACTTTTCAGTTCTTTCAGGATGTAGTGTCCATAGGTAGTGACCTTTCATCATCTTACTGCCCCCACCAACATCAGTCTTGCTCTAAAAATCATGTATTTTTTTTTGGCATCTTGCTGATTTACTCTGCTGATTTAATGTGACTGTAAACACGATATAGTTGCATAATGCACTGGACCTCACAGCAAGGGAAGAAAAACCTCACTCACCTGGGAAACACTGCATACTGAACTCAATACAAATCAGTATTGTTCATGCCCACCGACCTCTGCCTCTGTACTAGTGTGGCCAACTTTCCATTATCAATTGCCAAAAAACAAGGACAATTTGGTGCCAGTTCTCTCTTCTAAAGAGAGCAAAACTGCTTCTTCCAGAAAGCAACTTCAGTACTGCTATTCAAGACCTGGAACTATCGCATTTGGGTGTTGGTAACACCCTGTTCCATGGCTCCCAGACAGCACACAGGCACCCCTTAAGGAAATCCTACACGCCACAGCACATCTCATCCAGGACCTAGAGAAATATGATCACATCACCCCATCCTGATATAACTTCATTGGCTCCCCTTGGTGGCACACTCCATCTTCAAAACCAACTGCATCATTTACAAAGCCATCACGACCAGCACCCCTGCTTATCTTACAGACAAGCTTACCATCTCTGGTGTGTTTTGACACACCTACAGCTAGGACATCATCAGACTGAGGACTAAGAAGTGTAAAAAGGAAAAAAAATAAGAAAATAGGACTTTTCAATAGATGCACCCAGGATCTGGAGCAACATAGCTGTATCCATCAGGACTACCCTTACGCTGCTCCAGTGTAGGAAAGTGTTGAGGACACACCTTTTTAAGGAACACTATATCACAGTGCATTAACAGTCAACACACCATTTACCTCTCCTACCAGTTGTTGAATGTGTGTCTTTGATCCTGTACAGTTCTACTCTGCCTTTTTGCTAGGTGTGCACTACAGAAATACAACATACATCACTTCACAGGTCAGGACACTTTGCATATGTGGCAACACTGTGCATATGAGACACCTAGCACACTTAGATATTGGTCATCCCCAAGGCTGCCAGTAATGTTTATTTCGGGGTAATTAAGAATCAGAGTATTCCACTGTGCCAATATTTAATTTAGGCGACTACACTTTTTGAAATATTAACATCTGACCGAACATTGAACATGAGTGTGATTATTGTGCCATACTCTATCCGAATTGCATTCATTTATCACCTCCTGGAGTTAGCCTTAACTGCTCACTATTGCTATACTTAAAGAGTGAAGTTTATAAAGAGAGTATTATCGGTTTCATCAGAAGTTGTCAAAAAAACAACCAGTGCTCTAAATACACTCAAATAAAAAATAATAATATATATAACAAAAAAATAAAGTTCACTCCAGAGATGATAGAGTTTCTGGGGAGCAAGTTAGTGTACGAGATGTAGAATAGTTTTCTTTTAAGTAATTTCTTTGTAAGCAAACCATTTGTAGTAACAAAAAAAATGCACATACTCTGAAGATGGTATTGGTATAGTGGATGGAAGATGTTTTTTACAAAGGTCAAAGGATGATGCGTCATTACCGAGTCTGCATGTAACATATATTTTGTATTACACATTTAAACTTTTTTACTCAAGACAAAAGTGATTATTCTTTCCAGTCTTCTAGGTTCTTTACCTGAGCAACTAGGAAAGGGCATGAAGCAGAGCTGAGGTATAGATGTCAGTAGCCTCAGCAATATATAAGTTTTATCCTCCACGATTTGACTTTTGGATAAGTTAATCATTAAAGTGTACCAGCAGAATCAGTAATCAATAGGAAGGAGATAGTTACAGAGGTACTTTCATTTTTAACCAGTGGCGGCTGGTATTTAATGGCAGTGGGTGGGCAGGTCCGTGGGGGTAATGAACAAAAATTCAAATACCTGTTGCCGCCGCCGCTGCCTCTTCTCCCGCTTTCAGGGCAGGAAGCACCCGGTTCCTAGGCACCACTTAGCCAATCACAACGCTGCAATGCAACGTTGTAATTAGTCTGATCGCCGTGGTTCGGAGCTCAGCCAGGGAATGGGAGGCTGGGCATGTTCTGCACCCAGGCTGTAATGCCGCCTGGTGCAGAACATGCAAAGTGTGCATGATGGTTTGGCCAGCCCGAAACGGCCGGCAAAAATGTCTTGCGCACTTTGAGTGGGCAAACCAATCCTGCCCAGCTCTGTGAGCCCGCTCCTACCCAGCTGAGCAAGTAAGGGAAATAAAATTATAATAACAATGAGTTATTATAATTTTTATTTTTTCCTAGTTGGCCTGCTCAGTGGGGCGGCGCTCCTCCGCCTTAGCAGAGGAGCCACCACTGTTTTTAACCTTTCAAAGTATGGGGTCTGAAAAGCAGCTTTGTGAAATCAGCGTAGTTAAACAAGTGACTGAGTTTAATCATGAACCCAGATATGCATTACCAAACAGCAGGAAGACAGGCAGAGCACATCACACAAAGTAGCCGGATGTACTGTGAGTGACCTGTGTAAGACCTGGGGTCACCGGGCCCTAAGGGGGTAACGTGACTCGAGCGGTTGGGCACCCGAAGGCTTAAGTGTAAAGCGACCATACAACACACTCATCCCCTGAAGCAGGAAACGCACACAATAATGGACGCCACACCGTAGGTTCAGTGAAAATCAAACAAGTTTATCTAAGCAGTCCGATGCAAATGCAGTTCATGAGATGACAATGGGCATTACTTGAATACTTTGACATTAGAATCACCAGCATTTCATTATGGTGCCATAGGCAGTACCTGAATGCGTTAGCGTCAGATTCACCAGCAATTCATTATGATGCAATAGGCAGTACCTGAATACATTAGCGTCAGATTCATCAGCAATTCATCATAGTTCCATTGGCAATACCTGGCGAACCTGGGGGAGCGGTAAACACAGCGGTTAACCAGCGCGTTGCGCCCCTCCCACCACTAGCGTTTCAACCGGCCGTGGGTACCTTGCGCGGTATCTAGCGATTATCAGCGCTTTGAAATAGGGCTGGAAAATGTAGCGCCACACATGGAAGACTACTAGCGCTTAAGCGCAGACTTTGAGGACCCAGCGCTACTCGGGATACCCAGGCACTAAGCACTTCAGAGCAGAACTTAAGAACACAGCGCTACTCGTGATAATCCAGCATGGGGCACTTCAGAGCAGAACTCAGGAACACAGCGATACTCGTAATAATCAAACATTAAACATTGGTGAGCAGAGCCTAAGAATACAGCGCTACTCGTAATAATCAGGCATCAAGCATTGGTGAGCAGAACTTAAGAATACAGCGCTACTCGTAATACTCAGGCATCAAGCATTGGTGAGCAGAACTTAAGATACAGCGCTACTCGTAATACTCAGGCATCAAGCATTGGTGAGCAGAGCTTAGGAATACAGCGCTACTCGTAATAATCAGGCCGTAGGCACTTGGTCCCCTTTGTACGCGGCAGTCTAGCAGCAAGGGGGGCAATCCCACGGAGGGGAATCAGAGTCTCCGATGCCAGGGGGGAATCCCGCGGAGGGGAATCAGAGTCTCGGGGTGCGGTGCCGCTCCCGATCGACAGGGGGCGCATCGGGTCTTCCACCAGCCTCCCGGGGAGCAGGGGGGTGAGTCCCAGGCCTCCGCACGGCCACGCTACCTCCCAGCCCCTGGGGGTTACTTCGATCTCGGTGTCCTGTGGGGATCTTCACTGCGGCGGCGTCCGTCACGTCTCCGGGCCCGCAATCAAGGCGCTCAGCAGCCGGGGGACAGGTTACAGCCTCTCACGCCTCCGACAGCAGCTGCGACGGCAGCGACGGGGCCCCGGGCTTCTCCGCGGGCCCCGACTCGATGAGGGCGCACACTTCAGGCCTCCGGGCCGCGGCGGTGCGCACGCTTCAGGTCCCCACGCCAAGGGGGGGTCAAATTAAGCGGGAGCGCTCAACGTGGATTGATGCAGGGAATCTCAGGCCAGGTCAGGGAGCGCAGGGGTCACAGCGCTAGTACCTGGTTGATCCCCAGCAGTTCAGCATCCAATCGTAACTTGAAGTTTCAGCATGCAGTTTTGTCATGCAGTTTCAGCAATCGGTTTCAGCCTTCAGTTCTGGCATGAAGTTTCAGCCTTCAGTTCTGGCATGAAGTTTCAGCATTCAGTTCTTGGGGGGTTCTGTTCCTTGGGGTTAGGGATTGAGTTGGTGACTAGTTCCTTCCTAGTCAAGCTTAGCAGATGGCCCCTGGGTTCTCCTATCACTGGGCTAGATCAGTGGGCTGTACAGGATCCCTCACTCACTTAAAAGGCAGTACCTAAGTCCTGTCACTTTCAGAGGCATAAGTCCCTGGCTAGGCCCTACCGCCTAAAACTCCTGCGTGGATCCTCCAGGTTTGCTTTACCCCAACTGGCCAACTGACTAGAAAAAGTTACCTCCCTCTGTTAAGTAGCCCTAGGTCAGGTGACCTCTATCCAAGGCGGCAAAAGTAAAAACCACACCTCCCTTCTAGAAGGTTCCAGCACATTCCAGGAGCTTCCCCATTCTACCTATGGGACAAAAAAGGCGGGATGGTGTCACAACAATGTTGTGGGGTTCCAGCCAGCTCCTGGCAGCTAGGGTGCTACTAATGAAGACCACTCTGCAGTAGCAGGGGCCTGTGGCAGCCATCTTGGGAGAAGGGAGCACCTGCACCTTAACACTGATTGGCAATGAAAAGGAGCCCGAAGACCTAGGTCCAACATAAAAATGAGGGTGGAAAAAATGATGCGCGATTAAAAATAGTTGGGGAGACCACCCTAGGGCTGACAGGTCCAACAACCTGTAAGCCAGTGACAAGAAGACCGAGTACAAGGCACTATCGATCACTTTTTGAAAAAGCACCACAGCGCCTGGAGATGTTTCTTGGGTGGATTGGTGAAATTTCTTGATGCCAGCATGTCTTGCATGCTGATTGTCGTGTTGGAGGGGGAAAGCTAAAGGTTGTCAGCTCAGGATTTCATGGTAATGCAAGCCTTCACAGAGCTTCACACCTGTCAAACACGACATCCTTGCAATCTCAGATGGCATTACACCATTAGAAAGAAATTTTCTATACACTGTGGTAGTCACTTCTTTTTGTGTACAAAAAAGTCATCACTTAGGTCCCCACCTTGCTCCTTCCTCACCAGGTCAAGAATGGACACGAGGCACAGGGAGATTCAATACATCTCCATAGCCTTCTCTTTTAAGGAAGGGTCAGATAACCAGGCAATCCAGCACATGATTGATATAATCTATTTTCAGGGTGGAAAGGAGAATGAAGGACCTCAAAATGTTTTCCTTTTTTCCAGCAGAGAAAACAAAATCTGTGTTTGTACATGGGAGCGTATTCCACCCATTCTATGATACAGAAGTTCAATTTGAAATTCAAAATGGAAATGACTGGGTCATTTACTGGTGTCCATCCTTGGGCGATCAAGATTTCTCAGTGCGTAGGACAAGGACCATATGCACACAGTTCTTTAAGCTTCAGGATAAGAAACATATTCAAATACATTCTTGTTGTCAAGATCTATTTAGTTTTCTAAAGTACAAACACTCTACGCTGCCTCCTTTTATTCGGAATCGTTAAAAAAAAAATGGTTCTTTCTTTATCACGTTCATTATGACTCAAATAAAAAAAGAAAAAAAAATTCAATTAGAAATATTAAAGTTCAAAGTTTCCTTGTAAAAATACTAATAATTCAAATACAAATCTCACCTCTGTGGTCTTCAGATGAAACATTTTCACACATTTCTGGGCCAGTTCTTGGTGACGCAAGATCCTATTCTTTACAACCAATCTTTACAGATAGAGTGATCAGAACATTTGAAAGAGGAGGTCTCCATTTGGCTAACTAGTTACAATTTTTGCGTAGTTTAAACAGACACTGTTAGCCAACGACATTTTTAATGTTGGTAGATGCACTTAATGAATGTTTTAAAAAAAATAGTCTAAGCTTTTGTGGAATTAATTGTTTTTGGTGTTTTTATGATATTTTAGGTAATGTTTGATCATGAGTATATTTTGTAGTTTAATGATTTTTAAGAATCAACAATGCAACTTTATTACGTAGAGTAAAACTAAAGTTTTGAGAAGAAAATGTATAAATCACAAAATAATCCAAATTATCCAAAATATTTTTAAATGATCAGAAATATTACCTTTATAACATTCTAAAACTATTTTACAAGTATATTAAACATTTCTGAATAAATAAAACAACAAAACAAAAACTGTTACTATAATATACTAATTCAAAGTTGGCAAAAACGTATCAAAACACACCAATTTTGGGGTTTATAATTTAGTATTTGAATGCCAGCCCACCAAATACTGAGACAAATGCATAAATAAAGGAGGCCTGATTTATCAATCCCAGAAAAAATTTAGAAAGTCCAATTTTGGGGGAGGCGGGTGCCGAGGAGTAGGTCTAGACATAAAACTACGCTTGCAGAGTTTGCAGAATTCTGCAATTCTGTGTCCTGCAGAGAACGCAAAGCTGCCGATAAACTCTGCACTCAGCAGAGGAGCAGAGTTTTTTTTTGTTAGCTTGAAATGTCCTCTCGCGCACGTGGGAGTGACTTTCTAGGCACTCCCGACCGCTCATGAAATGTTCAGAGCCGCTGGCATCGAGATTTCCTAGCCGAATGCATGCTGCAGCGAGAGTTTGCGGTTGCCAGCAGGTCATTCGGGCACACGAGCGACTTCCGGCAAATGGTTTCTGCTGTACGCGATCCCGAACACGCAGGATCTACTACGGCTGCAATCTGGGGAAGATTCTGTCCTCAAGAAGCATCTAAATCATCACAAAATGACCATTTGGAGTCAAAAACTTCCTCTAATGGACATTTGGCATTGCCTTTTTTATGCAAGTAGTGCTTATTACAAAAATACAAGGAAGTGCCCCAGAGTCTCCAACTTCCTGTTCCTGTCCAGCAGGCTCATCCCAGTGCTTGCCCATCTCCTGGTCACTTTTCATTCGGATTTACAGCTGGAAGGATCACTCTTTGTGTGTGCTGCACATACCATTGGATTTAAAGACTTTGTATTTGAGATTTCACAAGTATGTTGAAAAACTGGTGTTGTTTGTTTGATTGGGGCCATGCACCTGGATTTATTTGCACTTTTAGTCGATTTGTATAATTTATTGTGGTGGGTGGCAGTAGTTTCAGTAGGGGCCTAGTTATTTCTTCTGTAAGTAATTTTTCTTCTTTTTATAAAGGAAAAATGTTTCACAGTTCACTACATTTTCCCCATGTTTTTAAAAAGTAAATTTGCATTATTTATTTAATTCACTATGTGGCCTAGTCTGCCGAAGGGCCTTCTAGCCAGTAGGCCCAGTGCCAGTCATGGGTGTATGAGACAACTATTTCTGTGGTGTCTGTTCAATTTGAAACATCATTTTGGCCATGGATGGATTTGGATTGAGATACTAAATGTGTTTTTATGGTGGTATTTCAATTTTTTCCCTGCAACCAGTGTTGAGGTGCAGTAATGCCTTTGGAGGGTGTGTGTTGTAAACGTTTATAGCCCTGTTAATTTTTGTTTAGGACATTTCTAAATTAATGGTGTGTTCCCTTTGTGTGTCAGGTGTGAGGTGTGCGTGTGTGGGTTTGCCATAGGCCACCATTTGGCTTTGTTCCCCATATGGTTAGGGGCCATTTTGTGTAGTCAGTGTCCATAGGCCTGCATGTGTTCTTTGTTTTCCAGGCCTCCTGCTTGTTGTTGTGACCATGTGACTGGTGGCCATTTTGTGTAGGCAGCCAATGTGCTTTTGCCATAGGCCTGCATGTTTTCTTGTTGTGGCCATGCTTCCTTGCTTGCTGTTTGACCATGTGGTCAGTGGCCATTTTGTGTAGGCAGCCAGTGTTCTTTTGCCATAGGCCTGCATGTGTTCTTTGTTTTCCAGGCCTCCTACTTGTTGTTGCTTGTGGACATGTGGCTGGTGGCCATTTTTTGTAGCCAGCCAGTGTGCTTTTGCCATAGGCCTGCATGTCTTATTTCTTGTAGCCAAGCCTTGTTGTTGGTTGTTGTTCTGACCATGGGACAGGCGGACATTTTGCATAGGCAGTGTTGTATCTCTATCTTTCTGCATCTCATTACCTTTCTCTACAATGTATTCTCATATAGAATGTTTGCCTGTTGCTTAGTAGCGCTGACACACTGTTCCTGGAATTCAAACTGGTTGTGGATCTGTTGGAGAGGGATGTTCCCTTCTATGGCGCTCCTGTCTTCTGTGTAGCTTATCTGAATAAAACTTCAACTAAGAACTTACTGCGTCTACGGAGTCGCTCACTACAATTTTATGGCGACGAGGATGGTGTGCTTTTGCCATAGGCCTGCATGTCTTCTTCAAGGGAGTAGCCAGAAAAGGAAAATACCCCTCACTTACAACTAGACCTCTAATGGCACAGAGACATAAATTCGACCCATTCTAGAATTGTTCCATTCACCCTTACGTCCACCCATTTAAATGTTCATCCTCCTATCCCATAAATCATCCATCCATTCGCTGGTTATTCCATCCAGCCATCCATCCTTTCACCATTCTATCCATCCAGTGGTCATTCCATCCATCCATCCATCCATCCATCCATTCATCCATCCATCCATCCATCCATTTTTTCATATATTGTTTCATTGGTCCTTTCAGCCATTCTTCCTGCCTTTGTTCTTTTTACCTTTCCTGCCTTCCTTTTACCTATCCTTTCACCCTTCCTTCTTTCCATGTTTCATTGATTTGTTTTACATTTTCTAACTTTCACCAGTTTTCTTTATCTTTTCCCCCTTACCCTTTCCAGTTTCCAATTGTCCTTTCTTTAATCATTTTATTTGTTCTTTCTTACCTTTCTGTCCCCTCTTTACTCTATTTACTGCTGTCTCCATTTGTCTTCATTTGTTTTTAGTCTCCCTAAATGAACTTGGCTCACTTCACAGCTCTTGAGCCTCTGGTGTTAGTTCTGACCTGGTATTAATGCGTTAGTAGGAGGCTTTGCCTGCAGAATCCAAAAATGAAGCTAATTTACTTTTTAGAATGATGTTTTACCAGGCCACGTGGCCCAGTGACAAACCGCATTTTAGCTGCTAATGCGGGGGGTTGACGACGCCACTGGTCTTCCTTGTTTTGGCTTTGCCTTCTTTCTGGTTGTTGTTCTGGCCATGTGGTTGGCGGCCATTTTGCGTAGGTTGTCAGGGTGCTTTTGCCATAGGCCTGCATAGGTTCTTTTTTTGTGGCCACGTCTTCTTGCTAGTTGTTGCTGTTTTTTTTGTATGGGATTTTTCTTCTTTTGTAATGGAAAAATGTTGCTTAGTTTAATACATTTTCTCCATGTTGTTAATAAATTTGCTGTATTCTTTTAATGCACTATGTGCGTAGTCTGCCGCGGGTCTTACAGCCAGTAGGCCCAGTGCTAGCCATGGGTGCATGAAAAACAACTGTTTCTGTTTAATTTTAAACATCATTTAGGCCATGGAAGGTTTTGGATTGAAATACGAAAGGTGTTTTTTTGTGTTATTTCTTGTTTTTTTGTCTGCAAACAGAGTAGGGGAGGGGGGTCATGCCTTTGGAGGATGTGTGATGTTGTAAACATTTTTAGCCCTGTTAATTTTAGTTTTTGGCATTGATGAATTAATCAATGCTGTGTTCTATTTGTCTAACTATGCCCCTTGTGTGTGCTTGCCAAAGTCTACCTTTTGCCTTTGTTCCTCAAGCCTTGTGGGCAGGGGCCATTTTGTATAGTCAGTGTCCATAGGCCTGCATGTGTTCATTGTTTTCCAGGCCTCTGGCTTCTTGTTGCCATGTGACTGGCAGGCAGTTTCCATAGTCAGTCAGTTTGCTTTTGCCATAGGCCTCATGTGTTCTTTGTGGCCATGCCTTCTTGCATGCTGGTTGTTGTTGTAAGACCAATGACCATGTCTCTGGCGGCCATTTTGTGTAGCCAGCCAGTGTGCTTTTGCCATAGGCCTGCATGT
Source organism: Triturus cristatus (assembly GCF_964204655.1). Lineage (NCBI taxonomy): Eukaryota > Metazoa > Chordata > Amphibia > Caudata > Salamandridae > Triturus > Triturus cristatus. Next base: position 762,671,029 of record NC_140583.1, read on the forward strand.
CTTCTCTTTGTTCCCAATGCCTTCTTGCTCTGTGTTGTGGTTGTTATTGCTGAACCTGTGGCAATGGCAGCCAGACATTTTATGCATCCAGCCAGTGCGGCCCTCTGCTTTGCCATATGCTTACATGGATGGCTGAGCAATGAGATAGCAGTTTAATAAATTATTATTATATCTTTGAGGATAACTTCACTTCATAATTTTTTTAGTTTAAAGTTTTTCTAATTTTAGGTTTTTAAATAATTGCTTATATTTCAATTAATTGTTGATTGAATGTTTTGTATTTAAAATGTTTTTTATTTAACTTTTTAAAATATTTATGATTTCTTTAAAAAAAAAGCAACCATTTTCTCTATATCTGGCATCAAGGAATCAACTCCATGTCTGCTAGAGGTGCACAGCGACATTCAGTGTCTTAGGATTATTCCATTGTCATTTGTCAGCTGCACCTCCCTGAGTGCCACATCCCACATGATGTGATGCAAATAAAGCAAACAGTTACATCTGTATGTTGTTGTTGTTTCTTATTCTTTCTGAGTGTACAGTCAGTCACCATGAAAGTTTATGTTGGTGTAGTTTTCTATTTTACGAATATATATACTGTATTGTTAATTATTTATAATAAGAGCAACCAGTGACCACACTAAACAATATTGTTTGTTTGTACTAATAGTTAAACTGCAACAATACCAAGTTTCACTGATGTTCTTCTTTTCTTTTAGGTGCACAAGAGACAACATCACCCACAGTACTTCAGGACAGAAGGCCTATGCATGACCTGACGCATGACCCACACATCACACAGACATCTCTTCAACTTGTGTATAGTGTCACTGCTAACTGAGAGCTTCAAGATGCCCCCAGAGAAAGGTGCTACTAATAAAGTGGCCAGTGAGAAGAAGAAGCTAACTACCACTGGTAATGTCGACCCAGATCTTTTTTGGAAGAAAAAAACCCTTTGCCTGCCGCACTGGCCTCTGTAGAGCAAGCTGGGAGCAGCACCCCCCATCAATGGACCCACGCCAATCTAGGCCCAAGCCCATGTATGTCACAGAGGCAGCTAGTCTAATCATGGCAATGCAGATGAGTACTGGTATTAAAATGGACTTATCTCTATCGCAAAGTAGTACCCAATCATTGCAGGAAACTCAGAGAAGTGGACAACAACAGACACAACCACCAATAGTAGTTTCTCTTGAAGTTGGAGCAGTTCAGGAGATTGAGCTTCATGCTGAGAAAGTAGAGGAATATGCTCTTTCAGGAGATCCATTGTCTTTCATATCTCCAACTAGAAAAAGGAGGTCTTAGTGGTGCATCATCATCTTCTTCAAGCCCCCTTTCTGATGATCTAGACACCACTCGGTTCCTTTCTCAGTCTGAGAGTGAGACACCCCAGGAGACGAGGCTAGAGAAAAGGAAGGTTCCAGAAAGCCTTGAAGTTATGAAGGCAAATGTAGAAGAGGATGATGACGATAAGCCAGTCATCATGAATATTAGCCCAGCCCCAGTGGAGACCGAAGTTACCCCATCCCAACTTCCTGGGAGGGATGTGGCAGTGGCACTACAGATACAACCACCAGCATCGCCAGCTGCTACATTTGCAAAGTCCCGGCAGTTACCTACATCCACAACCACCTCATTAGAAGTAGTTACTGCCGAGAATCAAAGGTCTAAACACCCACCTACCGCCAGTTCATCCGACATTGGCAATGGCACCAACATCAGAAAGTTGAGCTACCCAGTTTGGGACTTCTTTATGGTTAGCAAGAAGGAGGTGAACATTGCCATAAGCTCCATTTGAAGAGCAAGTGGTAGTCAGGGTAAGCTTGGTACAAACTATGGTACTGGAGGCCTGATAACCAATTTGAGAAAGCCCCAAAGGATCCTTTGGGAGGCACACCTTAGCGGCCAAAAAACTGTGTTGTTCGTGAAGGGGGTGAAAGATAGCTGAGCAGGGAATGCGATCTGATCACGGTGGAAGGTGAAGAAGAGGAAGACATTTTTGTTACACAAAGCAGCCGTCTCCCCAGCAGTGCAGTAGTATTGCCCACATCAGCAACATCACAATTGCACAAGGCTCAGGTCGAGACACCAAGGCAAGAGAGGACAGTGACTGTCCCTCTGAAAAGCACATTGAGCCTACTACCGTCTCCTCTCAAGAAGTCACCTGCATCAGCGGCACCCATAAAGAAAAAATTCCAGGCTACTATTCCTGGCATCTTTTGACTGGAGGGGCAGTATGAATGCAACCACCCAACAGTACGTTTGTACAACTCGAAGCTGGCTAAAATGTTAGCGCGGACCTCCTCCCTTTTTTGTGGAACAGGTGGATTTTCTTGAATTTGTGGCAGCCAGCCGATCCTATTTTGCCAGAGTTGCTGATCCAGGCTACCTCATGATGTGCTGGAATTGCTTGGACAATCTTTGGGGCAGAGTGTTTTTCACAGTATCCAACTGACAACAGACATGTGGACCAGTTGCCAAGCCACTGATTACATGTGCATCACTGCACACTGGATCTTTTTTGTGGGGGCTAGAGAAAAGATATATGCAAGTGTTGACACTGCTGAGATTTTTAATACTGCTCAGAAGCATGCAACAGTTTGCCATGGAGAAATCCCATACAGCTGCAAACATTTTAGAAGACTTTAACAAGTTCTTTGAACGGCTGCGACCAAGAGGGCTGAAATTGTCATTTGTTGCCACAGACAATGGCAGTAATATATAGGCCTGGGCCAAAATTCCGTTCCGCTCGCGGAACTTGCGATAATTTGGCATTTTTGCGTTCCGCGGAAAGTGCGAAAATGTCAAAATTTCCACAATCCGCATCTTACCAGTAATTTTTTTCTTGCTCGCGCTGTAAAAAAATACATTCTCGCGTGCGCGCGATCGCCTTACCTGAATCCCCGCGTTCGCCAACAAGTTTTCCCGACCCGGTCACGTTCTCCATGAGATGTTGGATTGTTGGTAGCCATTTTGTGCTGTCTCGTGACAGTTCGCGCCCGCATTAACGTCATTTGTCGCGCGATTACGTCATTTGTCGCGCGATCACGTCTTTCTTCTCGCGATCATGCACGCGAGAGTATGAGAAGATTGAGATCTCGAACACGTCATTCTCGAGCGTGAGCGTGAGGACGCGGGCACGTCATATCGAACGTGAAAAGGAGAAAGAGACCCCCAACACGTCATATCCAACGCGACAGGGAGCGAGAGAACGCAATCAAGTCATTTTGGACACGCCATCGACATCCGGCGGAAGTAATGTGAAGCTCGAGAACTCGAACATGTAAAATTTTCAATTTGGAGAAGAATATCAGCTCTAGCAGCATGAAACCTTCTGCAAATGATGATTTTGGATGAAAACAACTCCTCAGATTGACATTTGGCTGTCCTTTTTTGTGCAAGGAGTCCTTTTTAGGTCTCCCCTGACCCAGCGCATGTGCTGGTCTGGCGAGACATTTTGTGAGGGCTCCAAAAAGTGCTACCAGGCCAGCCTAGAGGTACAGTGCATGTGCGGGGACGCGCACGTCGCGCTTTACCGCGATTACTTTCACTTTTGCGGCCGCTTTCATGTTTGATCGCGTTCGCGATCACTTTCCACGGCCGCACAGCCGCTTTGATGTTCTCCGTGAGGCTTCAATAGATTGCAGCAGTTAAAAAAAGCATTGGCATAGCCAATTGGTCTCGCTTTTGGGACCTTATAAGTGTTTAGTTATGTAACTGTTGCATGGCTAAACACTTATAAGGTCCCAAAGGCGAGACCTATGTTTGTTTAAAAAGGTGGGGAGAGGGAGGAAGTGCCACAGAATCTCCAACCTCCTGTTCCTGTCCAGCAGGCTTCTCCCAGTGCTTTGTCCATCTCCTGCTCATTCTGCCTTTGGATTTTGAGCTGGAAAGATCACTCTTTTTGTCTGCTGCATTATTGCAATTGGATTTGAGGATTTTTTACTTGGATATTTTACAAGTAAGTGGTTGTTTGATTGTGGGCATTGCAGTTGTTGTAACTACTATTTATTTTTGGTAACTATCATCTTTCCTTTTTTTTAAAATGTTGTGGGAAGTAGTAGTCAGTAGTAGCCCTGAGCTGGTCAAAGCCTCATGGGTGTGTGCCTGATGAAGCAACTGTTCCTTTGGTGTTTTTTGAATGTATTTCATTTTCAAGCATCCTTTAGGGCCTGAATGGAATTGGATTTAGTTGCGAAATGTGTTTTTTTGGGGGTGGGCTTTCTGATGTTGTTGGGCCTGGCCGTGTGGCTGGTGGCCATTTTGAAGCCTAGGCCTGCAAGCTTGCCTGGCCTTGTCTGCCAACAGGCCTGCTTTCATCCAGTAGGATCAGAGCAGGTAGCCACAGCTTTATTAATCAAGTGTTTTCTGTGTGGTCTGTTGAATTTAGACATAATTTAGGGCATGGATGGCATTGGATTCAGTTGGGGAAGTGTGTTTTTTTGGGGTGGGCTTTCTGATGTTGTTGGGCCTGGCCATGTGGCTGGTGGCCATTGTGAAGCCTAGGCCTGCAAGCTTGCCTGGCCTTGTCTGCCAACAGGCCTGCTTTCATCCAGTAGGATCAGAGCAGGTAGCCACAGCTTTATTAATCAAGTGTTTTGTTTTCTGTGTGGTCTGTTGAATTTAGACATCATTTACGGCATGGATGGCATTGGATTGAGTTGGGGAAGTGTGTTTTTTTGGGGTGGGCTTTTTGAAGTTGTTGGGCCTGGCCATGTGGCTGGTGGCCATTTTGAAGCCTAGGCCTGCAAGCTTGCCTGGCCTTGTCTGCCAACAGGCCTGCTTTCATCCAGTAGGATCAGAGCAGGTGGCCACAGCTTTATTAATCAAGTGTTTTCTGTGTGGTCTGTTGAATTTAGACATCATTTAGGGCATGGATGGCATTGGATTGAGTTAGGGAAGTGTGTGTTTTTTGGGGTGGGCTTTCTGATGTTGTTGGGCCTGGCCATGTGGCTGGTGGCCATTTTGAAGCCAAGGCTTGCAAGCTTGCCTGGCCTTGTCTGCCAACAGGCCTGCTTTCATCCAGTAGGATCAGAGCAGGTAGCCACAGCTTTATTAATCAAGTGTTTTCTTTGTGGTCTGTTGAATGTAGACAGCATTTAGGGCATGGATGGCATTGGATTGAGTTGGGGAAGTGTGTTTTTTTGGGGTGGGCTTTCTGATGTTGTTGGGCCTGGCCATGTGGCTGGTGGCCATTTTGAAGCCTAGGCCTGCAAGCTTGCCTGGCCTTGTCTCCCAACAGGCCTGCTTTCATCCAGTAGGATCAGAGCAGGTAGCCACAGCTTTATTAATTGTTGGACTTGGCCCTTCTGGCAGGTTCACCCCTAAAACATTTTGCCTTTTAATGTGACCTGATGTTAGTTGTTTTAGGCCTCTAGGCACTTTAACACTGTGTCCCAGTGTAAAGTGCGTGCGCTCTGTGTTACATTTAGTGAGACTGACCTGCCCTCCCATTGAATGCATGGGGGATCTGAGTGACCGTGTTAAGACTCCTGATGTGAGAGGAGTGCAGGGTCGAGTTTGGTATGTGCGAACTCGTGAGATTGAATGCTGCGCGATGATGTGTGCGGCGTTACTGTGTCTAGTGTAGAAATGCCACTTCTAGAAGCTGGCATGTCTGTGTAATAAATGTGAAGTGACTGTCTGGCTTGTGATTGGCTGGTGTGCCTGGCTCCAGGAGTCAGGATGGGTCTGCCCCGGTGGTGAATGGAGAGATCTGCATGTTGATGGCAGGGAGGAGTACACCTGGGACCTGAATAGGGCTGGGCTTTCCCTCCACAATGCTGGCTCCACCTCCTGTGGTGCGTCTGATGTCCCTAGCCTGTCCTGTGAATAGGATGAGGGGTTGAGCAAAACAAAGTGCTCCAGAACCAGTTGTAACTGGTTCTCCCCTTGCCCTTCAGTTTGTGACAAAGGAAATGTGTGTATAAGAAGGGGCTGTGACCACTGTTCCCGAGTACGTGCGCGGGTGTGCGCGCGCGCACTAAAGTATCTCTGAGCGCGCAGTGTCCCAATTGTGGTGCGCACACACACAGCCCGTTCGCGCCACCAATTTTACCAGCTGGGCTATTTGTGGGCCTTTGTGAAAGTATTCTTGTTAAGTGCAGCGCCGTCATGCGCTGCAATTAACATGAATACTTTCACAAGGACCCACAAACTGCCCCACTGGCGTGCACTATTAGGAAAAGGAACGTGGTAATCTAAAGCGCGACGTGTTTTTGATTCTGAAAGAACACGTCAAGCTTTAGATTACCACATTCCTTTGCTAATAGTTGGCATCTGCGGGGCTGAATGTGGGCCTTTGAAATAGTTTTCATGCTAATTGCAGTGCACACGGGCGCTGCAATTAACAAGAATGCTATCTCAAAAGGCCCACATTCAGCCCCGCACTATCAGCAAAAGGAATGCAGAGTCATACACAACGTGTGCTTTCAGAATCGTCTGAAAGCACACGTCGTATTTGACCCTGCAGTTCTTTAGCTAATAGTGGGCAGCTGCGGGGCTGAATGTGGGCCTCCCAGATAGTATTCTTGTTAATTGCAGCGCAGGTGTGCACTGCAATTAACAAGAATACTATCTCAAAGCAGGCACCGGTTCTAGTGGGTGGGCCGGGTGGGCCAGGCCCACCCAAACAGGAGCCTTGGCCCTCGCAGTGAGGGCTTGAAGGCAGGCGCCAACGCCATGGGGCTCAAAGTGCTTCAAACCCTCCCGCCCCTGTTCGTGTGTGTGCGCCCGGGCTGAGACAGCTTCCCGGGCACGCACACACACAGACAGTTTTTGAGATTATCGCCGCCGCACCAGAGTACTTCACAGGTCTTTAAAAGACCATTTACATGTTAACGAGGCATTGTTTATTTTTTCACCCCTTCATCTCCACATGGCAAAGGCGACAATGTTCTGCTGCGTGGATATTTCTTTTTCTATGCAGCGCCGGGAGAAAATAAGTTTGTTTATTCCTATTCACCTTTCCTGACCCCTGCAGCTGCTTATCACATCAGGCTGTGACACAATGTTTGACTAATGGAGTAGGTAAGAGAATGTGTTAATATTTGTTATTCTTTTTAAAATATGCACAGGCCCAGCAGCACACATACTTCGTGTGTGCTTCATTTAAACAGTTTTTTATCATTATCATGGCCACTGCAGGACAACAATACAAAATGCCCAGATAACGCTGGTGATTAATGATCCAGCTTGAGCAATCATTTGTCTGTTAGTAGTTTTTAAATGCAGATGAACTGTATTTTATGTGGAAGCTCAGTGGGTTACTGCCTTTGTCACAGAGATCCTTGTGTTACTTGCAGTTCAGAAGTTACAATCCTAACATAGGACAGTGACCAATGAACTGTCATCAAAGATCTGCATACAAACATAAATGGTATAGTTAGAACTTCGCTTTCTTTTTTTGTGCTGTAGTTAGAACTTCCCCAGTCTTTCATTATTCTAATGTTGCTAAAATTTTTATCAGTAAAGCTGACCCCCATGGAATACTCTTTAAATCCTGAGGTTGTGTTTCGCCAGACCAAACCTTCTTAAAATATGCGGCCCACCAGTATGTATGACGTGTGATTCCTACACCTTGTAATCCTCATTGGCTTATGTGACATTCCCTGTAGACTGATTTACACACTTGTATGATTCATTGTCTCTATAATGTGTGCGTGGTGTAAAGTACTGACACACACTACACTGATATGAGTAGCGCTGTACATCAAATGAAATGCATATGAGAGAGGGGCTGCGTAAAGATGAGGGGCACTGTTGGAGGGTGGCAGGGAGTGAATCCGAGAAGGAGGTAGTGGGAGGGGCTACGGATCGATGAGGAGCACTGTTTGAGGGTGGCAGTGACAGAATCCGAGGAAGTGGTCATGGGGTGGAGGGGTGAGCTAGGGAGAGATGAGGGGCACTGTTTGAGGGTGGCAGTGACAGAATCCGAGGAAGTGGTCATGGGGTGGAGGGGGGAGCTAGGGAGAGATGAGGGGCACTGGTGGAGCGTGGCAGTGAGGGAATCCGAGGAAGAGGTCCTGTGGTGGAGTGGGGCGCTAGGGAGAGATGAGGGCACTGCTGGAGGGTGGCAGTGAGGGAGTCTGAGGAGGAGGTCATGAGGGGGATGGACTACAGAGAGATGAGGGGCACAGGTGGAGGGTGGCAGTGAGGGAATCCGAGGAGGAGGAGGTCAATAGGGGGTCATGGAGGGATGATGGGCACTGTTGGAAGGTGGTAGTAAAGGTTATTTACGGAAAAAGAGGTTATTGGTGCGGCGCCAAAAAAGACTTTAGCATCAGCGCTGAAGCCGGCCCTGTCATGGCCTTTCTGTTTTAGTTTATTTAATTAGCAGTCGGGTCATAAGGGCTACTGTGCAACATATTTTAAAGTGAGTGCTAATTATATTTACCGCTATATTCAATGTTTTAAGTTTGAAGGTGATTTTACTAATGTTTTTACCGGGAAAAATTAAAGTGGAGCCCGATGGTGCCTGATATGGGGCTGGGGCCCAAGGTCAGCTGTGAGATAAGGTGCACTGGACAGGAGTAGTGGATAATCAAGCCTATAAGGGAGTGCGTTGCAGAGTACCACTGTTGGAGTCCTATGCTTTTCTAAACCCGAAGTGTACTTGCCTGTGTAACCAATTCATGTCATGGCGTGTGTATCTAAATTGAACACCTGCCTTTAGACCCTTCATGTGGTGCTACAGGTGTGGAAATGCACCGTCCTTTCACTTTTTTAAGCAAAGATTTGGAGTGATATTTGGTGCCGCACCCACACGCGCGGTCTGATTCCCGGCGCACATAGCCTGGGCTGCAGTGCACAGAGACCTTACACTGCCGCACACAGAGGAAAAAAATTAGAGGGAACATTGGCTGTGGCCGCATGAAAATGTTCTGTGGTGCCTGTGTTCTTGAGGGGACACTCTGCCAGGAGGAACCGCCGTGGGACCCAGCTGCTGTTTACTGTGGGTCCCTGCGTGCTGGCCTGTCTGGCTGTGCCTTGCTGGGATCCCCCAGCACCACAGATCCTCTGATTTTGCCTTCCTGGAGACTTTGTGGATACCTAGCGCCTGGGAGCGCTTTTATGCAGACCTTGACTATTTTTTTAATTGCAGCACGGAGCTGCAAGCATTTTCAAATAGGGATTCCTCCGTGAGTGCCGTTTATCCAGCAGGTGCCCACCCTGCATCTGTGCACTGTGGAATCCGAGCGGGAGCCTACCCCGCATCGGTACCTTAGAGGCGGGTGCCCACCCCGCATGGTGGTATTTGTTTATTCCTAACAGCAGGTGTCCACCCCACTGTTTATGCCGCCACGGAAGTTGTAGTGCAAGCGGGTGCCCACCCCGCGTTTTTGCAGCCTCTGATGCGCATTTTTTTTCAGCGGGTGCCCACCCCTCAAAATTGCCATTTTAAACACCCTTAGCGGGTGCCCACCCCGCCAGGGACCTTATGTAGTAAGAACGGGAGCCTACCCCGTGTTGTGCTGGCGGAAGCCTGGGTCCCGAAGGAATCACCGCCGCCGGCCCGGGGGGCTTCCGTGAGAGTGCCGCGCTGCCATTGGCTAAAGCGCCCCCTGGGCCTGGAGGCTCGTGCAAGGGCCGTGCTGCCATTGGTTAAAGTGTTCCTGAGCCTGGAGGCTCGTCACAAGGGCCGCGCTGCCATTGGCTATGGCGGCTCAACGCCAAGGGCCGCGCTGCCATTGGCTGGCCAGCAACACTGCACCTCGAGCCAGGGGAGCTTTCCAGCGGTGAGGCTGCGTCGCCCGGAATCGAGACAAGTTGGAGGTCTCCACTGCCCCGCACATCAGAAGGTACTGGCGCTGGGGGGGGGAGCGGTGTGTCCGGATGGGCTGCGGCTGGCCGCCTTTCCCTACAGAAGAGTGATCTCTAGCGCCAGCGCGTCTCGCGCTACTGCGGGGATCCTTGAGGCCTAATATCCCCTCCTTACTTTGGTTTCACAGCGGCGCCGCAGTTGCGGGCCGCTACAACGTTGTGGCAGTTCTTTTCCTTTAGTTCTGAGTCCCAGAGGGGACTCCAATGCCCTAGTACTTTGCTGACCTTCAGTTGCGCCGCCGTAGCGGGCAACTGCAACGTGGGGGATATTTTTACATTAGAGTCCCAGAGAGGGGCTCTGACGACCCGTGGGGGCCAGTGCCATTTTTACCAGCTGCCCCACCTGGCAGCGGGCAGCTGCAATTGTGCCCATAATTTATTCGTAGGGCCCCAGTGAGGGGTCAGGGGCACAGTGGTGCCCGAGGTTGAATTGCTACTTTCAGCTGCCCTGTGAGAGCACAGGCAGCTGCAACGTTTGGAGGCACAGTTATTTGGTTAGAGTCCCCGTGGGGGACAGAGAATGCCGTGCCCACCTTTTTATTTCCCAGCGGCCCAGCAAGTAGTGGGCAGCTGCTACGTTTAGGTTCTAGTGCAACCTGGACCCTAATGTGATTTAGGCGCTATTGTGATTTATATACTAATGCTTTGGGTGTCAGGAAATGTACCGTGTGTAGTATGTTTTGCGCACCCTGTGTTTTATACCTCTAGATATGATTTATGCATAGGAGGTTGTTTTACCTGTTTAGGTTTGTGTTAGGGAGATTATACTTCCCTGTGTGATGTACGCCCCTAGTGTAATTATACTTAGGAGGTAGGGTCTAATGCGTTAGACTTGTGAGAGATGCTGTGATGTATACAGGATAGATTTTATACCTGATTCTATTGTGATAATGCTGAGGTCATTATTGAGCCAGTAGTTACTGGTTGTGCTCTACAGTGATAATTTGTGTTACAGTTGGTATATGTTCTACATTTACAATTGGTGATTTGTGCTAATTCTGACAGTGGTCCATGTGGCCCTGTCTTGTGTAAATAGTCCCCTGTAAAATTCTGCCCAGTGCCAGTTGGCACAGTGTCAATTATGTGATTATTATCTAGTGTACTTATTATAATACAAAGGCTATTTTTCTATTTTTATATATAACCTTGTGTGGAGTTTCCTTTGTGGTGGGCCTAGGGTGTTGTTGCTGTGTGCGCGCGCAAACGCTTTACACATTGCCTCCGGGATAAGCCTGACTGCTCGTGCCAAGCTACCAAGGGGGTGAGCAGGGGTTATCTTTGGCGTGTAATCCCCAGCCCTGACTTAGAGTGGTGGTTTCTGCCTGGCTTTGGCGCAAGCCTTAGCCAACCAGGAATCCCATTTCTAACATTGGTGATCAGCGGTGGAATTAGGACTTGCGTTTGCGCAGTACCACAGCGACGACTGGCTGCCCTACAAAACTCTTCATTTTAGATAATCACGTGTTTGGGGATTATTGTTCTGAGTTTTATTTTAAATTCTTCTCCTAAAAAGTGTCATCTTTGAATTGTCTACTCTTGCTTCAGCTCAGACACATAGGTCCCTTGTGTTGCACGTATCCCTGAGCGTCCTGCCAAAATAGAGTCTGCTTTTAATTTCTGTAGTCTGTTTAGATACAGTATGTATGAGTTGGTTAAGTTTTGTGAGGAGAGAGATATAGCAGTGAGTGTGTCAGACTCCCAGTCAAAACTTAGGAAGAACCTGATCCAATGGCAAAAGGATGAATGGGAACATGAGCGCAGTGAGGAGGAGAGGGCCCGGGCCGCACGCCAAGAGTGTGGTCGGTCTGAGGGGAGCCCTGAGGAGTCTGAAGAGGAGGAAGAAAGTGACAGGACAGGGACGCCAGTAGATAGTGAAGACCCCATAGATAGGGAGTCCCTTGCTGGGTCCAGTGTCAGGGGCAGCACGGCCTCCCTTTTCCTGTCCACAGAGGAGTGGGTAGATAGGAAGGAAGAAAGGGAGCATCAGCTGGCTTTGGAGAAGCACAGGTTAGAGCATGGCAAGGAGATAGCGCAGCTAAAGGTAGAGGAGAAACAGTTTGAGACCGAGAGGGTCTTTGCGCAGGAGAGGATGGCGGAGGCTGAGAGGGCCTTCGCCAGGGAGAAATTAGCTCACAAGGGTAGAATAGCCCCTAAGTGCAGTTGTGGTTTTCTGGATTCACCAGTAAGGGTGGGATCCAGTGGTGGCAGCGATATAGAGTCCAGTGCAGGAAGTCCCATTTCCAGTTCCCAGAGTATGGTACCTGTTTCCCAAGAAGAGGAGTAAAGGTTGAAGTTCAGGGCCAGTAAGAAGCAGCTGTCTCACCAGTCGTGGGGGTATTTTGTGGATGATTGTCATGATGCACTGATGGATTGGCTTGGGGTTAACCCGGAACAGGATTTGGATGGAGCGGTCAATATGGTTATCAAAGAGCCGATGCTCAGTAGTTGTTATCCCGGGTTGCGCCAACACCTGTTGAGGTATGACTCCTTTTGTCCTTGGGACCTTGCAATAAAAGCGGACCGCTGGGAAAGTGCCCGAAGGTCTGAGGAGGCATGGGAAAGCGATTCCAAAAGTAGTGGCTCTGGTATCTTCCCGTCCTGTATTGGGGAAGAGGTTCAGAGTAGCCCAGCTAGGTCCCAGAGTAGTGAGAGGGGTGTAGGGGTTCACGACCTAGCTCAGTGGAGTTGGGGTGAGTGTGTGACTTCGAGTCCCCAGATGCCCGAAACCCAGTCTCAGAGCCTGGATGGTTTCTTCAGGGAACACCAGGTTGGGGGCCTAGGCTGTCCTGTTAGTCCATTTGAGGAGGATCACCTAGTGTATGGAGAACCTGGAGCATCTGTAAGTAGAACTCCAGTGGTTCTGGTGTCTGGCAGTGCCGCTCCAGTAGGGAAGGTACAGAAGTCCAGCGAGAGGGGTGGCATAGGGCTGTGTTCCCCAGTGGAGGAGCCAGTGGGTCAGGGACCAGCCGGGAGGGCTGAGTCTCCTAGAGGTGACCATGGTGACCACACGTCTGTCCTGGGGGATCTTCACGCACTGTCAGGTGGACAGGGGACGGGAGATCTGCACCAGGCAGACTGTCACACAACATATGAGGCATATGTTACCCTCGGGGGGATGGTGTGTAAGTCCCCAGAAGTCCTGGAGTGTCAGGCAAGTACTCAGCCAAAGGTTTTAGACCTATGGTTGGGAGGCCAGGTCCAGGATCAGCCTGACCTGGAGGGAAGGATGACTGTAACCAGTGTCCTGACCGATGTCGCTGCTAGGGGCACCACTCCAGTTGGGAGGGTGCCGGATTCTGGAAGGGGGTGTAGAGGGAGGGAGTCCTCGCCTCTGACCCCGGTGCAACCTGAGGGGTTAAACCCTAGGTTGGGAGACCAGTTCTCAGGGAGAGGTCCTGAGCTGGTGGGTGAATTGTGTTACTAGGTCGCCTCTCAGCGGAAGAGAGGACGAAACCCTAGAAGAAGAGGTAGGGGGAGGAGAGCCTCGCCTGTGACTCTTGGTCAGCTTTAGGGTACAGACCCTGGGCTGGAGGATCAGTGGCAGTTTAGAACTGCCCTGATGAGGGGTAGAGTGGAGAAGGGTTACTATGTGCCAGGGGTTACTACCCCCCACTCTGTGGATAGGCAAGGACCAGTGGCATCTGGATGGCCTAGGTCCTGGTCCTGCCCGCGGACAGCTGAGGAGTACCAGTGGGGTAACCCAGTTGGTCCGCAGAGCTTTTACCGAGGGAACCACATGGGTTCAGAGTGGCGTAGAACAGGAGGGTGTCCCTGCCGTTGCGGGCCCCCTAAAACTTTTTGCCTTTTAATGTGACCTGATGTTAGTTGTTTTAGGCCTCTAGGCACTTTAACACTGTGTCCCAGTGTAAAGTGCGTGCGCTCCGTGTTACATTTAGTGAGACTGACCTGCCCTCCCATGAGAATGCATGGGGGATCTGAGTAACCGTGTTAAGTCCTGATGAGAGAGGAGTGCAGGGTCGAGTTTGGTATGTGCGAATTCATGAGATTGAATGCTGCGCGATGATGTGTGTGGCGTTACTGTGTCTAGTGTAGAAGTGCCACTTCTAGAAGCTGGCATGTCTGTGTAATACATGTGAAGTGACTGTCTGGCTTGTGATTGGCTGGTGTGCCTGGCTCCAGGAGTCAGGATGGGTCTGCCCCGGTGGTGAATGGAGAGATCTGCATGTTGATGGCGGGGAGGAGTACACCTGGGACCTGAATAGGGCTGGGCTTTCCCTCCACAATGCTGGCTCCTGTGGTGCGTCTGATGTCCCTAGTCTGTCCTGTGAATAGGATGAGGGGTTGAGCAAAACAAAGTGCTCCAGAACCAGTTGTAACTGGTTCTCCCCTTGCCCTTCAGTTTGTGACAAAGGAAATGTGTGTATAAGAAGGGGCTGTGACCCCATGAAAATGTTCTGTGGTGCCTGTGTTCTTGAGGGGACACTCTGCCAGGAGGATCCGCTGCGGGACCCAGCTGCTGTTTCCTGTGGGTCCCTGCGTGCTGGCCTGTCTTGCTGCGCCTTGCTGGGGTCCCCCAGCACCATAGATCCTCTGATTTTGCCTTCCTGGAGACTTTGTGGATACCTAGCACCTGGGAACGCTTTTATGCAGACCTTGACTATGTTTTTTAATTGCAGCACGGAGCTGCAAGCATTTTAAATAGGGATTCCTCCGTGAGTGCCGTTTATCCAGCAGGTGCCCACCCTGCATCTGTGCACTGTAAAATCTGCTCCGAAGCCTACCCCGCATCGGTACCTTGGAGGCGGGTGCCCACCCCGCATGGTGGTATTTGTTTATTCCTAACAGGCAAGTACTCAGCCAAAGGTTTTAGACCTATGGTTGGGAGGCCAGGTCCAGGAACAGCCTGACCTGGAGGGAAGGATGACTGTAACCAGTGTCCTGACCGATGTAGCTGCTAGGGGCACCACTCCAGTTGGGAGGGTGCCGGACTCTGGAAGGGGGTGTAGAGGGAGGGAGTCCTCGCCTCTGACCCCGGTGCAACCTGAGGGGTTAAACCCTAGGTTGGGAGACCAGTTCTCAGGGAGAGGTCCTGAGCTGGTGGGTGAATTGTGTTACGAGGTCGCATCTCAGAGGAAGAGAGGACGGAACCCTAGAAGAAGAGGTAGGGGGAGGAGAGCCTCGCTTGTGACTGTTGGTCAGCTTTAGGGTACAGACCCTGGACTGGAGGATCAGTGGCAGTTTAGAACTGCCCTGATGAGGGGTAGAGTGGAGAATGGTTACTATGTGCCAGGGCTTACTACCCCCCACTCTGTGGATAGGCAAGGACCAGTGGCATCTGGATGGCCTAGGGCCTGGTCCTGTTCGCGGACAGCTGAGGAGTACCAGTGGGGTAGCCCAGTTGGTCCGCAGAGCTTTTACCGAGGGAACCACATGGGTTCAGAGTGGCGTAGAACAGGAGGGTGTCCCTGCCGTTGCGGGCCCGTGTCTGTGTTCTATCGCCCAAAGCAGGGAAGCCCATCACGGTGGTGATTGGTCTACCCTGCGTTTTGGCAGGAAGGGGGTTGTGTTGGACTTGGCACTTCTGGCAGGTTCACCCCTAAAACATTTTGCCTTTTAATGAGACCTGATGTTAGTTGTTTTAGGCCTCTAGGCACTTTAACACTGTGTCCCAGTGTAAAGTGCGTGCGCTCCGTGTTACATTTAGTGAGACTGACCTGCCCTCCCATGGGAATGCATGGGGGATCTGAGTGACCGTGTTAAGTCCTGATGTGAGAGGAGTGCAGGGTCGAGTTTGGTATGTGCGAACTCGTGAGATTGAATGCTGCGCGATGATGTGTGCGGCGTTACTGTGTCTAGTGTAGAAGTGCCACTTCTAGAAGCTGGCATGTCTGTGTAATAAATGTGAAGTGACTGTCTGGCTTGTGATTGGCTGGTGTGCCTGGCTCCAGGAGTCAGGATGGGTCTGCCCCGGTGGTGAATGGAGAGATCTGCATGTTGATGGCAGGGAGGAGTACACCTGGGACCTGAATAGGGCTGGGCTTTCCCTCCACAATGCTGGCTCCACCTCCTGTGGTGCGTCTGATGTCCCTAGCCTGTCCTGTGAATAGGATGAGGGGTTGAGCAAAACAAAGTGCTCCAGAACCAGTTGTAGCTGGTTCTCCCCTTGCCCTTCAGTTTGTGACAAAGGAAATGTGTGTATAAGAAGGGGCTGTGACCCCATGAAAATGTTCTGTGGTGCCTGTGTTCTTGAGGGGACACTCTGCCAGGAGGATCCGCTGCGGGACCCAGCTGCTGTTTCCTGAGGGTCCCTGCATGCTGGCCTGTCTGGCTGCACCTTGCTGGGGTCCCCCAGCACCATAGAACCTCTGATTTTGCCTTCCTGGAGACTTTGTGGATACCTAGCGCCTGGGAGCGCTTTTATGCAGACCTTGACTATTTTTTTAATTGCAGCACGGAGCTGCAAGCATTTTAAATAGGGATTCCTCCGTGAGTGCCGTTTATCCAGCAGGTGCCCACCCTGCATCTGTGCACTGTGAAATCTGCTCCGAAGCCTACCCCGCATCGGTACCTTGGAGGCGGGTGTCCACCCCGCATGGTGGTATTTGTTTATTCCTAACAGCGGGTGCCCACCACGCTGTTTATGCCACCACGGAAGTTGTAGTGCAAGCGGGTGCCCACCCCGCGTTTTTGCAGCCTCTGGTGCGCATTTTGTTTCAGCGGGTGCCTATCCCGCAAAATTGCCGTTTTAAACACCCTTAGCGGGCGCCCACCCCGTCTGGGACCTTATGTAGTAATAACGGGAGCCTACCCCGTGTTGTGCTGGTGGAAGCCTGGGTCCCGAAGGAGTCACCGCCACAGGCCCGGGGGGCTTCCGTGAGAGTGCCGTGCTGCCATTGGCTAAAGCGCCCCCTGAGCCTAGAGGCTCGTCGCAAGGGCCGCGCTGCCATTGGTTAAAGCGCTCATGAGCCTGGAGGCTCGTCGCAAGGGCCGCGCTGCCATTGGCTATGGCACCCCTGAGCCTGGACACAGTAGTATAACATAGCCCTCGTTGAAAAAAAGTCATAAATGGCTAACTATATCTTTTGTTTGCACTAGTACAGTAGTAAGTAACTGAACAACAGCAACAAATGCAACATTTCACTGATGTTCTTCTCCTGGCTTATTTGCTTTTAGGTGCACAAAAAGCCAGAGGAGGAGGTGTCATCAGCATCAGCGGGCTACCCGTTGTACTGCCAGCCAGACAGAAGTCCTGCTGCGCATCACGTCCACGTGTGACCAGAACTTGTTGTGCATCTGCATCCTGCCTGACATCTGAAGAAGATGGCCCCATAGAAAGGTACCAGGTGCAGTACCAAGAAAGTTGCCGGTGAGAAGAAGGAACAGAAAAAGAAAGTGCCATTCACCACGACTAGTGTGCCGGCCAATGTTTTTTTTGGCACCAAAAAAGTTACGCCTGCAGCAGCGTTGCCCGGGAACCAAGCTGGGAGCAGCACCTCAGCACCAGCGGTCCAACCCCACCAACCTAGGCCCAAGGGCTTTAGTGTCCCAGAGGTAGCCAGTCTACTAACGAGCAGCGATGTTGAAATGTCATTATCGCAAAGTAGTACACAATCATCGCAGGCGGAAACTCAGCACATAAGTGTGCAGCCGCAACAAGAACAGCAGCAGCCGCAACAAGAACAGCAGCAGCCGCAACAAGAACAGCCGCGGCCGCAACAAGAACAGCAGCAGCTGCAACAAGAACAGCCGCGGCCGCAACAAGAACAGCAGCGGCCGCAACAAGAACAGCAGCAGCCGCAACAAGAACAGCAGCAGCTGCAACAGCAGCCAACCATAGTAGTTGTTGCTCCTGACGTAGGGGCATTTCTGGAAATCGAGCTTCCTGCAGACAAAGTGGAGCAAACCACTGTTTCAGAAGATCTATTGTCTTCCAGACCACCAGCAAAAAAAAGGAGGCTTAGTCCATCATCTTCTTCTTCAAGCCCCGCTTCTGATGATCGTGATGCCACTTTGCATCCACCAGCTCAGTCTGAGAGTGATGCACGCCACAAGACAATGCTTCTGAAAAGGAAAGTCCCAGAAAAACTTAGAGTTATGGAGGTAGATGTAGAAGAGGGGGGTGATGTTGATGAAGACGAGCCAGTCATCACGCACATCACTCCAGCCCCAAAGAGATTGGAGACCAACATTCTCACCCTATCCAAAAAGGCTGCTACTGAGCGGGATGTAGCACGGATATCACCAACACAGGTTATACCACCCCTACCTCCAGCTGCCATATTTTCCAAGGCCCCGCAGGGACTTACATCCAGCTCAACCATTTCAGTAGGTAGTGGTAGTAAAAGTCACAGTGTAGCTGCACAGGTTCACATTCCAAGCACACACTCCAGTTCATCTGGTATTGAAAGTGGCATGTCCAGCAGTGCCAGAAATTTCTCCTCCCCAGTTTGGGACTTCTTTTCTGTTAGCACCAAGGAGGAGAACGTTGCTATATGCTCAATTTGTCGACAAGGTATTCGGCGGGATAAGCTTGGTACAAACTATGGTACCGGAGGCCAAGCAAGTCATCTCAGAATACACCACACTATCGTGTGGGAGAATCACCTACTTCATTTAAAAGAAAGTAGAAAAACTCAACCCATTGAAGTTGGTCCGGAAGAATCAGGGGGTGATATTATTGCAGTGGAAGGTGAAGAAGAGGGAGGCATTTCTAGCCCTGTCCCCAGTAGTGTAGTGGTACCGCCCACATCCTCCTCAGTAACATCTGAGTGGCACCGCAGTAAGAGCCATACTCAGAGTCAGGCTGAGACACCAAGGCGACCGAGTACCGCAATGAGACAAACTGTGTCGTTGAGCCTAAGTGGGTTAATGAAAACAACAGCACCACAAAGGAAAGTAATCCAGCCTACCATTGAGAGCATGCTTAGGTTGGAGGTGCAGTTCCAACGCAACCACCCAACGGCACGGTTGTACAATGCGAAGCTGGCTAAAATGTTAGCGCTGGACCTTCTCCTTTTTCATTTGTGGAAGGGGTGGGTTTCCTTGAATTTGTGTCAGCCATATGCCCTGAATGGAAGGATCCCAGCCGGTCCTATTTCGCAAGAATTGCTGTTCCGGCACTACATCATGATGTGCTGGAATTGGTTGGACAAGCTTTGCAGCAGAGTGCAGAATCCACCTGACAACAGACATGTGGACCAGTTGCCAAGCCACAGATTACATGTGCATCACTGCTCACTGGGTCTCTTTTGTGGGGGTTAGTGATAAGCTATCTGCACGAGGTGCTGTTGACACAGCTGCGATTTTTAAAGGTACTCGGAAACATGCAACTGTAGCCATGTTTGCCATGGAGAAATTTCATACGGCTGTAAACATTTTGCAAGAGTTTCGCAGCAAGTTTTTTGAATGGCTGCGCCTAAGAGGGCTTAGTATTGGTTTTGTTGCCACAGACAATGGCAGTAATGTACTTAAGGCCATGGATCTTGGTTCGTATTTCAGGGTTCCGTGTTTGGCGCACTGCATAAACATTATAGTTCAAGACTTTCTGAAAAATGAACCCATAGTCAGCAACTTACTGGCCACCTGCTGAAGAATATGCACTCATTTCAGCCATTCTTTTAAAGCTCGGAAGCAGCTGAGGATCATCCAATGTGAATATAGGATGCCAGTCAAAGCACTCATCCAGGAGGTGGCAACACGTTGGAACTCAAAGTATTACATGCTTGATCGTCTGTTTGAGCAGTCCAGGCCACTCCATGAATATGTCTGGAAAAGAGGGGATGCTACTGTTAAAGGCATGAACCTTGAGATGGAGCAATGGAGCCTAATTAAATGCCTGACTGAGATGCTTCGTCCTTTTGAGATCTTCACACGTGAAGTCAGCAAGGAGGACTGTACAATGGGCCAAGCTATCCCATTATTGCAAATGCTAGAGCATCAGCTGAAGAAGGTGTCTGAATCATACAAAGGTGTAGAGGACAAAAGGGAAGCCTACGACTTAGTGGAGAGCTTAGCTCGTCACTTAGCTGAAAATACAAGGATAGAAAATAAAATGTTGTCACAAGAACATTACATTTGTGCCACAATTCTGGATCCACGTGCAAAATTTGGACTGAAGACATCCTTTGCTTTTTCAGAGATTGATGTTGCCCGCTACAAAACTTGGATAGCTGAGGCAGCCAGTAAGTTGGAAAACGAACGGCTGCTAATTAAGAGCCCGCAAGATCAACCCACAAGAAGTACTGCAGCAAGGCATGCAGGATCAAGTGCAACTTCGTCGGCTGAGGGCAGTGCGTTTGGATCACAACACTCACCATCACTATCGACAACAGCAACAATAACTGGATCATTAGGCCCAGTAGAATCGTAAGACGATTGGTATGTACAGTTAGGCATTAATAAGCACAGTGCTGATGCACAGAGAAAAGAGCTCGAAAGCTTACCAGCAGGTGCAAAACTCTCAATGCCCCCATGGTTGCCCACTTCATTGAAAAAAACCATGGCCCAAATGACCTAAAATGGACTGTCCTCCGTCATATCCAAGGCAAAAACACGGACGCCTTACTTTCAAAACATGAAGCCAAAACAATCATGTTTTTAGGAACTATCGAAAACGGATTGAATGAAATGACAGAACTGTCCCATATGGTATAAAAAATTGCCTTAATAAAACAAAATGAGTTCTACCAGTCCCCCCATGACGCGAGAATATAAAGGCAGCAAGATCACCAAATGCCCTTCACTACCTATCACAAATAGAAAGAAATACACAAAACCATCTTCAGGGGCAGGGTCGTTTCTGGAGAGTCACATTAAAAGATTACTGCTAAAAAGACTAGGAACAACATAAACGAAATCAGCGTTCTGATACTGAGGAGCGAGAGGTAACACCATGCAATTTCATCAACGACTCCCCTTTCTTTCAAGAATAACTTTATTGAACGTGGCAAATGATCGCCGTAACAAACATGCAATTTCATCAACAACTCCCCTCTCTTTCAAGAATAACTTTATTGAATGTGGCAAACGATTGCCGAAACAAACATAATAGGAAAACCGTCAAATGTCACAAGACCATGCCAATAATCCCCTGAGGTGAATAAAAAGAAAAAAGAATTCAAACACCTCCGTTCGAAAACAAACTCATCAAGTTAACCACGGAAGTACGAACAACCACAACAACCGTTGCCACAGCAACGCATAGTGACGTATACCAGTGATAACGAGGCTGAGAACTGTAATAAACCAATCACCACGCTTCTTGGAAACGGAAAGATCTCCAATGGCAGAAGATTAAGCTAGGGGGAAGACCGATTAACAAGCGGGAGAACCAGCCGAGGAAAAACAGAATAGAGGAGCCGGCTTACACGAATGAATTGAACCAAAAAGGTATGGAAAACGTGGAGACACAGCCCGCTGCACAGGAGAGAATGTTTGAGAGCACGCTCACGCATGTTTTATTAATATCAGCAGCACCTCTATACGAGCACGTTTGAGAGCACGTCCACGCATGGTATACCAACAGCCATATGAGCACCCGATCCCCGCCAGGATATTGAGTTACAAAAAGTACCTGACGCGCCCGCCACACTTTGTTCACCCGTTACATTAACAAGTTTGCCCACTTACGAGATACGGCGACCAAAGATGATTCTGATTTGAACCGTACGGGACACAGGTGGCTAGGTACAATCACAAGCACCTCCGTGCATAACGTTCACCACATTTTTCAACCGCTGATTAAAAAGCTCACATAAAGTTCACAAGAGAGAAGAACCGGCCCACAGTTAAGTAAACCCACAAAGGGGTAATTAGCGGCGATGTATTTTTACTCGCACATGATTAAATGGTTGCACCTAATTTGCACCCATAGGGAATCCGACAGCCCGAAATAAGAAAAGACCAGAACCAGACCACAGCTTCCCCTGACCTACCGATCGAAACCAATAGGTATGTGAAAAGGACTTACACATAAGTCAAAAGTTATACAGCTATGAAACGTATAGCTTATTAATTAAACCTATAGCTCACAGAGTGTTCCCATTTGTATATTTTAGGCAAAAGAAGACGCCAGTAATCTACAAACTGGTAATACGTAAGTGTCCCCATTTTAAGTTTCTAGTAAAAACAAAAAATAAGATTTTAACATACATTAAAATAAGGCACATTGTTACCTCTACAGGAGACAGATGTCCACTTGGAACCAGATAAGAGCCCTGATGAAGACCTCTTGAATGAAATATAGGTCCACTTTCACCACAAGTCGAAACGCGTCGGCTAACAGACAATTAGATCCACTTGGGACAGTAATCAGACATCTTCGTCCCCAGGAGAACAAAAGCTAGACATCTAATCAATGCCCTGCATAACTACCTTTGAATACTACTCTCTAACCCTGTATAGGACCAGAAAGTATTTTACGTCGAGACATAAATAAGTTTGAGTTCCCACGTTTTGATAAACAAAGAAGGATATCTGATTGCTGTGGAGATTTAATTTCTTCACTTCTTGTCTATATTTGTAGATTTGTCACTCAGTTTATGTATTATATGTTAAATAATTGCTCAATGTCTGCATAAAGTTTTGTGTATGTTTTATGTAAAGGACATGTACTTGACACAGTGAAGAAATGTTATTTTTGCTTTAAAAAGTTCTCGAGTCTTGCACAAAAGAGATAAATACTCGCAGTCATTAAACAGGCTTGCTGAGACAAGTAAAAAGAGTGATCTATGGTATCAGAGGTTTTTTCTTTACAAAAAAAGTATTAATCGATTCCGGCTCCTGATAACCTTATAGAATCCCCCCCTTATTTCCATACCCCTATGTAGAGTGGGCACCAGGCCCACGAGGGTACAGGTTGAATAATTACCCTTCGAGCATTAAGAGCTCTCGTTACCCAGGCAGAAGTGACCTAGGTGTAACAAAATTGCCACTAACACTTCTACACTGAGTCAAAACACAGCCCCACTTTAATTTATTTTCATAATCTTGGAGACACTAACGTACCCAGTCACTAAGTGCAGCTACACCCTTGACAAAACCAATCACAGATCTAACGTCCCTTATATCAATGACAGAACCAAAAACTCTCAGCTTCAGAGAGGAGGATATAGTAGAACTCTTAAAACGTCCATCCACCTTCAATCTAGGCAACAACTCCACCAGTCTTGCCCAACAATCCGATTTAGAAAGACTAACAAGACTTAAGAAAAAACAGATAAGGACAGCCCTACATGGTGAAGTACTTTTAGAACACCTAAGAGCCGGTACAATACCCTCTGGACTACAAGTCCAAAATATTCCAGTTATTTTCACAGACCAACCGGAATATCTGGAAGGATTTAGCCACATCGGAACAAAATGTTCTAGAGACTGGATGTTCCATTCAATCAAAACTGCAGAACGCCTGAGTCAAAAAGAACTGGAACTGATTAAAGAATTAGAAGACGCTTTACTTAACAACTCAGCGCTAGAGAACCATCAAATACTACTCTCAAAATTGGAAAAAGAAAACACGACCTTTAAGAAAAACACAGAAGACGCAAAGAGATCAAAACTCCACAAGGATATAACCAACTTCTCAGAAATTAAAGTATATCCATATTTGGATAAGGATTACTACAAGCAATCCCAGAACATCGGAGCCCTGAGAACATACGGAGGAAGAAGCAAGAGACGTTTTCTTACATTCTCAGACGCCACATCTTCTTCAGGTACATCAAGTGAAAGCGAAGAAACATCTTCTGCCAGAAACAACCAACAAAGACCTTTTTACCAACCGGCTCCTTTTTTAGACAGAGGAAACAGCCGACAGAGAGGCAGGACACGAGCCAACAGATGGTACAACCCTCAATCCAACCAATACCAAGGGGAGATCACAACCCGGAGAAACGTATATCGTTGGTAACGGAAAACACGGATTGCATATACAATTTATCTGAGCATGATTTAACCCTAGACGAAATAAGAGTACTACAGAAAGGATTGTCATTCGTCCCAGCAGTGAAACCAGACCTCAACCAAACAAAATTGGAAATAATACAACTATTCCGCAAAATGCGCCTCAAGATATTTTTCCAAGACAGAGAAGAATTGACGGCTCGAAATTTTTCAGGCTTGAAAAATCCATCGACTTTCTTTCCAAACACTTCCAACATGCCTATTGAACTCTTGACGTTTGAAAAAAATGTATTAAGAGATCTAGGCGAACTAGAAAAAAAGAAACCATTCATTAAATGGAACCTTACAATAGAAGAAAAAAAGGCTCTAGAAAACCTGGCACTGAATAAGACCCTCATTATTAAGCCAGCCGATAGGGGAGGAGGAATTGTAATCTGGCCCAGGGAGAAATACGAACTAGAAGTACAAAGACAACTGGCAGACAGCAAATACTATCGGAAGACCAACGAAGATTGGAATAGACAAATCAAAGAGAAGCTATTGCCTATCATACAAATCGGAAAAGACGAAGGGTGGCTAACAAATAAAGAGTCCCAGTATTTGATTAATGACAACCCACGGACACCAATAATGTATCTCCTCCCTAAGGTGCATAAAGACCCTAACAATCCACCGGGCAGACCCATTATTTCAGCAGTCAACTCAATTCTTGAAAGACCAGCAAAATATGTAGACACTTTTTTAAAACCATTAGTCTGCAACACACCGAGTTACATTAAAGACACCATGCAAGCCATTACCCTACTGGAATAGTTTCCCTTCAACGAAGAAAATGAACTTCTAGTGACTCTTGACATCATAAGCCTTTACTCTAACATCCCACAAGAGGCAGCACTAGAGGCCCTAAAAGTATTCCTGAACAACCGCATGCGTCCACACAGTGTACCCACCACCTCTCTAATACAACTGGCTGAAATCTGCCTGAAATACAATTTCTTCACCTTCAACGAAACCCAGTTTTTACAAGTCATGGGTACTGCGATGGGTTGTCCATTTGCCCCAGAAATGGCCATCATGTTTATGGCCCTCTATGAGGACAAATGGATATACAACAACAACCCTCATGACGGACATATAAAAATTTGGCGTCGCTACATCGACGATGTGTTCCTCCTATGGAGAGGCGATGAACAACAACTCAGAACTTTCGTCACTTGGCTGAACAACAGAAACCCGAATATTCAATTCACGATGAACTGCAGCAATGTGGAAATTAACTTTTTGGACCTCCTTATTAAACATGAAGAAGGTCATCTGTATACCACACTTTACACAAAAAAGACGGACAGAAATACATTTCTACACTATTCCAGCTTTCACCAACGAAACCTGCGTGAGAATCTACCTTTCAGCCAATTCTTGAGGTTAAGGCGGAACTGCTCAAAGAAAGACGATTATTTCACCAATGCGACAGTACAACTTGAAAAACTGGTAAAGAGAAATTACCCCAAAAAACTACTCAAGAAGGCTATGAAACGGGCTTGGTACAACCCGCGAGATTCTCTTCTCACTCCAAAGACAGAGAAAACAAGTCCATCGTTGGTATGTGTCACCACGTTTTCTAGACACACAACAGAGGTTCAAAAAATCATCCGAAAAAATTGGAATACAATCAAAAGCATACCATCTTTCAGACAAAGTCCAATATTCGCGCTAAAAAAGAACACAAGCATTCGGGAGAAACTCGTAAGAGCAAACACGTTTATCAAACAACCAACAACAACTTTAAGATCTATGCTTTCGTTACCACCGATAAAAGGACACCGTAAATGTGGTACCTGTGTGTCCTGCACCAGCACTATAGAAGGCACAAAATTTGTGTATGGACCAAAATACATAAACCACGATGATTTCACGAATTGTAACACCCACAACGTGATATACTGCATTGTTTGCCCTTGTCCACTTGCATACATCGGAAAAACTACACAACCGATAAAAACTCGCATTTCTCAACATCGTTCCAGAATCAGGTGCAAAACTCTCAATGCCCCCATGGTTGCCCACTTCATTGAAAAAAACCATGGCCCAAATGACCTAAAATGGACTGTCCTCCGTCATATCCAAGGCAAAAACACGGACGCCTTACTTTCAAAACATGAAGCCAAAACAATCATGTTTTTAGGAACTATCGAAAACGGATTGAATGAAATGACAGAACTGTCCCATATGGTATAAACAATTGCCTTAATAAAACAAAATGAGTTCTACCAGTCCCCCCATGACGCAGAGAATATAAAGGCAGCAAGATCACCAAATGCCCTTCACTACCTATCACAAATAGAAAGAAATACACAAAACCATCTTCAGGGGCAGGGTCGTTTCTGGAGAGTCACATTAAAAGATTACTGCTAAAAAGACTAGGAACAACATAAACGAAATCAGCGTTCTGATACTGAGGAGCGAGAGGTAACACCATGCAATTTCATCAACGACTCCCCTTTCTTTCAAGAATAACTTTATTGAACGTGGCAAATGATCTCCGTAACAAACATGCAATTTCATCAACAACTCCCCTCTCTTTCAAGAATAACTTTATTGAATGTGGCAAACGATTGCCGAAACAAACATAATAGGAAAACCGTCAAATGTCACAAGACCATGCCAATACTCCCCTGAGGTGAATAAAAAGAAAAAAGAATTCAAACACCTCCGTTCGAAAACAAACTCATCAAGTTTAACACGGAAGTACGAACAACCACAACAACCGTTGCCACAGCAACGCATAGTGACGTATACCAGTGATAACGAGGCTGAGAACTGTAATAAACCAATCACCACGCTTCTTGGAAACAGAAAGATCTCCAATGGCAGAAGATTAAGCTAGGGGAAAGACCGATTAACAAGTGGGAGAACCAGCCGAGGAAAAACAGAATAGAGGAGCCGGCTTACACGAATGAATTGAACCAAAAAGGTATGGAAAACGCGGAGACACAGCCCGCTGCACAGGAGAGAATGTTTGAGAGCACGCTCACGCATGTTTTATTAATATCAGCAGCACCTCTATACGAGCACGTTTGAGAGCACGTCCACGCATGGTATACCAACAGCCATATGAGCACCCGATCACCGCCGGGATATTGAGTTACAAAAAGTACCTGACGCGCCCGCCGCACTTTGTTCACTCGTTACATTAACAAGTTTGCCCACTTACGAGATACGGTGACCAAAGATGATTCTGATTTGAACCGTACGGGACACAGGTGGCTAGGTACAATCACAAGCACCTCCGTGCATAGCGTTCACCACATTTTTCAACCGCTGATTAAAAAGCTCACATAAAGTTCACAAGAGAGAAGAACCGGCCCATAGTTAAGTAAACCCACAAAGGGGTAATTAGCGGCAATGTATTTTTACTCGCACATGATTAAATGGTTGCACCTCATTTGCACCCATAGGGAATCCGACAGCCCGAAATAAGAAAAGACCAGAACCAGACCACAGCTTCCCCAGACCTACCGATCGAAACCAATAGGTATGTGAAAAGGACTTACACATAAGTCAAAAGTTATACAAACGTATAGCTTATTTATTAAACCTATAGCTCACAGAGTGTTCCCATTTGTATATTTTAGGCAAAAGAAGACGCCAGTAATCTACAAACTGGTAATACGTAAGTGTCCCCATTTTAAGTTTCTAGTAAAAACAAAAAATAAGATTTTAACATACATTAAAATAAGGCACATTGTTACCTCTACAGGAGACAGATGTCCACTTGGAACCAGATAAGAGCCCTGATGAAGACCTCTTGAATGAAATATAGGTCCACTTTCACCACAGGTCGAAACGTGTCAGCTAACAGACAATTAGATCCACTTGGGACAGTAATCAGACATCTTCGTCCCCAGGAGAACAAAAGCTAGACATCTAATCAATGCCCTGCATAACTACCTTTGAATACTACTCTCTAACCCTGTATAGGACCAGAAAGTATTTTACGTCGAGACATAAATAAGTTTGAGTTCCCACGTTTTGATAAACAAAGAAGGATATCTGATTGCTGTGGAGATTTAATTTCTTTACGTCTTGTCTATATTTGTAGATTTGTCACTCAGTTTATGTATTATATGTTAAATAATTGCTCAATGTCTGCATAAAGTTTTGTGTATGTTTTATGTAAAGGACATGTACTTGACACAGTGAAGAAATGTTATTTTTGCTTTAAAAAGTTCTCGAGTCTTGCACAAAAGAGATAAATACTCGCAGTCATTAAACAGGCTTGCTGAGACAAGTAAAAAGAGTCATCTATGGTATCAGAGGTTTTTTCTTTACAACGAAAGCTTACCAGCAGCACCCATGAACATTGAGCGGATGGTCCAGGCCTATCTGGACGACCCAACAGAGGTATACATTGATCAAAACCCATTGCAGTATTGGTATAGGAAAAGGTCTGAATGGCCACTGCTCAGCAGGCTGGCGATAAGCTATCTGGCTTGCCCTGTCGCAAGGGTCTCTTCCGAACGTGTTTTCAGTGCTGCGGGTTCCATTGTAACATTGAGAAGGACCAGTCTCTCGCCCAAAAACGTGGAGAGGTTAACAATGATCAAAATGAATCAGCACTTCATACCACCGAATTATACAATACATGAAGCAATGGAGGAAGATGAGGACAGCGGTTCAGGTGACGGAAGTAGTGTGTCACATGATTACCTACTACTGGCTGAACCCCCAGAGTTTGAGGATGAGCTATACTTCCCTGACAATTAGGCTTGCACTTACTGTCTTCCTCCCTTTTTTTCCCCTTTATTTGTGTGTCTGTCGTTCCGGTTACAAACTTGTGAATCACAACAAATCCATTACCACCGTATTCTACTCTTCTTATTTAATATACAAGTTTCAGGTGTCTGCAATTTGACAGTACAGTCCTCCGAATCCAGCTCCTCCGTTCCATCATACTGAATCTCCCGCCCAAATCCATTGCCCTCATGAATGATGATTGGATGATGGGAAATAGAAGAAAAAATTAAAACTTTCCTAGTCCCGCCAAAAGAAGTGGAGCATGAATCAGATGACTACTATAGCTATCCTCCTTTCAGAGCCGAGAGAGACTGCCCATTAACTGAAAATGAGATGGAACAGGTAATGATTGATGCCATGCATTGGGCGCAGAGTCGCAGACTGAGTGATTTTGTTGTGTTTGTTGTGCATGAAGTTATGTCATTGTGCACTAATCACCTTTCTACAGTACACACTAAACTTAACTCAAGGTGAATTTTCCCCTTCTTGCAAATAAGAAATTTGTACTCCTCCTGCAGCTTGATACATTGCTTTTAATTCAATACAGGAAGGGGACTCAATCTGCGCACTGAGTATGATTGACAACAGCACCGTCCATGATGATGATGGCGAAAAAGACGGCCCGTTAACTTAAGATGAGAAGGAACAGGTAATGACAATTAATGGCATGCATTGGACACCTGACTCTGAGCAATTGGTGTTTGTGTTTTCGTTGTTTGTTTGTTGTGCACCAAGTGAAGTCAAAGTGTACTAGTAGTCTTACTGTACACACTAAACAGTGACTCAAGTCAATAATATTTCTACTCTTGTTGTGTAATAAGAAAATTTTACTTCTACTGCAGGCCGATCTTCACAGTCAGTCAGTACAACTATCGGAGATGATTGATGGAATAATAACAAGTCAGGAGGACGTTTCATGAGTGGCATAAAACTTAAAAGCCTAAAGGTAAACACGTCAACAACAACCACAGCAGACCCAAATGTCTATGTAGAAGTGGAGTCGAGTGTAGCGGTGGGATGACTGTGGTGCATTGATTTGCTAACTTAAACTGCCAAATGCTATGTTTGGAATGGATAATGTGCTTTGCCTTTGTCCAACTCTTTAAAAAAAAAATTATAAAGTACTCTAAACGTAGGATGTGCTACTGCTAAGCAATGTGCCGTCAGGCCTGTCACTGTGGGCCTGCTCTCTCCAGTTATTGTTGAAGGCCAATGCTGGAAACAGACTAGAGTAGAGATGATGCAGACATGCCACCTCGGAAAGTGTTCTTGTTGCACGACACCATAACTTGTGCATTTGTTTCAACTTTGTTTCTTAATATCCCCTTTGTTTTTCCATCTACAATTACAGGCCGGTTCTTGCCCTATACTTGGGAAAACATTACAATGCACACTTACCTTACCAATAAATCAACATTTTTTTTCCAGCTGGGCAGTGGCAAGTGGCGACACCCAAGATTGATAGACGAGAGGACCAAGAGGAATGCCGAGATGCAAATCCAGTCCACATTTTTGACCAGGATAACACAGTAACAGTATCAACTTTCATCTTCTTTTAAATAATTCGATTCATTTTTTTGTCTACAATCTTTACAACAGGGTGTTCTTGTTGTTATTATCATCATTAGGTTTGCTCTCTGTTTATGATTCTTCCCTACCAATCTTTAAAATTTCTATTTGCTATCTGTAAAAGTATTAAGGCCGGAACAACAGAACAAGAAGTGTATGTAATCCGGGTCTCTCATCATCATGCATGCATTTCCCTTTTCTCCCTTAACATATGGATATGGTAGTCTTCAAAGATTGTCGTTTGTTTGTCCATGCATACTGTTTTTCACTGTAAAACCTTTCCCCAAACCCCCTTCCCATCCATTCAACAAACCCTAACCCTCTTTCCCCGGGCTGTGTGACTTATTGTCGAGGTGTGACTAAATTAAATGTACACCAATACTTAATCACACGCTTGCTGGGGCGGATGTGGCGAAAGCAACAGTACTTAAATTTCAAGGCAGAGCGATGATCTTCTTCTGCTTTCCCACCCATGAGTAGTATATTTTAGAGGTGATTTTATTTAACAAAGGAACATATACCTCATCATTAATTGCCGGCATTGATTGGATTTGTTGTCATTCCTCACATTCAAAGCACTAACTGTTCGGCTGTAGGCCTAGTCAAGTGACTCGACACAACTATAGTTTGTAACTCTGTCTAGTAGGCTATCCCAACCACCATTATGTTTTGTTGTAAAATATTTTAGCATATTATTGTTGCTCGGTAAGTTCTGTACTGTACTTCATTCTACTACTCCTCGAACAGTCTCTCAAAGGCGATTTACTGTCTCATTTTCTTTTTTTGCAAATGCTGCTGCCCTGCCAGTGTCTACTACTACTACTATACTACCACCACCACCCCAATCATGGCATGTTAGAAAAAGGAAACCATCTTCACCATGCAGCCATTGCTGTGCCTAAGTTAAACATCAAGCAAAGGTAAGAGAAGTTTAGGGGAGGCAGAATTAATAATGGACATGTTTTCAATGAATTCAATTTCACACACCCCTTTGAGTCCAGATTAGGAATGCATAGACTAGAGGAGAGACTGAAAGTACTAGTAGGACAAGTCAATCAGTGAGGGGTGTCGCAACTATCTGTGTCTTACACAGTCAGCCAATTATTTAAATAAAACACTGGCTATGGGCGGGCCTGCACCAGCAAGGAAACAGTGTGATGTAAAACAGTAACCCCACCTACAAAACATTAACAACATTGCATGTTACGTCGAAAAATATATTTAATTGACCCTAACAAAAATAAACTAAAATCCCACAAAAGCTGACCCCCCCTAACCCCAACCAATGTCTGTAAGAAAGTCCAGAAAATACTAGTCCAAAAAGCAAACACCCAATGGCCAAACCAGTTCCCACCCACCCAAACAAGAATTAAAAAATGGGCAGAAGACAGGGACTAAGGTGTGGGGCGGGATTGCAGGAGGACACGCATCTGCTCCTCTAGACGGGCGAAGCGGTGTCTGAGGGCACGGCAGTTGCAGCCACAGTGGGGGGGCACCAGAGATGGCATTGCGGTGGCGGCGGGCAGCCGCCAGATGGTGGTGCCGAACCGCTGGAGGGCGATGGCTGGGGCCCAAGGCACTGGAGGAGGCTTCAAGTGCTGCTGCAGTCTACTCCTCCTCCTCTGCCATGACCGCCAGCTGCCGATATTCCTGCTGGATTGCCTCCAGCTTCCGGCGCCATGCCTTGGCGGCCAACTCCTTCCGATTGACTTTGGAAGGAGTAGCTGTGTATCAAAAAGAAAAAAACAAGACAATTGTAAAATATACTCTTAGAAAAACAGTAAGACAAGTTAATTATACACATAGTGGCATGGTAGAGTAGCACTATAAAGCACAGTACATAACATTTTAAATCTCGCCCGTCCTTCTTCTTTCCACCCGTCTTTCACTTTTTAGTTGAACAGTACACCAGGTGCTCGTCTCCATAAAACTTTCAAAGCGGAGTTGAAATCAGATAGATGAGGCCATTGGTTACTCAATACTCCCGCCCCTGTGCCAATTAAAGGGTGTCTAGTCTAGTTCACTCTTCAAACGTTCACAACACTTACTTAGGACATCAGATGGCAATCCTCACGCTAAAAAGGGTGGGGTTCCCGTGGGGACAATTAGGAGGATGCGCCCGCCACTGTGGCGGGCGCATCCTGTTTTTTTTACATTCTGGTGGGCGGTGCCGAAAGCAATGCTAAAAATACATGTTGTGCTTTTCCAAGCACAACATGACAGGCCTGTCACGTTTTGCTTTGAAAGCCAGGGGTGTACCATAGCATAGGTACCCTCCATGGGGGCCCCCAAGCATACTCTGCATGCCTTTCCGTGGCGGCCAGCAATGCCGTCACACAAAGGCATTCCAAAATGCAGATTATATGGCTGGAGGTGTGTTCAGAGAGACACCACCACCATATTGAACCCTTTTCCACCTGGTCGACATGTGGGGGTTCTGACTCTTTTCTACAGGGATGGCGGGAGGTTTGCCCCTGCGGGGTCGGCGGTGACTACCGCCGGCCTGGCGGGGGCAATCCACCCGCCATCCTAATGGGGCCCTAAGTCTCAACAGTACAGTATACATACAGTACACCCTTGCATTGAGTGTACTGTCAACAATAGTTAAGGATTATGAATCTAACTTACCACCGCCCGCCACTGGTGCTGGCACTCCCCCTACCGCTCCAACGTCGGTATCGGCAGCAACTGCCGCATCCTCTCCCTCCGCGTCGCCTTCGCTTGCCCCGGCAATGGTGGTCGGTAGTGCGCCTAGAAAACATTACAATTTTATTAGGCGTCATATACACCTCCCCCTATTGGTCAGTAGCAAGACTGAAAAATGAGTTAATAGTATATAACATACATCACTAGTACAAATCAGGTAGTAGTAGAGTAGACACTAATAGTTATATTTGGTCCCCCCAGGGTCATTCTAGCCTTTGCTTAGTTAGCCCGAGCCATGCAACCATTTTACCTTTGTGTCTTTTATTTTTGCACATGTGACGTTACCTTGCAGCTTTTTGTATAAGACACCGTTGAACCCACATGACCTGCCTCACACTGCTACTGTCTACGCGCTGCAAAAACATTAACAAGCCACTTTTTTATGAAGTACTGGTGTACTGTTACTCCATATTGCTTATCCGTAAATGCTACACTTTTTGGCACGGCTGAGAAATGCTTGCAAGTTGCAATATACTAACGCGCACCATTTAATTTTTCGCATTACAGACGGAAGATTCCCTTCTACGAACCAGAGCTTTGCAGAGCTTATGAATGATGCAACAACTACCAGTACTAGGTTCTTCTAAGGTGAGGGGTCCCTTCACTCAGATCTTCATTTATAAATTTATATAAACTAAATTCCTAGGGGATGGTGGTGCTGCCTTCCACCACTGTTCAGTTATCATGATTTAATTCCCAACTGTAAGTAAGTGTAACAATGTTTTTTGTTTTAATGTTATTGATTTTTCGGTTGGTGCTGCATTATCTAATAGAACAATGTACAGAGCTTCTCAATTCAAAATAAACATTTTGAACTTACATAGACTTGGTGGTATTTGGTGTGGACTTACACGAGTGAGCAAATTAAAGGAAGGGTGTGCATGTGCATGTGCATTGCGTCCACGACTGAGAGGTTGGGTGTGTTATGATCTGGGTTGTCTACTTGTTGGGTATCTTGGGGGAAGGGTTCGGAGACCTAATAGTTATGACAAGACAGTACTATAGTTGGGCAGGGGATTGTGGTGGGTTCTGAATTTCTGATTGAGGTGTGTGAGGAAGGTCCAACCTACCATCACCAACATCCTATTTTCTTGTGCAAAGGTCTGTATGTGCAATATCCCTACAATAGTAGTAGTATGTCCTATAGGCTATCATATCAATCTGTTGCTGTGAATTGTCAAAGCCTCAAGTTTAACAAAGACTCAAGATCAATAAGACTAGAAGTAGTACAAGAGGACAACCCACAGGACTGGACTCAATGGCTAGAGCTACTGGTGAATCTGAGTTTTATTTACAACCTTTCAAATAAAGAGTGGCACTGGCCAACTGGGCAAGCTTAGCTACTACAGTACAGACAGACTGCTAGTAGTAGTAGTACAGAGAGTCATCATAGCAGAGGCAGGGATAACAAGATTTTTGAAACCGTACAGATCGAAGGATAATTGTTGGTAAAAAATAGCATTGGGAAACTGAAACAATAGTTTGTGAAACATATGGTGCAGTAAAAGTTATGGAATAAGAAATATTATTAAAAACAAGAAGACTTACTGGGGCCAGCAGAGGAGCCCTCGTTGGTGTCCTCCTGGTTGTGGTGTTCTCCCGCCGACTGCCCACTCCCTGTCTGCCTGTTCCTGGGTGCTGATGAACAGGAAAGATATAAGAAAGAGTCAAACATTGATGGATGGTGTCAAACAAATACAATATTTTTAAAGAACGGTCAAAAAACACTTATGTAAACAACAATTGCAAATACTAAATTGACTGAGCTCATCTGGTCAACAAGTAGTATTGGGGGATTCGCGGATCGACTACTTAAGTTACTATTTATCAACAGTAATCCAGTCTTCCATTCTGATTCCAGAATACTAAGTTACAACTAAGCCTAAGTGCGACGTACCACCCGACCTTGGCCACCTATTCCAGGCGTGCCAATTGTACATTAAGTATGCATTTCCACTTCTTTTAGTCCTCAACAATGCATATGGTCAAATGGAGGACACATGACTACATTTTTTGTATACACCAAATTTTGTGGTGGATTGATTGATGCTGATGTTCTGCTAGTGGTAAGCCAATTACCACCACTTATTGAACAAACTAGAAAAGGTTCTAATAAAGATTGGCGAACTAGCAGCACGTGACGTAACTGACCATCATGCATACCACTAAAAAATTACAAACTCATACAAAGTACCTAAACCTAAGTATCAATCCGCCCCTATCTCTTAGTGACAGGACAAAGTAAGGACTAGAGTCACTGTAGCATTACGTAACTTAATTTCTCTAAAATAAACTCTTACAGAATCATGCTTAGCGAGCGCAAACGCAAAGTTGCAAACAAGTAAGATTAGTAGTAGCGCAGAGTAGCACCTGTGTCATAACAATCACAGAAGACTTTTAAACGTAATTAACCTGGAATGTAAGCAGCAACATTCTAGCTGGTTGGAAGAAAAAAAAGATATTTGCAATATAACACAGAGCAG
The DNA here is from genome assembly GCF_964204655.1 of Triturus cristatus. NCBI lineage: Eukaryota > Metazoa > Chordata > Amphibia > Caudata > Salamandridae > Triturus > Triturus cristatus. Next base: position 762,706,266 of record NC_140583.1, read on the forward strand.
AAGAACAGACACAAAGTAGTGATAAGTAAATAGTTACTCACCAAGACCCGGAACCTCCACTCCTAGCAGGTCCAGCAGGTCCTGCTCATGGTCCAGGATGTCGGACCACCGGTGCGTCAACTGCGCCTGGGTGCGCCGGACCCCAGAGCAGCGCAACACTGCCCAGCGCACCTCCCTCCCCCGCACCCAGGCCTGCCACCTGCTGCCAGGGTTGAGGGGAGGTGGCGCTGCACAAAGAAAATGAGTGCAGGCAACTCCACCTCCCCAAATAAGGCCCGTGCCTGCACCCCTTGTGGACGCCGCCTTCCACAAGGAAGGCGGTCGCGGCTTTGGCTGTGACGGGCCCTACCCATTGACATGGTTCTGGGACGGGGCAGGAAAGAAAAGGTAATACAATTTAAAAAGTAAGTAAAGGAAATAAATAGCAGGCAATAGAAAGATTGAAAAAGTAGCTAAAAAACAAAAAAAAAGTAGACAAAAACCAAAAATATAGAAGCAGGAAAATAGAGAAATAATAAATAAAAAAGATTTTAAAAAAGTGGCTTCAAACAAAGGATTGAAAAGATGCAGGGAGGATTGAAAATCAGGCCCCAGAACCATGCAATAGATTGAAAAACAAGATGGCCGCGCCCATTGCGACCACGCGCGCAAGTTCGCGTGATATTTTCTCCCCGAGCTAGCAAAAAGCAACGCGAACAAGTAAAAGCGTTCGCGAACAGGAAATATCTACCGCGAACAGGCGCAAGCATGCATTGCGCGACCCGGAACAGGAAGTAAGCATCGCGGGAGGGTGGGACAAATGAAAACAAGATGACCGCGCCCGTGAGCAACCGCATGGGTAAGTTGGCGAGCCACGATCACGCAAAAAATACCGCGAACAGGCGGGAAAAAAACTTCTGCGTCTTTGTGATATTTCCGGCGTGTTTGCGGAGATTTTCAACATTTTCGCGATAGTTTGCGAAAGCGAATTTCGCAAATTCTGCCCACCCCTAGTAATATACTTAAGGCCATGGCTGATGGTGGCTATTTCATGGCCCTGTGTTTGGCGCACTGACTTACCATCATTGTACAGGGCTTTCTCAAAAAGAAGACTAAGTAAGCAACTTACTGTCCCCCTGCAGAAGAATCTGCACTCATTTCAGCCATACATTTAAACCCCGGAAACAGCTGAGGTTCATTCAGTATGATAATAGACTGCCAGTTAAAGCACTCTTAGATAGAGCTGATACTTTACGGGATATTCTCTGATTTATTTCCTATACAGAGTGTGGCTTCAGGTGTCCCTTTCCCCCCGTAGGGTCACATGTTGCAAATAAGGGGAAACCTATCATATATGTTTTTTCTCCGCTTCACATCTGTCGTGATCATTTATGTTATTTGTTTGTAGACCTTGTGTGTTCATTTTAATAGTGAGATAACCACTTATGGCAGTGCTAGAAGTGATCACCTTGTTGTGAAAAATATATCACGTTTTTCTACACAAGTGTAATGTAATTTACTGCTGTGGCATGGAATCAAGTGCTCCTTATGTTTTTTTCATACCCTTGTTTTCTTTTTTTCTTTCCCATGTAGTTAATACCGATCCATCGTGAGTGTGTCACCAATGGGTGCTGTAAATATCTAATATTATATTTACTAAAACTAAGAGTGGCACCAGGGAATTCTAAAAATCTTTGATCATGAAGAATAGCCTTGGGGTAGGGTCAGAAATATGTCAACCAGAGTAACCTAGGCACATTGTTCCTTAAAGTTTCCAAATGTCCCCCTATTTTAACCCTACCGGTGAGAGGTATCAGGAAAGCTTCTTTTCCTACTAGCAAGGTATTTTTAATGTTCTTATTTATCCCACAACACTTCATCTACACATAGTACCAACTATATGTGCTCCTACGTCTCCGTAGGTCGTAGCACGCCCCGTTCCGCCAGCAGGATGGGAAGAACCCGATGATGGAGCAAGCCACCAAGGGTCAACCCTGGTTGGTGAGGGTTTTTTAAGGAAAACACATCATTTTCTAGAAAACAATTTTAGTGGAAAGAATAAAAGAACCTTCAAGTGACAGATGTGCTTTCTTTGAATATTAGGTAACTGGAGACAGACATCTCCTTGATGCTAAAATATGATTTTTGTTGTACAATCCACAGGCCGTTTCTTATCCTGCATCAAAATGGAAAAGCTCCATAACACTCATGCTTACCTTACTGGACCGCATCAGCCGGGTACCCAAGATTGACGGACAGTCCAAGAAAAATGCAGATGCAACTCCCAATTTGGCAATACAGTATCTTTTTTTATTTTACCTATCATTAGAACAGTGTGTGATGTTCGCTTGACTCCTACATAATTTCATATATTTGCTATCTTTCCAAGCTAGGTAAAAGCTAGGTAACAGAACATATAGATATAATGTAACTTGGGTCTCTCTGGGGGCAGACGGACTGTTTGGTTTGCATTGCATTTAAGTTACCTGTACTCATTCCTTCACATCCTTTCCTCCCTATAACAGGTTTATGATGGTTGGCTGCTCATTGCCCAGATAAATGTTGTCCTTGTGTCATGTTTGCCTTGTCAAACCTTTCCCCAAATCCCCCTCCATTTCAAACCCTCTTCTCCCAGGTTTTGTGATTTATTGTCAGGGCTCCTAGGGGCGCTTTGACAATAGCGGGCACAGTGTTGGGCAGAAGTTATGGGTCAGGAGGAAGAATGCAGGCCAGAGGCAATGGCTGGACCAGGCTGAATCAGAAATGGAACCGAAGAAAGGCCGCCGCTTTCTAATCATCGCAGCGGTCTAGTTTATTTATTCCCCACAGGTGTTCAGAGGCAGATTGAGGCGCGCGCGCTGGAACCAACGCGCACTTCACTGAGGAAGTTTCAGAGCACGCAGGTTAATTCTTAGGCTCCTCAGATTTAGTCAGAGTGTTACCTCGTCGGGTTTCACCCGGTTTCTCGTCCGCTACCTCCGTCGGAAGTAGTCAGAAGCAGTCTAATATCGCAGCAAGTTTGAGAAGGAGAAGTTTGCTCAAGTAACAGTTGGTGGCGCCTCTTCCCTATTTTTTCGGCTTCAGCTGGTGAAAGCAACCCGTCGATGGATATCTAGCGCTGCCAGAACCTGAAGGATGAAAGAAGACATAAGCTAAGTCACAAAAGAAAAATGATAGAATTACTCTGAATAAAATGTAAATAATGTTGTATATAGTTAGAGACTAGACAGTACTTACCAGAAAAAATAGATAAAACGGCAATACCCTGCTAAGAAGGAAAAGGTCGTTAAAAACTCTCAAAAAAGGAATTCCTGGACAGTTAAGAAAAGACGTTAAAATACATGTTAGAAAATAGATACTATGAAGAAGAGTCCCTACAGAGATAAAGGCATACACACTCAAGTAAGTGAATTAGATTACCTAAAGAGCAAGAGAGTTCAAGGGGTAAATAGGAAATAAATACATTAGTGATATCTTGTTGACAGGTAAATTCCAGAGGTGCCTTTTCAAGAAAAAGAAAGAAAAGAAAGAAAGATAGTAACAAGAATAATAGAAGAGAGGCACAGTGCTTGGAGCTAAGGGTAGGTAAAGAACAAGGGAGCGGAATAGTATATAGAATTCAGTTAAGTGTAAGAGATTATAACTTAATGCTTGATTTTTAGATTCTCTCAGTTGACACGCAGTCTGCAGATTGAACGAAGAAGTAGACGAAAGAGAGAAGACAAGTTTCAGGACCAGTCTCTTCTTGTTTATTATTTTATCCACTCCCCCTTCCCCCTTGGGGGTAGATTTGTGGGTCTAGAAATTAAACTGGACCGCAGAAATATCCTTGAAGGGGAGTTGGGAATCAGCGTCTCTGTTCCTGTGCAAGATTACTGCAAGAAAACTCTTGAACCCTTGACAGAGTGAAGTGCCCACGTTTAAAAACTTGCACCTGAGCAGAGATGGCTGAAGGAATAAATTTGCAAACCTTAGGAACAGTTTTAGAGACAATAGAGAAGGAGTTGGTGGCAGTAAGGGAGGAAAATCAGAGTCTTAGACAGGAGGTGGTCAACTCTAGGAAGGAGACAGCAGAATTAGCTCAGAGGTTAAGACAGCCATTTAGTACAGGACAAGAAACCGGAGACCCTCCTATTGAAGGTCCAAGTAGAATAGCAACACAAGTAATTCATTCTCTATCCCCAGTCATACCGTTAGCTTCCCCAGAGCGATTTAGCGGAGACCCACAAAAAGCACAGATATTCATCACTCAGTGCTCACTACACTTCATGTGCCGCCCTTCGATTTTCCCAGATGCACAGTCAAGAGTAGCCTTCGTGTTGTCATACTTAAGCGAGATGCGGCGTCCTGGTCAATGCCCTTGGTTTCCCGTGATGACCCCCTACTGCATAATTACGAAGCATTCAAACAAGAATTTCTTCGGATCTTTGACAGACGGAGAATCTCTCAAGCGGTAGATAACGAATTACTTGACTTAAGACAAGGAAACCGAGATCTCGTGGCATACTTGGCACAATTTAACAAACTAGTGGTGGAGACTGACTGGCCTGAGAGTAAAAGAGCAGCAGTCTTCTATAGAGGGCTAAAAGACGAACTCAAAGATGTGTTGGCGCAAATTCCAAATCGACCCACCCAAATTTCAGAGCTGGTAGATCTGGTCTTAGAAATAGACTTCCGCCAAGGAGAGAGAAAAGGAGAAAAGAGAAGAGATTTTAAACCAATAGTTCCAAGGTGTGACAGGGCTCGGTCAGAAGGAGTCAAGTTTGCGGACGGACAAGTGGTGTCACAACCGATGCAAATAGGAACTATAAGGGGTCCTTTGATCAAGGAGGAAAAAGAAAAGAGAAGGACAGGCAATTTATGCATGTACTGCGGCTCCAGTGGACATTTCGTTAGGGGGTGTCCAAAGAAACCAAAGACTTCTTTCAAGCTGAAGGAAAACTTGCAGCACCACCAGTAGCGGGAGTTGGACCGGTGGATGCTAATCAAAAATCAACTCCAACTGAACATCAAGTAGCGAATACCCTGCAATCATCGGCCCCACACTTGATTTTGTCAATGGTAATTAAGTTTCGGCAAGTAAGATTGACCGAGGTTTCAGTAATGATAGATTCCGGAGCCTCTGGAAACTTTTGCGACTTAAAATTTGCAACCAAGGTAGGGTTACGAGCAATATTGAAATCTAGGAGCGAACCTGTCCGGGCGGTGGACGGAACGGATCTTTCCTCCGGACCCATAGTGAGCCATACAGAGCAAGTACAGCTAATTTCCAGCGACGGACACCAAGAAGTGATCCAATTCAATTTAATTGACGCACCCCAGTTTCAACTCATCTTAGGCCTACCCTGGCTTACAGAACACAACCCAACAATCAATTGGAGCTCCAGGACAATAGTAATGGATTCGGAGTATTGTAAGAAGAATTGTTTTGAAGCAAAAGAAAAAACCAATGGGTGTAATCCAGCTCATTCTTTGTGTATGACTGCAGTATCTGTTTGCGTCATCAATTCTCAAGAAATTCCACAAGAGTATCGAGATTTTGAGGATATGTTCAATGAAACGGAAGCAGAACGATTGCCACCACATCGGGTGTATGATTGTAAGATAGACCTGGAACCGGGCTCAAATCTGCCTTGCAGTCGAGTTTATGCCTTAACAGAAAAAGAACATCGTCATTTAAAAGAATACTTAGACAAATATCTGGCAAATGGTTTCATCAGGCCATCGCAATCTCCAGTGTCTTCGCCTCTATTCTTCGTGCCGAAGAAGGAAGGTGATTTGAGAACTTGTATCGATTTTCGCGCAATTAACAGAATCACCAAGAAAAATCGGTACCCGCTCCCACTTATTTCCGTCCTTTTGGATCAGGTGAAAGGAGCACAGATATATACAAAACTCGACCTTAGAGGAGCTTAGCATCTTGTCCGAATGCGAGAAGGAGATGAATGGAAGACAGCTTTCAGAACAAGATTTGGGCTATTTGAATACCAAGTTATGCCGTATGGTCTCTGCAACGCTCCGGCTGCTTTCCAACATTTTATTAATGACATCCTCCATGAATACATTGATCAGTGTGCAATAGTCTACATTGACGATATTCTGATTTATTCATCCGACAAGAATAAGCATCGGGGAGAAGTGAGAGGAGTTTTACAGAAGCTCTAAGAAAATAAGCTGTTTGTGAAACTAGAAAAATGTGGTGGAGTTTTTGGGCTTTGTCCTTTCACCAACCGGAATAAACATGGACGAATGGAAAATCAAGGCAGTGGTCGACTGGAAGTCCCCCGAAAGTGTTAAGGAGGTTCAGAGCTTTATAGGGTTCGCAAATTTCTACAGAAGGTTCATAAGTGAATTCTCACGGAAAATACTTCCTCTTACAAGACTACTCAGGAAGGGGGTTCACTTTGATTCGACTGAAGAAACCGAAGAAGCTTTTAAATCTCTGAAGAAAGATTTTACCACTGCTCCAATACTTTTACATGCAGATCCCTCGGAACCATTTTATGTTGAGACTGATGCCTCCGATTTAGCGGTTGGGGGAGTGCTATCTCAACGACACAAGGAAACAGGTCAGCTGCATCCAGTAGCTTACAGATCAAGAAAACTAACGCCTGCTGAAGTAAATTACACTATAACGGAAAAAGAGTTATTGGCCATAAAAGACGCCTTTAAAGAGTGGCGACACTACCTCATGGGAGCTCAGCATATCGTGACAGTTTTCACAGATCATCGAAATTTAAAATTTCTAAAATCAGCTAAGACACTAACACCAAGACAACTTAGATGGTCATTGTACTTTGCCGATTATGACTTTGTAATCACCTACAGACCTGGGGCACAGAATGGGAAGGCTGATGCCTTGTCCAGACTAGGAACCAATAACCAAAAAAGAAACACGGAAAATCAAGCCATAATTCCAAGTACCAGAATTATTGGCGCCACCACCTCAACTGACCTGAAGGAACAAATAATCGAAATCATGAGTCCAGAAGAAATGCAAGGTTGGGCCGAAGAGGGCGCTGGAAGAGAAATCCAACATCAGTTACCATATTTTAAAGGAGCCTTGTATTTGCCTACCAAAGAGTTACAAAATCAAGCGCTGTACGAGTGCCATGATGCTCTTTTAGCTGGGCACAAAGGAGAAGCTAAAACCGAAGAATTAATTAAAAGACTTTATTGGTGGCCTCAAATGACCAGGGACGTGGAGCAGTACGTCAAGACCTGTGAAATCTGTGCTCAGGGAAAATCAGAACAGCAGGCTCCTAAGGGGTTGTTACAACCTTTGCCTACACCACCCTTTCCATGGCACACAGTTACGTTAGACCTCATTGTAGATTTACCCCTTAGTCAAGGTTTCAACACCATCCTAGTGGTAGTGGATACATTTTCTAAAATGGCACATTTTAAGGCTCTAAAAGGGGTTCCCACTGCTAAGCAACTTGCCAGACACTTCAGTACACAAATTGTGAAGATTCACGGAATTCCGAAGATTGTCATTTCAGATAGGGGTACACAGTTCGTATCCCATTTTTGGAAGGCTTTTTTGGAAGGTCTAGGAATCGAAGCTAGGTATTCAACCAGTTATCACCCAGAGACAGATGGGCAAACAGAGAGGGTGAACCAAGAATTAGAGCAGTACCTAAGGTTGTATCTTTCGAAACAAGATGGAGAGTGGGCAGATTATTTATGGGCAGCTGAGTTTGCACACAACAATGCCAGGAATGTCTCTACAGGCTATTTCCCATTTTATTTGAACTATGGCCGACACCCAAATTTCACCATAGGGCAGACTGATGTTCTAGTCCCAGCAGCGAAAGACCTAGTATCTCATTTGAAGCAAGTCCACCAGACGGTCATACAAAACTTAGAACAGGCTAAGAGAAAATACAAGACCTATGCAGATAAAAAAAGACGAGAGGGTCCTCCCTTAGAGGCAGGAGATTGTGTTTGGTTAAGTACAAGGAACCTTAGGTTAAAAGGTAACAGGAAATTTCAACCAAGATTTATAGGGCCCTATCGGATAGAAGAAAAGATGTCTCAGGTTACCTATCGGTTAAAACTACCCACCAAATTGAAGGTTCATCCAGTGTTTCACGTATCATTGTTAAAAAAGGCACCACTAGAACTGCGAAAAAACTTGCCTCCGAAACCCATTCCATTAGAATCTGGAACAGAATTTGAAGTCAAGGAGATTTTAGACTCGAAGGAGGTAAAAGGCAAATTGTACTACTTAGTGGACTGGAAGGGCTATGGGCCAGAGGAGCGATCTTGGGAATTGGAGTCAGATGTGCATGCTCCAAGATTAGTAAAATCTTTTCATCAAAGATTTCCTACAAAGCCACGATTGAGAGGACCTCCTTTGTTGGGGGGTACTGTCAGGGCTCCTAGGGGCGCCTTGACAATAGCAGGCACAGTGTTGGGCAGAAGTTATGGGTCAGGAGGAAGAATGCAGGCCAGAGGCAATGGCTGGACCAGGCTGAATCAGAAATGGAACCGAAGAAAGGCCGCCGCTTTCTAATCATCGCAGCGGTCTAGTTTATTTATTCCCCACAGGTGTTCAGAGGCAGCTTGAGGCGCGCGCGCTGGAACCAACGCGCACTTCACTGAGGAAGTTTCAGAGCACGCAGGTTAATTCTTAGGCTCCTCAGATTTAGTCAGAGTGTTACCTCGTCGGGTTTCGCCCGGTTTCTCGTCCGCTACCTCCGTCGGAAGTAGTCAGAAGCAGTCTAATTTCGCAGCAAGTTTGAGAAGGAGAAGTTTGCTCAAGTAACAGTTGGTGGCGCCTCTTCCCTATTTTTTCGGCTTCAGCTGGTGAAAGCAACTCGTCGATGGATATCTAGTGCTGCCAGAACCTGAAGGATGAAAGAAGACATAAGCTAAGTCACAAAAGAAAAATGATAGAATTACTCTGAATAAAATGTAAATAATGTTGTATATAGTTATAGACTAGACAGTACTTACCAGAAAAAATAGATAAAACGGCAATACCCTGCTAAGAAGGAAAAGGTCGTTAAAAACTCTCAAAAAAGGAATTCCTGGACAGTTAAGAAAAGACGTTAAAATACATGTTAGAAAATAGATACTATTAAGAAGAGTCCCTACAGAGATAAAGGCATACACACTCAAGTAAGTGAATTAGATTACCTAAAGAGCAAGAGAGTTCAAGGGGTAAATAGGAAATAAATACATAAGTGATATCTTGTTGACAGGTAAATTCCTGAGGTGCCTTTTCAAGAAAAAGAAAGAAAGATAGTAACCAGAATAATAGAAGAGAGGCACAGTGCTTGGAGCTAAGGGTAGGTAAAGAACAAGGGAGCGGAATAGTATATAGAATTCAGTTAAGTGTAAGAGATTATAACTTAATGCTTGATTTTTAGATTCTCTCAGTTGACACGCAGTCTGCAGATTGAACGAAGAAGTAGACGAAAGAGAGAAGACAAGTTTCAGGACCAGTCTCTTCTTGTTTATTATTTTATCCACTCCCCCTTCCCCCTTGGGGGTAGATTTGTGGGTCTAGAAATTAAACTGGACCGCAGAAATATCCTTGAAGGGGAGTTGGGAATCAGCGTCTCTGTTCCTGTGCAAGATAACTGAAAGAAAACTCTTGAACCCTTGACATTTATTGAGATGTGACTTAATAAATTACACCGTTAATTGATCACACACCTGGTGTCGCAGATGTGGTGAAAGTAACACCAACTCAGTGCGGGATGAGGGTCTTCAGCTTTAAGAATAGCCACCACTAGCCATATTTATTATTTACCCACCATCACATAAAAACAGTGTTAGATATTTTCAGAGGAAAATTATTGCCAGCTTCATCATTCAATCACTGTATTGCATCAAAGCTTACCCATGTCCACTTCCAGTTCGTAGTTGGAGTCAACTTCATTTTGAAACTTTTACCAGCTCACCATTGTTCTGATTAATTCAATTTAACATTGCTTTCATATTTTCTCTATTGTCTCTCTTCTTGTTTAGTAGTTTAATCTGGTGACTGTCTCAATTTTTTTCAAAGCTTGCATATAATGGCATTAACTAATTTTTTCATTTCAATTTAGTTAGTTCCTTGCGATGAATAGTCTTTATCCTACAGTTTGAGTCCGCCTAGGAGGGAGTGGGACCTCGCTTTTGATGCCTTCACTGTTAGTGCGCTCTCATGCTTCTACTACCATCACCATGGCACCTTGGGAAACCATGCAGCCCACACTTCGTCTAATCAGGCAGGAGAACTGTGGTTGACTGATTGTTGAACTGCAATCTATGTACAATGTAAATTAATGCCCCCACAAGCATTTTGGGGTTAAAGTTACAGACACAGAATAGGAGGAGAGAGTAGTGGGACAAGGGAGGGTACTGCATACTATTTTGCTGTTACGCTATTCGTAGATTTTAAAAACCTGGTGCAGCAAAGGCAGTAGTGCAAAGTAATACAGTAACACCCCAAAAACAATTTAAATAAATCATCATAATGTAAAACTATAAAAAATATATTCCCCTAACAATATAAACTAACTAAATGTCCCCAACCCATGTTCCATAAGTATAGTGTCCAACAAAAGACCAAAAATAGAATTGTCCAATGTCCTTAAAGAAACAAATCCAAAAATGCCCAACTCCCATATTCCCACCCTCCCCAACCAAAAGCACCAAGAACCACCCACCCAAAAAATGGATTTAAAAAAGGGGCAGAAGAAGGCACTAAGTTGTAATGGCGTACGACGAGCTTCTTAATATTGTTCATTTGCCTCTCCAATTGCTCTATCCTTTCCTCCTGCCTGGCTTGCATACAGGCAAGTCTCTGCGTTATGCGGCGCTGAAATGTTCAGAAATAGAGGGGAGCAGCAGTGGTCGCATGGCGGCGGGCGGCTGCCATTGGACCATGGTAAAGTTGTAGTGGAGGCACTGGGAACTGAATGGGGCCCGGGGCAACTGCAGCTGCTTGCTACCTCCTCCAGGACCACCAGTCGCTTATATTTGACCCTGATTGCCTCCAGTTTCCTCTGCTGGGGCCAGGCTGCTATCTCCTGCCTTTTAGGGTGAGTCAGATCAGCAGGAGTAGCTATTTCAAGATAGAAAAAAGACAAATTGTAAACTATGCACTTAGCAAAACACATACAAGTTTATAGTGGCACAGTAGCAGTACATTTGCTGACACACTGTCCTCATATCCTCAGGCCATTCGATTTTTTTAATGTGATTAGGGTTTCAGGCATTATGAACTACATGGAGTACACAAGTATTCTCCTCCCTCTTGTTGAGCCATATTAATGGAGGCATGATAGCTCAGTTGGCGCCCTGGGTATATTTGCATTACTTTGCTACTGCCTGCAAGTGGGGCAGCTGTACCAAAAAATTATCTTATTCCTCATGGCCATGCTCTGTTAAATGCCTTTCAATTTCACCCTGACTACAAGGCAGATGAACAATTTCTATGAATGATACATGCCACGTGATGCACTGTAACAACAATCATCCAGACAGACATCCTCTTGTCTGCCTACCGTAGCATGTAGGCAATAGGAAAAGCAATGCTCTACAGTACAGGGAAAGGATTAGGAAACAGGATATTGTATTTGGCACGTTCTTCACAAAATGTCCCATCTGCAAAGGCACTTACTCATAGTCCCCCTTTAGTTCCTGGCCTGACTCTCCGTCACCACCACACTTTGACAATACATTTTTCATACAAACTAGATTTGCTTGAGGTAAGGAAAATGATTAACTTTCTCTACTACGGGTAAGTTAGAGGGATTAGACAAGGTAGATAGATGTTTCGCTGATCATCTGCATTAAGTGCCTATTGCCTAAGCTTTTGCCAGTAGTGAGTGACTTTGTTTGGCAATTGTGCAAGGCTAAAATTTGAACAGACGTAATCCGTTATGGAAGCCATAATAAAATGTATCACTTGGCCAGAGGAATGTAGTGCATGGAAAGGATGGTTTTTTCAAATTTTACGGAAGGCTGGGACAGAAGGAACTTAGGAAAGGAGTTTGTACTAGGAAGTGACTGAGTGGACATCAGGTCAAAAATTAACTTACTGGGAGTGAAGAGAAAAGACTCCTACAGCATGTTTTTTAAACTTTTTAGTTAGGGGTTATTCATGCCTGGGAATACAGTCACATATGCACCACACAAACAAGCACTTACTTTTGCAAATAAGAAATCAACAAGTGTATTTACACTGCAGTATCATTTTCTACAGCTATCATTTAAAGACGCTTGAGGAACAATCACAATAGCACACTTTCAGACACACAAGACCATTGGACACATTTTGTTACTGTTCTGTACACTATTGTACTGTAGGAGATACACTATATATTAAGTGATCTGGATGTCACTTAGTAATTACCTATCAAAGCCTCCCACTTGACGGCTATTTCTTTACTCTTTAAGGCTAGATCTTCTCCACTGGGTTATTATTATACTCTCTGAGACATGATAAATACAACAATACGACTTTATCAAAACATTTTGAATAATTTTTTAAGTGATTTCATTATTTATATCAAAAACATTAAAAACCATACATATTATTGATACTTTTTTCAATTTTTCTTTATCTTGACATCGATATTATACCGTTTATACATTGGCAAATATCATAAACATTTTTGCATGCAAAGTGCAATTTTCTCGACGGCGTGGCGATTGTACCGGAGGCAGAGCACCCGATTAAAGTACTGGCAGTGATCATTAAATGACTGAGGACTGGAATATTAGGATAATCTTGTGACCGCATTCACGCACAGTGAAAATATGTCAGAGTCGATATGACCTTATACCCTATGATATAGAAAGAAATATACAAACAGGGATTGGTGACACCCCATACCTAGTGAGATGACATGATTGATAACTACCTGGCTATCAATATTCATTTAGATTGAGACGGTGCAATGGGACCTCTCTGATATCAGTGTATAAGGTTTATACACCTTACTGATGCTACACCTACATCAGTGATTCATCGAGCAGTGGTGCTTTTAGGAGATTCCTTATATTGCATCCTTCTATAGCCCTACCACTCACTTAAAGTTTGCCAAATCGTGACAGTCCTGAAGAAGGTGGTTATAATGTGGCTAATACCACCGAAAACGTGCGTCGACCTGTCTGTGTTTGCACCAAGCCCACAACACGGTCACAGAGACTTTCACATCTTTGTCCCTTTTTTGACCAATATGTGTATGTGTTCTTGGGTGGGTGATAGTGTGGATGGTATGGAAGAGTATCAGTGTGGATGCGAGAGGTAGTATGAGTATGTAATGAACTGTTAGGGGTTTCATTGAGAAAATTGTACTTTGCATGCAAAAATGTTTACAATATTTGCCCATTTATAAACAGTATAATGTCGATGTCAAAATAAAGAAAAATGGAAAAAAGTATCAACAATATGTATGGTTTTTAATGTTTTTGATATCAATAATAAAATAACTTTGAAAATTAATACAAATGTTTTGATAAAGTCATATTGCTGTATATATCATGTCTCAGAGAGTATATTAATAACCCAGTGGAGCACATCTAGCTTTAAAGAATAAATAAATAGAGGTCAAGTGGGAGGGTTTGTTAGGGTGTTTGGTTTGATAGTCCCCCTTTTCTTAAAACCTTAAATGTAACATTCAGAGGGGGGTTCCTTTTTTAGGAATGTCACTTAGTAATTAGCCATAAAAATTTGTCCAGTTGGATAGAGATGTTGTACAAAACAGTCAGCTGTTCTTCAATAAATACAGAGGCAGGATTCATTTCGATGCAATACTCATTTTGCAAACATTACATTGTAACAGGTTGCACTTGGATAATAAAATGTATGAAATTGTTGAAATTTGCTAAAAAAAAAAGAATTAAAAAAAACTATGAAATTAGAGAAATTTCAGCCTAACTATAACATCTCTTTAATTTTTTTGTTTTTAGCAAATTTCAACAATTTCATACTTTTTTTTCCCAGTGAATTTCGAAGTTTTAAAACAAATTCTATTTCCTAAATATAACCCCCCTGTAACCTTTGGAATAAAGGTCAGAAGGGAACAAAAGCCAGACGGGAGCAGAAAAGGGCAGAATAAAGGTTAGAAACAAGCAAAAAGAGCAGAAAGAGGAAAAAAAGGTGAGAAACGAGCAGAAATAGACAACATCAATGTTAAAATGAGCAGAAGGAGGCAAACTAAAGGTCAGAAACGAGCAGGAAGAGGCAAAATAAAGATCAGAAAAGAGTAGAAAGAGGCACAATAAAGGTCAGCAGAAAGAGGAAAAAAAGGTGAGAAACGAGCAGAAATAGACAACATCAATGTTAAAAATGAGCAGAAAGAGTCAGAATAAAGGTCCGAAATGGGCAGGCACACGCGAAATAAAGGTAAGCATTGAGCAGAAGAGGCAAAATAAAGGGCAGAAGGGAGCAGTAAGAGGCAGAATAAATGTCAGAAACCAGCAAAATGAGGCAAAATAGAGGTAAGAAACCAGCAGTAAGAGGCGGAATAAAGGTTAGAAATTAGCATAAAGAGGCAAAATAAAGGTCAGGAGCAAGCATAAAGAAGCAATGTAATGGGCAGAATGAACAGAAAGAGGCACAGTAGAAGTCAGAAATTACAAGCAAGAATAAAGTAGCAGGTTAAAGGTCAGGATTGAACAGAATGAAGCTAAATAATGGGGAGAGCTAGCACAAAGTGGCAAAATAGAGGTCAGGAGTGAGCAGAGAAGAGGCAGAAAAATTAGCAAAGGACGCTCAAAAAGCAAAGGCAACAGAGGGTAGTGGACTCCAGGCAATCTGGACAGGAGGACAGTCACAGGGGGAGCTGACATGAGGACCTGCTCCAGTGTGTTCTCCTAATTATTTTACCACTTACCCACTGACAGACCCACTCATGCACCCACTCACAGACCCCCTCACACACTGATGTACCAACTCACAGACCCACTCAGATACTCATACACCCACTGACAGATACAATCTGATACTTATGTGCCCACTCACAGATCCATTCAAGCACTCATTCACCCACTCATAGACCAGCTGAGAAACACAAACATTGACAGGCCAATTCAGAGCCCCACACACCCACTCACACACCCATGCAGCCACTCACAAACCCACTGAGAAACTCACATACCCACTAAGAAACACTCATACACAAACACATTCACTCAGACACTCATGCACCTAGTCATGGACCCACTCTGAGACTCGCTTACTCTCACAGACCCACTCAGTCATTCATTCACCCACTCAGAGACCCACTCAGATACTAATGTTCCCATTCACAGACCCAATCAGAGACTCACAAAACCACTCACAGACCCACTCAGACACACATGCACGCACTCACAGACCCACTCAGGCATCCAGTTACAGACCCACTCAGACACATGCACCCATTCACAAGCCCACTCAAACACTCACACACCCACTAACAGATCCACACAGGCACTCCTACACCCACTTACATAGCCATATACAGACCCATACAGTCACTCACATACCCACTCACAGACCCATACAGCCACACACCCACAAACCCATTCACACACCCACTCAGGGACCCATACAGACATTCACACACACTAACCCACCTATACAGCCACTCACACACCCAATCTCAAAGGTTACAGTTATACAGTTAGGAAATAAAATGTTGAAACATTTTGAAATTCACTGAAAAAACAAAGATTACAGGGACATAATATTTAGGAAATAGAATTAAATATCTGTAGACATTTACTGAAAAAAAACAAAGGTTACAGGGACATTATAGTTAGGCTCAGATTTTACTCTTAAAAACAGTGAAATTCAGCAGTTATAGTTACCAAAGCTAACTATAACTTATTTCCCCACAATGCACTGCTTATGACATCACATATGATCGGCGGAGGACTGGCGTGTAGAACCACAGACTTGGTGGTACTTTGGAGTAAGTGTGACTACAAGACCACGGTCCCACAAAGGTCCCGGGTTTAGAGAATTACTAGTAAACTCTTATAAATGTTCCCACTCGGAAATTAATCCAAAGTCGGCGATGTTCAGGTACAGTTTGACCAGACGAAATAAGGTAACATACCCCAAATAGGGTTTCAAGACCAGAGAACGGGGACCAGTACCCTGACAAAAGCCAGAACGACACTTTTGGGCGTGTATGATTGGCAGAAACATGTTGGTTTTTGCAGAAGGGCGATAGGGGCTCTTCACCTCCCCTAAATTTCCAGACCTCTTTGAGTTTTTAATCCTACCAAGGGGCCTCAAGAATGAAACAATATGATGGTATTCCCCTTAGGTAGTTTTATTAGTATATGTCTGCACTCTTTTGGTTCCATATAAGGAGAACACTCTTCTCTTTATTCTATATGTTTTGTGGATGTCTGATTTCTTGATATTTTCTGTAACCTCACCACTATTCTTCTTATGTACAAAAAAATGTGTGCTCCGTCCAGGGTGTTGGTCTGCACCTGGACGTATGATGCGGCCCTATGATGAAGCATGACACTGTAAAGTGTGTGAGGGCAGTATTAAGACATCTGTTGTCTTACTTGTTGTAGATCTCTTCCTCTTTTTTTCAATTGCCATTGAGTGTTGAGGCAAGTTGTCCCACACTTTTGAAATCTTTACTTTTAGTAGTAGTATTTTTGTTGATTTTAGTACTTCTCTGTGTAGTGAGTATACAATTCAGACAGGGGAGTCAGAGAAGGCACTTTCCCTAGTCTCTCTTTTTTTGTGATTATTATCACATATTAAATCCCTCATGACATGATGTCACTGATGTCATCATTGATGACATGTCAAATGACATCACTGATGGCATCATCCACAGAACCACTCAAATTCAAATAATCTTTATTCGGATATTAAAAATAACCATAAAAGATACATGTTATATTCGGACCATCATCCATTAAAAAATTCAACCCAATGTACACATATCTCATTAAAACAATAATAATAAAAGGCCCAACAATATAAACGTTAAAAACCGGGACAATTCAATTCATAGTTCTGTTCATTTAGCCATGTAGGGTTTCCCCCATCACATGGAAGGAGAAATCATAAAATACACGAATCTCACTGAAAACTTTTCTGTGCCAATTATTTATGTATCTTTCAGTCCTTCCACCCTTTGTTTTGACCATCATGATTAATCCTCTCCTCTGGTCTTTCTTAATTTGACTGCCAATCGTAAAAAATGTACTGTGCTAAATAGGGTGAAAGGGTCAGAGGCGAGTTTAAGAAATAAAAGGGCCGCTTTAGCCTGTCTTATATTAGAACGTCTTAAAATTGTTTTTAAAAACAGAGACCTTGGGTAAGCATATAAAGGGCAAATTAGGACGAAATGAAGGGTGTCTTGCGGAGATCTAAGATTGCAGCCGCAACACCCTTTTAGGCTTACATCATGTGCAAAACCCGCTGGAACCGACAGGATATGATGCAAAAGATTTAATCTAAATCTCGACATTAAAAATCTATCCTGTCTGTTGTACATGTTAAAGAGATAAAATTCCATACCCGGTGTTGCTTTAGTAAGCTGATATAACCTTACTGTAATTTTCCGCCCTTCTCTGTCCTCTCTAGCCCTAGCTAGGTGCTGCATAAAATGAGTCTTTATAACACCCTTGTCTCTGCTGGCCAGTGTACGAGGTTCATTAAAAAAGTTTTCGTGGCTCAGACTGGTCAAGACGTCCCTTACATATTTGAGCCAGGGAATTTGGGCCCCCTTATCCCCTCTCATGAAGTCCTCTAGGATTAATCTTCTTAGACTTGCCTCAGGGTTTGTCCAAATTTTTATCCAACAAATAATTGGTTTGAGGCAGGCCTTATCGCTAAGATAGGCAATACCCAGCTCCTCATGAGCAATGAAGGAGGGTATGCATTTTGGCACTTGCAGGAGCCTTTTTAAAAACGTATCTTCTTCCAGTTGGATTTTTCCCACATCTGTGAAACCCCACACCTCACTCCCATACAGGGTCTTTGCACAGCATACCGAACTATATAACTGTGCTATTTCATTCGGTGACCAACGACCCAATCTGGACGCATAGTTCATGATCGACCCCACAGCGCTAGGATGTTGGCTACATTTGTGCCTTACTAGTGGCTTGAAATTAAGATCTTTATCAAAAACAATCCCCAGGTAGTTAAAAGATTTTACTTTTTCGAGTTTGTGGTCTCCTATTGTGAAACTGCAGTTCGTGGATGGCGTTTTGCCCACTTCCATAATATATGATTTAGAGAGGTTGGGCACTAAATCTAAGTCCGCCATAAAACTGACAAATCCACTAATAAGGACCTGTAAACTCCTTCCTGTGCGCGCCAAGAGGACCGCATCATCTGCATATAGGAGGACTGGTATATTTCTCCTCCCAATGCAGGGACAATCTGCCTCCAGTGCTCCCAGCGCCTTATCTAACCTATTTATATAGAGCGTGAACAGGAAGGGCGCTAGGATACAGCCTTGCCTCACCCCACCCCGGCACCGGAAGTCTTCCGTGAGGTCACCATCGTCAGTGAATCTTACCCGTGCCGTTGTGTTGTGATGTAGCATTTATAAGACTTGTATCAGTCCTGGTTCGACACCTATGGCTCCCAGGATTTCCCACAACTTTCTTCTGTTGACGCAGTCGAAAGCTGCTGAGAGGTCCATAAATGCCAAATACACGGTGCCTTCCCTAGCCAGAGTGTATTTGGCCACCAAGTGATAAAGATTCAGACACTGATCTGTCGTAGAACGCCCATTACGAAACCCGTATTGGACGTCAGTGATAATATTATTTTCCTCGGCCCAGTCCAATAAGCGATTTAAAATTACTCTCCCCATAACTTTCGCCGTATCATCTATAAGGGAAATTGGGTGATAGCATTGCGGGTCATTTCTATTTCCCTTTTTAAAAATTGGCACGATGACAGCACTGGACCAAGATCTTGGCATGTCCACCTCACTAGCTGCGTTAAATACCCTGGTCAATATGGGAGCCCAAAGGTCAGCTTGACTTTTAAGTAAATCAGGGGGGATCCCGTCAGGCCCTGGCGCCTTTCTCAATACCAAGCCATCTATTCCCAACTTTACTTCAGCTACCATAAAAGATATCCAGTCACCAGCGGGGAGTCCTGTATCTAAAGTTAGCTGCGCCTCTTGATTGCCCCGATTATATAGATTTGTAAAATGCGCTACCCATGCTTCTGGCAAAATATGGGGTTTTAGGAGACAAGGGTACCCCGATATGTGAACCTGGGGTGATAATGAAGAGTTATCAGCCAGCCCCAACAGCTGCAGGACGTCTCTGACTGCTCGGCCTCAGGCTCCCATTCACTGCCCTGTCGCCCCTCTAAAGAAAATTATATTCTCCAGGCGGATCTATGTACTGCCAAGCTGCTTCTTTTCAAATCATTGACCTTTGAAGCCCCTGCCTCCCACTTTGGAGACTCTAGGAACTTTACGGGCAGTTTAACTTCAAAATACATGCTCACCACTGTCCTGAAGATGAACCCCAATAATTGGGTTTGAAACGCCGTCGACCACCCCACAACATGAATTCCTTATAAGTTGTAAAGATCAATTATGGAATTCAACTACTATATTGTTGTCAATGCGATGTCTTTTTAAACTACTATCACTATTTCACACCACGCTTTCTTATTATGTGAGCATTCTAAAATTGACTTTGTTTAAATAAATACCTGTTTTCTTTTCACCTACATGACCCTTTATGTACTTTGTCTCCTGCTCCCTACGGAATTGATTTCACTTCTCTTAAAAAACAAGTGACCCTGCTGGGGTCACCTTTTCTATCGGACCCTTTTGGGCCATACTTGAACCATTGTTCTTAACTCTTCTGGCAAAATATGGGACGCCACTTGTGGTTTATTAGGGGCTTGAAAACATGGGTCATTTATTACCCGACAGAAGCTGTTCATATCGTGGCGCTCCGCAGCCTCTCTTAGTGACTCCCAGGCCTGGGATTGAAGAGAGATTTTCCGCGAATTGATTGCCTTTTTGTACCGACTCCTACAGGCAGCAATCATACCTCTGTCTTTTGGGATTGTCTTAAGTGCCTGCTTCAGGTTCCTGTGAGCCCTTGAGCATTCCTTGTCGAACCATCTGGGGCAGAGGTCGACCTGCATATTCGTTTTACTCCTCAAAAGGCTATCAATGTGGCGGGCAGTACCCTCAAACGCTGCGATCAGATCGCTCCCCTCTACCGTGATGTCCAGACACCTCCAAGTCTGGCTGTCACTATTTGCAAGGAGCGCTCTGTGGAGTGCTATCCCATCAATCTTACTCCATTTAATTCTCCTACCCTGGTCCTTTGCCTTATACTCGCCCACGGTGCCTCTTTTATCCGCTTTGGTGGAAAAGTCAACAGCGCTTATTGTCAATTCCAACGGGGTTATGGTCACTAAAAGCGCTAGGTACTATCCTAAAATGGCTAACCCTACCAATTAATACGTTTGAAACAAAGATATAATCGATAATTGAATCACATCCCTGTCCCTTAAAGGAGGGAGTTATTGTGTTGGGTGACCCTCCATCGATCAGATCAATCGTATGAGTTAAGGCAAAGTTTCCCAAGATTGTGCCTAGTGCCATGCCCTCACTAGAGTGCTCTGTGTGCCATCCCTTTATGGAGGGGCAAGCATCCCAGATTCCTCCTTCCCATTTCAGATAGGGGCACTGATGACTGTTAAAATCCCCCATAAGGATCAACTTGGTACTTGAGTCCCCTGAGTCGTGTAACACCGTCAATCTCTCCTCCAACTCGGCCAAGTTTGACATGGATTGTCCCGCGTTATAAAAGTTATAAAAATAAGCTTTGAGCCCTTTATAGAATGTCTTATGCCCTGGAGACAGCCAGAATCCCACCCCAAATCTTGCCAGCTCCCTTGCAACGTCAATGCCACATACGTTGATAATCCACCCTTTGCTCGGCCCATTGATGATTTACGGGCCGGTGCAAAAAACTATTTATATCCCTCCAAGAATGACGCACTGTTATTTGTCACCCAAGTTTCCTGGAGACAGATAACTTTGTACTTTCTAATAAAATCTTGCCATTCTATGTTAGGGATTTTAGTTGCGAGTCCTGCAATATTCCAGGAAATCAGCCTCAGCTCCGTGGGTGTTAAATCAAGGCCACTGGTCCCTCCCCTTGTCTTCCTTGGAGGGAGGCTCGTCTCTGGGCAGGTTACTTTAAGTGAAGTGTCTTCCACATCCCTCACCAACCCTACGGGTGTACCAACTTTTAATTCCTGATCATGTGCCTCTGGTGGGTTTGTGTCTCCAGAGTTCCACTTGGTGTCTAATTCTCTCTCGACCTCAACACTCCCCGTTCTCACCAGTCAATCTTGTTCGTCCAGGGCAGAAATGCTCGAGAGAGAGGTGCGAATCTATTTGGTGGTAAGCGAGTAATATCCACCCTGCCTTTCTTAGTAATCCATGGACTTTGCAAACTCTGACCAAACTCAAGGGCGCTATCCCTGTAAAAAAAATAAAGTGGAAGCATCCTTATGCAAGACCCACTCTCGCCCTCCCCATGCCGGTTATCAAGCAGGTCTTTAACTAACTCGGGGTGTCTAAAATTTACGATGACACAGTCACCTGCAAATTTTTTCTCGCTTCCCCAATCCAAGCCACCCTCCTAGCCATAAGGATGTGTCTATGCTGGAATCTCCTTACTGATGTATTATTGTAAATCCAGTGTGAGGCCTTATTTATCAGTGTACTAACCGATTCTTCACTGTCATTACTTATTCCTGGTACGCCTACTAGCACTATTGAATAAGGGCAGGAGGCCGGGGGTAGATCTAATGTCTGGAGACCTGGCGTGCTCTGGGTACAATCCATAGTATTGTTCTTAAAGGTCTTCTTGGGCTCCGTTTGTCCCGAGCGGCGATCCCTGGGCACATGTGGGATTCGTAGATTACCTGGGGCCTTACAGCAAACATCCTTATTAAGGGACTTTTCAGGCTCCAGGGTTATCTCTCTATACTCACTGTGGTCGTTATCAATATTAATTACATCCTTTTCCCTGCAGTCAACCGCTACAGTCCCGTCCACCCTCCCCTGTGCGATGTTCCCAATTGGCTGTCCCCTGTTATGATCAGCTAAACTGCTTATTATCCCTTCCATATTCGAGATTTTAGTCATTACTGGCCCCAGGTATTGAAGGAAAAGCTGTTCCATTTTGTTTTCCAACGATAGGATGATTTCTTGAAGCCCATCCGTCCCTCTTGCACTATGACAAGTTGGGCAGCCTATATTCTCAGGGTTCTTACTAGTGCCTTTGATGGACTTTACTGGCCCTTTTCTACTAGGTTTACTGGCACGAGTAGATCGTTGCGATCCACCCGACTCTGGAAACCCCGCTAAAACTTGCGATTTTTTGGAGCGTGTAACCACTTCTCTACTAGGGCTCCGTATTAGGTCAACATCCATTATTACTGCTTGGGCACTAGACACCCCCCTTGAGTCATCCCCTTGTGCTATTCTCTGTTGGGTAACCATCTGGATATCGCCTGTACTGTGCGTTCCCTTCGTTGCATTTAAATTACCAGTAGACAGCCCAGTTGGACCTGCTGTCTTGGGGTCCCCCTGTAGGCTTAGATCAACTGTTGTCGGTCCGTTGGTAGTGTCAGGTTGAGTCGTATGGGCTAGAGTGGGTTGGGTTGAATGCACCCCTCCACAAGGCGTTAAGCAAGAGGCTATATTGCCCAAAGAGGATCGCTTCCTAGCTATTAGAGAATCCAATGATAATCTCTGTTCGGTCAGTTGGATCTCATTTGCTAGAAGCGATTCAGCTCTTATGATAAAGGCATCAAGAGTCCCTTTTACCCCTCCCTCCACCCTCGACTGAGAGTTCTTAGGTTTAACCATAATCAGGTAAATCGGTGCTAGATGTCCCTCACGTGAACCCCGCCCTTTTATATGCACAAAAACTGGGGAGATAGCGGTGCCAAAAACAGATCAGGCTTTACACAAAACCACAGCTTGTAAACAATCTACCCCAATGCAATATACATTATACCGGGGGAGACATAAATGCGGCATATGTTAGAGTCACCTGAGTTACAGCACGAGATGTATGGCCACTAGCATTCAGGCATAAACATAGGAGTGTTCAACATGCGAATACGGCCATAGGCAGATGAACGGGACGTGGCCCAGTCCGGCCTCCTCTGGCCTCTGACGGCCACAGACGGCCCGCCCTTCGCCCGGGCTTAGCCCGGCGCCACCCGCGCGCGTCCCGCGAGGCTGGCTCCCGGCCTTAAAGATATACGCCTTGTAATCAGAGGGAGTGGCCGCAGCAGATGCTTGTGCCCGGCAGAGTCCTGGGGCTTGTAGTGCGTGCTCTGGATCAGGCTGGTTAGTAGGTAGCTGGCAATAATCCTCTGGCGATGCGTCTCCCGCGAAGCTAGAGGCGCGAGCAGTAGAAATAGCCCCCGCTGGTTGGGGGGAGTGTCCGCAGCTGATGCTTGTGCCCCGCAGAGTCCTGGGGCTTGTAGTGCGTGCTCTGGATCAGGCTGGCGAGTAGGTAACTGGCAATAATCCTCTGGCGAAGCGTCTCAAATACCCACTCACACCCCATACAACCTCTGTAGGAAAGTAGGATCTACTTCTATGGTTACCCCTATTTGTGTCTGATGCTAAGTTGTATTATAGCTAGTCTGACTGTGATCCTCCTCATCAGGACCCTAGTCTATCTGCTTTCTCCCTAAATGGATGTGTTGAGTACTTAGGGACACTTCTGATTGGATAATGGTGTACCCTTATCAGTCCCCAATATATGGTACTAAGGTACACAGGGCATAGGTACCCCATAGGTCTCCCATGGGCTTAAGCATGCATTATGTCACCCTTGGGAGACCATGTAAAATGGACCTACAGGCCTGCCATTGCAGACTCTGAACGTTGGTGCATGCACCACTTACTGAAGATATAGGTTTTCTATATCTAAGGGTCACTGCACTTAAAACCTATAAGTCACCCCTATAGCATGCCTTTGTCATCAAAGAGCTGCATGGAAACTGCAAGGTACAAATTAGTGCGTTATGGTTTTCCCCCAGTCTTTGATTATCCTAATGTTGCAAAAAGTGTTAATTTGGATAGAAATCCATTCTTATTATTAAAGAGATCCCCCAACCATGATATTACGTTTTAAATTCTGAGTTTGTGTTTCTCCAGACCAATCACTATTAAACTACGCAGCCTGCTAGTTGGGTTGTCATGTGACTCCTACACCTTGTAGTCCTTAGTCTTATATAACATTTTCTATACAGTGATTTAAAAAATTTATAAATGATTATCTCTGTGTAATGTGTAGGATGTAAAGTGCTCTGACACCCTACACTGGTATGAGCGGCGCTGTAAATCAAATTAAATGCATCTGGGACCGAGTGTTGTTATGGAGACTTGAGGGGCACTGTTAAAGGTGGTAGTGAGGCAGTCTAAGGTGGAGGTGGTCAATGTGGGGCACCAACAAACATTGTTGCACAGGGCACCACCAGCACTAAAACCGGCCATGCCCTTGAGGCCAGTCGGCCTCACCCATTGTTAACTCCATTGGCCTTGGTTCAGCAATAGTAGCTGCAACTCACTAGAGATCTGCAATGCAGGATTTGCACGCAAACCAAACTAAGTTTGCAAACTTCACAGTCTCTCTGCTTTATGCACAAACACTTTTAAAATGTGCTGCCTGCTGTTGGGCCACTGGAATTATAAAACAATGGGGGACAAAATTATGCAGCAATGTTGACTAAATTATGCAGCAAAAAAAGGCTGCATCGTAATACAATATACTTTCTGATACTTTATTTTGACATTTTTACACATGCTAATAGTCTGTGCAAAGATGTTGCCTCATTAGTACCAGTGTAGCATAAAAATGCAGCAGTGAGAAAGGTGATCAGTAAACCTTTGCAAAGGGCCGTCCACTTTGCAGCAACACAAGTCACATTTTTTGTAACTTTTTATCCGTTTGAGCTACAAACAATTTATTAGTTAAAACTGTAAGATTATGCAGCGGGTGATGAATTATGAGGCAAATATGGCAGAGCCATAATTATATAGAAAACATTTGCAAACTAGGATATTTTGCCATTCATGTTTGAACTGCTCTTGTGGAAAAGGGTAGGAGAAGTGCTGATGACAGAAACTCCATGGCTCGGAGACAAATGGCTTGTGATTCCACTTTTAAGCGTATTTGGGACATTCTGTGATTGGAATCATATCCCACTTTGTGAATGTATTTAAATGTCAAAAACTCATAATAAACCTTAAATAATCATGTGTATCCATTGGTTGAATTAAATAACATATTAAGCTGCAACTGGTCAGTGAAATTTCAACTAATACTAAAAATTGGGATGTTTTGCACATTCTGGTGACACCTCTGACTCCGCCCACAGACCCAAAACTCGGGTTACTCCCGCCCTCTGATTCTCCACCCACAGTTACCCTACTGGACCTAGGGGAAGCTTTGGCTGCAGCAGGTTGTAAGTAAATAGGTCTACCTTGGTGGGGGGCCCTGGTAGTGACGGTGGCCACTCCCAAGGCTGTGGAGGAGTTACAGGGCGATCCAGGGTCTGCACATACCAAGGGGTACATCATGCAGCAGCACCCCGGGGTGCTAAGCCAGGATACCCAGGGATGTTTTAGCGTTGTCCCCTGGAAGAACGACGGCGCCCCGTTAGCCGACAGGCGGTTGTGGGTCTGAGTAACCGGGGGCTGCCATGTATGCTCCGCCCACCCCTCACGGGGCAGGGGGCGTGTGAAGCAAGTGGACTGGGGGTCCACGGATGGGAGGGGTGGCCCCTCTCATTAGTTGGTATACACCATCTGGCGTTGCCATGGTGACTCTAGGCTTATCAGATGGGCAGGCGGCATAGGAGCTGGCCTGCCCTGGGATCGCCCGTAAGATAACCCACCATGTTTGCATATTGTTTATGCTAATAAACCTGCAGCAATATTTCTCCACTTACAATAGTGTCGTGTGGTTTATTTATGTACTTATGTGTTTTGTGACAACTGTTGCCGATATTGGCACTATGTAAGGCTGCCCGGGGGGGGGTTGCGCAACGGCTCCCCCCCTAAGAGGGCGGCCGCCTTAGTGCCACAGGAAAGCACAGGGATGGGAGGTCTAGTCCCTGGGTCGCACCAGGGGAGACCCCTGCAGATGGCTGTTTCCGGCGTGGAGGAGACAGGGGTATTTATACTGTCTCCGCCCCCTCCTCGCCCTCTTGTCCTCTCGTTCGCCTTGCTCGCCCCTCCGCTTACCCAGCGTCCGGAGGTACAAAGGGGGGGTTAGGTCTTCTAACAATGTTACTTTGTGTTGCAGGAGGAGTTACAGGGCGATCCAGGGTCTGCACATACCAAGGGGTACATCATGCAGCAGCACCGCGGGGTGCTAAGCCAGGATACCCAGGGATGTTTTAGCGTTGTCCCCTGGAAGAACGACGGCGCCCCGTTAGCCGACAGGCGGTTGTGGGTCTGAGCAACCGGGGGCTGCCATGTATGCTCCGCCCACCCCTCACGGGGCAGGGGGCGTGTGAAGCAAGGGGACGGGGGTCCACGGATGGGAGGGGTGGCCCCTCCCATTAGTTGGTATACACCATCTGGCATTGTCATGGTGACTCTAGGCTTATCAGACGGGCAGGCGGCATAGGGGCTGGCCTGCCCTGGGATCGCCCGTAAGATAACCCACCATGTTTGCATATTGTTTATGCTAATAAACCTGCAGCAATATTTCTCCACTTACAATAGTGTTGTGTGGTTTATTTATGTACTTATGTGTTTTGTGACAACTGTTGCCGATATTGGCACTATACAGTATTCCCTCACTCAGGCAGAAGAGGCACCATAGGGGCAGAGATTTAACCAGCTCCACTTGCAGAGAAAAGAGGAAAAGCCAGTGCGGGCTTTATTCACACACACTCTCCTTCGATCCCTCTCCCCTTTTCTCTACCGCTCCCTCTCTCCTCTAGTCCCTCATGAGCGTCTTTTATACACAGCACCAGTGCATTGGATAAAAGTGCATGCATACTAGATGTGGGGAAGTGGTCGCATCCATATGGGAAATAGCCACGAAGATAGGGGTTGCTCAGAACGCTGCTGGTTGAAACGTTTACGTGGTTGGGGTTTGTTGATATAGGTTTAGAAGGTGGTTCGTTGTGGGAGAATTAATGGCGATCTTTAACGTTTTCACCTGCATACAATACACCAAACTAGAATAAGATTCCTAGAGCGCACAGCTGCCCAGCCAGGCGTCCGGGCGCTAGAGTCAAGGAGGGACCGTTCATCAGCCTTCTTTACTAACCAGCCACGTCTAATGAGGTAGTTATGTGGAAGTGCACAGCAACACTTAAAGGCGTGAAAGCCCATGAACGCAGCAGAAAAGGAAGGTCGGAGAGTTAATGTGAGGGGGGGGGCGGGGGTTATTAGGACATCGCCTTCGCTGGGCTACATTATTGGACGAGTCCGTACTGGGTGGGGGCACTGCAAACGAGAGCGATGCGGAATTAGGACATCGCCGTCGCTGGGTTACACTATTGGACGAGTCCATGCTGGGGGCACTTCAGATGAGGGATGGGGGTGGGGGGGATTAAGGACATCACCGTCGCTGGGTTACACTCACTATTGGACGAGTCCATGCTGGGGTCCTTCGGGGGCACTTCAGACGAGGGATGGGGGTGGGGGGGAGAGGGGGTAGATAAGGACATCTCTGTCGCTGGGTTACACTATTGGACGAGTCATGCTGGGGGCACTTCAGACGAGTCTATGCTGGGGAAGGGGCGGAACGGAGAGTGTTGTTGTTCGGGCGGGAGGTGGATGTGCACGCTTTGGGCCTGCTTGCGGCTGCCTTGGAGGTCCGTCTGGGCGCAAGCCCCTTCTGCTTCCCATTATGACGCACTGGCAGCGCTGAAGACAGCATGTATGAGTTACTTTAGGAGACCACAGGGGGCTGCAATGGCCAGCGATTCCTCCTCTAATCAAAGCCAGCTCTGCGCCGAGGAAAGCCTGCAAGACGGCCCGCCGCGTCCAATGAAGCCTCCAGTGTTTTTTTTCTCTGCTTCCCGAACACTCTCCCCAGGAGCTTTCGCCAAGTTACTGACGTTGGAGAGAAAGTGTATGTGTGTGTGTGGTGGTGGTGGTGGGGGAGGGGAGTCATAGACCCCGAGAAAAGGGCACATGCAGCCCCATTAAAGGTCAAACAGATTAGGGGTTCGGGACTGGAGTACCTATCCTGCAGCAAATTACATCTCAG
Organism: Triturus cristatus; assembly: GCF_964204655.1. Lineage (NCBI taxonomy): Eukaryota > Metazoa > Chordata > Amphibia > Caudata > Salamandridae > Triturus > Triturus cristatus. The sequence goes on from NC_140583.1 coordinate 762,734,481, forward strand.
TGCTGATAGGTGGCGGGTTGGTAGATCTCAGTTTTCTTTTTATCACAGTGGTGGGTGGTCCTTCTTCAGTTATGAACCGCAGGCACTAGAAGCCAGTGCTTGAAATGGAAAAATAGAAGTGCAGGTACTCTGTGCCAGAGTACCTGCTTGTTTCTGAGAGGTGCCGGTACTCTCCAATTAAAAGTTTTACATTTCTCTTGAGAAGTGTCGGTAGTCTCCCCCTCAAAATAAAAAAGTGCCAGTACTCCGTACCGGACAGTACCGGCCCATTTAAAGCACTGCCATAATCCTTGTTTTCAGTGTGAGGGGACAACGAATGAATGGGTATGGAGGCTATGCCATTTCATCGGTGGAGTAACCTTACCTGCATTGCCGCTGGCACACCAGTGTGTTCAAGCACGGCACCACCAAGATGACCTCCTCCAGCACCTGTGCATCTCCCCACCTGTGTGCCGACGGTACCTGCATCCCTATGGGCAGGGTACCACCGGAATCACCCTGTTACCCCTGACTGCCCTGGCATCACACACTGTCACGGGTGGAATCTTTGTTTCTTCTACTATTTTTCCTAGTTTGAGTCCCTTGTATCAAACAGATGATGACGCCATTTCTCGCTTCCTCGCCACCAAGTGCCACGCGAAGACATTTCTGGCATGGATTTATAAATAAACAATAGAATGCATAAACCCTTATCTATAAAATAAAAAGGTGCATGCCAACGTCCTTAACGCTACCTATTGTGCAGCATTCTTCCGCAAGCCTGGTCTCATGCAAATAAATACAGGGAAATAAAAATTAAACACTTCCATATGCGTCACTTCTGAGGCCTGCCAAGAGCTCTATATCCTTCCGTCTAAATGCATGCACACCGGAGACAGCGAAGCAGACACGATACGCTCTGAGGGACCCCTGCAGAACCAGGGTCCGTTCCCGGGATGTTTCAAATCAAAAGCGCGCCAAAGATTGTAACAGGCCCTGAACGCCACGCTGAGGCGAGGTATTCAGAACATATATTGAAAATAATCACCAAAGAATGTTCGAGGCGTGCGTGTGAGCTGCAGATCAGCGGGCTCGGAAGTGACCCCAGAATCAACTGTGGTGGTTTTAACAATTACTGTCATTTGATGACCTCTTGCATAAAACATGAGGGTGAATGTTTCTGTGAAGTCGTTTAGCAAGAACAGGATGTACACTCACATTTTTGTTCTGAGAATTTACCCTTTAGGGTAACAAACCATATAAGTTTATTGGTGTGCAAAACAATATGTGAAAAAAAATGTAAAGGGAATAGCTTCTTTGCCAAAAGAAACACTGCTGATCATGGTTTTTGAATGCCCCGTGATGGCGACTTGTTCACCAGGGACTTCAAATGTGTCCATTTCAAATATAGACTGCATTTTGTATTTTTTATTGTGCTTGCTCACTTGTCTTTTAACACAAAAGTTATGAAATCAAGTGGGGCCAGGCTCAATTTGTCAAATGTTGCCATGTTATGGCCCGATCAATACAGTGGCCTTGTTATGTGGAAAAAGGCATACATTATTATTTTCACTATAATAGTGTGATCTTTGTGTTCTCCAATGGAAGTGAAATTCACTAAATACTTAATAGTTCCCAGGATAATACCTTCCAAAAAAGAAAAAAGAAAGTTGCTGTTCAGCTTTGTCCAGAATGGTGTAAATGGCTACCTTGGCAAATGCAGTTCAGACATGTTCAGCGAAATAGAAGTTATCTCACTTAGCTTTCTTTCTAATGAGAAAATCCGCTTTTCCGGTCTCGCTCTATAAATATTTCTCTGTCTTTCCCTCTTTTGCTGACCTTAGCTCCTTCTCCCGCTCAGAGTTTTGTGATGTTGTGGGTCAGCTCTCAACAAGTAGGCTTTAGTGCTAGTGGAACCCGGTGCGACAATCTATTTTTGCTCCCCCCATGACCTCCTCCTCATATTTCCTCACTACCACCCCTCAAAGGGCCCCTTATCTCTCCATAGACCCTCTCTCACATCCATTTTATTTGTTTTAAAGCGCTGGTAAAGTCTGCCTTTACTAATCTACTAAGCTGTCCACTTTAAATACAGATCTGTTCCTCGCAGCAGGCATAATAACCCTCTGTGCTACTTTATGGCAAGTCAAAACTGTCACTAGACACAACTCCGATCTCTCTCTTTAGCAGGAACATTCATCACAAGAGTTATCTTGACATTTTTATTGCTGCCTGAAAGCTGGATGCGCAAGGAAATCTGCAGCAGGTGCTTTAAAATTTAAAGCCATTGCTAAACCCAGTGCCCCCACATGAGGTCAGCGCCCAGTGTAGGCGCACCGTCGCACTGCCCTAAAGCCGGCGCTGAGTAGTAGTTTTGGTGCAGGCTCTGAGGGCAGAAGAACACCTCTCCACCAACTTGAGCAGAGAGTGTAGGGTACCAGGAGAGAGCAAATGTTCATGGGAGACATCCCTGATGTCTGTAGCGTAGCAGTCTGAAAGCAAATCTTGTCTTTGAGAATGGGAAGGCACAACTGAATAGGCCATGTACAGAGTTAAAATGTAATTCTAAGTGAAAATTATTGAATTGAGTTGAAGTAAAACTTAACAAGCATTTGCAATGCAATCGGTCTCGCCTTTGGGACCTTATATGTATTTAGCTACGAAGCACATTAGCCTGGGTGCTGAAACATCTACTGTTCTTTAAAATGGAGGTAAAGAAAGCACCAAAATGTGTGAAACGCCAGGCAAGGAACCACATGGAGAAAATTATATTGCCTTTCAGCGGCAAATGATATAGTCCAAGAATCTGTTTTTAATATAAAATCCTGGCCTTCGGAGGTCATATCACTGAAAATACAAGATTTGAAAAAAATATTATTGTCCACGGATGCTGGTGGAAGACAATTTCTATGGACTGGAATCTAGAAAATGCTAAAGTGATTCTGATATTTTACTGACCTCTGCCGGTCGTTTTCTATCAAGAAAGTTAAATAGAGTCAGTTGCCAAAAAAAAAAAAAATAAGAAAATCCCTCAGCTGAAAGCAATTCTGGTATTTTACTGACCTCTGCTGGTCGTTTTCTATCAATAAAGTTAAATAGAGGCACTTGCCAGAAAAATAAAAATAAGAAAATCCCTCAGCAAAAAGCAATTCTGGTATTTTACTGAGCTCTACTGGTTGCTTTCTATCAAGACATTCAAATAGAGGCAGTTGAACAGAAAAAAAGTCCCTAAGCGGAAGCAGACAAGTCCTGAGGCTGATCTCCAGAGCCCACAAAGTACATACACATATATACTAAAGAATATACAAGAGGTCTTGAATACTCTACTTAAAAATCAATGCGAACCTATTCAGGAAGCTCCTAAAAGTATTTTTGTCAGTATAAAAGTACTGATTCCTATAGAAATAACACAGCAGCAATTAAAGTGAGGTTCAGGCCCTGCAAGGCAGGATCTGGGTTAAAGTGAATGGAGCAGGGGTCCCCAGTAAAGAAGTCTACATTCTGCCCTAGATTCAGGAGCGCCCGGAGCACTGGACCTAGGGTTATGCAGACTTCTAATCCTGATGGGTAACTGTCCAAATGTCGTAATAACAGAAAGCAAATTGTTCCATTATTTGTTTAATCACACCAATGTCGAAATATTCTTTGTCACACAGACAGTTCTGCAAACCAAAATTCTTGTCAATCGTGTTTGAAAGCAAAATGTGTCACACAACTGTATTGTGCAATCCCCCCACACCCACTAAACGGGGACACATATGCAACCTTACTAGTGCCCTTACGCCTAATGGGAATCTGTGAATTATACATTTTAAATATATCCATCAGATCTACCACATGCCTTTTAGACTGCACGTGTGGGCAAGAGGTGTGACCAGTTAGACGCGGGTTTTTGGCACCTAGCGTGGGATTGTCGATTGGTGTTCCGCTATTGGGAAGAAGTTGCGAAACGCCTACAGGAAATGTCGGGGTGATATTGCATTGTACACCACTAGTGTGTCTGTTATGCTATGTTCCACAATTGAAAGGTACCCTGGGTAGATTTGTGTGTATTGCATTATTAATGACTAAGCGCCGAGTGGCTTTTACCTGGGAGAGCACATTAGCCCCGAAGGCTGGGCATTGGATCAAGGATATGGTACATGGCAAAGAGTCCCTTGAGCTGTATGCAGAGGAGTCACCAGCATCATCCGAGCCCACGGACATTTGGGAACCTCTACGCCAATATCTTCAGCAGCGCGCACAGGCCAGCTCCCAGTCTGTAATCGAATGATATAAGTATGCAGCTGTTTATTCAATCAACAGTGCGTTCTACCACACTGTTCCTGGTCAAGTCTTAAACATCACCGATATTTCACATTGGTTCCATCACATTTTGTTTGTATGTTCTTAACTGTTTGAGCTGCCTTGCACGGCAGCACTGCTGTATATATCATTTTGAAAACTCAATAAAAAGATTTTTTTTTAAAGAAACTGTATTGTGCAATGCTGTTTTCCGGAACAAGGACAGATCTGAATTCAGTTTAAGAAACATAATTTTGCAGTACAATACATCTGCGGCGCTTTAACGGCGCATATTCATGAAAATACATAAAGGCATATTTAGATCTCAAATTTGAAGCAGTAAAAACACTTCACTCCATTTGGAAGATGTTTCGCAATCTTCATTCATGAGAGCAGGGCAGACAGACACCACGGCCGTGTCACGTAAACAGCCTGTTCCTGTTATCTGGAGCCAGGGGACGGAATGTGATGGAGCGCACTGTGCCGCATCAAATAACACCCCACAATCCCTCTCTTCGCGATATTTTACAAAGTCCTGTTGCACGTCGGCCCTCTGAAATGTACAGGAGACAAACACACGCACTGTCTGTGAATCGGCCTTTACTAGTGTGGGTGGGTGGCTGGGGCTTCGGGATTGTGCTGCTAACGGGTCTTCTGCTCTGTGCACTGCTGGTTGCTATAGTCTGATATGGACAATGCAGCGAAGAAATGCGGATGTATCCCGACTCGTGTTATGCTATGTTGTGTTGTGGTATGGTATGCGATGACATCAGCGTTTACACATGGCACCTTCTACCATTCTTGCATCCATATTGCTTCTTTTTAGCAGTCTGGTCACTTTCCACAAGATGCCACGGATACCATTCCAGACTGGAGTCTGATTTAGCTGCAGGTGATGTGTCGCAGATATCGTGATATAGTCATATTTTCAGTTGTCGAGGCTGTATCTTTGAGCTTTGGGTGTATGATCTTGTTTCAAGGGCAAAGGCTTTTGTTTATCGTTTAGGGAGCTTCTAGGTCGATAGACATTCCAGTTACTTGCTCAGAAAGTGGGATTTGTGCAAGTGTGGTGTTCCTTGTTGGCGACTGATATTGGTACAATTTTTGCTGACTTTGTGGCACTTCTGGGCCATGTTTTAAATATGGCAGGAAGGATTCCTTTCCAAAGTGTTGTATCGGAGGATATTGTGCGGTGGGAAGTGCTGAGACCATGGTAATAGCCAAATATATGGAGTATTGTGGTGTGTTGGACGTGTTTGGGGGGTGTTCTGTTGGAAATTTGATATGTTCTCACCTGTGCCTCGCATTTATACCTGCATCTAGTAATCTGGCTTTACTAAACTGTATGTGTGCATAGAGGTGATCAATTTCGAATGTTTATTTGTTTAACTTTGGCTGGTTGCCAACGTTTTTGTGTGTGTTCCTGGCACACTGTCCAGACTGAAACCCTTGTACCATACCCTCAATGACTGACATTCATATTCCAATCCCTCGCTAGAGAGAGCGCTTTCGCAATGATGTCATTATGCAGTTTCATAGTAGGTCAGTTACCTTGTAGTGCCCTGTGATGTCCCTGAAAAGAGAAACATTACATCATTTTTAACGCTTGGCTTTATGAATGCGTGTGGCATTTGCCACAAGCCATTTCCAGATATAATAAGAATAAAGGTCCAGGATGTAGAATGTAGACTTGCTGGTTTTGTTGTTAGTTGGACCAAACAGGCAACCTTTAGGAATAGCGTTTAGGTTCAGAATGTGGATCACTGCAAAAATAGAAAAACTCCCTAAAGGAACATGACGAAAATACAAGCCTAGATTTACCACCATAAAGATGAAAAAATGTTCTTTTTACTTCCCTTTTGTCTGTTTGTATATTTGAAAAGTGGCCTTTAGAGTTCCTGCATGTCAGTACCTGTATGTGGTTTTGGGGGGGTGGACAGAATATTCACCACCCCCCCAGAATGTTTGGGTGGTGGGAGGGTCCGGGAGCAGGTTACAAGAGGATTGGTCTGGGGGCGCGAGGACAGTGTTATCGCAAGGGTCATAGGGCATGTAAGTTAGGTCCAGGGTGGCATTTTAGTCTTAAGGTATTCCTCAGCTGACAGGGCCCCCATAAGAAATGTTCTTAGCATAGGCCAGTGGTGATAGTAGCAGTCCCTTCACGGTGATTGGGAGGGTTTTTATTGCAATGGCTTCCGACACAGTACAGCAGGCTCCGAAGGTCCTGAGGAGTGCATTCTGGCCTGACCCACTGGCGGACAGGGCCTTGCTACGGGCAAGTGAGCCTCGTGGTGGGAACCAAAGAAACGTTTGGCGGGTGGGGTGGCAGCAGCCGTGATGGCGTACGTCTCCCCTGCCCTCAAGTACACCAAGGAAGGAGTGAGTAGCTTTAAAGACGCAGAAAGCGTGGCAAGCGCCTGGCATGGTCTGAGTTGCCATGCCACACTGTGTTACAGGATCATGCATAGCGAGCACCTCATAGTGGACGCTGGGTACTTTGGGGGCAGGAAGTAGTGAGACTCGACCTGGGGCCTGGAGGGGCAGTTTAAGCCAAGGCGCAGGGTGCGATACTGCTGTACCCACTATCCCTACATGAGAGCAGAGAGGGCGCACATTGCATCGAGGTGCGCACCAAACAATGCAGTCCTTAACTTCTGTTACAGGCCAGAGTGCAGGAGGATGACAGGGTTTTCGCTGATGAGGGGGCAGACGAGCGCTTCTGAGTTGCAACATCATGTCCAGCCTGAGAGTGTGGTGACGCGTCTTGGCTGCATGGGTGTGCTCCATGACGCGGCAGTGAGCGGGGAGAGTGAAGTACGAGGCCTGACGCTTGATTTTTCTAGTCTGCACAGGCAGGCCCTTTCGGCAGTTCAGGAAGGAGCCGGCTAGTGGGTTTATGGAGCATGTTGTTTTTGGGCAGTTGGTGCCAGCTGAACCAGGTTTGAGGCTCTTACTTTCAAATAACACTCCACATGCTCTGTATGAATACAGAATTGATCAATGATTTAAAATGTAAAAAAACATTCTATAATTAATTAAAACATTAAACTATTAAAACAAAATTAAAAAATACATTTCGCAACACAATAAATACAACAGTAGGGAAAATGTTGGATAGCGAAACAACTACATTTACTATTTAAACTGCAATAGTAGGGAAAGTGTTGGATAGCGGAGGGGTAAAAATTACTATTGGTGATTAAACAAAGAGGACTAGCTTAAGTTGACCAAAGTGTTACAGTACTCAAATTAGTTCTGTCACGGGCACCTTGTTGGTGTATTCATGAAGCCTTCACCCACCAACCTAGTTGGTGGCATGCTTCATCATCGGGCCCACCCAGTGACACCTAGTATGTCCCGGGTGTGCTACGACGCATGATTACAGCGGAGCTGGTATATTGCTGAGAGTGCAGTGAGGTTGGGTGAGTTGTGATTTAAAACGGCTTGGTGGTGGTCCCAGTACCCGAGGGTAAATTAAATTTTAATAACTGAGCCGTCACCAGCGGTTAAAAGTAAGGCTACAGGACGCGTGAGGGTGGCGAGTTACTGCCCCTTGCGTCCTTCAGATACACTCACTAAGGCGTTTTTCTATATGTGAGAAGGACGGCGGGACAACAGTTACAAGGCAGGCACTGACCAGAAAGACTGGTCATCCCCTTACTGCTTCCCTCCAGGAAGCCTTGGCTAATAACCCAAAGCGTATGCATGAGAAGGGAATCCCCCTTTCATATATAGAAAAACGCCTTAGTGAGTGTATCACATAGTCTGTACCACAACACTAAGTCTGTTTTATTTCACCACACCTTTTTAAAAAAAACGGTCCTGAGGAAAGCCAGAATACTCTAAGGCACTGGCTGAAACATGTCCACCATCTGAAGGACGCAGGGGGCAGTAACTCGCCACCCTCACGCGTCCTGTAGCCTTACTTTTAACCGCTGGTGACGGCTCAGTTATTAAAATGTAATTTACCCTCGGGTACTGGGACCACCACCAAGCCGTTTTAAATCACAACTCACCCAACCTCACTGCACTCTCAGCAATATACCAGCTCCGCTGTAATCAGGCGTCGTAGCACACCCGGGACATACTACGTGTCACTGGGTGGGCCCGATGATGAAGCATGCCACCAACTAGGTTGGTGGGTGAGGGCTTCATGAATACACCAACAAGGTGCCCGTGACAGAACTAATTTGAGTACTGTAACACTTTGGTCAACTTAAGCTAGTCCTCTTTGTTTAATCACATATAAACCCTCGGGGACTCGGACTAGCTAACTAGTCCTCTCTCTCCCTCTTGTTACACGCATAAAAATTACTATTCCCACTCCAAAGAATGCAACAGTATGGAAAGTGTTGGATAGCGGAGGGGTAAAATTTACTATTCCCACTCCATTGACTGCAAAAGTAAGGTAAATGTTGGATAGTCGAATAATTAAATTTACTATTCCAACTCCAGTGATTGCAATAGTAGGTAACATTTTGGATAGTGGAGGGGTAAACATTTATATCCCCACTCCAGTGAGTGCAACAGTAGGATAAGTATTGGATAGCAGAATGGTAAAAATTACTAGTCCCACTATAATTAGTGCAACAGTAGGGACAGTATTGGATAGCGGAGGGGTAAACATTACTATTCCCACTCTAGTTAGTGCACCAGTAGGGAAAGTACTGGATAGCGGAGGAGTAAAAATTACTATTCCCACTCCAGTTAGTGCAACAGTAGGGAAAGTGCTGGATAGCAAAGGGGTAAAAATGACTATTCCCACTCCAGTGAGTGCAACAGTAGAGAAAATATTAGATAGCGGAGGGATAAACATTACTATTCCCACTCCAGTGAGTGCAACAGTGAGGAAAGAATTGGATAGCAAAGGGGTAAAAATTACTGTTCCCCTTCCAGTTAGTGCAACAGTAGGGAAAGTGCTGGATAGCGGAGGAGTAAAAATGACTATTCCCACTCCAGTTAGTGCAACAATAGGAAAAGTGCTGGATAGCAAAGGGGTAAAAATGACTATTCCCACTCCAGTGAGTGCAACAGTAGAGAAAATATTGGATAGCGAAGGGGTAAAAATTACTATTCCCACTCCAGTGAGTGCAACAGTGAGGAAAGAATTGGATAGCGAAGGGGTAAAAATTACTGTTCCCCTTCCAGTTAGTGCAACAGTAGGGAAAGTGCTGGATAGCGGAGGGGTAAAAATCATTATTTCCACTCCAGTGAGTGCAACAGTAGGGAAAGTATTGGATAGAAGAAAAACATAAATTATTAAAAACATAAAAAAAAAAAAAATCTTAAAAATAAACAATATTTTAAAAATATACAATTACATATATTAAACATATAAAAAGAACACATATTATAATGTTAATTACATATAACAAAAACCTACAAATATGAAATAAAAAATAATAATTTATAAACAATATTTATTTAAATATTCACAAATTATTTTAAACATAAATGTATTTATTTTATTTCCTACCCTGTAACACCGCACCAGTAAAAAAAGACATCAGCACTTTTACTGAAATCTATTTGAATAATTAACAGAATGAATGATGAATTTACAAAATATCATTAATAAAAAATAATAATAAACATTCATTGAGTACACATTTTTGTAACACTATAATATCCACAAACACACCTACAATAATTACACAATTACAATTATGAATGACTAATTAATTGATTTAAATTAATTAACAAATAATTAATAATTCATCAATGAAAAATAAATTACTTCCTACCCTTCACACCATTTACACCTATAAACACCAAAAAAGACACTTAAAATTAATTACACAAGTAACATAATTAATTACTAATAAATTAATCTAAATTAATTAACAACTAATTACTAAACAATTATTAATAAATAAATGTACACATTTAAAACTATATCATCACAATTAAACAAATATTAATAAATAAATAAATTCTATACATTTCATTTAATTAAATTACTTCCCACTCTATTCCCCTATAAACCGACAACCTGCTAAATCGCAAATTTCAATTAAAAATAAATTATTAATTACTAAAATGTTAACATATATAATCAAAATACAAAAAATCTTAAATAAAAAAACAAACATCACACATACATAAAATACATACTAAAATACATAACATTAATAAAAAATCGATATTTTTAACAACTATGGTGCCGATTCCGATCCGTTAAAAATATTCCCCGTACAAATCGTATCCGGATTTTTGTATGTACGAATCGTACAAGTCCCGTACAAACTGGCAAGTACGATTCGAATGTAAAAAAATCCATACGAATCGCATTGGGAAAATTCCCCGACACGTCCTCGGGTCGCAAAAAAAGTGTCCGACACCTCCCCGGACATTTTTACGTACGAATCGGGAAAATGAAGTCCGAGCGTGCAAGTACGATCCTTCCCGTCCGAATGCACAACCGTATGGAAAAAACACCGTACGGAGCAAACTCCCATAGCAACCATGGAGACGTCCAAACATGTGCCCGCATACCTGCCGAACACCCCCCCAGCCCACCCCCCCAAGTACGCGCCGTACCCCCAGCCCCCCCATGTACGTGCCGTACCCCCACCCCACCCCCGTAGGCACGGAGCGTACCCCCACCCCGTGTAGGTACGGAGCATTCCCCCACCCCGTGTAGGCACGGAGCGTACCCTCACCCCCATATGCACTTTTTGGGTCCCGTAAAAATATTGCCGTGCGAAGTGCTGTGGGTACGAATCGTACTTGCTGGTCCGTAAAACGCTGCCTGACTCCGTGCGAATGTCGCGTACGCGGTGTCCCGGATCGGAATTGCGGGTATATTTTAGCCGGTCTGTGTTTTTTACGATTCGTACGGAAATGGTGTTTCCGTACGAATCGTACTTGCATGTTTGTAAGGTATTTTTCCCGGGTACGAGTCGGACGGAGAACACGCTCCGTCCGACGATTCGTACCCGGTTTTTCCAGGATCGGAATCGGCCCCTAAATTTTTACAAACGATATTAAACACTTCAATATTTTTTACATCGATATTACTTACCTAAAATCGATATTCTTGACCACGAGGATTTTACTGTCGATATTCCTGGCCGGCGATATTTTTACCACGATATTTGTGCAATTCGATATTTTCACTTCAATATTCTTTCTTTGCACCATTTTATTTCTTTACATTTTTAGAGCAGTTGTGCTACATTTATTATGTGAAAGTAATGCATGCCCCAGAAGGCAAAGACTAATAGAAGGACTGCAGAGGCTGCTCCCACCTGACATCGTGCAGCTTTCTGTCATGACCCTGTTTCAACCTAGCGCACATCAGTGCGTGCACCTGTTGTATATTGTACATCCCTATGTGTCCTCTACATATGCAGCCCTCTGCCCAATATCTGGAATTGGTTTGCATGCATGTGTTCATGCTCTGCATGTGTGGAACATATCAGCTTATGTTATGTGACCCTGCACACTATACAAAGCCAAACTTGTTGGCTTTGCCAGTGCTTGCTTTTGAACTGTCTGCTAAACTTAAATTAAGTTCTTTCATAAGTCCCTGGCATATGGCTATAAATATACTCCATATGCCACAGTTCATGGCCTCTTCCAAGTAGATCTGGCAACAATATGCAGAGCAGCAGCAGTCTGCACTCATTTATTGAAAACGGGAACATTTTACAGATTTTTTTCACAGCAGAAGATGTGTATTTGTAGCCAAATTAAAGAAAGAATATTTGTAACGCTTTAAACTGTATGAACTTTTCAGATCGTCTCATCTGTTTAGCAGTGCGTACTCCTTATGCAATAAAACATAAACTAGCTAGTAATCCTGTTTACATTTAACTCTGCACTCTATTGGCTGTATAGGTCATTACTGACACATGTGCCCTGTTACTGAGCTCTCGTAACAGCTTCTCAGCCAGGCACTGTCTATATTCTTTTAGCATACATTTTCTTTAGATACCTCTGGTTATTGGTTGTTTAGGCAATCAGATCTTTCCACGAGCCACCTTTTCTTGGATGGAGCTTCTGCCCCCTCCATTGCATGGGTCGGCCTTCTTTTGTGACATCAGGGCTGGGTACCTTCACACCCGCATCTATTTCTGTTCATTGCTACCAAACTGAATTAAAACAATTTCCGTCCACGCTGAGCCCTTGTAACCTCGTTCAGTTTTTGTCAATCTCCTCCAGCCAGAGGGAGCATACTAGGCCACGGTTCTTAACCTTTTGTCTTATGTGGACCCCCACAGAATCACTACTGGAAGCTGGGAAGCCCCCGCCTACGCAATTTCTACCATTTGAACTTCATAGCAACACAGAAGCAATATACATCAAACAAATAGAAAGTTATGAAATATTTAACTCACAAACATGAAATATCTAAAAATCGAAATTTAATCGGTTGTTTGGAGTTTTTATACATTTATTTTAATTTCTTAAAGTTACCTTCTCTTTTATGGTCCCAATCCATGATTTCTTTCTGTCAGTGTATACCGGTCCTTCAATTGAGGTCACCAGTCGTCCATACTAGGTTTTTTTAGTTTAACCTGTGCTTCCCACATATCAAGACAAGGATACTAACCAAGGGGTCTATTATAATGGCGGGCGGATCGCCACCGCCCGTATGGCGGTGGCGATCCACCCGCCATTATTCTCCACCCGCCTCCCATTTCCCCCCGCCATATTAGGATGGTGGGGGGGACACCGGCGGACGGAAAGACCATCTGCTGGTTTTCCGCCGGTCTCACAGGAGACCGGGCGGAAAAGGGGCCTAACATGGTGGCCATCCATATTAGCATACAGGCGGAGATGTGCCTTTCCATGGCGGTGTTGCCGCCATGGAAAGGCATGCGGCTTTGCCTATGGGGGCCTGTAACGGGCTCCCAGGTAGTTGAGGGGTGCACATGGGTGGTACCCATGGTACCCCCCTGCATTAGAATGGGCAAAGTGGCAGGCACCACGCGGTGCCTGTCACCTTGTGCATGCCAATGCACGACGTGCATTCCCACCATTGTGGCGGGTGGTGCTGTGAGCACCGCCTGCCACAATGCTGGGAATAGGGGATGCCATCGCCACAGTGGTGGTGGCATCCTAATTGCCGGTGCGGGACCACCGCACCACTGGCGGCCAGTCCCAGCACCGCTAGGGTGGCGGGCGGACAAAAGTCCAACCGCCATCCTAGTAGGCCCCCAAATGTTTAGTCTCAAATTTCAGATTCTTGCTACGATTTGCCTTCATTCAGTTTGCATATATTTCATGCAAGAATTTGATTTGTATTTTTGTTTACGTTACATGCAGAATATTTCACATGTTGGGCTGACAATCTCTTGTCTAAAGAACGATGTTGGATTCAAACCAGATCTAATGGTGACTGGGGGTGAGTGTCTGATAAGTTTTAAGGCTCCGTCCATCATCTCCTTGTGTTTGCTTTAATCTCTTATTTAATCACTAATAGTTTGGTGGTGCTCGGTATGTATGTATAGTGGGTGAAGGTAGATGCTAAAGCTTTCGCGCTGTGACACCGCTTCTTCTCCCGTATTGCTATTAAAGTTTACAACAAGTCTTAATCCCTTTCCCAAGAAATCCTCAGTTTCAACCCTATTGTGCCTTACCATAGTAGAGCGGTTCAGAAATACCTCCGCGAATAGGGCACTTCTACATCCCTGCAGCACATGGCCTGTATATGCAGCTGACTCTAGCCTGGCTTAGAGTTGGACAGTAATGAACATTCACCCCCCAAATGACCCAAGTTCCTTCTGTGAGTCAGTGGTTAGTGTCTAAATAGCACTGCCATAAGCGAACTGGTTTGCACAGCTCCTGTTCCCCCAAAGTTCCGTCAAGCAAGTCAATTGCAACTAATTTGTTTCTGTTTCTTCCACATGGTATTTATGATCATAATTCTTGTAAATCATTCAGTTTAGGCACTATAACCAAACCATTACGCAATTCCTTTATCCCTTCTTCAGAGAAATGCATTAGGCATAGTTTTTATTGAATAAAGAAAAACACAATATATGAATGACCCTCATTTCTTTTACAAGGCGTTTTTATTAAACATGCAAGTATGCCAGATAACTTGCAGACATATAATAAATTGCATAGCTGGGGGGGGCGGAGCTAGCCACGCCTGCAAATGGCCGCTTTGTAAGCGAACTCTGGCGGTCGCTTACCTATCCTGAATATATCCTGCGCACAAAGCCTGCTTCATGAGCTGAGACACCCAACTACTGCCCTGGAAGGTGGTGGCAGCGAGCTGCACCCGCTTCTGCGGCCCAAATTGCCCCCGAAATGACCGAAATCAATTGCTGAGACGGAGCCCGGGTGCGGCCTGGAGGCGCTCATGTGCCAAGGCCCGCAAGGCCATTGTGACGCTGTTGGAGACGCGGCGACAAGACGACAGAGGGAGTGCTTCTTCTCCCCTGTGCGAGCTGAGCGGCGGGTGCACATCTGTAGTGTTCTCCGGCACCCGATTCTAATCGGGTGTACGGCAGCCGGGGTGCCGCGACACTGGGCCTATGTAAATGAGGCGCGGGGACACAGGTGTTACTTTGCTTGGTCTGCCGTCGCAGTCCTGCGTGGCGTGCGTACGTGCGCAACCGGCTTTTATTGGCTTTACCCACGTGACTGGACGCGTACGCATTCGGCGTATCGTGTCACCCATCACGACATTACATTCCTCTCCAACAAACAAGAAAAACAACTTTAACTTTAATATTCCCAAATAACAAAAATGTGGAACAGTCTTACGTGAGATAGTCCTTAAGGCGGCAGGATGGTTCAGGATTGTTCCGCAGGCTGTACTGCGACATGCCTCGGCCTTGAGAGCACCCGGTATCCCCACCAGGCTCCTCGAGGTGAGTCATGGCCTCGAGACACGGTCTTCCAGGACTTGCAGCCATACCAGACGCCTCTCTCGGTGGAGATGACCATGGGATATCAGGCTCTCCCAGGTCCTCCCTGGCCGGTTCCATCTCTCTGCCACCCGTCTCGACGCCTTCCGTTCGGCTGGTGTTCCAGGTGTCGGCCACCTGGTTGGGAAGTGACTCTGCCCGTTGTCGGTGGTACCTTTTTAAATGCAGCACATTTCGGGTTATCTTCTCTCTCCCGCGAGTAGCAGTGATACAAGTTCCTTTGACGGACACCACTGTCCAGGGTTCCTTTTCAAAAGTGAGACGGAACTTGCTTCCTTGAGTTCGGTTCTTGAGTAGTACAGTGTCCCCCCTGATGATGTCTGGTACGACAGCTCTTCGCCGAACACTGATACGGGCATGTTCTTGTCGGCGCCTGGCATCAATTTCACTGTCCTCAGGAAGCTCAGGTCTCCACTCAGGGTGGTGAGGAATAGTGTCCGTGACTACTCTTCCTATTAGCAGATGTGCCGGAGCCACCCCAGGAGTCGTGTGAGGTGTCTGGCGGTAACTTCGTCAAAATGTGAAGATAGCCAATTCGACCGACTGGGCTTTGTCATGCGCAATGTGTATTACCTTGTTGAGTGTTCGCATGAATCTTTCAGCCTGCCCATTTGCTTGCGGCCAGCGGGGGGTGATTCGGCAATGAAGGATGCCTAGGTCTTGAAGGTATGATGCAAACTCTTGACTTTGGAAAGTAGATCCATTGTCAGTCCTTATTTCTTTCACGAGTCCATGGGCAGCCATGATTTTCTCCATTTTCGGTATAACTTCAGCCGCGCTGGGGGCCGACAGTATCTCCACCTCCGGATAATTGGAGTGGCCGTCGATGGCTACCAGTGTGTGTCGTCCATCTGGAAGGCTGCCAAAGTCTACACTCACTCAGGACCACGGGAACCTCGGCCGAGGTTCCACGATGACAGGAGCAGGTCGAGGTGCCTCCCCAGTGACCTGACACGAGGGACATGTGCGGACCGTGGCCTCAACCAAGTCGTCCATTAGCGGGAACCAGACTTTTGTGCGAAGTCTCGATTTTGTCTTAACCATGCCCTGATGTCCCACATGGGCGAGGTCCACCACCCTCTGGGTTAGAGAAATCGGAATGACTAGCCTGTGTCCTCGTAGCAAACACCCGGTGTCGTCTTCGGTGAGTTCACCCCGGACATGGTACAATCCGTAGAATATTCGCTGCGCGGTGGCTGTTAAGCTTTTCCACTGCTCTTTCACTTTGTGCCAGTTATTATTCCGGATGGCTTCCTTGGCGCGCTGCAGACACTCGTCTTGGCCTGTGGCTTCCCGTAGGCTAGCAATGGAAATGGGTATGGGGCACGATCGAGCGGTGACACACCTGACGTATTCCTCCGTGTCCGCGGCTTCCTCCATTTCCTGGGCCGTGGCTTTCCGTGGGTGGCGGGACAGGTAGTCGGCAGGGTTTTTGGACCCGGGCTGATACTCTATTTTACAATTATAGTTCTGGAGTTGGAGCATCCACTTCTCAATCCGCGGCGGCGGCTTAGTCGAGGTTCCTGAGAAGAGTGCCACCAGCGGTTTGTGGTCTGTTGCTACCACAAATGGTTTTCCATACAGATACAAATAGAAGTGGTGGCATCCCCAGTGGATAGCAATAGCTTCCTTCTCTATTTGCGAGTATCTCTGTTCAGTCGCGGTAAGAGAACGGCTGGCGAACGCCACTGGGGTCCATTCTTCTTGAGGGTTCCTCCTTTGCAACAGGACGGCTCCTAATCTGACCGGGCCAGCATCCACGGCGACCAATGTTGACTTGGTGGGGTCAAAGAATGCCAGGGTAGTGGCTTCTGAGAGAGCCGCCTTGATTTTCTCGAATGCCTGGGTTTTTTCTTCGCCCCACTTCCAGGTGGTGGATTCCTTGGTCAGCTCCCTCAGCGGCGCCGTCAGGTTGGCCAGATCTTGGATAAATCTTCCACAGTGGTTGACCATTCCAAGGAAGCTGCGGACTTCCGTGACATTGGTGGGGGCGACAGCTTCTTTAACGTCCCGTACCTTCTCAGTGTCTGGGTGGACCCCTTCCGCTGAGAACGTGTAGCCGTAAAATTGCAGTTTGGTGCATAGGAACTTTTCTCGATGAAGAGTGAGGCCTGCCTCACGTATCCGGCGTAGCACTTGGAGTAATCTTTCATTGTGCTCTTGGATAGTTTTAGCGTGAATCATGATGTCATTAATTACTCCTGGGATGCCTGTGATTAACTCCTGTATCACGTTTTGGCATACCTCCGCGGCACTGGACACTCCAAAACTCAGCCTGGTGTATCTCCGGAGCCCCACGTGTGTGGAAAAGGTGGTAATGTTGCAGGAGGCTTCATCCAATACCAGCTGGTGATATCCGGCCCGGAGGTCTAGTTTTGAAAACCAACAGGCTCCCGCCATTTCTCCAATGAGATCATCTATTGTGGGAGTAATGTGGCGTTCCCATTTAATCGCGACGTTGGGAAGTCGCATGTCGACGCAGATTCTTACCGCGCCCGGCTGTTTGGGCTTCCGGGCAACGACGATGGGAGAAACCCACGGCGTGGGACCGGACACCTTTTCGATTATTCCTGCTGCCTCTAGTTTCTTGAGTTCCTCCTCCACCAGTGGCCTCAGGTGAAATGCTATCCGCAGATGTCGTAGGGCGACAGGCTGGACCGTTGGGTCGATGTGGAGATGGATTTCTTTCCCTCTGAACTTGCCGATTCCCCGGAAGACTTCCTCGAACTCGCCCAGGATGTGCTGCAGGGATTCCTGGTGTACTCCGAACGCAAACGTCACAACTCCTAAGTCCTCGGCTGCTCAGCATCCCAGCAGCATCCCTTGACCATCTTCTGTGACGTATATGTTGGTGGGGACTGACCGCGTGCCATGGGAGATCACCGTCTTGAACCGCCCGCGTATTTTCAAAGGAGCTTCTTGGCCATACGCGAACACTGTAATCATTGAGGGGTGTAGAGCCGGCTTCGGATGCATGGTGCTGTGTAGAGCGGCGGCCATGATATTAATGGTGGCGCCTGTATCCACGACGGCGGTGACCTCCTGAGACCCCACTCGAATGCTGCATTGTGGTAGGCGTCGTGCCTTGCGGGTGGCGGTACCAATCATGTGGATTTTATGCACCACTCTCTCCTCCTCTCCATCATCATCCATGTCGCTGGGTGCCGGTTCTTCTTCCTTTAGGGCGTTCGCCGCTTGTCGGGGCCTGCGGTACCTTTTTGACCGACATACCTTTTCGAAATGGTTGAACCTTCCGCACCCCGAGCACCTTTTGCCTTTGGCAGGACATTCCGCTGCTGCGTGCGGCGATCCTCCGCAGTATCCACATGACTTTGGCTGCCCTGTGGATTGGGTTCCCGCTCCTTTCTTGCTCCACTTTTGTGCGGGTCTTGTCGACACCGCGTTTACCGGTTCGGTATTCACTGGCGCTTGTAGGATGGCTTCCATGTGCGCCGCCCGCGCTTTCGATAGCTCCTTCGTCCGACCCATCGTTAGGATCACCACCAACGGCTTCCCAGACTCTTCCAGTATGCGCTCTCGCAGCTTGGCCGAGGCGCAGCCCTGGATGATCTGCCCTCTGATTTCCTCAGTCTCATCCCGGAACCCGCACGTGGCTGCAGGATTCTTCAGGCGGGCGTGAAACGTGTCCAGCGAGTCTTCCGGAAGCTGGCGCGCTTGCCGGAAGATGAACCTCTCTTAATCGCGGTTGGCCATCGGTTCGAAGTGTTCATTGAGGGCGGCTATTAGTGTCAGGTGTGTTTTGTGAGTGGCCTCCGGTAGTGTTTTAACGATGTTATGAATGTCTTTTCCACCCAAGTGTATGATCATTGCCCTTTTTTGGTCCCTATGGACTTTGGTGGCTTCGAAAAAGATGCACAGCCGATCCTCCCAGTCCTTCCATTTGGCCGCAATCGTCAAAGGTGGCCCCTCTACTGTGAAGGGTTCAATGGGCGGTATCGTGGCCATGTTCAATGCTTAGCGCTGGGCGTGGGCCTCCCTGGCTTCTGCGGGCATGTGTGTACCGCCTGATGCGCTTCTAGGCCTCTCGGGCCTTCTCCTGATGTCTGCGTGCTCGTGTGACTGGGGTCTAACCCAGCGCCCTGTGCCTGCTTCTGACTGGTGGACCTCCCTCCTTTGCGAGGTTGTGAGTAGCTGGGCCTCTGTATTGACAACAGAGTGTACCTGTCCTCCCCACATGCAGGACTACAGACCCTCAGCTCGAGGTACTCACAGTGTGGTGCAGAGGTTCCCCCCTTTTGCAGCAGCACGACCAGTAGGCAATGGAAAGCACATCTGCGGGGACACACCACGATCGGCAACCAATGTAGCCTGGGCCACGTGTCCGGTAATCCAATGAACTTCACAGCTCCAACACGAGCACTGCAGCGCCCCCTCGCAAGGCGGCGCAGGCGCACAGCACGCCAGGGACTCCACGAGGGGCACAGCACTTCACACGTCGCGCCGGGGCACGAGCGCCTCGAGCCACGGGCAGCGCTCGCGGCCGCCACACCAGCGCATGACACGTCAGCGAGGGCACGCCCACCCTCGTCGCCAGTTCGTGTAGTGTTCTCCGGCACCCGATTCTAATCGGGTGTATGGCAGCCAGGGTGCCGCGTCACTGGGCCTATGTAAATGAGGTGCGGGGACACAGGTGTTACTTTGCTTGGTCCGCCGTCGCAGCCCTGAGTGGCGTGCGTACGTGCGCGACCGGCTTTTATTGGCTTTACCCACGTGACTGGACGCGTACGCATTCGGCGTATCGCGTCACCTATCACGACATTACACACATCGTCGCCAGAACCACAGGACTGCCCACGGCGTGCCCTGGAAAGGCGTATCTGCCGGTGACCCCAAGACTCTGACCGCTCCCTGGATGGGAAGTGGGAGCTGTCTGGCACGCGGTCTCAGACCGCTGGAAGTGATTTCCGTGCAGCACGGGGGCAGGCGATGAGGGCGAGGGACGTCCACAGCCCAAAGTGCATGCGCCATCAGTGAAGAGACCCCTGGCCCGCCT
Source organism: Triturus cristatus (assembly GCF_964204655.1). NCBI lineage: Eukaryota > Metazoa > Chordata > Amphibia > Caudata > Salamandridae > Triturus > Triturus cristatus. Next base: position 762,754,644 of record NC_140583.1, read on the forward strand.
GCGGGCAAGGTGGGAGGGGCCTGCAGTCATTTCTCCCTCTCTGAGCATCACTCAGAACTCAGTGGCTCTGTATGCTGGTGGATCCCCCCAGGTGAGACTGCAAGTGAGGCTGCAGTCAAAGTGTGACATATATCGTAACATAACTCTTGATGAGATGACCAGCGGATAACTGCCCTGTGAGATCTGTGTCATAAACACTGAGGATTTGTGGCATGGCACACAGGTGATGTGAGAGCTGAGGTAGGAAATGCGCAGCTGAACATCGGCGCCCTTCCTCCTCACCTCGTGCCTGCTTCCACCTCGTCAGGGCCCACGTTGAATATCTTGGTGGGGGTGCTTGTGGCTGTGAAGGCTGACTATACATGTTTGAGGATCACGAGGCACGACAGTGTCAACACTCTGCGTCACGGCGGCCCTGTCGACAGAAATGCAAGTAAATTGAGCTGTAGAGAATGGCCTTTAGCTACCTGGGGTGATTGTGGCTTGACTGGCGCACGGCCACTGTACGACCGCCCACTGGACTTCATCACTGGATGTGTGCTAGACTGGGTTAGCCCAAATACTGCTGCAGGGTAGCACTGTCCATGGCAAACCTAGTGGTGGGGGTTCCTGACCTTCAAGACGCAATGCCTCAGCGCAACACTTGGTTGTCCACAGTGCTGACACAATGGAGAAAACAGACAAAACTCAGCCCAAACTCCATTTTGAGCATCAAAAAAGATGACAAACAACAGCGTGGCAGAGCAGGTGTTAACCCAGATGCTCACGATGGATGCCAGCTCCACTAACACTTTAGATTTTCAATCCATGTTCACAACGATTCAGGCAACGCTGACCAACATAGATGGGAAAATTGACTCTCTGACCTACAGAGTGGATCGTATGTCTGAACGACTGGATAGGCACCCGGAGCGGATAGATATGGCGGAAAGATGGATCTCGGACACGGAAGATGCGCAGCGTCAAATAGAAACTAAACAGGAGAAAAAAGAAAAAACGCTCGGAGCTATAATGGCAAAGTCTGAAGACTTAGAAGCGAGATCCCGCTGCAATAACCTACGCTTTATGGGCATAGCAGAGTCGACGAACACGGGCAATATGGAGCACTATATCGAGAACTTGCTGGTGACACTGTTCGGCAAAGACACCTTTTCAGAGGTTTTCTTATCGAAAGGGCGCACAAATCGCTTGCTCCGCCACCTCCACTGGGGGCAAGGCCACGCTTGATCATAGTACAGCTATTGAACTACAGGGATCGCGATGCGGCACACCAGAGAATTGGGAAACCTCACGCACGATGGGATGGCCATTTCCATTTATCCGGATTTCACACAACAGGTTCAGGAAGCGCAAAAAAGTTTGTGGCAGTTAAAAAGAAACTAAGGGACCAGATCATTCTGTATGAAATGATATACCCGGCCGGCCTCCGAGTAAAAGATGGGGGAAAAGTGTGGTATATAACGATCCCAAAGACGTGCTCAAATTCCTAGAACTAAAGGGGTCCCAGGCTCCGCACAGGAGATCGCCTAGTGGTGAACAGGAAGAACAGGGGAACACCTCTGATGTTGAATAATATAAGCTTCTACCGAACTTTGGGCAGTACTGGAACACTATCCATTGGATAACCTCTTCTGCGCTATACGTGGACATAGATAAATACCCACCATGAACTCCTGGTTTGTTTTACAGTTTTCAATTGAAATGGTGGGCGCGATGTATACCTATGGGGTGCAGTAGTGCAAATAGCGAAGATGCTTGTAATGTGTACAACGCATTGCTTTGTCGCTAAATTTAGCAGGTTGTGTTGAATGTATTCCTTTAAAGCGACCCCCCAGGTGACGTTGTCACTGGGGTTTTCGGCTGGCGGCTCCCGCCACATTGTGTGCACCACAACACATTATTGTTTCTTTATGGGTTTGTTTGGCGGGTGGGACGGGGGGATTGTTGGATGTATCTAGGGATGGCTTGGCGATTGGGGTATGCTGAAGTGGGTGGGGGGGGATAGGTGTGTTCTGAGTTGGGGAATGCTAATGTGATTGAACCGACAGGCCAACCGAGACTCACGTTGATTGTAATCTTTGACTATTGTGGCAAGATGTTGAAATAGGCAGGAATGTTGTTTCATTTTGAATATGGGTGAGAAGTATAACTGTTTGACATGGAACGTCTGAGGGCTCAATACCCCCCAAAAATTTAGACAGGTATTTGCCTATTTAGATCGGCATGATATTCAGATTGTTCTCCTCCAGGAGACGCATTTGACCATGACTTCCGAGACCAAGATTGCTCTTAGAAGGGCTGGGTACAAATTAGCTTCATTGTATTCCTCATATGCCAGAGGGGTGATTATTCTAGTTAAACAGGGCCTTCCCTTTACACCTATTAAAACGCACACGGACAAGGAAGGGCGCTGCGCCATGGTACACGGTAAACTGGGAACCTCCCTGGTCACTTTTATCAACGTATATGGGCCCATAGCAGATGAGCCAGAAACGACTATACAGCATTATGCGGGAGTGGCCGGAGGCAGCTGTTGTGTGGGGGGAGATCTCAACACTTACCTAGACCCTCAACTAGATAAATCGAACCTGCAAGGTCTACATACACCCAAAATAGCCCAAAGTATCAATGATGCCATGTTGGAATTCGGTCTCGTCTATGTATGGAGGCTGCGAAATAGCATGGCGGGAGAGGGTGCACACGCTACACCTATACATGGCAGTTGGTCCCGATTGGACTATTGGCTCCTTAGCGAGAGGGCAAATGATTGGATCGCGGATGTCACTATACTCCAGCGCACGTTGTCAGATCACAACCCGGTGCTGCTCACACTCAGGATTACGACTGACGTCCATCACCCCTATGTTTGGTAATTTCGTGTACAGGCTCTTTTGGATCCCATCTACAACGACACTATAAGACAGGCCATATAAGACACTATAAGACAGGCCATAGAACAATATTTTGATATTAACACGGGTACAGTGGAGAGTGCATCTACACTATGGGAGGCTTTTAAGGTGATCATACGGGGGTCTGCATCAGCACTACGGCTGGCATTTTAAAAGATATCCGGGGTCAACTCGAACAGACCAAACTAAAACCAACAGCGCTAGAACGCCAATACACAACCACGCCCTGCCCCGAAATTCTCACTCATATTCACAACCTACTTTTAGAATATGACTCTCTGGCAGACTCAGAGATTCGCTACATAGCACGTAGACACACTGCACGAGCATATGGTGAGGGAGGACGACCAGGCCGTAACCTTGCCACTAAAATCTAAATCCAAGAAGACCATCACCAATTCACCATATAACTAAGACCACAGATCATCAGGGAGTGGAACACTATGCCCCTATGGCGATATTGGATCAATTCCGAGGATTCTACTCAGATTTATATACATCACGGGGATCTGCTTAAAAGCTTATTTATCCGATATAGCATGCGCATGGTTGACAGACAATCATCGTGAATATCTGAACCAACCAATAGACGAAACAGATATAAAAGCTGCAATTCGTGCACTGCCCAACCAAAAAGCGCCAGAGCCAGATGGGCTCACGGCCGAATTTTATAAAGAATATATTGACTCAGTCACGCCTCACTTATTGGAGATATATGCGAAGGCGCATGAGGCTGGAGTGTTACCGCCATCTCTCCGTCAGGCACTAATCATGACACTCTTAAAAAAGGACTAGGCCCCAGACATTTGCGAATCTTATCGACCGCTGTCACTAATCAATCTGTACGCCAAGATTCTGGCAAAGATACTAGCTACCAGGCTACAGCCCCTCATGCCCAGAGTAATCCTTCCGGACCAATGAAGTTTTATTCCGGTTCAGGTCTATGTCCCACAATCTGAGGACTATCTTCGCCATGTTCCATGTCTTAGACCCTGAGCTGCCCGCCGCTGCCGTGATGCTTGACGCAGCAAAGGCGTTCGACTCCATAGAGTGGAGTTACATCTTCCACATACTGCAACACATGGGATTTCCACTATTGTTCCTGGGCTGGGTACGGGTATTATATACTGGCACATCTGCATTGGTGCGTTTCGGCGGTTTGACGTCCCAACCATTTAAGATACATAGAGGCACTCAACAGGGGTGCCCGCTATCTCCCTTACTGTTCGCACTAGCGCTCAGACTGCTGGCTTGCGTTATTCATCAGCGCCACAGAGAATCGGTACCTAATTTCCTGCATCGGTTGGTCGGTATCTCACTTTATGCCAACGACATGGTATTATTTATAAGAGAACCGAGACGTATTTGGCGGAGGTGTTGAGGAAATACATACGATTCGGACTATTCTCGGGTTTGCAAATTAATTGGAATAAATCAATGGTGATACCCCTCACGGCTAAAACGACCCCCCGAGCATGGATTACCCCTTAGTGTGGACCACAGACCTGGCGAAATATCTGGGTGTCTGTGTACACCGAAACCCAGAAGTGGTAATAAGAGAAAACTACGGCAGAGCTTGCGCCTCATTAGACCAACAGATAGATAGGTGGAACAAGCTGCCACTCGCCCTGGCTGATCGCATTGTGGTCATCAAAATGGTTATACTTCCACATTTTGTATACTTTTTCTGTAATGTCCCGATCAAGCTGACACAACCGTTCTTCAAAGAGGTACGATCCTCCCTCATCCGCTTAATATGGAGGGGAAAACAGTCCAGAGTGAGCTGGACCACGCTAACGCTGGATTATGCTAAGGGAGTTTTTAGTGCTCCAGATCCCTTTATATATTACCTAAGTGCCCAAGCACAATATGCATATTTTTTGTTCCGACCATATGCGTACACTCCACATGTTACAGTAGAAGACGGTGATGCCCACCCCATTCCCGTCGGGTGTTCTTACACATACACATAGAGGAACACCAAAAACAGAAATCAACCCACTAGACACGACTTTTGCAGCATGGCAGACTATAGGTAATATCCCCAACAAATGCCACTGTATGCTTCATGCGGCACTCTCAGTGATGCGGGAAGTGGGCCCACTTAGGGCGCTGAGAGAGGGGGGCATAGTAACCATGCAAGATATCTATCCAGATGGACACTTTCACACAGCGGATGACCTGAATTACATTTCCAACCCCTCGCTACTGTTTAACTTCACTATGCACAGGCTAAGACAGGCTGTCAAACCCCACTATACCAGGTACCCAGCTAAACTCCCAACACTGCGAGCCCTATAGGTGCTGTTGGTTGCACCTTCAAGGCATAAACTAGTAACAAAACTATATAGAGAGGTGCGGGATGAGAGGGTCCCCAAACCGGATACAAGCCTGGCCCGTTGGAATGAGAGACTAAACCCACCACTGTTGGAAACGGAATGGGAGCATATTTGCAAGCTGACTAGCGACCTCACGCCTAAAAGCAACTTGCGCATTATACATTTTAAGTATATGCATCAGATCATACTCCTATTAAATTACATAAATGTGGCCTCAGAGAAACAAGTAATTTTAAACGATGTGGTCAACCTGATGCTGACTCCTTGCATCTCGTTTGGGAGTGTAGAAGAGTGATGCTGTTCTGGGAGGGTGTACTGAAACGCATACAGGAAATGACCGAGATTACGTTGCAATGTACGCCATCAATTTGCTTACTGTGTTATGTACCTCAGTTAAAAGGAACACTTGGTAAGTTTGTGCGCATTGCACTGTTGATGGCCAAGCGCCGAGTCGCTCTGCACTGGGAGAGTGTTCTGGCTCCAAAGACTGAGAACTGGTTAAAAGATATGGTCTACTGCAATGAGAACCTTGCATTATATGCAGAAGAATTACCTGTAACGTCTAGGCCAAGAGACATATGGGAACCTCTACATCATTATATGCAACAATTGGTTAGCAATAACTCACAAACTGATTAGTAACGATATTACTGTATCCATGATTGTATACTGCCGCAACTGTTGAGACGATTATTACTCAGGTATTTGTGAAAAGGTCAATAACAGACTAGTTATATGTGTTGTTATTGTTGTACTGCCTTGCAAGACAGAGGAATTGCACTTATCGCTTGACATGCCAATAAACAGAAATTTTAAAAAAATGGTAAGTTGCATAGCAGTTGAATCAACAAAGAGTTTTGACCAGAATTGATCGGACGGTGATACAGTAGTGTTTAGAGGTGCCTCTAGCCAGTGCATATTTTCATATTATGAATGGGAGCCTTCCTGTCAGTTATAAATTAAAGGTTATCTGCAGCTCTGATAGGATACCATATTTTTATACATTTTTCTGTAAACCTATTGGCAAGAAAAATTTCCCACGAATGTAAATCCATTATGAGAAATATATCATTATCCCAGCATCTTAATTATCAAAAGCCATTTTGATTTTGATTGTTTATGCCCGTGAATTGCCCTGCCAAGAAAAATAATGATCTTTCAGTGGATACGTTACATTTTTGTGCATCATCAGAGAGTTCATGAATGCAAGTTTCATCCACTCATCTCAGTGAACCTCTTCCTGTTACCATGGGTGGAGGAATGTGGCCTTACAAATACCAGAGTATGGACAACTCCACCATCAGGACCACTATGCAGTGATGACACTCCCATAAATAGCACTGGACAGGCTGCCCAATTTAGAAATGTCAAACCACCACCGTTTATAGTGACAGCACCTTCGGGCAAGACTACTATATAAAGCACGGAAATCCCTGCCAGTGCACTGGAACATCGGAACACTATTAATGTTCCAACTACAAGTTTCCCCCCAAGGTGATGGTACATTAACATGGCACACATTATGTGACAGGTTCTTCGCCACTCTGACCATTTCTAAAGAAACTACATTTACAGAGTTTTATCACCAAGGAGGCTGCTCTCGTGCTGTGAGATGACAACAGCTGTGACGGTCACAATCTCTAAATGAGATGGCCTATCTTCATTGGTGTTGCAGAGTTGTCTGCTTCGCCACACAGGTGCCTGGGTGGTTCTGCTGCCAAATGTTAAGATGTATTCACAGATCACCCGATCTTCCTCTTCAAATAACTCTCTACCTAAGTAATTTTGGCAGCAAAACAAAGTTGACCACCTCAATTCTGCCCATAATTGGGCAAAGAGTAATTTAATATGAGTCATGGAGATCCTATTATGTTCACACGTTGCTCTTGGATTGGCCTAATAGATCTACTGCTGTCAAGGCTGCTCCCTTACTACCCAGGAGATGACCTCATAGCACCATTTCTTGACTGTTTACTTATTTTGCCTCACTTCTCCAGCAATACCACGCCAGAGTTGGCCATATAGTCCTAGTAGTCTGGTAGCATTTCACAAATTCCCAAGATACCACTTAATCCTGCCTTTTGGTTGTCAGAGACATTTGAACATGTTGTAAATATGCACTCCTTTCTCTACTCTAGTTATCCCCAGCTGCCACTGGTAGTCATAGTCATAGTCAAATCCTTTATTCGATCAGATACAAAATGACCATAAAAGTACAAGATAAAAAGCCTATTTTCAATATTCATTTTCAATGTAGGCAATAAAATAATTCATTTCATCCATAATTAAAGTAAAAAAAAAAAACACTCAAAAATTTTCCAAAACATAAAACCGCCCATTACCCTACCAGATCTCATATAGTATACAATGATTATTAAGTGCTCAATCCAGTAACTAATGCTTTCCCCCTCTTTTTTCTTTTTTTCATGCAGGCCCACAGGAACGAAGCTAATGAAAAACAAGTCAGGGGGTCAGATAAACGTAAAAAAATATATAATGCCACGCGGCATTGATTAAAATTAATTTTCTGTAATAGCGGTTTTAAGTAGTCATTCCTCTCCTTCTCATATAGCCTGCAAAATAAAACTAAATGCAAATCAGTTTGTTTTGACAGTTTGCCACATCGGCACATAATTAGATCAGCATGATTATATGTTTCATCAGGGTAACCTAACATGAGTGGGATCATGTTCATATGAAACCTCATCAGTATAAATCTGTGTTGTGGGTTTGTGATATCTGCCAAGTAAAAAAATAATCCTCTCTCTGTCACTGGAGGGTTTGAGCTAAAGGTTGCAACTGCGTGCTTCTGTCTATAGTGTTCCTTCCTCTCATACTCCACCCTCTTCACAAACATATTTTTAATCTTTTACTTTGAGACCTTTTTACAATCACATGGGTCCTTAAACAGTTGAGATAGGACAATTTTATTCAAGAGTATTTCTACATAGCCCAGCCATCTGGACCTCCTATAATTATCCATTTTCAAACAGTTCTTGATTGTTGTTTGCATCAGTGGGATTGTGTCCTTATCGCCAGATTGAGTGCCACAGAAGAATAGGGGCCAGTTGTATTGCGTCTGTTATATAGGGAAGTCCCAATTCTGAATGTAAAATATAGTTAGAGGCCAAAATGGGGAGGTCAACTAGGGATTTAAAAAACTTTTTTTTTAAATAATTTGAAGGGCACCACTATCTACAGTGCCCCACAGTTCAGCCCCGTACGTTACGGCTGCCTTAACTTTGACCTAGTATATGTTTTTTATTGGTACGAGCGGTCTGTCACCCAATTTTTAGCAAATGTTTTTACGGCAGACAGTGTTCTTTCCATTATACCCCTTCTTCCTTCCACTAACCTTGTCCATGACAAGTCCTTATCAATGAGAACCCCCAAGTAAAGGAATGAGTCCACCACCTCAATCCTCTCCTTCTCTACATGGAGATATTCTGTCTCTTTTTTTTGCTCCCACTATAACTGCAAAGGACTTAGTGTGGTTTACCCTCAGGTCTAATGAGTCCATAAAAGATACATACAAGGATATCAGGTGTTGAAGGCCGCACCCCGTCCTGGCGATCAACACCGCATCATCTGCGTATGCCAGAATCGGTAGGGGTTGCAAATTAAATATTGGGATATCTCTTGTAGTCTTGGTAAGGGCCATTTCTACTCCATTTGTGTAGATAGAGAAGAGAAATGGAGCAAGGACGCAACCCTGCCTTACTCCTCTGGCAATTTTAAATAAACGTGTACAGTCTCCATTTTTGTATAGCGGACCAAGGCCATAGCGTTGGAGTACAGTTGTCTAATAAAAGTCAATATTGATTGGTCAACCCCCATTTCCCCCATGATAGTCCACAGCTTTTCATGGACCACACAGTTGAACGCTGCCGACAGGTCCATGAAAGCTATGTATATTTTCCCCTCCTTCATCCTGGTGTATTTTTCTATTATAAGTGCGAAGTTCAAGCACTGATCAACGGTGCCCCTTCCCTGCTGGAACCCATATTGGGCCTGGATTAAGATGTTGTTCTCCTTGGCCCTTCCCTCTAACTTAGAAAGAAGGAGCCGGCCCATAAGTTTTGCTGTCGTGTCCATCAGGGAAATTGGCCTATAGTTTTTTGGATCGGCTCTGTCCCCTTTTTTATAGATAGGGACTATAACACCTGCAGACCAAGACTGAGGGGGACCAACTTGGATTATACTGTTCATGACATTCGTTAATAGGGGTGCCCATAGCTCTGGTGTTCCCTGAAAAAAATCTATTGGGACACCATTCGGTCCTGGAGCCTTACCTGAGCTGCACCACATCAAACTTTTTCTTTCTTCCATAAGTGAGAAGGAGAGGGGAGCCTGTTGGCTTGGTCCCATATTAGCAGATAGAATTTGGGAGGTTGAAGCAAAGATGTCCTCAAACATGCTTCCTCATCTACGTTATTATCTAATGTAATGCTTTATTAAGATCCTCCCAAATTTCTTTTTTTATAGCCTTCTCTCTATTTCTCCCAGTGAGTTTATATGTGGCCCACAGTTCCCTGATTTCATTTTGGATTCTGGGTCTGCTTTTCAGAGCATGCATTAAGGCTCTCCTTGCTTTTGTACAGGGGGAATCAAACAAGCCCCTTTCGGGTCTCTTGTTTGTTTTTTTAAGAGCCAGTTTACCTTCTCTACAAGATCCCAGAAGACCTTTCACCATTTCTCCTCCTTCAGCCTCTGGATCTAGGCAGAGCCCTATATTGCTTAATATAGTCGATAAGATTTTTGCAGTCAATTTAGGTTGATCAACATGAGCCCATTTTAGTTGTATGCAAATCCTTCTTGTCACTATTGGGGTATCAACATTGTGAATATTTAGGGATTCCCCTATAGATACTTTTATCTGTAGTGATAAAATGGCATGGTCGCTAAAAATTGTAAATTGGTTTGCCGACCTGGTGACTCCAGAGCTAATAGGGGCAGTAACTAACATATAAGCATTAGTTGACTCTAGGTCATTTCTTTGGAAGGTTCCTGCCCTGTTCCCTAGTGATGGTTCTAGATTACCCGTCATTACCATATTTCTTGCTGATAACATCCTATTCAAACAGTTGCCATATTCATTGTGTACAAAGTGATTTATAATATCACCCCCAAATCCTCTACTCCACATATAGGAACTATGTTGTATTTGCAGGGATATATATTAAAATCTCCCACCCATGCAATATTAAAAACATTATTTCTGCTATTGCCTATGGCATATTCTACAGCCTTATCAACCTCACCAACAATAGCATGTCTGTTTAGGCCAAACTCATTATTGTAGGTATTAATTAAAAGTCATCTACCTTCTTGGCGTATCTCCAGTGTGAGAATATGGAAGTTTGCACTCGGGGAATCAAATTTTATTACCTTCCCTGGAAAATAGTTCAGGATCAAAGTCAGAATACCTCCCTTAGCCCTTCCTGAAGATGAGGGTTTAGCTGGTGTTTGATAGGAACAATATCCGTTTACATAAATTGGGCCAGTAGACCACATCTCCTGGAAGCATACAATATCGTGTCCTTGCCATATTTTCAAACAATTCTCCTCGCTTAGTTTTGGGAAATACCCGCCACATTCCATGAGGCTATCTTAGGGAGCGTTTTAGAGGCCCCCTCTAGTGGCTCGGTTAGATCAGGTGTTATTTCGGTAGAACCAACCAGCAGCGTCTGGCTCTCACAGTTAGTTTGAGAGATTTGCGAAGATCGGTGCAGTCAATCACACGCTCCCAGGTCAGCTAATGCGGCAAATCGATTTTCAAGAGTTAAACTTTGCGTCATAGGAGAGTCCCCTGTGAACTTCCAAGGCTGGTTCTCTCTCTAATATAAATTGGATCTTTGGAGTGGCAGATAACATGGTTTATAAAAATAACCTACTGGTAACACAACAATTTCAGAGTTCTTTATGGTAATATTACCTAAATATTCTAAAATGTATCTGACTACAAATTAATTATTAAAATGTAAAACAACACAGTCTCCCGCCATTTCCTTTCTAGCTGGTCCCACCCACGCTGCCCTTCTGGCCATAATCAGCTGCCTTGAAAGATTCTCGACTCTACCGCCGCCCCATTCAATTTATCTTTCAACCAGTGTAGTGCTTTGTGCATCAATTGTCTTGTGGATTCCGGTTGACCCTCGTTCATCAAAGGTGTGTTCCCTAGGACCAATACCAAGGCTGCAGCTGCCGGGGGGAGATGTAGGGTCTGTGACTGATTCCGTAGTGGGCCCCCATTCGCCATTTCCTTTCTTTGGGGATCTGTTTGGTTACCTAGTCCTAGCTCTCTGCCAGAGTTCATTCCTCCTCAGGAGATGGTGGCAGTATTAGGCAGTGGTAGTAGGTGGTTTATTACATTGTCCATACCACTTGCCTGTTGACTACATGCTTGGCTACTGGTGGATTGTCTCACGGCAACACTCGCATACAAGTTCGAGATCCCACATGGAGCATTGCTGTGATTAGAAGGTGGGGGCTCAATGTTTGATCTGATCCCCCTCACATCTGTACTATTTGGGCTATTTTGAGGCTGCATCTCTTGGTCCGATTTTCTTCTTACACTCAATTCAGGCCCCACTGGCCCTGCATTCATTGTACACGCCAATGTCCCTAGTAAATGTTCATTTTTTCCATCTGCGATTCTAGGGCCACTAGATTCGCTTCCATCCTTAGTCAGTGTTACTAAAATGGGATTCAACATCGTGGCAACTAAAGTCTCCAATCTATGCCACATATCCTCATCATTTGTCAAACCGCCAAAGGATACTGTAGGAGTTACCGAGATACGTTCTCCTTCCTGAATATTTAGTAGAGAATGTTCCGCGTCACGGTTCCTTCCTATCTTATCTTTATCTTTATCTTTGGCTTGCCTGGGCTCCTTTGCTAGTTTTAAATTCTGTGGGCCTCCCCCTCTTTTTCTCTTCCCTATTTTTTCCGAGATGGATCCAATTACTTTTTTTCCCCTGCGCCCCTGGTGGATATTCCGGCCTTTATTGCCGATGTTATTTGGTTAGGCGGTGCTCCCCCTTCTCCTTCTAACTCCTCCATCTGAGTTTGCAGTGGGGGTTGTAAGGGTTGTGGTAGGGTAGGGAGAGATGTCTCAGCCATTGTGGCAGCACTTGTTTGAAGGAGAGGCTCCAGGGATAATCGTTGTTGTGTAATCTCAATTTCATGTTCTAAAACAGACGTGGCTCTGGTGAGAAATGAATTGAGTGTTCCCACAATTCCCTCTCCCACATGGTCATTTCGACCCCTGCGTTTACGCATCATGTAACAAGCAAATCAAGTAGTTCAAACAATTCCTATGCAGTATGAATGCCTTTGTGATATCACTAACGCTTACAATGGCTGTTATGAGAGTGGAGAGTAAAGTCAGTACCTTGTTCGTTTTTGCAGGTTTTCAGAGGGTAGGCCCAGCCCAGCCTCCTCCGGGCCACGACAGGCGTGGACGGGCCCGCCCTTGCCCTGGGCTTTGCCCGGGCGCATCCCGCGCCGCGGGACGGCGTGCTTCTTTTTCGCGCGTCCGCGTGCTGAGGATTCTGGGTGATGCAGTCCCCTCCTGGGGAGAAGAGCAAAGAAGCAGGGAATGGCTCGCAGTCCCCCCTCGATTCAAACAACAGGCGCTACAGTGCGCTGCGGTATGCCGTGCTCCTTTTCAGCGCGTCCGCGCGCTGAGGATTCAGGGTGATGCAGTCCCCTCCTGGGGAGAAGAGCAAAGAAGCAGGGAATGGCTCGCAGTCCCCCCTCGATTCAAACAACAGGCGCTACAGTGCGCCGCGGAACAGCGTGCTCCTTTTCAGCGCGTCCGCGCGCTGAGGATTCAGGGTGATGCAGTCCCCTCCTGGGGAGAAGAGCAAAGAAGCAGGGAATGGCTCGCAGTCCTCCCTCGATTCAAACAACAGGCGCTACTGGTAGTCAATCTTCTGCTTTTCCATAAATAAAATGAATTAATAATAAAGTCATATCTATTTGCTCTTGAAGGCTTGACTACCACTACCCAGACCCAATTAACGACATATCAACTCAAAATCGAAACTCATATCCATCTACGGAACTATCCACAATGATGGACTGAACCACCCAGAGCTTAATAATTGCCTCAGGAAATCTTACTAGACTTGACTACCAATCTCTTGCAACCTTTGACAGCACAGCACTCAAAGCTCAAGAGTTCCTACATTTTCTACCAATCCAAATGCATCTACTTACACCTAATACAACAAATCAGCTAAGATCTTAGTATCTGAATCTTAACTATTCCAGATTTTCCCTACTCTCCTCAAGCCAATTGGAATCCCAAAACTTATAGTTTGAAACTAGGCACCAAACCAACAAACCTAATGAAGAGGGATAACACAACCCACCAAAGTATCTAATCAGCCCTCACAGAATTATTTCACTGTTAGCACAGAATATGATCCTTAATGCTGACCACACAAGTATAGAATACAAAAGTAACCATATTAACTTCTTGTAAAAAAATATGCTAAACAATTAATGTTCTCCCCTAGCTTCCGATGGGTGGCTGACAAACCTGTTGCTACCTACTTCAACTCCCCCACTTGCCCACACCCGCCTCTCAATGACTATACCTTGTCCAAAATCTGCTTACAGAAATCAAACCCCTCTACTCACCTTTAATCTGTCTACCTCCTCTATCATTATCACCACTAACTCTTTTCTCCACCTTCCCCCATGTAATATCGAAGTCTTTACCTCGCAGTTCTGATCTACCTACATCTACTTCTACATCATCTTCATATCCACCTCTCCTGTCCTCATTTAACCTCTTTGCCTTCTTTAATATCCAAGTGTCCTCCTCCAGACTTCCTGTTTCAACTCATTCACACTCATTTCTTGCTTGATTGCTCTCACCTCCATACTTCTCTTGATTCCCCATTTGCTACTTTTTTTACCATCTCCTCAGATATTCACTCCATATGTGCCTGAAAATATTCTTTTCATCTAAATAACTCACTGCCTCTTCTCCTTATCTCCGACACCCCAGCAACCTGTAAACGCCTGCCATCTCATTCCTCTAGCTTTTTTATTCCTCCTATTCCCATTCTTTCACCTCAACCCTTGTGGCTTCTGCTGCCCACCAGTAATCATCTGATTCCATCTGTACTCATTCTGCCTGAAACATTTTCCCTTCATAACCTCCATCCACTTTTTATCACCTTTCCCATCTTCAATCGTACCACCTTCCCCCTCAAAACGCTGTCATTTCCCTCCTCAATATAATCTGCTCAATCTACTGATTGTACAACCACCCATGAAAATGGCAAGTAAGGCGGTTGTATGTGATTTCATAGAAAAATAATTTCATGCAATACTATCACTGAGAAATCATTTCACCTAAACCAGTGGTTCCCAACCTGTGACCCAGGGACCCTGGAAGTCCGCATAGCCTCCTCAGGGGGTCCACAACTACTTAGAAAATTAAATAATATTAACAGATTATTAAGCTGTATATAAATAAAGAAGCTAAATGTACAATTGAACATTTTAAAACATACTGTAAAGGTGAAGGAATTTAAAATTGGAGACTAAAAATGTAATTACTATCCTCAGATTGATTCGTGGATGCAGTGCAAGTGCATCAAACAGAATATAGTATGGATGATGAGTGGCCTCAATTGAATTTAGAAAAGCTCCAATCTCCATATTAAAATTAAACGTTTGATTTTCTTGTATTTATATGTGTTTTTAAATTAAAGAAATTGTGCCATCATTTGTGTATTTGTTTAAATTTATTTTTCTGTATTTGTTTGTATTGGTTTGCTGTTCAAATCATCGACAATGCTTATGCAGGGGCCGTCTGCTAGCAGTCATGACTCAGTGGGGGTTCCCGGATTCCAATAATGATTCAGAGTGGGGGACGGGGTTTCAGTAATGATTAATAGGGGGTTCCCAGAAGTCAAAAGGTTAAGAACCTGGTAAATGGAAATTTGCAAGATGAATGCCATTTACCAATTCATTAAACCAAGTCATAGTATATCTGTTTTTTCAAATTTACTTTTTCATGGTTGTTTAAGATGTGAATGCAATGGTTGCAGGTCTTATTATTTTGTCAGAGGCATTTATTTCAGTACTTTAATACAGGGGACATCATGGAACTCGCTCCCGATTGACATAAAAAACAGCCCAACACTGCCCTTCTTTAGAAAATCACAAAAAAATGGCTCTTTGTCAACGAAATCTCTGTTCTTACTGTTCTTCTGGCATTCTTTTTGTCCAGTGCCTAGACGCCCCTGGGCCTTTGTACGCTATATAAGTTTTCAAATCTAATATTACTCTGGATTAATATATTTTCATTGTCAAACTGTGGTAAATAAAAATTCCTTTACCGGGACTGAATTTCATACATAATCATAATAAAATAGCTCAGTAAAATGAGAGGCAGAATCCGTGGTATTAGAGTTTCTGAATGGGCTTTATTCCAATAATCGATTATAATCGGATGCTTCAAGTTCCATCACCACGGGGTTCAGGAAGTGAAGTACATACTTTATTGACAAGAAGTAACTTTTATAGTACATACGTTATAATGAAGCAAATACAGTAGGCGTAATAATTGATAAGGAACTTGACGTGGTACCTGCGTAACCGAAAATGGGTGTTTACAAGGAGTAAAAAGACACATGATTGGTTATGATTTCATGCATAGGTGGATCTATAAGATAATACTTGACATAGATGCGCGCGCAGCAGCATGACGTGTAATTGACGTGTAACTAGGGGGTGAAGGGAACTTGACATTAGCTCTACATGTGGAGACGAAAAGTCTGGGGGTCAGATCAACCTAATCCCAAATCATATCTAACATCCTATGTTTAAAGAACTATGTTATCCATAAAGAAGGACTCTCGGACAAAATCTATTCTATACTGACTGTGCGTGTGTGTACAAGCGTCTAAGTGTCTACACTGAATGCGAGGGGATGGGAATATTCCATGGTGACAGGGCTATGAATTACTTGCATGAGGGCAGAGAAACCGGGCCTTTTGCTTGGTAACTGGAGGAATGTTTACTTAAGCTACTAGGCAGGAATGCATCGGCTGAGGGGGAAGCAGATAATTCGAAGGCGAAATACAGCTCTTGGCAGAGAATAGGCTGATGTCAGGCTTCGTGGGCCGCGCAGAGAATGAGACAGAGTTCATGGTCACAGATGCAGGCTCAGACTGGAGCTTTCAGAGGCAGAAGGCGAAAAGGAGTTTGATGACAGAATCAGGGCCTACTTGCCTTGGACTGTAAAATGGCATAAGTGAACCATATAAAGCCGGTGGCCTTTCATGTTTAGGAGTGGAATATCCGACATATTCATGGCGGATCTGACAGAGGACATGTTGACGGTGGACGCACATGTATTTGCGTCTTCATAACTGGAACTGGAGGGAACATACATGTACTTGTGACATGCACATAGAACCGTTGGGGTCCAAGATAGGGGACATAACTGACCAGGAAAATCCACATTTCCACATTCCCTCCTTGTCCCCCTACTTGCCCTTCAAGAGATATCGATCTTCATCAATCCATCGATCTGTTCATATAGCATCATTTGTTCTTCTTTCTTCTTCCGGGATCTTGAATGAAATCTTGGTGGTGGAATACACGATGTGGCACACAGACCACAAATCGCTGGTCCACATTGTAGACATAGACAGCAACTGAATAGTATGAGAAGGCCAATACCTAGGAAGGATAGGACCCTCCATCCAAAGGTAGATAATACACTCCAAAACCAACCGGACCAAGTCCAGGTGCCTGGATTCTGGTGTATCTGGCTTACAATCTTATGAAGGCGCGTGATGTCTTTATATACGGATGGCGAATTTTCTGGTATGAATACGCAGCAACTTGATCCGATGACCCTACAAGCTCCGCCCCTATCAGCCAGGATGACGTCAAGGACAAGACGATTTTGAAGCACAACAATCCGCATAGCAGACTGCTCTTCTGTTAAATTGCCTAAGGCGGAAATAGTCTCATTCACTACTGCTTCAAGGGTTCTGGTTAATCTACGTATCAGCTTACTATTAGTAACAGTACCTATATAGGGAAAGATGCCTTTATTAAAATCTACATACTTGTCCCATGCCGTTTCAGTGTAATCGACAATGGGGAGATCTCTCCGCTTTCTGTTGTGTACTAAATGAATATTTCTGTAGTAATCAGGAGGAGCTAGAAAAACAGGTGGCAAAAGGAATGCAATGTAGCAGGTACCATCCCAATCTGGAGGTAGACGCATATATGCAGTCTGACCACATACGAAGTAGGAGTGGCGAGAAGCTCTAAATGAAGATTTGCCTTGATCACGGAATTCTACTATAGTATTGCATTTACTATGGCCCATAGGTATGGAACCAACCTTTCTTACACACAATTCACCCTTCGCTGGGAATACTGACATGGTGGGCAAGACTAGTTCAACTTCGGATACGACATTTAGAATCATGAGATTAGGTGTAAAATTACCTAATCCATATACTTCATTTTCTAGATCAGTTCCTGTTCTTTTGGGGCGACCCTCCTTGTCAGGGTAGCAGACCTTGAGTAAGACTAGGTTCAGGTTTCCCCATATCCAATGATCTTGGTAAACTGCTGTGTCTGAGTCTATGGAATTGATTAAACTAAACCATGCTCCACAGGAGCCATTATGTGTGAATGGATGTGGAAAGAAAGGCAGGACTCCTTCATAATTCTGATAGGGAGGGAGTCGGCCGCACACCCAACAATTGGTGGCATTACTAGTCTGATGGGAATGATGTAACATACTAATGAATGTGTTATTGCGCAGCGCAAGTCTATAAGACAATTCATGCGGAGGTAAGTCACTAAAAGAATGTTCAGTAGTAACATTATAAACATGTCTGGAAATAGGGTAATATATGTGCAACAACATACTCGTAATAATTATTAAAAGTCTCAATAAAAACAGAATTAATAATGTCCCCATACAGTGGCTACGCAGTGATTTACAATACGCCTGTCGTTTCAACATTTTCCGGGTATTTTCTCTACTCAGGTCCAAGGGATACATGTCAGAGACAATTCAACCGCTTCACCTTGGAGAGGACTTAAACAATCAAATTGCTCGACTGTTTGGGCCTAAGCTTTAGTTTATAGTTCTTAGAGTCACTTTGTTCAACAAAGGGAAGTTCTGAATCAGTCTGTGAGGGAGTGCAGGGCACAATGTCTATATCCGAGGGTAGTCCATGAAATTTCTTGACGTGGCTAGAATGAATCCAGCCCTTACGGCCCTCGATCTTCACGGCTGTCCTCGTGGTCAACAGGACCAACTTGGGTGCTTTCCACCTGGGCTCCAGCTGGGTCTTTCGGTCGAAATTCCTCACAAACACCAAATCACCCGGAGCAACGTCATGGGGTTTCACCTCGGTGTTGTCGGGAAAAGCTGCAGCTACCTGTGAACGACAAGATTGTAGTGCAGACATCAAGGAAGCCAAGTAATCTGTCAGCATATTACAGTCAACATCAGTTATTTTGCGAGGTATAGGCGTCCCCCACATATTCGGTGGTCTGCCGAAGATCACCTCATACGGGGATAGCCCTGTTCGAGAGTGTGCTACCATTCTCATGTAAAAGAGTGCAACGGGTAGCGCTACTACCCAGTCGACACCTTTTTCTCTGCATATTTTGGACATTCTGATTTTCAGGATCTGGTTATGTCTTTCTACGAGGCCTGCTGCCTCGGGGTGTCGGACACAGTGGAATTTCCACTGATATCCTAACAGAAGTGAAACGTGTTTCATTAATTCGGATGAGAACGGCTGGCCGTTATCTGAGTAAACAGCACGTGGTAAACCGTATCGTGGGAAGAATTCTCGAACCAACTGTTTGGCAGTAGTCGGGGCAGTGTAATCTGAAACCGGGTATGCCTCTGTCCAACGGGACAGAGCGCAGACAACTACAAGAACATATTTGAATCCTCGACATCGTTCCATCTGGATATAGTCCATCTGGAGTACTTCAAAAGGATGGTTAGGAGTATGAAATCCACCCTGTTCTACGGGAACGCTTTTTCCTGGGTTGAACTGACAACAGATCATACAGGTACGGACCTTTTGTTTTGCTGCTGCTCGTAAATGTTTATTGAACCAAATGTGTTGAATGCTATCTAGCATAGCTTTTTCTCCTAGATGGGCTGGACTATGTATAGTGTTGATTATGACTTGGACCATTGAGTCAGGAAGGAACCATACAGACTTTTCTTTCATCATCCATCCTTGGTCCGTTTGGGTCCCCCCTAATTCAGTCCATTTCTTTATTTCATCTGGTGTAGCATGTGTCTGTATGTCAATTACGTCAAGAGTAGGATTTTTAACTGTCATGCAATGTGTCGGGACTATTGTCTTTGTCACGTCGGGGATTTGAGTTTGAGCAGTCTGTTTAGCTGTTCTGTCGGCTAGATCATTGCCTTGAGAAATGATATCAGTAACCTTCGTATGAGCTTTACATTTCATGATTGATATTGCAGTGGGTAGATGTATTGCATCTAATAAGGCATGAATGAGGGGTCCGTGCTGAATGTGGGCACCGTGGGAAGTTAAATAACCTCTCTCTCGCCACAGCACGCCGAAGTCGTGTACAACTCCGAATGCATAACGTGAATCAGTGTATATGTTGACTTTTTTATTCGTGGCTTGAATACAGGCTTGTGTCAGAGCGATGAGCTCTGCGGCTTGAGCTGACAAGGTATTTATACGATTTGTTTCAATGACTTCAGTATCTGTTGTGACTGCGTAAGCGGCCACTAACTCTCCTGTACTTGTTCTCATGCATGAACCGTCTACATACAATGTCAGGTCTGGGTCTGATAATGGGACATCGGTTAAGTCTTGTCTGGGTTTCGTTGTTATCGTAATAACTTCAATACAGTCATGGGCTAGTGGGTCTGTTCCTATTACAGGTAGAAGTGTGGCAGGATTCAATGTGTTACAGCGTCTGATTTCTATATGTGGCTGAAACAATGTAAGCTCATATCCTGTAAGTCGCGCTATAGTCAAGTGTTGTGTTTGCGTTCTATTCACAAGAACCTCTACTGCGTGTGGTACTTGAACTGTCAATGGATGTCCTAACACTATAGCATCGCTTTGTCTGATTGCCAAAGCTGTCGCTGCTACTGATTTCAGGCATGCAGGCAAAGCCTGAGCTACGGGATCTAATGTACTAGAAAAATAAGCACATGGTTTGTGTGCTCCTGCTTGTTCCTGTGTGAGTACTGACAAGGCAGTACCTTCGCGTTCTGTAACAAAGAGTGTAAACTGTTTTTTGTAACATGGCGTTGCTAAAACGGGTGCTTGACATAAAGCTTTCTTTAAGCTTTCAAAAGCTTGTGTGTGTTCCTGAGTCCAAGGGAGAACAGTCGGTGTGGCTGCCTCCTGTGTGGTTAACTGAATGAGTGGTTTTGCTAGAAATGCGTACTGAGGGATCCACTGCCTGCAATATGACGTGAGGCCTATGAAAGCTCGTACTTCCTTTTGTGTCTTGGGTATTGGCATGTTAGCTATTAACTGAATGCGGTCGGGTGTAAGCTGCCTTCCCTCCTTGGACAGCGAGTGTCCAAGGTAAACAACTCGCTGGACACAGAATTGCAGCTTAGAAGGGGACACCTTGTGCCCCTTTTCGGCTAGGAATTGTAAAACTGTCAGCGATGCTTTTTCACATTCAGGTTCGCTTCTTGCGGTGATCAGCAGATCATCGACGTATTGAAGCAGGGCGGTGTTAACTGGCATGTGGATACTGTCAAGTTCTCGTTTCAGTGCTTGGCTATAGATGCTGGGGCTTTCTGTAAATCCTTGAGGTGCGCGTGAGAATTTAAAGCTACGCCCATTTAAACTGAATCCGAACAAATATTGACTTTCCGGATCTATTGGGACGCTGAAAAAGGCATTTTTGAGATCAATTACAGTAAAGAATGTTGCTTCGGAATCAATAGCTGTCAATAATGACGAGATATCTGGGACCACAGGGAATTGTGGCACAATGCATTTGTTTAACTCGCGCAGATCAATAACCAATCGATATACTGGCGGGGCTGTAGGATCTGTTCGTTTAAGAATCGGAATTATCGGTGAATTACATACATTGGAGTCTGTTTCTACAACTACTCCTTGGGCAATTAGCTCGTCAATGATTTGTAGTAAAGCCACTACAGCATCTGGTGGTAACTTGTATTGTCGCATTCGTGGTAACACCACTCCTGCCTTGAGTGTGACTCGATATGGTGTAATATTCATGCAACCAACATCAGTAGGGCCTTGTGCCCATAGATGTGTAGGTAAAGTCTGTAGTCGGGGATCCATGTCTCTAGACACATAGTGACCTTTAAAATCACGTAAAAACAACCTTACTCCTTCCGGAGAACAACATATTATGGCTCCTAGGGCCTTCAGAGTTTTAATTCCTAACAGATTTTCTGGGCATGATTTAGTAAGCAATAAATCTGTAGTTCGTGTCAAAGGTCCTATCGTAAGTGGAAGAGGCTGTGATACTTCATTAACAATAGGTTTTCCTGAAAAACCAAGGGAGATATTCTGAGAGCCTGAGAGGGGTGCCCCTGGAACTTCACTACGTTTTATAGTTGTTCGACTTGCCCCTGTATCGAGTAAGAATTTTCTATCTTGACCTAATAATTCACTATGTACATAAGGTCCTTCTTGATCTACAGGAATCTCGATAAGGGGTAAGTCAACTTCCCTCTCTAGGCTAGTTCATGCGTAACGCTGATACTCAGGATATTCATACTGTGCAGTCTGATACATTTGTCGTGTTGTGGTCTGTGTGGCAGCAGCAGGCAACGGTGGTGCAGCTGGCACAAACTGTATTGGCTGTTGTGCGGCTGGCATGGCCTGGGCATGCTGCATAGCTCCTTGTTCATTCTGATCCTGTCTGAGTGGCCGTGGTCTTTCTTGTGTTTTACCTATGGCGATATTATGTTTTAAAACTGGACAATCGTGTACGTAATGACCTGGCTTCTTACAATAATTGCATGTCCCTTTTACCGGTCCTGCTGAATCGGAATGTGTCATACCCTTTTTATGTCCTTCAGCTGGTACTGTCTGGGCAACTAGCATTTTCATTTTTGTGTCTTTCATGCGTCTGTGTTCATGTTCCTGTTCCTCTTTAATTCTATTGTGATGGTACTGTAACATTTGTAACATTTGTGTTGGAGTGTTACCTTGCCAGGTACTCTCGAATTTTAATACTCTATTCTTTACCGGGGACAGAGCATTTTCTACTAATTTTGTTACAAACAGATGCGGGTATGATTCGCTACTTGCTTTTATGCCACTATTTATACCAAAACATTTTTCAAATCGGGCATAGTAATCACTAGTGTCTTCATCTTGCTTTTGTTTACAGGCTGAAATTGTACCCCAATCTTCCTTTTTCGTAGTTAATAAACGTGGCAGTACCTGTACTAGCAAACCTGGTAGTGCTTTAGTTTTATCCCCGAGTCCTGCTCCTGCAGCTCGGGCCTTTTCTTCCGCTTCTAACACTGACCATTCTATCTTTTGGTCTCCTACCTCCCACTCTTTTTCCTTGAGTTTCTCATAAATGCCAGTAGGCATCAACACCTTTAATATCGTCATAATGTCGGGATAGGTATACTCTCCCATGAGTAACATGTCTTTAATTTCTCGGTGAAAACCCGCTGGGTCTTTGTCATGACTAGGTACCACTTTCTTCATTTCTAACAGTTCTATTTTTGATATGGGCGTATATACAAATACGCGCCTAAACTCGTCGCCCTCGCCTTTTATTGGGTGTACTTCTCGTAAGGGATTCTGTCTATCCATGTGATACGTTGTTCTTTCCTTGCTGGGCAATGAGGTATGCTCTGAGCATATAAAAAGAATATACTGTTTTCTTGACATTAGAATTTCTTTAATTAATTCAGTACCTGGACCTCTCCATTTATTTGTAAGCAATTCAGTCAATATGTCAGGTAACAGACCAGGGTCCGAATGCTGACTCCGATATAGTATAATGAGTTGTTGAATCATATAAATCCCAGCCAACCTCTGTTCGTCTGGGGTGAGATTCAAAAATGTGCGTACTACTGTAGCATCACTATATTTTCCGGGACTGTCCACCCAGTGGACAGCTGCCCTGGCTAAATCTTGTTCATCCATAGAATCGAGAAAATGATAACCCCTTCGTTCTCGGAGTAGTTTGTCAGCAGTTTGGAACGAATGCTCGTTAGACCTTATATTAATTATAGGTATTTGGAAATTCCTGTTATTATCTGGACATATCGGACGTATTGAGTCAATCTGACATCTAGTCTGATCCCTATGACAAGATCTTCCTCTACCTACATAGGCTACGGTGTCCAACTGTCCTGCGGGTGGTCCTGACCCTTCTTCCTCGCTTTGTTCGAACTCGTCGGTCTGTAATCTCTCTTCATGTATCCGTTCTATTTCTTTACGGATCTTTCGGCACATGGCTATTATACAATTTTGCTTATCGTGTCTTCCTTCTGATATATTCTGGCTCCATTTTGTAAGAATATGCATTGCATCCGGGTCTACCCCCGGTCGGTCTTGATTTCTGATCGCACAGTTTATGAGGAAACGTAACAGTTCCCCCTGTATCTCTACTTTCTGGAATTCCATAGCTCTGTTAATACATTCTGGATCTCGCCCTGTTTGAACAAAATGATATATTTTATCTAGATGCGCGGTCATTCCTGGTAACTTCGCTAAATACTCTGCGGCTCGTCTGATACGTAATGATGCCAGGACCATTTCGTCCTCTTTACCGACCACCGGGTCATATCTACAATCTATAAGAAGTTCCTTAAGCGCACGTTCACTTACGAATTTGGGTGTACGTGAATGCGCTGACTCTTGAAAAACAAGTTTATTTATTCTAGGTGGCGTAAAAGTATTGCTAGCACCTCCCGTGGCCCCATCTGGGGCGTCGGGTGTGAAAGGATTCGTCGAACGTGACACAGCAACTATAGGTGTGGACACCACTGTAGAATCGACTGTGGAGACAGATGCGGAAACAGATGTGCTTACCGAAGCTAGTGTCGGGACTTGCTGTTGCATGGGGACAGATACCTGATCCTGACGTTGAACCCCCCCGCTAGACGGTCTATGTGGTGCGGGGTTAGCATACTCGGGAGCTGCGTCATCTAGATATGAGGAAAGAAAAACATCTTCTGCGGTTCTGGGATGTCCTTTAGGATGTACCTTAATTGGAAATAATGGGGGTGGCAAGTCTTTTGGCATCTCTGGAGCAGCCTTTGGTAATCCTTCGGCTAGAAGAGGATACATACCATTCATAAGGGCATTTCTCTGTCTATCTACTTGTTCCGATTTCACTCGGATACCTTCCTCAATTAATAGATTTTCTTGAATTTTATTTGAACTTTCTTTACTCTTCTCTTCCTGCCTACGTGCTTTTTCTGTACGTCTATGAGATTCTTTACGCCATAACTCAACAGCGTCTTTCTGTGACTGTCTGACTTTTCTTTTCCATAATTCTTCCTCGACTTTCATGATGCACTCTGCATCCCAGGTTCCCGCTGTGGGCCACCTCTGACTTTCCGGCAATCCCTTGGTATAATCTACCCATAAATCAAGAAATAATATGGCATCTAAGCCATGCTTCTGATACATAAAGTGCCCTGGAGTATCCCTAGGAGGAATAGGGACGGCTTCTTCAAGTACCCCTTTCCTAGTAGTGATCTGTCTTAATTTCGAAAAGAGCGGCATATTGACAACTGAACCGATACTTAATTTTGAACACACTTAATACAAAAAGCACACTAATGAACAATCATTCATACCACAATATGCAAGACGTTTAACACATTTAACATTAAAACATTAAACCTTTAACTGAAACAACAATGATGATCGTCTGCATAACTAAATCACCATGCTTAATTCTTGACACTTACTAGATACTTCGGAATACTTGATATACTGCTAAACAGTACAGATACACTGCTAAAACAGTGCAGACCGGATTTGTGTACCCAAACCCGTCTTGACCGGCACAACCTATGTGCACGTCAGAAATGCCTCCCCGGAAATGGTACTCACCGGGTAGCTTCGGAAACGGAAGGCCTCAGTAACTTGAACTTGAACCGGACTGGACTCGACTCGACTCGTCGGGAACTGGGCTGGACTTCGAACTGGTGGGTCTCGATATACCTCGGATCTTGCTCTCTCAGCTAGGCTCTGGTCGGGATACTTCGCACTTCTCACCGCCTCGTCTGGGTGTTGATCGTAGTCTCAGTCGCCCCCGCTTGACCGGAGGGAGATACAGGAAATCCTGCTGGTACGCGTAATTGTCCGTCCAGCTGTGGCAGGAGACCGGGCCTACAACTCACCGCCGGCGCGTGAGATGAGAAAGTGTCCCTGTTCGGGCGCCATCATGTGGTAAATAAAAATTCCTTTACCGGGACTGAATTTCATACATAATCATAATAAAATAGCTCAGTAAAATGAGAGGCAGAATCCGTGGTATTAGAGTTTCTGAATGGGCTTTATTCCAATAATCGATTATAATCGGATGCTTCAAGTTCCATCACCACGGGGTTCAGGAAGTGAAGTACATACTTTATTGACAAGAAGTAACTTTTATAGTACATACGTTATAATGAAGCAAATACAGTAGGCGTAATAATTGATAAGGAACTTGACGTGGTACCTGCGTAACCGAAAATGGGTGTTTACAAGGAGTAAAAAGACACATGATTGGTTATGATTTCATGCATAGGTGGATCTATAAGATAATACTTGACATAGATGCGCGCGCAGCAGCATGACGTGTAATTGACGTGTAACTAGGGGGTGAAGGGAACTTGACATTAGCTCTACATGTGGAGACGAAAAGTCTGGGGGTCAGATCAACCTAATCCCAAATCATATCTAACATCCTATGTTTAAAGAACTATGTTATCCATAAAGAAGGACTCTCGGACAAAATCTATTCTATACTGACTGTGCGTGTGTGTACAAGCGTCTAAGTGTCTACACTGAATGCGAGGGGATGGGAATATTCCATGGTGACAGGGCTATGAATTACTTGCATGAGGGCAGAGAAACCGGGCCTTTTGCTTGGTAACTGGAGGAATGTTTACTTAAGCTACTAGGCAGGAATGCATCGGCTGAGGGGGAAGCAGATAATTCGAAGGTGAAATACAGCTCTTGGCAGAGAATAGGCTGATGTCAGGCTTCGTGGGCCGCGCAGAGAATGAGACAGAGTTCATGGTCACAGATGCAGGCTCAGACTGGAGCTTTCAGAGGCAGAAGGCGAAAAGGAGTTTGATGACAGAATCAGGGCCTACTTGCCTTGGACTGTAAAATGGCATAAGTGAACCATATAAAGCCGGTGGCCTTTCATGTTTAGGAGTGGAATATCCGACATATTCATGGCGGATCTGACAGAGGACATGTTGACGGTGGACGCACATGTATTTGCGTCTTCATAACTGGAACTGGAGGGAACATACATGTACTTGTGACATGCACATAGAACCGTTGGGGTCCAAGATAGGGGACATAACTGACCAGGAAAATCCACATTTCCACAAAACAATTACTTCAGATGCTTTTAATTTGCTGACTCCCTCACCACCACTGAACACTATTGATCCAGGACCTCCTCACAACCCCTCAACGCCTGCTTTCCTGCCCCCAAAAACAATCACCACGCCAAAAGTATACCCATCTATGAACCCTTAGCCGCACTCTTCCTTAACCCTAAGTGTCATTTCTACTCCTAAATTCCACCCACCCCTGAATCCTAAAACTTCTTCACCACGCCTAAACTACACCCATCCTTGACTCCTAAGCTCCACTCATTGCTAAACCCTAAAAACTCTCATTACCCCTAAACTCCACCCATTCATGTACAATAAAAACTCCTTACTATGTCTAGGCCTCACCCATCACTGAACCCTTTAACCCCTTCATCACCCCTAAACTCCACCCATCCCAGTACCCTAGAAAAACCCTTACCATCCGCAAGCACTGGCCATCCCTGACCTCATAGAAATTACTCATCAATAGCACCCTCCCAAGCCACTAAAAACCCTTCATCACCCCTAAACTCCACCTATCCAATCCCTAAAACCCTCTTTCTTCATCTTAAGTCCACCCATCTCTAAACCCTTAAAACCCCACACCACCCTAGCCTCCATCCATTAATGAACCCCCAAAAAGCTTTACTACCCCTAAACTCTGCCCATCACCTAACCTTAAACAACCCTCACAGCCCCAAACTCTGCCCGTTGGTGAACACTAAAAAATCTCTCAACACTCCAAAACTCTACCTATCCCTGAACCCTAAAAACCCCACACCACCCGAAACCTCCATCTATTCCTAAACCCCCAAAAAGCTTTACTACCCCTAAACTCTGCCCATCACCCTACCTTAAAAAACCATCACAGCCCCAAACTCTGCCCATTGGTGAACACTAAAAAATCTCTCAACACTCCAAAACTCTACCCATCCCTGAACCCTAAAAACCCCACACCACCTTCTAAATTCCACCCATCGGCGAACCCTAAAAGCCCTTTATACACCAGAACTCACCTACCCGTAGCCCCTAAAAACCCTCATCATCCTTAAATATCACCTGTCCCAAATCCCGAAAATCCTTCACTACCCGAAAACTTCACCCAATTGTAACGTAATTCTGGATTTTTCCTTAAAATTATCTTTTCTTTACAACATTTCTTTAATTTGGGATTTTTGTTTGTATTCCCTTTAAACTGGCTTTCCTTAAAATAGTTTTTTATGATTTGTTTTCTCCAATGTGGTTTCTCAGTTTTCCTTTTTAACTAAGACGTCTCCTATGAAGAACGGGTCTTTCACAGAAAGATGATTCGCCAAATTTCAGTACCCTCGTTAAAGCAAGATCTCTGAACACAGACTGCAATAAAGTCAAAGGCCTGTCAGATTTCAACATGAGGTACTTTTTATTACTGATTTTTATTACTGTAACCTGGCTAAAGACTTATCTGGACCAATTCTATATGATGATGGTTACAAAATCCTCATGATAAACTGCACCACTAAGTAGAAGGGAGAACGGTTAGACATTGTCTGTAGCCTAAATTGTATTGCTAAAGAATGAGAATCACTCCTCGTCCAAAGTTCTCCCTCATTCTCATTCATTGTCATCTTCCTTCTCATCTACAGCCCTGTACCTTAAAACTTTACTTTCTCAGACATCCTCCCAGACTTTATCTTGGAGAAGATAGTGAAACATTAAAACTGGTGCATACTTGGGAACTTAAAAACCTATTTCGACAAACCTGAGCTCCCATTCCCAAATGCCTGTCATCTAACATGAAATACCGAATATTGTTAAAATGGTTTCTAGGCCGTACCCACTCAGCAAGTTACACATTGGGAGCAAGTTTTGCCCTCCAGAAGCTCTTCTTTGTTAACTAGTAACTATCATATGACTTAGACTTATAATCACTTAATTCATGTCAACATCCTACTACTCTCTCCACCAGCTAAACCTGGAGCAACAAATGCTGAAACATATTTCAGACCCTGGAAATTTCTTCATATAACCACCTTAATACTAAACTCAACTTGTCATTGCCTAATGACACAGTGATCTCACTTCTACAGTTCCTTCTCTAGCTGATATTGGCCTTTGACAGAATCATCCTACCAAAGTCCTCTACTCCCCCAACAATTTGAAGGTAGGCTGGATGGCTTCAGCTCTAAAATACTTCACTCAACAGATTTCTGGAATGACATTGGAGAAGAACAAATAACTACACAAAAGCCCAACTTAAGCTGCAGTACCACTCAAGAATCTTCAAAACTGCTGTCAGGATGGTGGAATGGATTAGGGCCCTTTACAGCCACCAGCCCAAATAAGCTTCCTGCTAGCATGTACCTAATCAGGGCACTCAGCATTGAAAATATATACATTGCTATATTTATCTCTCTGGACCTCTCCTCTTCTGATTCAATCTAAATGAGACAACTATTCTCATATGTGTAATTTGGTTGCTTCAGACATGCAAACTTGGAAGAAGATATGGTCCCACTTGCTAGTTAAGAAGCTAATACTAACTCTAACTCAAACAAAGCTGTTTGCCTCTCACCATCAATACTGACCCCCTCCATGCTCTTTAAATTACACTTAGTGGACTCTGATACATGTTGGTCTGGTAGGAAGGTTTGTGGTGGCCTAAAACATATGTTTTTATTGTGGGACGCAACTGTGTAAAATATTTCCTGTAAGCATTGTTCTGGATCACGCCACAATAATTTTAGGCCCTTATGCTCCTAGTAGCACTCCTTTACTTTCAGAAGCATATTGTCCCTCCTTGACCTGTTACTGATAATAAATATGAAGATTATCCTGCTAGACTGGAAGGACATTAATCAAGTTTCTTACCATACTTGGTGGGCCTGGGTCACTTTTCTCAGGAGTACCCATTTTGTAAAAATGATGTTACCTGGTAATCACAGAGTTTCACGGCGGGAGAACGTAAGAAAGCCCGTCTTTCTTCCGTTCTCCCGCCATGACGCTTGGCATTTTTGAAGACACCACGACAGCCTCATCTTGGCTTCTGGCTTCTTGAGCATATAATACAAAGCTTAATTGAAGGGACACGGATTGGGTCAGCCCCCCACTTTGGTGTGAGCCAAGATACGATGCTTCATGTAACTCTACAGGGTGAAATTAACTAGGCTTATACGAGCCTTGCGCTGAAGTTTGCCCATTCCGTGGGCTCACTTCTATACTTCTAGCACATTCCTTTTTATGATAAGGAGCCTGTATTCTGACTGATATTTAATTGTCTTATCGTCTATTTGAGACGTGATTCTCTGTATGCATTATCAAAGACACCTGTGTCTCAGCATTGGACTTACCCGTCACTCTTGATTAGCATATCTTCTTACCTCTTCATGAATATGATGAAGTCGGTGTACATACTTGATATTGAATAGCTTTGATTTAGATGGGGAACAAATTTTTATACTACGAACTGGCTATTTTCTGGCTTCCATCTTGATGAGATTGACTCAGTCAAACTTTCAGTGCCCTGAAGAAGTCCTCCAAAAGGACGAAACGCGTCGGCTGTATCGTTGTGAAAAGTAATGTTTGTGACCTTGTTTTAAAAGCTATTGATTGGAATAAAAAGAAAAATTTGGAAGATCATCAGTGTTGGATACATAATTGTCTTTTCTGCATTGTAATTGATGTGTGGTGCACCTGTGCTTTTGTTTCAAACTGTTAGGTTCCTATGAGAACTTGCACTGTGATGGTGGGTGCGGTCCAGTGTCCACACAGACCCCAGTAGGTATAGAGGTGTTAGAATAGTTAAATGATAGCAGCTCATGTGCTGTTGAGTAGAGGGTTCCACTGTCAGGCTTGTTTGTTTACACAACTACTCTTGATATTTTGGATTGTTGTTCAATCTCCTAATGATATGCTTTCAATCAAATATGGGATAACTGCTACAGTCTTTTGACTGCTTATAGTTTATTGTTAGCCATTGGCGCAATTTAATTTTCTGCATTTTATGTCTTTCTGACTTCTCGTTTACCACTCTGTACCTAATTGAAAATCTCTTAATAAAATGGTTTGGAGAGAGGAAGGTGGGATGGATCCACTACTCTCAACAGACAAATGAAGCCACATGACACACCAAGGAGCTTAATAACAATATCGCCAAGATCCTCAATCCATGCTTAAGCTCCAAAATCTCCCTAGCTCTCCTGATGTAGGAAGGTGTGTTATTGTGATTCAGAAATAGCAATTTATACCAAATTGCTGTTTTCGAATAGCAAGTGTGATGTACTGTTTTCCTGTTACCAAATACTGATTTCATGATATTCTATATGTTTTAAATTACGATTCCTTATTTATGATTTTTTTGATTAGCAAATAGCGAATTGGTGTTCCCAAATTGTGAACGTCACTTGTCTGTGAATGATGACATCACAGTTCTAGTAACTGTTTCAGAATCTTTCATTCTGAGTCAGAAAGAGGCGCCGATCTTTAGAAGTGCTAAAAATATGGAAAAGAAAGAAAATGTCCCAGTGGCAATACCGAACTTACTGCCACCCGGGGCGGACCCTAATTTTCCACCCGGTGTGGATAAGACTGGGTTGGGGGGGGGGTGGCCGATACATGACTCCTGTTCAGGGGGAGGCGTGGGGTCTGGCGGCCAAGGGCCGGCTTGTTCTCGGGGGCGGAGGGATGGTGGTAGTCGACAGACACGACTTGCTCACCTCAGCCTCCCCCAAAAACAATGCCGCCCAAGGTAGACCCCCCACCTCCTAGCTACAACACTGAAATGGCCACATAGCAACCACAGGAGAAAGTCAGCAGGAAGAGAAAAAGGAAATTTATTAAGAAATTGTTGGAAATCCTTGTGGAGGAGTAGGTAGCGGAAAATGAAAGGTTGTTTGTAAAGTCCTGCCTTACAATCCCTCAGTCGATCACAATAACAAATCTGGAGAAGAATGCAAACCAGAAAAAATGCTGCTGGGGTGGCTAATCGAAGTTTGGAAGAGATTAGGAAAAGGTGGAATACTTAACTTTTGACTTGTAATATTTAAATATAGAAATAGCATAACTCTTTACAAAAAAGTTATTAAACAAAAATGTGAACAAAAATCAATTTCTGTTTTAATGAAAGCCTTTAACACAGAATTATGGGTAATGTAGTGATTCATTCTTTACTGAATATTAACATAAACAAATGGCATTTGTAGATACTTGCAAATAAAAAAAGATCATAAGATATAGATTTATTTTTAGTTTAGTTTAAAAATGAGGATGTTATACCTATAAAATATGAAGTCAATTTTTACAAAAGTCATATGACCTTAAACAAAACCACCTTCACAGATCACACAGAGAGAAACGATACAAGAAACATATGACATAGGAGATCTGGGTTTTTTCTGAACATTGGAACATATAAACTTCAACTACCACCAGAGATGACATGCACATAGATGAAATGGACACCTTAAAGGTATCGTCTTTGGAAATTGCTATAGTTACATCAAGACACTAGTCGGTGGTGAGACAGGGCAGTGACTCTAGGCAAGCAGGAGCTACAGAAGTAGAAAACAGATTGTAGTAATTCCAAGTGCATCCCAGTTTCATGAACTTGAAAAATCTATATTAACAGTTAATAAAAAGCAACATAAGGCAACATGCGAGCTTACTTGAAGGATTACTGAAATGAATACATTTATGTGTGCATGCAATATCATACTCCAGTCTAGTATATCAAAAATTACTCAGGCAGTGAGGGATCTATGTCATGCAAAAACATCAGGGCTGCAGGCACACAGGCATAGACACAGACTTAATGATATGCACCTACAGGTTTAAATCTGTCAGAAGAAATGTTGATACCTGCTACAACAACGTGCAGACACACTTCTCCTCTCATGGACAAGTAGGAATGGTACATCAGAACAGTGATATAGCCAGGCATCTGCCACAAATGACACACAACCATGAAGAAATTCAAACATCTGATGTGTCTACTAGATCCAATATTGGTCAAACAAAAACAAATTAAGAAGGATTCAGTATTAGTGGTGTCTTTGTGTCGGCTGAGCCCTGTCCTACTATAACAATTAAAAATTAGGCCTTGTATCTAGACGTTTAACAGCAAGTCCAGTTGATGAATCTAGTTGTAAAGCTACTAGATATATAATTACATTTGTCAGATAAAAAAATGTTAAAAATGATGAACAACAAAGTAAGTTCTAGGTCTCATTATGTGGCCACAGAAATTATCATATTTCACTATTGGAAGAACAAATAATGAATTTTTTTAACCTAAAAAATTATTGTTAGTCCCACCAATTCCGAATTGTTGGACTTCAGCATCTCTGGCAGCATCTTTTCTGGGGAGTGAGTGGGGGGGTGGGTATATTGTACCTTCTCTCCATTCGATTTGTATGTAAGGTGTAAGAATCCAAGGTTATGCCCTGTCTCCTTAACAAATATAAAATTATGAATGTTATAAATTAACTATTTTTTCCAATAGAATACACAATAGTTCCACATGTAGGAATAATGAGTGCCTACTGAAACTGTGCCACAATATCCATCATGAGGCATGAGGCATTACAAACCATCTAGATATTTAGGAAGAGGTGACATTTTCTATTGAAATTGATATATTCTGATTCTAATAGTGAACAAATAAACATGTTTGTACCATCCACATATTCAATTAGATTTGGGAATTTTGCAATAGAATAAAAAATATCTTTGTGACTTGTTATTTAGCTAGATTATAAGAAAAACAAATATGGACATTTCATTTGTCAAGCATAGCATCTAAAAAGGTCTGTATAATTCTAATGAGAGCACTCTGTGATTCCCCCCCCCCAGCAAATGATACAATGTACTGATGCAAGGTGTTGAAGGGATAGCCAAACTTTCCTAGGCAGAAATCCAACTCAGCAATTGAGCTTAACATTATCTCTTTACTAATCTTACTCCTGCAGTGCACTTCCTTGTCTGTTTGTTAGAAATACAAACATCTGTGTAGCAATCCTCACTCTTCTTGAATTCTAGGCTCCTAAAATGCATCCTCCTTACCACAGCATATGTGCTGCCATTGTGAAAAATTGCAATGCATTTTAGTGGAGCTTTATTCCTTGTGACCAGTCTTCACCTGGTTCCTTTGCATACATGATTCACTGTTTTTGCAACTATTTGCAAATTGTGAATGCTTAGTACATCCTATTGAAGAATCGGTATTTGAGATTCTCAATTTACGAAATGCAAAAAGCAATCACAAAAAAAGAAATTGATAAATATTCAGTTCGCTATTCAATTTTAGTGTGATTAAATTTACAGACTCAATACATTAAAGAAGGCTTACTAAACAGTCACATAACATTTTGCAAATGGTTTGTGATTCGTTAAACCTTTCACACATCAGACTCACGTTAACTATGTGTCTCACTGTGGACCCCTTCATCTGGAAAGCCAGTCATGGAAAAAATGAGCCAGCAGTCAACCCACACCTTTCAATCATTACCTTCAAACGATCTACTATTCTTCTATACTTACACATTCATTCCCCAACCTCACAAAAGACCTTGGTGCCTCGAGATCACCAGAATACCCTTGCACAGCTAATTTATTTAAGGACCCCCTCACAAAGTGCTCTGATACCACTCTGGCCATAACCATCATCCTCCACCATACACCACTGAAGTCCAACAGGCTTTTACTCAGAAGATCTCAAAACTGCTTACATCAACATAATTCAAACACTCTCTCAAGGGCTTGACACAAGGAAAGAATCTCAGAGCCTCCCTTCATTTAGTTTCTAAATGAAAAGGGTCAAGTGTCCTCTGACGAGGATCCCTGTTATGAGAAAAATGCTACAACAGGGTAGAAAAAACCTTCTTGGCTATCTGGATGATTCTTAATTGAAGATGGTAAAGGTTATAGGAGTTGATAAACCTGGCATCTAAAACACCCTTGAGTAGGGTTTAGAAAGAGCCAAGCATAGTCATTTTAGAAATAGAATGCCATGCAGTAATCCAGCTGAAAAGTATAACAGAAATTAGGGACAAAAAGACTAACAAAGGAGGGATGAATGCAACAAAAGATAGGGAAACAAATGTGTTGCAATAGATCTATTTACGTGCCAAGCCTCCTTTTATATGGTAAAAGCGGAAGGTGACACCAGAAGGCAACCATCTTGAATAGGAGTAAACTCAGGCCTATATTTTCCAAGCAATGGGCATATGGAAGTACAAGAAAAAGTATGCGTAAATGAAAAAGAAGCCTGGTTTGACAAACATCTTCTCCTCCCTGCTTCCATGCCCTGCTCACCATCCTACAGGGCTGATTTCTCCACCAAGACTGCGGTACACCTCCCTGGGTGAATGCAACCAAGAAAATGCCAACCCTACATGGATGATGAGGAGCAAAATGTCTGCACAGTGAGTGGGAAGACCATAGACACACTGCTGTTCTAAGGATGCAAAGTGCGGCTAACATGCTACTGCCACTGTTAAGTATCTTTTCCAGATGTAACAAAACAGACTCCAACTCAACACTTCTAGCTCACTATCCCCCAATTTTAAACGACCCTCCTTCAAAAACTGATTTAAATACCCCCTTATGTTAAACTATCATCCTACTTTGATCAGTATGATTTGCTCTCCAATTTACATATAGGATTCAACCCAGCTAGGTCCAAATATTCTGTATAGTTGCAACATGGATGACTTCAAGACTATGGTAGATTCAAGGACAGAAGAGACTTTTCTGCTTTTGGATTGTTCTTCTGTCTTTGATACAGTACATCATGTCATTCTGCTCAGGGATTATACTCCATTGGAGTCTTTCCAGAGTTACAGATTCCTTATTCAACCTCTGCCTCATTCTATCACTCCTCCATTCTATCTCTGCCCCTTTTTGCTCCAACTCTTTTAATTCAAATGTAGATATCCTTTAAAGATCCACTATCTTTACTATCCTCTTTAACGTATATCTCAGACCCCTGCTACATCTAATCTCTTCTTTCAATTTACCTGCTACAACCATGCAAATGACACACAAATGATTCCAAATCTTCAAAGTAATTCGCCTTGGATTACTGTGTCATCAGCTAATGTCTCCTGCCAATAGGTCAGTGGTTTAGAACAAATTGCTTCAAGCAGAACATTAAAACTGAGGTACTAGCCTGATACAGATATATCACTTACCATTATCCATCAAATCTCCAAAAGAGCTTGCTACCTCATAATACAATCATTCAAGTGAAGAATCGAAAAGTGATCATATCTTTCAACTTCTCTTTCATACCTAAATCCAACCAAGCCATGAAGGATGTTTTTGCAGGATGAGGTGCCTACATTGAACCCCCCTCATCTATGATTCCACCACAGGTGCAGGTTTTCATCAGTCTTGTATTTTCCTAGTGGAAGTACTTTAATGACATACAGCATAGGATTTGATCGTATTGTTTAAAATAAATTCTAAGAATTCAAAATGTAGTTGTAATACAACTAGTCAATTCTGGTCATATACATACGATGCAATCAAATCTCTACACTGGCTGCCTGTGGATAGACTTAACACCTTTTGTTCTGTAGTAGTCCCTACCTATCAATCAGTCAATCAATCAATCAGTTATCTTATAAACAGTTGAGAGCCCTCCACGTCAAACCCTGACCATTCCCCTACTCCAAATATTTCATACTTGGGCGAGTTCATTCCTTGTTCAGCTTCTGTTGGAAGCTCTATAATTAAGTTTAATACTTAATTCATGGGCTTGTTTTTCTATCATGGTCCATTGTATATTATCTGAATGTTAAACACTATAGAATTAGTTATGAGTTACAGTGAATAATGGCGTTGTTTTTCACCAAGGAGATCAGATTGACATCAAATAGACAAACAATAATTATGATTACTTTCTTACTGTCACTATGAACTCAAGGGCAAAACAAAAATCCCTGTTATTCACTTTTAAGCCATCTACAGTTGTATGCTAAGTTGGGTACTTAAATACATCTACCCTTGATTTTTACTGATACACAGGGGCAGAAGAGCCTTACATTAAATATTACGTGGCCCCTCCTAAATACACACACTACCCTCTTTTCAATCCTACTGCTGTCCTTGCACAAATATAAAAATATATTTGACCTCCTCCCATATGAGCTTTCCTGCCACTTCCTCCCTTCTCAAAGCTATGCTCTCTACTCTCACATAGAGTGGAGACCTGGTGCTACATTGACCACAGCTTGGAGGATACTTCTGGTCACATGGCATTAGCTGTTAAGTCCTTTTTCCAGTTATCTACTTAGTACTCTGTGTAGCCTAAGCAGGGTCTAGTGGGTGTTTTGGACATCCACATAGAAAAACTCATCTGCATATTTAGTGTTAGTAACACCTTTTGTCTCTAGCTTGTTATAAGATCTTTAACCAGTATCTTGGCATTCCAATTACGAAGAGAGAGAAGTGTTTCTTTAAAGTATCCAGTCAGGTCTTAAATGTTATTATCCAGGACAGTCATTATTGCCTCTATGTCATACCATAAAACATTGCATTAATTAATGGAGTGTGCAGTACTTTTAAGAACCTATTATGAGCAAGCGAGTGCCTGCTTTGGGTAGCTATCTCACTTGTGAAAGTAAATGCATTCCTGTTGCTATGTGTCCTTTTAAGTTACTGCTTTAATTGCCCACGCTGCTGTCCTGCATCGGTTGCTCAGACTTCGCTGGGCATCTGATGCATGAGGACAGACTGCGTGTGGAGCTCCTTATTCATTACTTTGTACTTCATGAAATAAATGCTGTACTTATCTCCGCTTGGCTCCTGTAGTTGCTGTAACATTTGGCTATGATTTCTCAAGAAATTTGAGACGTTTGAGATTTTGGAGCCTACAGCGTACTCTGGATAGTCCATGCTATCATCGGTATCATTTACTCGTCGAAGCCATTACCCAGTGAGTCATTCTCCTGTACTTCCTGGAGCCCACTTGTCTAAGGCTACTTTTGGGATACTTTGAGTGCATCTCTGCCCACTTCCTCATTTTGACTCTGTGTGCTACACTACTTCCTCAACACAGGTAAGCTACCAAGCTATCATGCTTGTGTATGCACTTGATATCATTTCTTCAGTTTACATGCCTGTCCTAAAAGTAAATACTTAGCTGCACGCCCATATGTCCTCCTGGAACTGACTTTATTTTCTGATCTGTTTCTGCTTTAATTATCGACGTTATGCCTACTTGCTCATTTCATTGCCAGTGCTAGATTGCTATGGATATTTCAAGTTTACAGCAACATTTCTTTATAACTTGGTAGCTTTCCTTTGAATTGGCTGACGTGCATTTGGAAATACGAATTGACCTCTCAGAACTGTGTTATTCATTACCTGTATCAACTCTTCATTGGAAATTGGCATCATAAAATTGTTTTCGATTGCTTCTAACACTTTAGCTCAGATCCCACCATTTCTTTAACTTCCTGACAAGCCTTTGATTGAGTGGAATACTTGGTTAAGATCTTTTGAGAACTGTTTAATCACAGTTGAAACAGATGGCCTTGAACCTAACAGAAATGCTGCTCTTTTGATTAGTCATTTGTGAAATGAAAGGCAGCACGTTTATGATAATTTTCTTCCAGCTGCTGCCACATCTGGACAATCAGGAGATTCTAATGAGTACTCAGAAGCGATTACAAGACTTAGAGTCGAATTCTCAGAACAACCTAGCGTTCTATTGGAGATATTTAATCTTTTCAAGAAGAAACAACTAATGCAACTGCTGAAGAATCCATATCAACATTAAGGGCATTACCTGCTACATGCAATTTTGGAGCATCTATTGACTTATACATTCAAGCTTAGTTTGTATATAGCTGCTTTTAAAAAAAGATACAAGAAAGGCTACCCAGTTGCAGAGACCTTCCATTGACAGAGGTTGGTGATCTGGCCAAAAGCATTGAACGTTCAATAATCTCCAGTCACATGATGGCTCAGGAATCCACTCAGACATCTTCTCCAATTGTTGATACTGTGGGATATTCTGAACATGTTTATGCTTAACAAATTAAGGGGAAAATCTTTAAGCATGCTCCACATAATACTAACACTTTTTTTTCAGGTGTGAATCTAAATGCAATGTCCAGCAGTAGCTAAAGGATGCAATAAGTGCAAGTAATTAGGTCACTTTAACAGTGCTTGCAGATCTGGTGAACACCAAGTTAAAGTAGACCGCATCGATTTAAATGAAGGGGACTGTCCTATGGATCTATAAAATATGATCCTGAATCTGAAAATTGACTCCTTGTCTACTAACAAAATTAAGGAGCCTTTATGTCAGGTAACTCTAAGCTCCAAAATAACTCTTAACTTGATGTGTGGCTCAACTGCACCTATTACTATCATATCTGATACTTTATTTTACCAACATTAGGGGGGTCTAATGTTATTCTGTGCACAGCAGACATACATCCTAAAGCTTATGGTGATCAGGATATCGACATGGTTGGGTTCTTCATAGACACTGGTGCCGATCACAATCCTGTAAAAACCGGGTACGAACCGTCGGACGGAGCATATTCTCCGTCCGACCCGTACCCGGTCGTGTAAATATACAAACATGGAATTACGATTCGTACGGAAACACCTTTTCCGTACGAATCGTACAAAACACCGACCGACGAAAATAAACGTACAAATGCGATCCGGGAAAGCGCCGACGTGACGTCGGGACGCACGCAGCCTGCCATTCACGACCCAGGAATCACGATTCGCACCGACGTCATCCCGCACGGTGAATATTTTCCGGCTGCCAAAAACTGCCAGGAAATCAGGACGACGCGAACAAGGAGGACCCGTACGCGACGGACAGACAGGACGACGCGAACAAGGAGGACCTGTATGCGACGGACAGACATGGACCCGAACCTACGTGTCATCCCGGCCCTCATAGCAGTCGACCTCCTCTACAGGTTACGACGCAGACGCCGCAGAAGGTCAGAACAACACCCATGGGCAAAGGGGGGGGGGGGCAGGGGCAGGACACATAACCCCCACCCAAGTCACACAGCACACATGCCCTGGACACACCTGACCCTCAGGCCCTGGTCACTACGAGGGGGTGGGGGCGTGTCCAGCCAAGCCAGCGACCGCCACAACGGAAGTCCTTCACGACGCGAACCGGCAACACAACCAAACAGGTACGTCCCGTACCCACGCCTTAAGAGCGTGGGTACGAGTCGTACCACGCCCACACCTACGTCACCCCAACAATGGCTGGAAGGCTGTACCCACGTGGCAAAGACCCGGGCACGGCCCGCACAAGCAGTCCATAGCGTGGGTACGGATATGTACGGACCGTACCCCCACCCGCGCATGCATGGAGCGTACCCCCCATGCCAACAGAGTAAGTACGACACGTACCCCCACCTCGAATGCATGGAGCGTACCCCCCACCCCAACAGTGTAAGTACGACACGTACCCCCACCCGCGTATGCATGGAGCGTACCCCCCATGCCAACAGAGTTAGTACGACACATACCCCCACCTCGAATGCATGGAGCGTACCCCCCACCACAACAGTGTAAGTACGACACGTACCCCCACCCGCGTACGTATGGAGCGTACCCCCCATGCCAACAGTGTAAGTACGACACGTACCCCCACCCGCGTACGTATGGAGCGCACCCCCCACCCCAACAGTGTAAGTACGATACGTACCCCCACCTCGAATGCATGGAGCGTACCCCCCCACCCCAACAGTGTAAGTATGACACGTACCCCCACCCGCGTACCTATGGAGCGTACCCCCCATGCCAACAGTGTAAGTATGACACGTACCCCCACCCGTGTACGTATGGAGCGTACCCCCCACCCCAACAGTGTAAGTACGACACGTACCCTCACCTCGAATGCATGGAGCGTACCCCCCACTGCAACAGTGTAAGTACGACACGTACCCCCACCTCGAATGCATGGAGTGTACCCCCCACCCCAACAGTGGAAGTACGACACGTACCCTCACCCGCGTATGCATGGAGCGAACCCACACCCGTGTATGTTATGAGCGTACATATTGTGAAATAGGAGAGGTGGGTGCAGAGTCCTCCCAGCAGTGCCCAGACACAGGAGGGGTGGGTGCAGAGTCCTCCCAGCAGTGCCCAGACACAGGAGGGGTGGGTGCAGAGTCCTCCCAGCAGTGCCCAGACTTGAGAGGGGTGTGTGCAGAGTCCTCCCAGCAGTGCCCAGAGACAGGAGGGGTGGGTGCAGAGTCCTCCCAGCAGTGCCCAGAGACAGGAGGGGTGGGTGCAGAGTCCTCCCAGCAGTGCCCAGAGACAGGAGGGGTGGGTGCAGAGTCCCCCCAGCAGTGCCCAGAGACAGGAGGGGTGGGTGCAGAGTCCTCCCAGCAGTGCCCAGACAGGAGGGGTGGGTGCAGAGTCCCCCCAGCAGTGCCCAGAGACAGGAGGGGTGGGTGCAGAGTCCCCCCAGCAGTGCCCAGACACAGGAGGGGTGGGTGCAGAGTCCTCCCAGCAGTGCCCAGACATGAGAGGGGTGTGTGCAGAGTCCTCCCAGCAGTGCCCAGACATGAGAGGGGTGTGTGCAGAGTCCTCCCAGCAGTGCCCAGACACAGGAGGGGTGGTTGCAGAGTCCTCCCAGCAGTGCCCAGACATGAGAGGGGTGTGTGCAGAGTCCTCCCAGCAGTGCCCAGACACAGGAGGGGTGGGTGCAGAGTCCTCCCAGCAGTGCCCAGACATGAGAGGGGTGTGTGCAGAGTCCTCCCAGCAGTGCCCAGAGACAGGAGGGGTGGGTGCAGAGTCCTCCCAGCAGTGCCCAGAGACAGGAGGGGTGGGTGCAGAGTCCCCCCAGCAGTGCCCAGAGACAGGAGGGGTGGGTGCAGAGTCCTCCCAGCAGTGCCCAGAGACAGGAGGGGTGGGTGCAGAGTCCCCCCAGCAGTGCCCAGAGACTGGAGGGGTGGGTGCAGAGTCCTCCCAGCAGTGCCCAGACACAGGAGGGGTGGGTGCAGAGTCCCCCCAGCAGTGCCCAGACACAGGAGGGGTGGGTGCAGAGTCCTCCCAGCAGTGCCCAGACACAGGAGGGGTGGGTGCCTAACACTCCCAGCAGTGCCCAGAGACAGGAGGGGTGGGTGCAGAGTCCTCCCAGCAGTGCCCAGACGCAGGAGGGGTGGGTGCCTAACACTCCCAGCAGTGCCCATGGAACGCAAAGGGTGGAGTAGCCACAGATACCATGCCCACAAATGTCAGTCAGGTGCACAAAGACCCTGCAGTACATGTACCACATGTGTGCGAGGCTGGGAGTATACACATGCATAGGGCCAAAAAGAAAACATGTCCACATGAAGTCATGTCAATAGTCCACATACACAAGTACAATGACTACCAAGGATGCCACGAATGATGCAGGTGGAGAATGGCTCAGCATGCATGTGCAAAGTTGAAGGACTCCGTCACACACCCAGCTAATGTACACACAGCTCTGCGCTAAAGTCTGGGGACACCCTGCAGGGAAGAAGTCAGGGTACACAGAGGAAGGAATACACTTTGGGACAATTGCACCATGCAGCAACTGCTTACATGAATGGAGAAAGCTAGCTAACACCGTGTGATGGCACACAGATCCCAGGGTCCCCCCTATGAGCAGCACACTACTACATTTCCCACACACCCAACACATGAACACCACCCACAACCATGTAGCAGCCCCACCAACAGCAATACCAGCAAAGCAGTAGTGTTCCAAGGGCAAAAAATAAATAGCTTTATTCAGCATGATCCAAAAACTGGTATGTAGGAAGTTCAATATTTACAAAGCCCATAGGGCAGTCCAGGAGTCACAGCTGGATGGGGGACACAGTGGGATGCGTGTCCCCTAGCTTGCCTGCACAGTTACATTCCGTCGTCTTCCACAGGGGTGAGGGCATCATGTGGGGGAGAAGGAACAGGCACCGCAGGGACAGGAGGGCAAAGGGTAGGCGACGTGGGTGCAG
This sequence comes from Triturus cristatus, assembly GCF_964204655.1. Classification (NCBI taxonomy): domain Eukaryota; kingdom Metazoa; phylum Chordata; class Amphibia; order Caudata; family Salamandridae; genus Triturus; species Triturus cristatus. The sequence continues at coordinate 762,797,437 of NC_140583.1, forward strand.
GGATGGAGGACCCCACCACAAGGGGGGGGCAGGGCCAAAGGTGGATTCCAGGAGCGCGCTGCACACCTTAGCAAGGTCCTCCAGGGACTCCCCTGCACCCGAAGGAACGACAGGCCCCAAGGAGGGGGGGGTCAGAGGGATGGGTCGCAGCGCCACTGGGGGAGGGTGTGGACAGGGGGGGGGACTCAAGCACCCTGACCGTGGACTTCCTTGACCGCTTGCGGGGTGGTGTCACTGTGGGGCTCAGGGACAGAGCGGCCATGAAGGAGTCTTTGGGGGAGATGTGGCCAGGAGAGCTGAGGGGAGGGGATTTGGAGGGAGTGGATTGGGTGGAATGCGGACTCCCACTCTGGCTGCGTGTCACACGTTTGCCCCCCGGCCCAGTGGGTGTGCCTACTTCACCCTGTGTGTGCGTGTCAGGAGGTGTGCGGCGGACCTTCCCTGCTGGTGTGGTGCCTGTGTCTGTTGTGGTGGGTGCATGCTGACGTCTGGGTGTATGTGGGACAGGCATGGGAGTGGGAAGTGTGGAAGGGGCAGGGGTAGGGGGTGTGACGTAGCGCTGCAGGAGACCCACTGCTGCAGTCAGTGTGGAGTCTATGGACCTCAGCAAGTTGCGTTGGTCAGCCTGCGATGAATGAATGCCCTCCAAGTATGCCTCCATGTTGTTGAGGACCTGGCTGTGGGCATGGAGGACATTAAGGATCGCAGTCTGACCAATCTGCAACTGCCGCTGGATGTCCACAGACTCGGCATTGGCGGCAGCAGTGGAGACAGGGGCAGGGGGTGCGGTGCCTGGCAGGAAGGAGAAATGTGGTGACCGGGCACGTTGGGAAGGGACACGAGCACGTGGGAGGCGGCTGATGCCAATGGAGGGGGCGGTGCGAGATGTAGGGCTGCTGTCAGATGGTGGTGCAGCCACCGCCCACTCGGAGAGATCATCCTCGGACCCGTCAGCTTCATACTCTGTTGTGCCAGTCCACAGGTCCCCGGGTTTACTCTCCTCCGCCTCAGTCCCACTCGATGTGCCAGGCACGATGTCACCGCTGGCACTGGTGCTCGGTCCCTCCGCGCCGTCTGTGTCCATGTCTCCCTCCGTGTCCCCCGATGATGCTGTGGGCAGGGTGCCGCTCGTAGGCTCGCCTTTGTCTTCACCACACCTGGGCTCTTGCTGCTGATCACCGGAGGCTATCCTGAATATTTTAGCGTGGACATTGTGGACGCTGTGCTGAGTGGGGGTGATTTTTATCTTCGTACTTTCTAGTCCGGGACTGCGAGGACCAGGCTGCTTGGCGGCGTCAGCAGCTGTCTCCTCTTCCCGGCCCCTCCCCCCGCAGGCCCATAACGCCGCGCGGCCCCCGCTTCGCGGGAGCCGCTTGTAGGCTCGCCTTTGTCTTCACCACACCTGGGCTCTTGCTGCTGATCACCGGAGGCTATCCTGAATATTTTAGCGTGGACATTGTGGACGCTGTGCTGAGTGGGGGTGATTTTTATCTTCGTACTTTCTAGTCCGGGACTGCGAGGACCAGGCTGCTTGGCGGCGTCAGCAGCTGTCTCCTCTTCCCGGCCCCTCCCCCCGCAGGCACATAACGCCTCGCGGCCCCCGCTTCACGGGAGCCGCTCGTAGACTCGCCTTTGTCTTCACCACACCTGGGCTCTTGCTGCTGATCACCGGAGGCTATCCTGAATATTTTAGCGTGGACATTGTGGACGCTGTGCTGAGTGGGGGTGATTTTTATCTTCGTACTTTCTAGTCCGGGACTGCGAGGACCAGGCTGCTTGGCGGCGTCAGCAGCTGTCTCCTCTTCCCGGCCCCTCCCCCCGCAGGCACATAACGCCCCGCGGCCCCCGCTTCGCGGGCGCCGCTCGTAGGCTCGCCTTTGTCTTCACCACACCTGGGCTCTTGCTGCTGATCACCGGAGGCTATCCTGAATATTTGAGCGTGGACATTGTGGACGCTGTGCTGAGTGGGGGTGATTTTTATCTTCGTACTTTCTAGGCCGGGACTGCGAGGACCAGGCTGCTTGGCGGCGTCAGCAGCTGTCTCCTCTTCCCGGCCCCTCCCCCCCAACATCCTCCACCCATAAAGTTGTAATCCCCATCCACGCGCAAGCGGGACGCGCGCGGGGCGTAGCCCGGGGCTAAGCCTGGGCAAAGGGTGGGCCCTCTTAGGCATGGAACAGTGCACTTACAAATGCTGGTGAAACACAACAAACACACATGTACCTACCCCCTTCCGGCTGCTGCATCTCCTGTAGGCGCCTGTCCAAGTCTGGAAAGACCACCACCAGCACACGTTTCTGGATGTGGGAGAGACGGCGGCGCCCGCGGTTCTTATGGCTCTCAGGTGAGTCCCCCAGCAGGACCCGTGCGATCCTCCGCGTCCAGCACCGGATATCCTGCCAGCGTTTCCTCACCTGGGACAGGCGCCGCTTCCGACCATCCGCACTCCTCACGGCGCTGACGGCGTCCAGCCATATATGCTCCTTGGCAGAGGCGTCTACCTGTGAGGATGAACAAGTGACACTACATCAATACACCTGGCACATGTCACAGAGACACAGATTAGAACACATTTGCTGTTTACAACAAGGCATAGTATGCATCCAACGCATTGCACCTTTGTCATAGGGACATGATCCTCTGGGGAAGGCCAAAAGCAGTACGTGCCATTGAAAGGACACAGGTGGAATGAGGGCAACTACACAATCAATGATCCAGGCTCACACTGTGCATCACACCCACCCCTCCTGTCTCTGGGCACTGCTGGGAGGACTCTGCACCCACCCCTCTTGTCTCTGGGCACTGCTGGGAGTGATAGGCACCCACCCCTCCTGTCTCTGGGCACTGCTGGGGGGACTCTGCACCCACCCCTCCTGTCTCTGGGCACTGCTGGGAGGACTCTGCACCCACCCCTCCTGTCTCTGGGCACTGCTGGGAGGACTCTGCACCCACCCCTCCTGTCTCTGGGCACTGCTGGGAGTGATAGGCACCCACCCCTCCTGTCTCTGGGCACTGCTGGGGGGACTCTGCACCCACCCCTCCTGTCTCTGGGCACTGCTGGGAGGACTCTGCACCCACCCCTCCTGTCTCTGGGCACTGCTGGGAGGACTCTGCACCCACCCCTCCTGTCTCTGGGCACTGCTGGGAGTGATAGGCACCCACCCCTCCTGTCTCTGGGCACTGCTGGGAGGACTCTGCACCCACCCCTCCTGTCTCTGGGCACTGCTGGGAGTGATAGGCACCCACCCCTCCTGTCTCTGGGCACTGCTGGGAGGACTCTGCACCCACCCCTCCTGTCTCTGGGCACTGCTGGGAGACATCAGGCATTCCCCCCCCGGGATCCCCCCTACAGTACATAGCATGTGTGTCACACCTGGACACAATGGCAGAAGTCACAGTCACAAAAAAGGGACACCGTCTGTGCCAGTGGACACTGCACTCACCTGATAACCTGGTCGCCCATACAGCATGGGGTACCGTGGGAGGATCACATCCACCAAAGCCATGTTCTCCTCCAGGGTGAATGGCTGTGACCTCTCCACAGCCCTTGACATGGTTCCAGGGAATCAGTAGCAGCAGCTGGGTCGTGGAATACAGAGATGTGCAGGCAAGTGCTCCCTCATGGGACCTGGCTGCCTTATATCTGCCTTGCTGGCCCATCTCATGCACAGGAGTACAGAGTGATTGGTCACTCACATTTGCATCCTATGTTTCCTCCAATCCCTTCAAACCTAGCAGTCTGTGGGTTCTTAATCAGTTTTTTCTCCTGCATGATGTCAGCCCCACAAACACATTGCAACAAAGTAGATTCATTCCAACTGACTTCTGCTGTGCACCTTCCAGAACAAATTCAAAATTTGAACTTGGTCTCCATGACAACCAGCATGCATGTAGGCCTTAATACTTGTCCCTCATGTGTCCCCTATGTAATTTGGAGCTTCACACACAGGTACGGTGCGTTCCGGGGCCCTAGGGCACCCCAAATGCATAGCAACGGCCCGTACACGCGTGTCTACGTTCACTATGGGTGTCCTCGCGTATGCGTACTCGTAGTGGTACGGGCCGTACACACGCCTGTACGCTCCCTATCACTATGGGTGTCCTCGCGTATGCGTACACGTAGTGGTACGGGCCGTACATGTGCCTGTATGCTCCCTATCACTATGGGTGTCCTCGCGTATGCGTACACGTAGTGGTACGGCCGTACACGCGCCTGTACTCTCCCTATCACTATGGGTGTCGTCGCGTATGCGTACATGTAGTGGTACGGGCCGTACACGCGCCTGTACGCTCCCTATCACTATGGGTGTCCTCGCGTATGCGTACACGTAGTGGTACGGGCCATACACGCTCCTGTACGCTCCCTATCACTATGGGTGTCCTCGCGTATGCGTACACGTAGTGGTACGGGCCGTACACGCGCCTGTACGCTCCCTATCACTATGGGTGTCCTCGCGTATGCGTACACGTAGTGATAGTGAGCGTACAGGCGTGTGTACGGCCCATACCACTACGTGTACGCATACGCGAGGACACCCATAGTGATAGTGAACATACGCACACGTGTACGGGCCATACCACTATGGGTGTTCTTGCGTATGCGTACTCGTAGTGGTACGGACCGTACACATGCCTGTACGCTCACCATCACGATGGGTACACATACGGCAGCACTCCCATAGTGATACGGGAACGTACACAGGCCCTCTTAGCAGAAGTACGCTGTTTCTCACACATCACAGTGGTGACAGGCAGCACACAGGAAGGAATAGGGCTGACATACTTGTCCATGGATGGGCATCAAGGCATTGTCTGGGCAGTACTACATGTGTGGGGCACAGGTGTGAATGGCTGTGATGTGGCACAATACTCCTGAGTGGAGAAGGCACCAGATGTATGATGAGATGTGTACATATGTAATGTGTGACGGTGCAATGTGTGCCAGGCATGCCCTTGACTCCTTTGACATGTGTGCATGTCGTACTGCACACTTGGCATGAGCGTCACTGGCATGGCACGGACACCAACACACGGAAGTGTCCCCTGAGGCCTGGTACAGGGGTTACCACACCTCGACATGTCACTACCCACGGTGCACGATGTGACTATGTCATGTATGTGTGGGGGGTTCACATTAGTTAGATGTTTGAGCTCCCTCAAAAGCTGCAGCCGTTGCAGCAACCAACATGTGTCTGTGTGTAGATGGCCATGGCACACTGTTCCGCACACCATGCCACATGTGGTATCGGATGAGAAGTGCGTATGTATGCATGGGACATGGAGTAGCGTAACAAGGACATGTCTGCATCCTCTCTATGAATGTGTGGTGAGTCATGACATGTACACCTTCATGGCAAGGTGTGTGGGCAGTCCTAGTGTAATGTCATGTGACCTGTGTCTCTAGTATTCCGCTACCAGTCTCTGCAATCGACATCCTACTTCTGCTGATGTGTGGATGTCTGTCACTCCTGTCTTGCGTCTGGCTGTTCACTGGCACTGGGACACAGCTATTCCCATGCCATGGCATGTGAAGGTTCACAATCTCCGTGTGTAGCTGGGTCTTGGTAGGAGTGTCACCTGGCAGCCATATGTGTCCAGGGCATGTAGCACATACCTGACTCTGTATGTGGCATATGTGTATTGACAGATTAACATGTGCACAGTACAAATCAATTGTTGTTGTGGTGCACTCACTCTTCCTTGTCACTTCCAAATTACTGCAGAGCGCCACCTCTTGCCCAACCAATTCCGGACTTGGCTGACATGCGGGAGAATGACTGTATCCGGTGCTACCGCTTCCCCCAACCGTTGATTCTGGAGTTGACGGCGAGACTGGCACCACACCTGCAACCGCTGCACAGGTATCCTACGGCACTGACACCCAAGCTGAAGGTAATGGCAGCCCTACATTTTCTAGCCACGGGTACCTTTCAAAATACCATAGCTCATGTTGGTGGCATGTCCCAGAGCATGTTCTGCCGTGTGCTGCATGATTTCTTAGAGGCCATGTTGATTCACCTGGATGACTTCATACATTTTCCTACCCCTGAAATGTTGACTGGGGTCAAGCATGGATTCTATGCCCTGGGAGGGATGCCCCATGTCATTGGGTCCATAGATGGGACACATGTTGCTTTGGTACCACCACACGCACAGGAGGTAGCGTACCGGAATCGCAAGCACTACCACTCCATCAATGCCCTTGTGGTGTGTCTGTCCAACATGGTGATTTCACATGTCTGTGCTCGTTTCCCAGGATCAGCACACGATGCCTACATCATGAGGCGTAGCAGGATGCCTGAAATGATGACGCAGCTGCGCAACGAACGAGCATGTGTTGTTGGTGGGTACAGTCTGTCTGTCCTGTATTTTGCGTAGACTTCCAGCACGACCGCTTCTCCTGTTCTAACGATGTCCATGTGCTTCCCATGTAGGGGACGCTGGCTATCCCAACATGCCATGGCTGATCACACCTCTCCGCAACCCCGTCACGCCGGCCCAGCTCCGCTACAACACCGCCCATGGCCGTACAAGGTGAGTGATAGAGAGGACGTTTGGCCTGCTGAAGAGCCGATTCCGGTGCCTCCACAAGACCGGCGGCGCCCTCCCATATGCCCCGGCGAAGGTCTGCAAAATCTTCATGGTCTGCTGCATGCTGCACAACATGGCAGTTGAGAAAGCTGTGCCATTCATCCTGGATCAAGATGACCAGGACCATCCACCCGTGGAGGACGAAGGTCTTGGCAATGGGGCTAGTGATGTGGAGGATGTGGAGCCGCAAGAGGACATACGGACTCGGCTCATACGCGACTTCTTTGCTTAGTGGTGAGTACCCGTGTCTGAGTGTGCACGCATTGGTCCCCGTGTGGCATGTGTTGTGATGTGTGTCTCCACCTGCATGTATGGCACGTGAGTCAGAGGTGTGTGTGGGTGTGTCACTGGAGTGATGGTGCCAGTGATGGTTGTATTTCCCCAGTCATAATTGTGTCCTAGCATGTTGTCATCCATACATGTGTCGAGTAAATGCACATGCAAGTGGCTGTGCTTTTTGTGGCCGACTTCTTGTGTGTCTCTCTTCCCCAGGTACTTGCGCATGCCGTCTGCTGCTTGCATTGTTGTGGCACTGCTATTCCTCATGGACACGTCATCGTGTGCTGTCTCAGCGTTACAGGCACGGACACGTTTGGAAGTCTCCTTAGGGTAAGGGATGCATCAGGGGTGTATTGGGTGTGGCAGTTGTTCATGATGTATGCACACTGCCCCTGTCGAAGTTAGGTTCCTCTGCAGCCATGTAGCATCACCATGGTACACATGACATGCAGCTGGGTACACCTGAAAAGATGGTCAGACTTGTTGACAGTCATCAGTGATGGGATAGTGGATTGTGAGGATGGCATCAATGAGTGTAACACTGCCCTCGGACACATACGGTTTGCATTGGCTTGACATGCTGTGGGACTTCCACATCAGCGGATCAATGGTGTGTGGCAGGCTCTCCGTGAGCAGCTGTGGGTGTTTAGCTGTTAGCCGACACTTGTGTGCCAGTTCCATGGCTATCATGCATTTGTGCTGCAGAAGGGGGGTGCCAGTGTTGGACCCACATGTTACTCCACATGAAGTGTTCATGTGTACTTCAAGTTGCCTCTGCAATCCCGAAAACATGACTAATAAAGGTGTCCCTATGCCTCCAAGGTGCCTCTTCTCAGTCAATGCTGGTGTGTTGCCACGGTGCATCCAGCATGTCTGGCATGGTTTTCACTGATAGTGGCTATGTGTCTATGTGTCGAGTATCAAGATGCAAGCTGTGTGTGTGGGATGAGACTGTGTATTGTGCATGATGTCCATGAGTGTGTGGGTATTGTGACATGTGCCATCCCCATGCATCCAACGTTAGCCAGGCCCCCATTATCTGTATCCACCGGACTCAAGCTTGCAGGACATGGTTCTGCCACCTGTCTACACATACCTGGGTGCCCCCCAGGACACTGGACATGATCCCTGACCTCTGCGCATGACTGTTGCTGTACTCAATATGTCTGTCAGCACGGTTGTGCCACCACCCCCTCAGCTGGTTGGGCCCATCACGGGTGTGTATGGTGCTCCATGTCTGTCTTGCCTAATACACTGTGACCCGTGTGTCCTGTGCCAGACTCAGGCCCCAGGGTGTGGATGGTTGAAGTCAAAAGAGTACTCAGGCATGTTTAGACTTTACAAGACACATGTAAGGTAATAATGCAACCAGCAGGCATCTTCTCTTCGTGGTGTGACTTTTTATTTTAGGGGGGGGGGGGGGGTTTGACATGAGGGGCTTTCCGGGTGTTTGGAATCCAAAGTTCAGTAGGGGAGTTGGTGTCCTTGCCAATGTAAATCCTCAGAGTCCATGCCACAGTCTTTGTCAACATTGGTCAGACAGTGACCAGCAAGGCCATGTGGCGGAGAATGTCTTTTGATGCTGTGCTGCTGTTGCTCCAGTGGGCCAGGTGCCAGGCCAGGTGTCCTGGGAGATGGTGCTGTAGCGCCGACCTTCATGGCCTTTTCCGTGGACGACCCGCCCTCCTGCGGGGACCCTCAGATTCAGGCCGTGACGATGTTTGGGATGCTCCGTCGGATGTTTCCTCCTCCTCCTCCTGATCCCTCCCTGTGGGTGGTGATGTTCTAGGCCTTCTGGCACAGGGAGGGTTGCCCATGTTGTCGGCCATCCGACGGAGTGTACTGTGAATTCCCGTGAACACCGTCACGAGCTCAGCCTGTCTGTCCACCATCCTCCGTTGGTGTTGCAGTAGACAGGCATGTTGCTCCGCATGTTACTGGGCCTGCTGGGTCTTGATCTCATCGAGGGTCCCCTTCATATCGTTGAGGGTGGACACAACCTGGGCCATGCCCGTGGTGTCCTGCCGGTATGTGTCCAGGATGTTTCGGACATGGGAAAATACCGGTTCCCCAGCCAACTGGTCAGGCTGGCGCCTCCGCCGTCCTCCACTCCCACCACCCCTGCCCACTTGCACCTGGCCTGCCCTTGTGGGCACATCGGGTCTCCGGGACCCCTGAGGGGTGGCATTGGCGTTGTCGCCTGCCTCCTCCTGAGTGCCCGGGACAACGTGTCCCTCCTGGCCAGCCTGGCTGCTTTGTGGTGGTGGGGCAGGGATCCTGGGTGTCTCCTGGGATGTGGCAGGAGTGGGGGTGGTGGTTGGCCCCGTTGTACCTGACGCAGGTGCTGCAGGTGGTTGGACACCAGAGGGGCCAGGTTGGTCGGGGTCGTCCACAGAGTGGTGAGAGTCGTCGCTGCCGGTGGGATCGGCCTCCCGCAGAGCCGGGTCCTGTGAGTCTTCCCCCCCAGTGTTGGGGGGTGAACCACGAGGTTGACCTGTGTGTGAGAGAGACAATGTTAATTTTGGTCCATGCAACATCCATGTTTCATCACTTTCAAAGTTGGAACATTTCCTCTGGGAATTTGGATCTGTCTTGCATTCCACTCACAGTGCACTTGTGCATGGGTGTGTCCCTTGGGCACAGCTTTGGCGCCTTTAACTATGTGTGGCACAGTCTTACTTGCTGCGTCAAGTGTGACTGCAGTCAGCAGTGGAGTGGGCAGGTGTGGCGAGCCGTGCATTGGCGCCTTCCGTGTTGCACTGTACGTGGGCACATGCAGTAGTTCCACACACTTATATGATGCAGGTAGCTGTCGTTGTGCTCGTGCACAGGTTGTGACATGGCCCTGTGTCTTGCCATGGAGGAGAGGGGGGGTGCTGGCACTGGCCACCCTTGTCTACATGCACGCAGTCCACCTGCTGACGAGCCGACATTCTCACACACCACATGGCTGATTTGCTCTCCCTGTGTCTCCCTCCCTCTCTGTCCCCCTCTCCCTCCCTCTGTGTGTCAGCCTCCTCCCTCTGTCCGTGTCCCTGTGTCTCCCTCCCTCTCTGTCCCCCTCTCCCTCCCTCTGTGTGTCAGCCTCCTCCCTCTGTCCGTGTCCCTGTGTCTCCCTCCCTCTCTGTCCCCCTCTCTCTCCCTCTGTGTGTCAGCCTCCTCCCTCTGTCCGTCTCCCTCTGTCAACCTCCTCCCTCTGTCCGTCTCCCTCTGTCTCCCTTTCTCCCTCCCTGTCTGTCCCCCTCTCCCTCCCTCTGTGTGTCACCCTCTGTCACCTGAGCCCAGCTTCCTGGGCACACACTGTTAGCAGATCTTTGAATGGCCCTTGGATTGTTGATGTGAGTTTGTTTGTGATCTCCAGGCACCCATTGGGTGTAGTGTGTGTGTCTGCACTGCTGCTGTGGTGGTGTGTGCTGCCACTCTTTCACAGTGTTGGCTGTTCATTGGCTGCTGTCATGTGCAAGAAGGTGCCGTCACCCCCATGTGTTGATGCAAGGCGTCCGCCATTTGCTGGCGAGTCTTTCCTGTGTGGAGACACACTGTTTGTCTGGCTGTGACCTAGGCCATATGGGCAGAGGGCATTGTTGTCTGCTTCTGAGTTGCACTATGTGATTTTTTGGGCCCACCCTCCCGCCATGTGGGTTACCGTGTCATGTGTTGGTGTCTTCTGTGGCCTGTGACTTGACATTGTCCAGCTGGGTGCATGGGGCATGGTGGCGCCAGTGGCATGTGCGTGTTCATGGAGTGTGGTTGAGTCATGCGATAGCTTGTGGTGGGTGCGTGCCTGTTTGTGAGTTTGGTTGTGGATGACGTTCCCCCCATGTGAGGTGCGTTCTTTGTGTACTCACCCGGGTCTCGGAGTCCTCCTAATCCTGCGACTGCCTCCACCGGCAGTATGGCCATCACCCTCTCCTCCCAGGGATGGTAGTGTACGGGTCTGCGGGACGGCCCTCCTCCAGTGACGTTGGCCTGGTTGTGTTCATCCGTCATCTTGGCTCGGACCCTCCTCCGCAGATCGTACCACCTGGCTTGGCATTCCTGCTTGTTCCTTCTGGTGTCCGCAACAGCATTCACAGCATCGACGATGGTCTGCCACATGGCTGTTTTTTCTGCAATGCTGGTCTGTCTGACCAATGTTCCAAAGAGCTGTGGCTCGACTCTGAGGATTTCATCGACAAGGACCTACAACTCTCGGTTACTGAACTTTGGATTCTTGATAGTGGGCATGGTGAGGGTGTGGATGGTGGGGGGGGTGTGGATGGTTGTGGGTGTGTGGGTGTGGTTGTGCAGGTGTGTGTGTGAATGTGATGAGGGGGTGTTTGTGAAGGTGGTTGTGTGAAGGTGTGCAAATGTAAGGTGTGGTGAAGCTTCTAGTTTGGTGCTGTAGGTTGTCTGTGGGGTCTGGCAGCAGTGAGTCTGTTGCAAAGGCTCATGGTTTGTGTGTGTGGTCCCTTTTTATTGGTCCATTGGTGGGTGTGGCTGTGTTTGAAGTTTGGGTGGGTGTGTTATAAGGAGTGGTGGTGTTTTGGGCCTCTGTTTGTTTTTGGCAGTTGCAGGTCAGTGAATGTGTTGTTTTGGTAGTTGTTGGACATGTTTTGTGGCTTTGTGCCATTCGAATGGTGTATTCTTGTGTCGTTTTGGTTTGTCCTGGTTGTGTACGTGCATTTTTTGGCGTGTATACGGTGTGTACATGGCCCATTTTGTTGTACAGTGCTGTCCTTGTGTGTGGCTTGGTACGAGTCGTACATTCGGTTGTGATGTTGGGGCCTGGGGTGCGCTCCGTCCTTAGGATGTTGTGGTGGGGGTTCGCTCCATGCATGTGCAGGTGGGGGTACGACTCTGACGTACACGGGTGTAGGTACACGGTGGTACGACTCGTACACGGGTGGGGGTAGGACTCGTACGTACAGGGGTGTACATACACGGTGGTAGGACACGTACACGGGTGGGGGTAGGACTCGTACGTACAGGGGTGTACATACACGGTGGTACGACACGTACAGGGGTGGGGGTGGGCTCGTACATACAGGGGTGTACATACACGGTGGTACGACACGTACAGGGGTGGGGGTATGACTCGAACGTACAGGGGTGTACATGCACGGTGGTACGACACATACAGGGGTGGGGGTACGACTCGAATGTACAGGGGTGTACATACACGGTGGTACGACACGTACAGGGGTGGGGGTACGACTCAAACGTACAGGGGTGTACATGCACGGTGGTACGACACGTACAGGGGTGGGGGTACGACTCGAACGTACAGGGGTGTACATGCATGGTGGTACGACACGTACACGGGTGGGGGTACGACTCGAACGTACAGGGGTGTACATACACGGTGGTACGACACGTACACGGGTGGGGGTAGGACTCGTACGTACAGGGGTGTACATACACGGTGGTAGGACACGTACACGGGTGGGGGTAGGACTCGTACGTACAGGGGTGTACATACACGGTGGTAGGACACGTACATGGGTGGGGGTAGGACTCGTACGTACAGGGGTGTACATACACGGTGGTACGACACGTACAGGGGTGGGGGTGGGCTCGTACCTACAGGGGTGTACATACACGGTGGTACGACACGTACAGGGGTGGGGGTACGACTCGAACGTACAGGGGTGTACATACACAGTGGTACGACACGTACAGGGGTGGGGGTACGACTCGAACGTACAGGGGTGTACATGCACAGTGGTACGACACGTACAGGGGTGGGGGTATGAGTCGTACGTACAGGGGTGTACATACACGGTGGTACGACACGTACAGGGGTGGGGGTACGACTCGAACGTACAGGGGTGTACATGCACGATGGTACGATACGTACAGGGGTGGGGGTACGACTCGAACGTACAGGGGTGTACATACACGGTGGTACGACACGTACAGGGGTGGGGGTACGACTCGAACGTACAGGGGTGTACATACACGGTGGTACGACCCGTACAGGGGTGGGGGTACGACTCGAACGTACAGGGGTGTACATGCACGGTGGTACGACACGTACAGGGGTGGGGGTATGAGTCGAACGTACAGGGGTGTACATGCACGGTGGTACGACACGTACAGGGGTGGGGGTACGACTCAAACGTACAGGGGTGTACATGCATGGTGGTACGACACGTACAGGGGTGGGGGTACGACTCGAACGTACAGGGGTGTACATGCACGGTAGTACGACACGTACAGGGGTGGGGGTACGACTCGAACGTACAGGGGTGTACATACACGGTGGTACGACACGTACACGGGTGGGGGTAGGACTCGTACATACAGGGGTGTACATACACGGTGGTAGGACACGTGCACGGGTGGGGGTAGGACTCATACGTACAGGGGTGTACATACACGGTGGTACGACACGTACAGGGGTGGGGGTGGGCTCGTACGTACAGGGGTGTACATGCACGGTGGTACGACACGTACAGGGGTGGGGGTACGACTCGAACGTACAGGGGTGTACATGCACGGTGGTACGACACATACAGGGGTGGGGGTACGACTCGAACGTACAGGGGTGTACATACACGGTGGTACGACACGTACAGGGGTGGGGGTACGACTCGAACGTACAGGGGTGTACATACACGGTGGTACGACACGTACAGGGGTGGGGGTACGACTCGAACGTACAGGGGTGTACATGCACGGTGGTACGACACGTACAGGGGTGGGGGTATGACTCGAACGTACAGGGGTGTACATGCACGGTGGTACGACACGTACAGGGGTGGGGGTACGACTCGAACGTACAGGGGTGTACATGCACGGTGGTACGACAGGTACAGGGGTGGGGGTACGACTCGAACGTACAGGGGTGTACATGCACGGTGGTACGACACGTACAGGGGTGGGGGTACGACTCATACGTACAGGGGTGTACATACACGGTGGTACGACACGTACAGGGGTGGGGGTACGACTCAAACGTACAGGGGTGTACATACACGGTGGTATGACACGTACACGGGTGGGGGTAGGACTCGTACGTAAAGGGGTGTACATACACGGTGGTAGGACACGTACACGGGTGGGGGTAGGACTCGTACGTACAGGGGTGTACATACACAGTGGTACGACACATACAGGGGTGGGGGTAGGACTCGTACGTACAGGGGTGTACATACACGGGTGGGGGTTCGACACGTACACGGGTGTACATACGGGGGGGTGTACATACACGGGGAGTACGACTCGAACGTATGGGTGCTGGGGGGAGTGTTGGGCGCATATGCGGGCACATGTCTCCATGGTTGCTATGGGAGTTCGGTGCGGACGGTGTTTTTACCATACGGTTGTGAGATCGGATGCACAGGTTGGATCGTGATAGCTCGGTCGGACTTCACATTTCACATTTGTACGGTAAATCGTCCGAGGACGTGTCGGACACATTTTCCGACCCGAGGACGTGTGGGGAATCATTCCCAAGGTGGTTCGTATGGACTTTTTACCATGCGAATCGTGATTGCCAGTTTGTACGGTACTTGTACGATTCGTACGGTAAAAAGACCGGATACGAGTCGGAAGGGCCTTTTTTTTACCGGATCGTAATTGGCACCATAGTGTCTTGTCTTGGCAGTTTAATGTCAACTAAAATCTACGTTGCAGTCAAGGGTAGAAATGTGACTGGCTGGCAAGACCTTACAAAACTTGGTCTTATGCTTGTGCCTGGTGCTGATCCACCAGTCAGGGCAGCAAATGTATCTTTACTCACTACTGATGATTTTAATCCCACTGAAGATATTGTTAAAAGATTTGATTCCTGAACTTTTCTCTGGTAAGATTGGGCTCATTCAGAAGTATATGCACACAATTAAGTTGAGGAGGCATGCTATACCTGTTACATACAAAGACAGACCTTTCCTCTTAAGTGTTAGAGCTGAATACAAAAAGCTATTAGAGAAGTTAGTTGGAGATGGAATTATCAAACCAACTGACTACTCTGAATGGGTAAGTTCCATTGTAATTGTACGTACAAAGGATGGTGAGATTCGCTTATGCGCTGATCTGCACAGCCTCAACAGGAACATTGTGGTTGATTGCCATCCTCCGACCAAGGTTCAAGACTTACTTGCCAATAGTGGAGACTCTACATTTTTCACACATTTGGATCTCAAATCAACTTTCCACCAGATCCTATTAGAGGAAAGCTCCCAAGAGTTAACCACCTTTGTAACTCCTTTCAGAGCATTTTAATGTGATGCGTCAATTTTCTCCACGCAGTGATGGGAATGCGTCTGTACTGAAGATGAAGTGTTGAGCCGAGATTCATTGGTTCTGAAGTGTGATGTGCCAGGTTTCTCCATGCAAATGAGGGGATGTGTCGATCTTCCCACACTGCAGCGGCAGCGATGCGCGGTTCCGATACCTTGGACTCTCAAGGTGATGCATTGTTTCCTGAGAGCAATTCGCCGGTTCTACTCCTGCAACAGGATCGATGAGCCAATTCTGCTACACGCAGACTGGAGATGCATCAATTTCTCTGGTGCAGGTATCTGGGTCCACTTCCAGTGAACCAGACACAGGAGCAGGTGCAAAGGCTTTGATAGCCCTGAGTCCAAGCAATAGGAAGCAAGCCAGAAATCCCCTACAGACCACTTTGATTGCAAGGCAGAGTCCAGCTCTCCCTCAGCAGGGTCAGAGAGCAACAGGCAGCAGTGTAGCACAGGAGAAAAGCAGGTCTTCCAGATCAGACGTCCAGCAGAGTGTCCGTCCTTGATGCATCACAGCAGTTCCTCTTACAGAGTTCAGTTACAGGTCCAGAAGTGTCTGATTTGGTGGGGACAGAGCCCCAGTACATATGCCCAGTTGTGCCTCTGAAGGGGGGGTGACTTCAAAGAAGGTCTTTGAAATGCACAGAAGCCCTTTCATCCCAGCCCTGGCTCCAGACTATCAGTAGGGCGTAATCAGCACTTTGAGTGGGGAAAAGGCACTTCCTATTATAGTATAAGTGTCAGCCCCTCCCTTCCTGCCCAGGAAGAGCCATCAGAATGCAGATGAGTACTCAGACATACTAACCTTCCAGTGTTTGTGGCTGTCTAGAGGGAATTCACAATGTGTAGCTGTCACCCACCCCAGACTTGTATTGCAGACAAGCTGCAGGCACTCAGAGCTGTAAGAGCAGAGAAATGGCACCGTTCTAAAAGTGGCATTTCTAAATTAGTAATGTTAAATCCAATATTACCAGCAAAGAGGCTTTATCATTACCATTCCAAAATAATATGAGACTTGACACAGCCACTCCTTTCTAATGAGGAATCACAACTCAAAAGTGTATTAAGGAATTCCCAGTGTTATCCTATGAGAGGATTAGATCCCAGACTCGAGAAAATCAAATTTAGGTATTTTTCACTACCAGGACATGCACAACTTTAAAGTACATTTCCTACCTTTTACTTAAAAAGCCCTCTACCCTATGGGCTACCTATGGCCTACCTTAGAGGTGACTTATGCGTAATGAAATGAGAGTTTAAGGCTTGGTAAAGGATTTTAAATGCCAAGTTGAAATGGCAGTAAAACTTCACACACAGACTCTGCAGTGCAGGCCTAAGACATGTTTAAAGGGCTATTTGTGTGGGTGGCATAATCAGAGCTGCAGGCTCACTAGTAGCATTTCATTTACAGGCCCTGGGCACAGGTAGTGAACTCTACTATGGAATTATGCATGAATTAAATATCCCAGTTGTGGATATACCAGGGGACAGAGCACATACACTTTAGCACTGGTAAGCAATGGTAAAGTGCTCAGAGTCATAAAGCCAACAAAATTAATTCAGCAAAAAGAGGAGTTGGAAGGCAAATAATGTGGGGCTCCCTTCAGAGAAGGCCATTTTCTAACACGACCACTCTCCGGCCTAAAGCCTGGTAGACTAATCAATGCTTTGATGGACTTCCATGCTTAAGGTGATAGAACATGGACAATGGCCCACTACTGCAGGGATACTTGCCAGTTCTACGCATTCCTGAACCCAGTTGGATCCCTCTGGCTATCCTGTCTAATCCTTTACCTTACCTATCAACCCCCTTTGTGTAGCACCTAACCTTAATGTGCTCACAGATGCATCCTTGTAGGTAGACAGTAACACCATGGCCAACAAGGGGATGTGGCCGTTTCCACCCCTTGGGTATGACTTCTGTCCCAAACCCAAGGAAACCTCTGTCCATAACCAACAGCAACCAACAGAAGCCAGTTGCAACTATCAGTAGCAAGAGCCAGGCCCCAGACCATCCAGGGGTTTCTGTCCTCTCTGGTTTCGCAGAGTGGGGAGCAATTGCCCAGGTGCCGTGCGTATTTTTTCCACTTCACCTCCCACCAGTTCTGGGTTGGTATCCTGAAACTGGTCCTTCAGCCCTGTGTCTGTACCTTTGGAATGAACAGGAGTCAGGAGTGATTCCTTCCTCCTCCTGCCCCTCTATCTGGGGTTCTTTACCCTCCGTATGGGAATGGTACTCCCAGAAAACTGAACTGTCAGGGTGCCTGTGGTGGTCTTCCTTCCCAGTTTTCCTGACACTAGAGGCAACTCATTCCTCAGAATTCAGTCAATGGGCATCTGGGGACTAACTATGACCCTTCTCTAGGTCACCTCCCCACCCGACCCCACCCCACTCTAGGGACACCAGGGCGGAAAAGTTCTGCCCATGGGCTGGGGTCTCCCAACAGACTTGGCTGGTGGACTGCTCTGGGGAGAGTAGCTCTCCCACAACGACAGTTCAATTAGCCCTAGTATCCCTCAGAGAAGTGAGTGGGACCACATTCAGTCCCATCTGATTGAAATTATTACTCCCACTCTCAGGGATCACCAACTCACTCTATCTCCCAGCTGAGGGAGATCATGGCATGGTCTATGGCCTGTCCCTGGGGACTACATTCCCCTAAGGCAGAGCTTTCCAAACTGTGTGTTCCGACACAGTACTGTGTCGCCTGCAAATGGTGGGTGTGTCGCGGGATGACACTGGTATTAAGGGGCACATAACTGCTGCTAATTAAGAGGCTTTCCTTTGAAAGCCTTGTTCTCACTATGCCTCATCTGTTGCATAAGGTCTCCCAGCAAATGGTCTTTTAAAGACCTGCGAAGTACTCGGGTGCAGCTGTG
The DNA here is from genome assembly GCF_964204655.1 of Triturus cristatus. Lineage (NCBI taxonomy): Eukaryota > Metazoa > Chordata > Amphibia > Caudata > Salamandridae > Triturus > Triturus cristatus. The sequence goes on from NC_140583.1 coordinate 762,815,412, forward strand.
TGTGTGCCCGGGAAGCTGGGGTGAGGTGATGGAGGGTGATAGACAGAGGGTGATAGACAGAGGGAAACAGACAGAGGGAGACAGACAGAGCGAGGGAGACATAGAGAGCGAGGGAGACAGACAGAGAGAGGGAGACAGTGGGAGGGAGGGAGACAGTGGGAGGGAGGGAGACAGAGGGAGGGAGGTAGACAGAGGGAGGGAGACAGCGAGAGAGGGAGACAGCGAGAGAGGGAGACAGAGGGAGACAGCGAGAGAGGGAGGGAGACAGACAGAGGGAGACAGCGAGAGAGGGAGACAGCGAGAGGGGGAGACAGCGAGAGAGGGAGACAGCGAGAGAGGGAGGCAGTGGGAGACAGCGGGAGACAGAGGGAGGGAGACAGAGGGAGGGAGACAGCGAGAGAGGGAGACAGCGAGGGAGGGAGACAGCAAGGGAAGGAGACAGCGAGGGAGGGAGACAGCGAGAGAGGGAGGCAGCGGGACACAGAGGGAGGGAGAAAGACAGAGGGAGACAGCGAAAGAGGGAGACAGCGAGAGAGGGAGACAGCGAGAGAGGGAGGCAGCGAGGGAGGGAGACAGCAAGAGAGGGAGACAGCGAGGGAGGGAGACAGCGAGAGAGGGAGACAGCGAGAGAGGGAGACAGCGAGAGAGGGAGACAGAGGGAGAGAGGGAGACAGAGAGAGAGGGAGACAGACAGAGGGAGACAGCGAGAGAGAGAGAGGGAGACAGAGAGTGAGGGAGAGAGACAGCGAGAGAGGGAGACAGCGAGAGAGGAAGATAGCGAGAGAGGGAGACAGTAAGAGAGGGAAACAGCGAGAGAGGGAGATAGCGAGAGAGGGAGACAGACAGAGGGAGACAGTGAGAGAGGGAGATAGCGAGAGAGGGACACAGACAGAGAGGGAGATAGCGAGAGAGGGAGACAGACAGAGGGAGACAGCGAGAGAGGGAGACAGCGAGAGAGGGAGACAGACAGAGAGATAGACAGACAGAGGGAGAGAGAGACAGAGTGACGGAGGGAGAGAGAGACAGAGGGAGAGAGGGGGAGAGAGAGAGAGAGAGAGAGAGAGGGAGGGAGACAGAGGGAGGGAGACAGCGAGAGAGGGAAACAGCGAGAGAGGGAGGGAGACAGCAAGAGAGGGAGACAGCGAGAGAGGGAGGGAGACAGCGAGAGAGCGAGACAGCGAGAGAGGGCGGGAGACAGCGAGAGAGGGAGACAGAGAGAGAGGGAGACAGCGAGAGAGAGGGAGACAGAGAGCGAGAGGAAGACAGAGAGAAAGAGGGAGACAGAGAGAGAGGGAGACAGACAGAAGGAGGGAGAGGGAGAGAGAGAGAGAGAGGAAGACAGCGAGAGAGGGAGACAGCGAGAGAGGGAGGGAGACAGTGAGAGAGGGAGACAGAGACAGAGGGAGAGAGAGACAGAGGGAGAGAGGGAGAGAGAGAGAGGGAGAGAAGGAGTGAGTGAGTGAGTGAGTGAGTGAGTGAGTGAATGAGTGAGTGAGTGAGTGAGTGAGTGAGGGAGGGAGTGAGTGAGTGAGTGAGTGAGAATGAGAATGAGAATGAGAATGAGAATGAGAATGACGGGTCTGGTGGCTCAGTGGCCGAAGGCATTCCCTGCAAGGGCCTGTGTTCAACCTCATGGTCTCAAATTTGCTTGAAAATGCACCATTTGCCCAATTTTATTTCAAAATTTTCTTTCAGGGGGAGAACCCCTCTTAAGTGGTTCGGGCTTGCTCGCTCGCTACACTGCCTTACTGTGTCCCAGAATAATGCATCTCCAAAAAGTGTGTCACCAACATGAAAAGTTTGGAAAGCTGTGCCCTAAGGCCACATTGCCTACCCCTGTAGAGTTCACCCCAGTGGGTGGTTCCTTTAGACAGACAAAGTCCCCTGCTTGTGTCCTAGTTGGGAAAACTCAAAGCAGCGGAGTAGGAATTGGGGCGACCTGGGCCACCGCTCACCAGAACCTTCTTCCTTATTTACAGAAGGAACTTGGGAACCTTTACCTTCCCTCTTGCCCTGAGACCTGGCTGGATCTTTCTTGGCCTCCCCATCACTCTGGTGGGGGGGGCGCCTGAACCACCCTTTTTGAAGTCACTCCCAGGTACCTTTCTGGAGAGTATGGTGCTGAACCAGATGTCCACCACCTCAAGCTTACTGGGGTCAGAAAGCTTACTGTCAACCAGATGTTGGTGGAGCTCTTGAAAACAAATATCAAGCATGTTCTCCTTCAAAATCAAGATGTACAGCCCTGAATAATCATCTCACTTGCTGCCCCTAACTCAACGCTTCAGGGCCTTGCTAGCATAATCCAAGAAGTCCACCCATGTCTGTAATGTGGTCTTGTGGCTGCCCCTGAACCGTTGTCTCTATTTCTCAGGGGTCAGTCCAAACCTATTGACTAAGATGGCCTTCGCTGCAGTGTAGCAGATTTGGTCCCACACCTCTAGTGTAAGGAGTGTGTATCTACCCACCGTGGGCATGCACGTCCATACACTGCCACCCCAGGACTCCTCTGGGACCATGTGCACTCTCAGAGCCACTTCGTATGCTGTGTACCTCTTATCTATGTCATCCCCACCACATAACTTGGCACCAAGTCTACACAGATCCTTGTCTCACTAGTAAAGATTGCTGGTATGCTGCCACCATTACTGTTGCTGGACCCCACTTGTAGGGCTCTAATGTCCACCTCTCTGAGGCTCAGCTCATGGACCATCTTTCTTTCCTCCATGGTCAGCCTCTTCTCTTCCAAATCTTGTTTCTCTCAGCTAGAGCCTGCTATCTCTTCAGTTTGGCAAGTTCCTGCTCTAACTTATCAAGCACCAGCTTGAGCTTTCTCTCCTCCCTCCTGTCTGTCTGTCAACTCCTCTGGGGACAGGTTCTTTGAGGAGATTCAGCTCCCTGCTCTGGGAACCACTACTGCTTCCAGCAAGTCGTTGGCCCCCTCCACAGGCAGTCCCAGATCTACATCAGAATCAAAGATCAGCTCATCCTCCTCCTCCTCAATGTCTTGCTCCTCCTCATCTGGGGCCTCAGCTCCTGCACTGTGGGCCTCTGCCCAGGCACTCAAAGCCTTCTGCAGCTCCACCATCCGGGTTGAGCCTTTAGTGAACACTTGAAACCCTTTGCAAAAATCCTTAAGCTGGGCCACTGTGCAGGACTCTAACTTGGCCAGCTCAAAATCAATTACTGTAGGTGCAGGTGCTTTTTCTCCACAGAGTAATGGATTAGAAAAACAAAATTAGGGAACATTTGAAAGGGTTCAGATTGGCCTCTAGTATAGACTAGTAGCAAACAATAAGTTACTATATGGTATTGCAAAAACATACGTCCTATACTCACCGCTGATCACCAATGTTAGAAATGGGGTCTCTAGTTCCAGAGGTATGCACCCTGTCCAAGGAGGGACCCCCACTCTTATTGAGGATCAGCTAGATATATGCTAAAAAATAACCTGTGCACAACCTCTGATAGCTTGGCACAGAGTAGTCAGATTTCTCTAAAGAGGAAATGTGTAAAGTATTTGTGCAACACACACACACACACACACACACACACAGTAACACAATGAAAACACCACAAAAATACTACACACTGGTTTAGAACAGTAGACAATAATTTTATAAATAAATCAAGACCAAAATGACAAAAATCTATTACGTAGAAGTAGAGATATGGATATTTAAAGAATAAAAGTGTTTCTAGCTCTTAGAAGCAATAAGCGCCTATTGGGGTTATCTGGTCACGCTGGACCAGGGAAAAAGTCAACAGTACAGGCTGGCCACGATGGAGCGCAGGCCAGGGACAAGAACCAGGCAAACCCAGTGAACAGAATTCCTTGATCCGGGTTGCAGCAGTGAGATGCAGCGTGCAGATGAGTGATAAGTCATTGTCGAGCCTGCAGTCGAGGTGATGCGTCAATTTTCACCACACAGTGATGGCAATGTATCGATTCCGAAGGCAAAGCACCAAGATGAGATGCGATTCCCCAGGTTTCTCTACGCAGTTGAAGGGATACGCCAATATCATAACACTGCAGTAGCGGCAATGTGTGGTTCTGATGCGTTGGGCACTAAAACTGATGAGTTAGTTCAGAGAGCCATGCACCGATTCTAGTCCCACAGCAGGGTTGATGCACCGTTTTGGCTATAGACAGACTGGAGCTACGTCGATTTCTCTGGTGCAGGTATCTGGGTCCACTTCCAGTAAACCAGGCACAGGAGCAGGTGTAGAGACTTTGATAGCACAGAGTCTCAAGCAACAGGATGCAAGCCAACAAGCTCTTAGAGCAGAGCTTTCCAAACTTTTCATGTTTGTGACACACTTTCTAGACATGCATCATTTCGCGACACGGTAATGCAGTTTTACTAGCAAACCAAAGGTCAAATTAACTGCATGTTTAGACGTGCATCATTTCGTGACACAGTAATTCAGTTTTACTAGCACACGGAAGGTTAAATTAACTGTATACAAGAGATAAAGACAAATATATATATGTCATAGAAATTGAAAATAACAAAATATATGGGGACACAACATATCTCATGAAAACCTTTCATATGTTTTAATGTGATTTGTAAGATAACGCACATATATTTCCAAACTGCTGCTAGCTCCTGGGAATGCTCCAGTAAAGAGTATACACGCCCATCTTAGAAGTTCTACCACCCTCCCTTAAAAGTGAACTAGCCTTGATTGGAAATGACTGTGGTGGCACGTTAAATGCACACCCACTCACTTGAAAAGTGCTGTACTCTGCTATTGAAAGTACAGAATCCCTGCCGCAATCTCTTGTGAATGTCTCACCAACATATCGTGCTTAATGTGGACGTTCTCTCAGATGCTTGGCGAGTGACAGGGTTTGTGTGCCTGGTGTTTGACCCTGGTTGAGTGTCATTTCTAACTGTGCATGGTGCCTGATGGTGGGCGTGCACAGTCCTAGCTCGTTAAACGTGCCCTGTGTCTGACAGCGGCATTGCGCCGTGCTATTTCCTGCTCGATGTCTGACAGAGGCTGTAACTTGTAGTCTTCCGCTGGTGACTGACAGTCTCCATGTCTCGCATTTTCCTTGTGAAAGGTGTCACATAGAGCTGTCCCTTTTTCTCTCAGATGCTTGGCAAGTGACAGGGATTGTGTGCCTGGTGTTTGACCCTGATTGAGTGTCATTCTTAACTGTGCACAGTGCCTGATGGTGGGCGTGTACAGTCCTAGCTCGTGAGACGTGCCCGGTGTCTGACAGTGGCTTTGCACCCTGCTATGTCCTGCTCGATGTCTGACAGAGGCTGAATCTTGTAGACTTCTGCTGGTGTTTGACAGTCTCCAAGTCTCGCGTTTTCTTGTGTCCTTGCATAACTGAGTCCCGTGCTCTGGTGCGCGGTGTCTGACAGTGATTGTGCCCCTGGGTTCTCGCACCTGCTATCTTTCAGGTGATGTGCCCATGCTGTCTCATGCTGGTGTCTGCCAGCTGCTGAGCTCTGCGCGCTCTTGTGCCCAGCGTTTGACAGTGTCTGTGCCCCATGCTCTCTCATCCCCGGTGTATAGCAGTGGCAGAGCCCCGTGCTCTCTTGTACCCGGTGTCTGACACTGGCTGACCATTGAGCTCTATTGTGCTCATGTGTGAACCCACCATCTCATGCCTACTTGTCATGGTATGCGCGCTCTCGGGGCTAGAGTCCCACGGGGTTGTACCCCTCTGCCCCCCCTCCTTCCCGTCATGCCTGTTGTCTAACGGTGGCCGAGTCTGACAGAGGTTGTGTCCGGTGTCTGGCAGTAGCTGCGCCCTGCATGCTCTCATGCCCGCAGTCTGACAAAGGTTGTGTCCGGTGTCTGACAATAGCTGAACTTTGCACACTCTCGTGCCCGGAGTCTGAAAGCGGCTATCTCTGACCTTCTGTTGTGCCCGTGTATGACATTGGGTGACTGTGCCCTCTCAAGCCTAATGGACGTGCCTTGCACTCTTTCGTGCCCGGAGTCTGGCAGGTTTGGGGTTCGGCTCTCGCATACCCGTTGCTGACCCTGTCCATACCCCTGCTCTACCCTGGTGCTCATGCGCCGCAGGGGTGCCCTCTGACCACCAGAAGAGGAAATGTCCAACGCAGCAAACAATGCAAACCCTTTGTCAGTCACCAGGACCCTTCCCCGCCCCCACCCTGCACACTCCCCCTGCAGGAAACAACAATAGGAAGGCAGGCCATTTCATTCCCCCACCCGGAAAAGCGCAGCCCCTGCTTCTGGAGTTGTCAGAGGAGCTGCGGCTTAGTTGTACTGTGTTACTGACATGAGCAGTACTGTCCTGCAAAATCAATGAATAGACCGTGTCTATTCATTTTCACGCGACACAACCACACATGGCAGGCGACACAGTCCTGTGCTGCGACACAGAGTTTGGAAAGCTCTGTCTTAGAGATTACCTGGTTGTAAGGCAGAGTCCATCTCTCCCTCAGCAGGGTCAGAGAGCAGCAGGCAGCATGACAGCACAGCAGAAAAAAACAGGTCTTCCAGATCAGCAGTCCAGCAGAATGTCAGTCCTTGATGCAGCACAGCAGTTCTTCTGACAGTGTTCAGTTACAGGTCCAGAAGTGCTAATTTGGTGGTGTCAGAACTCCAATACGTATACCCAGTTGTGCCTTTGAAGTTGGGGTAACTTCAAAAAAAGGTATTTGAAGTGCACAGAAGTCTTTTCTTCCCAGCCCTGGTTCCAGACTATCATTAGGTGGTAATTAGCCCTTTGTGTGGGAGAAAGGGGACTGCCTATTTAGGTTAAGTGTCAGCTCCTACTTACCTTCCTGACCAGGAAGAGCCATCAGAATGCAGATGATTACTCAGACACACCTAACATTCCTGAGTTTGTGGCTATCTAGAGGGAATGCACAAAGTGCAGCTGTTACCTAACCCAGATGTATACTGGGGACAGGCTTCAGGAACATAGAGCTGTAAGAGCAGAGAAATGTCCACTTTCTAAAAGTGGCATTTCAAAAATGAGTAATGTTAAATCCAACTTTACCAGTAAAGAGGCTTTATCTTTACCATACCAAAGAACATGATACAACTACTCCTTTCTAATCAGGAATTACAGCTTAAAAGTGTATTAAGGAATTCCCAAGGTTAACCAATGCGTGGAGTGGTCCTCACAGTAGTGAAAAATGAATTTAGGTGTTTTTCACTACCAGGACATGCAAAACTTAAAAGTACATATCCTACCTTTTACTTACACAGCACCCTGCCCTATGGGCTACCTAGGACCTACTTTAGAGACTACATATGTGTAATAAAAGTGGAGTTTAAGGCTTGGCAAAGGATTTTAAATGGCAAGTCGAAATGGCAGTAAAACTTCACACACAGACTTTGTAAAAGCAGGCCGTAGACGTGTTTAAAGGGCTACTTGTGTGGGTGTCATAATCAGTGCAGCAGGCCCTCTAGTAGCATTTATTTGACAGGTCCGGGTACGAGTAGTGCTCACTACTAGTGATTTACAGAGAAATTAAATATCCCAATTGTGGATATACCAAACATATCCATGTTTATGGGGGCGAGTACATGCACTTTAGCACAGGTCAGTTGTGGTAAAGTGCTCACAGTCCTAAACCTAACAAAAATAACTCAGCAAAAAGAGGAGGAAGGCGAAAGGTTTGGGGTGACCCTTCAGAGATGGCCATTTTCTAACATCCTAATTAATGATGTTAATGATGTTGCGCAAAAGGTTTCCATGGGATTCAGTTTGTCCTGACTGGGTGAGAGAGGTAAGCGTAAAGAGCACACCTGACTTGCAGACTATTGCATCCAGAGTTGAAGCAATGCAAAGTCAGGTTAAAGAACGTTTTGACAAAACACTATGTTAAAGAATTAACATTGAAAGCAGGGGATTTGATTTTGGTCAGAAATCACACCAAGGTCAAGAAAGGTTTGTTGAATTTTTCAAAACTAGCTTGTGTTGACAGAGTGTCTAAAGGCTCAGCACTTATAATAGACAAAGGCTGGTCGAGGAAGAGAAATCTGGTTAAGATTACCCAGGCGCAGGCAGCCAAAACTTAAGCTGCGTGTGGCTATGCTGGCAACAATTCCTCTCTTGAAAGCACTTGGTGGGAAACAACTGAAAGCCTTCAACCGACAGTCAAGGGTCATCCCAGATTGATAATGGAAATGGGTTGGTACTTACACAAAGACAACCCGGTGGAGACATTGTTCCTGAACAACCTAATGATTGCATTACATCCCTTAATACCAGAGCTGTACGCAATACTACTATGCTTTCTAAATTGAACCCCTTGGCCACTGTGCATTTCTGGTCCCTGGCTCGGCAGCTATCTAGGGAAACTTACCAAACCCAGACATTTCTGAAAACTAGACATCAGGGGAGTCCAGGAAGGTGTGGTTTGTGTGGATCCTCTGATGTTTTCGTACCCAGAATCCCCTGCAAACCTCAAATTTAGCTAAAAACATCTCATTTTCCTCACATTTCTGTGTGGGAAAATTGTGGGTTCACCGGGTTGAAAACTAATTTACTACCACCCAGCGTTCCCCCAGGTCTCCCGATAAAAATGGTACCACACAGAAATGTGAGGGAAATTTGTTTTTTATAGCTAAATTTGAGGTTTGCAGGGGATTCTGGGTAGGAAAACATTGAGGGATCCACACAAGCCACACCTCCTTGGAGTCCCCCTGGGACCTTGCCTGTCGTGGGTATTTGGCCCACCCACACAAGTGAGATTATATTAGTTTGAGACAACATACATTGTGTGAGGATTGGGCAATCACATATCTGTATTTACATTTCTTTTCATTACCTAATAAATGCCCATCATCAAACTTCCCCCTTTCCAGTTGTCTATATATTCCGCTGTGCCTAAACATGAAGGCGTTGTAGGTGCTTCCTGAATATTGTGACACAATATCAGTTATTATATGGTGGGCATTGCAAGCCACTTAAAAAAAAGGGTATTAGTATTTTTCCCGTTACTAAAGAGATATTCAAGATGGGATGGAGGACATATGGACCCACGTGTCACATCTATACACCCTATGACATGAGGAAATTTGGCAATCCTGTAAAATTGCAATTTTGTATTTTTCATTACCTCATCATTCCTGGGCTGGTATATATGGCAGTGGATGTAGAGGAGCATGGCACCTAGGAATGACCTGAAGAAACGTCAAAGCACACTTTGAGACACCCCTCCTGGTAATTGCCAGTGGCTCATAGGTGTAACAAGCACAACACCTGAACATGGGTGTGGATGGAATTTCTGCGCAGAGTACTGCTTTCTAGATGTGGTTTTAAAATAGTTATTATCTCCAAAATGACATTACTACTTAGCTGCATTTGTCATACATTTCTTCCTCTGTTTGTTAAAAAATGATCTGCCTAACTCTGAAAGTCATCTCTTGTCTCCTCCTCCTCCTCTGCTGAGCATCCAGTATAAGCATCTTCCTGTCTATCATGTACAGGGAAGCCATTCTGGAAACCTCTGATGCATTCTGGGCCTGCTTTTATGATTAACTCCTAGTTACAACCTGGTTTGAATTGGTGGTTAATTCCATTTTCAAACGAGTAATTTTTGCGACTAGTTGCTATTTGCGACTGCCTCTAACATCCCGTTTGCCATTCGCCCTTAAGAATTTCTTAATTGTGCCTTGCTATTTTCAGTCTGAAAAAATCAAGGCTCAAATACTGGTCGCATCGCCACTTTTTGTTTGTGAATGGCTTTCGTACATCGTGAAAAGCCTTGTTTTTCATTCGGAAAACTTTCTGCGACCAATCTGCGAGTCCCTTTTCTTTCGTACATCTGACCCCTAGATCAGGGCATGGTTAGGCATTGTCAGGAGACACAATTGTTTCCAGCATGTGAGCAGTCTGGCTCCAGACAGGGTCTACAGCAGTTTTATTTTAAGTTACCTCTCATAACCGGTTCGATTTCACGTTAAAAAGTACTATAAATGTTTGCAATATCGAATTAAAGCACATAAACTCTGTGTTCTTGCTTGCTAAGCAGGACCTTATGTGCATTTTTGGAGATCCAACCAGGATCATACAATACTTACAAATAAGGCATTATGTCCACAGGGCACTTGATGCGGAGCTCTTCTAGCAGCTACCAAAGAACTTTCCCAGTGAAACTCCCTGTTACGTGTTTGAACACAGGGGACACCGGCAAAGTTGTATTGTTTTTTAAATGAGGAGCTTTGCTATATTTATGTACTGAATATGTCTACATCAGGGTATATAACAAGAAAAACAAGCATTTGCAATGCAATAGATCGCGCATTTGCGAGAGTTTGAGCTACTGGCATTGTCAATGACAATTCCTTATATTTATTTTATTTGACAACCAGCAAGCGCTGCCTAAACACTCAGGGGCATATTTACAAGCCCCTTGCACCACTTTTGCGCCACTTTTCCCATGTTAAAAGTGATGCAAAAGTGGCACAAGGGGCTTGTAAATCTGCCCCTCACTTTGTAGTTACTAAGGCTGACAGTAATTGTGCCTCTCTTACTCTCTACCTTGCCTTTTGTAAGCAAGGACTATAAGTCCACATGCCGTTTGGTTCTATTTCTTTACTTTTGAAGCAATCGCTGCACCCGCGCTTGAGCTTAAGATGTTTAAAGCTAAAGTGCGGGTGCCGCCGTTGTAACAAAAGTAAATAAATAGAAAAAAAAATGTTGAGCCTGCCTTTTTTTTCTATTTGTTTACATATGTTACAATCGCGCTCCAAGCTTTAGCTTTAAACATCTTAAGCTAAAGCGCGGATGCCACAATTGCTTCACGAGTAAAGAAACAGATTTTTATTTTTTTGCCTATTTCTTTACTTTTGAAGCAATCACGACCCCTGTGCTTTAGATTTGATTTGCAATGTAATAGCTCTCTCATTACTGAAAGCTTGAGCTATTGACGTTGCATTATTATTAGCAGCGCCAGTGGCTCAAACTTTCAGTAATTCGCGACCTATTGCATTGCAAATGCTTGTTTTTTTAAAGACCTGTAGTTATACATTTAAGAACTTGGGTGATAATGGCATCCAATAGGTCTCTCAGCTACTACAATCCTCCAAAAATGTCTATTTATAGCTACACAATCATCTACACAGAGAGTTCATGCTTCACATGATGTTTCCCGCATGGAAGACAACATACAAGCTTATTCTGCAGATCCAAAGCTTCACAAAGTAACTTTGTCAGACTGTAGCCGTGTACAAGTTGGAGGTGATGTTAAATCAAACACAAGTAACGATACAGGGTTTTCATCTGGGAAATATTAGAAACACACTGGTAATGCTCAGCTTTCAAGAACAAGGGTGACTTACACATTAACATGAAAAAGAAGAGAGCGTGCAAATATAGCAGTCAAGGTATACCATGTCATGTGAAATCAGTGTATTCCGAGCATTTTTCCAAGAATCAAGGATTTATAATTTCTGTTATTACATTGCAAGCATGGGGTTAAAAAACACTTCACCTTGCAAATCGTTGTTAGCTGAAAGGACAAACTGGCTGAAGGTGGCCCAAGTGAAATGGCACTGGCTGTGCTATAGGCTTTGTGCAGAAGGGAAATGGGCCCCAAAGCCACTATTGGGGTGCCCTGGGGTAGAGATAACTAGGGGTGGGCGGAATTTGCGATATTAACTATCGCAATTTATCGCGAAAATGTAAAAAAAATCGCAAACACGCCTGGAAATATCGCGAAGACGCGGAGGTTTTTTTCCCGCCTGTTCGCGGTATTTTTTGCTTGATCGCGGGTCGCCAACTTACCCATGCGGTTGCTCACGAGTGCGGCCATCTTGTTTTCACCTGTCCCGCCCTCTCACGATGCTTACTTCCTGTTCCGGGTCGCGCAATGCATGTTCGCGCCCGTTCACGGTCGATATTTCCTGTTCGCGACCGCTTTTACTTGATCGCGTTGCTTTTTGCTTGCTCGGGGAGAAAATATCGCGCAAACTTGCGCACGTGGTCGCGGCCATCTTGTTTTTCACTCTATTGCATGGTTTGGGGCCTGATTTTGAATCCTCCCAAAATCTTTTCAATCCTTTATTTATAGCCACTTTTTTGGGATCTTTATTACTTATTATTTCTGTAACTATTTTCCTGCTTCTATATTTTTGGTTTTTGTCTTCTTTTTTTTGTTTTTTAGCTACTTTTTCTCTGCTATTTATTTCCTTTACTCCTTTATTTATTGTATCTTTTCTTTCCCGCCCCGTCCCCAGAACCATGTCTAAGGGTAGGGCTGTTCAGGGGCGTAGCTAGAGCTTGTGGCGCCCGGGGCTATTCCTCAGATTGCCGCCCCTGGGGGGGGGAAGGGGGAATAAGGGGAGGAGGGTACTGGGGAAAGGACCGAAAGACACGTAGTATCGCCGCTAATAGTTACCTTGATCATGCAAGTTACATGCACATACATGACACGATCCAAGGCTACACAGTTGAATACACTGGTGACCGGCAGTACAAAGGAGAACACACAGACTGCCACCCTGCAGGATTTCAGGAAGGGCCTAAAACCATGGTTATTCGATTAAAGTCCCTCATCAGCAGCACCGCCCCCACCCTCCAGCACCTAGATACCCTTACAGGTGATAAGTGGCGCTATGCAAATCCTGTTTGTTTGATTGATTGAGACCCGATTTCCACACATCGTTTTTGCGCTATATTAGTTTCATCTGTAAAACTGTATGTCTTTGCAAGTTAAGTGACCCCTTCAATGGAGATTGTGCTGACTGTACCTTGGGGCACATGGCCTCTGTTTATAACTTCCCTCAGCTCACTCCTTGTACTTGCCAGCCCTTATCACTGACCTACTCCTGCCCAGCAGCTTCAGCTGACCCCACGTGCCGGTGGATTTGAGGGTGGACTCTCATCCAACCCTCTAGCTTACTATTTTTCTCCTTCTTTTTGTGCATACTGTGGAAAGTTTAACATGTTGCTTTGTACAAATTGTTACCGATTTGATTATTCAAAACTCCAACCGAATTAATTTCTGTGCCTTGGTATTTCCTGTATCAGGTCATTTAAATCTGCCATCATGCCCTGGGAAGCTGCAGCAAAAGAACCACTGTGCTGCGAATTACATTGCGAAAAACTCCACTCTTTGCTAATAGTGGGAAACTGCAAACAATGTTAAAGAATCTGTGGGGAAGGAGGTATTACATGCTTTGCAATACAAGGAAGAAAATGCCCTGATGTGAGACTCAAACTAGACACGGGACACCATGAGATGTCTAACAGCATAGGGTTTCCACGGTGCCAACCTGCACTCTAAACACTTCCTGGCAGGTCTCCCCTCTTCTAATGTTTTCCTTTCCCCTTTTATCCTAGTCATCTTTTTTCAAACTGTAAGCTCTTTCTTGCGCTACACCACCCCCATTCCAGCTTTTCCTGGCTCTTTTTGTCTCCTTCATTCTCTTCTGTACCTCTTTCACTGTACTGTAATACCTTTGGACCTGGGCGAAATTTAAATTATGCTGGCAAAATCTATATCATTTTGGAAATTTCACCTTAACCTTGCTATGTAAAATTTCCAAACTTGGACCATGTCGTGTAATCGTCATAAAATTATAGCAGAGGGGTACAGGAACAATGCGAACAACAACAACATGAGCAGCTATAGTTTGCAGTAATCAGTTTTTTTTGCACTTTTTTAAAATGCACAATACGTTGTTGCATCAAAAATTGAGGCTAGGATGCATTTTGCGCTCAAATATAGCACTAAATGATGGGTTTGCATTTCACTAAATGATACCTAATTTTCTGGAATGTTCCTGATATTTTGCGATTTACACAAAAGCAAATTAGGTAAATTTTGCACACCCCTAAAATAGTTTCCTTTCACCTCCTTTTCTTAATGTTTCCTTGTTCTTAGTTCGTCTCTTCCCTTTGCTACTCCGATCTATAATCTCCTGTCCATGCGTGCAGGGAAGGATGGGACAGACCTACCGTTTCTGAACTCCCAGAATTTACTACTGTTTCGTTTATCTTTTTCTCATTCGTTCCTCCCCTGCTCCAACGCTGTTTACTGCCTCTCCCTCTCCTTGGTTTCCTTTCTCAGTCTCTCCTGCATCGCGCCGCGCCTCCTCCCTGTCTACCTGCCCCCAATCTGCGGAAAATCCCCGATCCCTGCATCTCTGATTGGACACACAGAGTGAGTACAGAGGGTAAATAGTGCATTCACATTCAGAATACACAAGCCCTATCTGTACTTTATTAACTGTATCTTCCTGTACATATAAAATCCCAATAAATCTTTTCTGACATTAAAAGAACACACAGGCTCTTCTTAAGAATATCACGTAAGCAGTAGAAGGTGTTTACTTCTGCAGAAGGGACATCAGTGGTCCTCAAATTTGATAAGGGCATCTTTTTTCTTTGTCGCTCTAGAAACATATATCACAATAGTGTCCAACATATAGGAAGGCTTCTAGGACACTGACACTTTTTATGCAATTACAGTACACTACAAACTCCCATTCTCATTGCTTCAGTCCTCTCACACTCTTCGTGAGCTACCCCCTCCCGCACATAATAGCACAGCCAATGCGCCCCCACCGCTCTCTCACCATTACATCTGCACTTCCGTGCCCCTCCCCGAAAGTCTAGCAGTAATATGTCCATAGAAGATTATGTTGCTACCTGAGTCAATGCAAACTCATACCTGCCAACTCACACGGTGCCACCGCGTATGACACGATTTCCTACACGCGCGCTGACATCATGCAAGGCTGGCACAGTCTCACTTACTTGGAGGCAGCCCCCATCACTAACTGTACCCAGGACTGTACCCAGAGGGAAGAGTCATGAGCTGCACATGCGGGACCCTGCACCACAACAGCTGAAACAAACGCGATTCTATTATTAAAAGAAAAAAATATTTCCTACCTTACAACGCGAGCCAACTGAAAACGTTGGGAAAGGGAGGCCCCTGCACTTCGAGGAAATACAAGCCGAAAGTGTGTGGCAACTCCATGCTACACCACCCTGCTGCCGTGGCTGCCCTGAAGGTGTCGAGGTCAGGGAGGGAGGGAGGACAATCCAGCTCCTGGGGGGAAGGTCCATTAGCAGGAAATTGAGAAAAAAACACAATTGGTGCCTGCCTCACGCTGAGTACGATGAGTGCAACATTGTCCGAGTCTGTTCACGTGACCTGATAGACTGGCGCCAGCGTTCGGGTCCCACTCTAGCAGAGGGCGCCAATTTGACACTAAATGCGCAGCTGTGATCCTCGGCGTATAGTGTCCGAGGCGGCCGCCAAAAGGTGTCAGTAGCATAATAGGGAATGGGTGTTCATAAGAGCAAAGTGGGAGTTTTAAAAAAATAAATCGGGAGAATGGGGCCTTGAATCAGGTTACTGTCACGTGTGGGCTTTGGAAGTGTGCTGCTGCAGGATCAGGCATTTGAAACGCAGATGCACGTTTTTCTCTTACCTTTCAAAAGCATGGAGCGTAATGGCAGGCAGAGAGAGGGTGACCGTGATACAAGTGTTGTGCACTCACTGGCCTGACAGGTTGCTGGCAGTGCATACACCACTGCCCCCACCCCCCCACCCCCCTGTGTGTCAGCCCGGGCTGACTCGCTGAGACAGCTTCCTGTGAACTCACACACAGCCGCCCCCAGTACTTCACAGGTCTTTAAAAGACCATTCGATGGTTAATGAGGCTTTGTTGGTTTTTCACCCCTTCGAGAGCCCCTGCATTGCCACTCTGACTATTGGTGGAAGAATTAGCACGTTACGATACAAGCCCTGTCAGCTGAAACCCCGAGGAATCTTGCTTGCAGGAATCGGGAGGCGTGAGACTAGCCTTAACATCGGTAGTCTCCCGCCTGTCTGTTCTTGATCTGGTGACGTCTGGCCTGGGCCCGGGGCCGTAGTCTGATTGACTGGTGGCCCGTTGCGGAGGCCTTTATAATTTATTTGGGGACTCGGGACACTGACTGAGACCTGACACTACTGTAAAGTGTCAGACAGAGAGTGTCCCCACTCCCCAAATAAATTATAAAGGCCGCCGCGACGGGCCACCAGTGACCGCCGCCGCCCTAAAAATAGTGCCGCCTGGGGCGGTCCGCTCCCCCCGCCCCCCCCTAGGTACGCCACTGGGGCTGTTCGCCGGCGCAGCCAGAGCCGCGACCGCCTTCCTTGCGGAAGGCGGCGCCCACAAGGGGTGCAGACACGGGCCTTTTTGGGGAGGTGGAGTTGGCTGCACTAATTTTCTTTGTGCAGCGCCACCTCCCCTCAACCCTGGCAGCAGGTGGCAGGCCTGGGTCCGGGTAGGGCCTCCGGGAGCATCGGCAGCGGTTGGGGAAGGTGCGCCAGGCAGTGTCACGCTTCTCTGGTGTCCGGCGCACCCAGGCGCAGCTGACGCACCGGTGGTCCGACATCTTGGACCGTGAGCAGGACCTGCTGGACCTGCTAGGAGTGGAGGTCCCGGGGTTTGGTGAGTACCTATTTAATTATTACTACTTTGTGTCTGTTATTCTGCTCTGTGTTATATATTGCGAATAACTTTTTTTTCTTCCAACCAGCTAGAATGTTGCTGCTTACATTCCAGGTTAATTACGTTTAAAAGTCTGTGATTTTTTTTGACACAGGTGCTCTTCTGCGCTACTACTAATCTTACTTGTTTGCAGCTTTGCGTTTGCGCTTGCTTAGCGTGATTCTTTACGAGTTTATTTTAGAGAAATTAAGTTACGTAATGCTACAGTGACTCTAGTCCACTCCTTACTTTGTCCTGTCACTAATAGATAGGGGCGGATTGATACTTAGGTTTAGGTACTTTGTATGAGCTTCTAATTTGTTAGTGGTATGCGTGATGCCCCCTCACTCAGTTACGTGACGTGCTGCTAGTACGGCAGTCTTTATTAGAACCTTTTCTAGTTTGTTCAATGAGTGGTGGTAGGCTTAGCAGTAGCAGATCAGCATCAATCAATCAAACCAAAATTTGGTGTATACAAAAAATGTAGTCATGTTCATGTGTCCTCCATGATTTGACCATATGCATTGTTGAGGAATACAGTGGAAATGCATACTTAATGTACAATTGGCATGCCTGGAATAGGTGGGCTAGGTTGGGTGGTACGTTGTACTTAGGCTTAGTTGTAACTTAGTATTCTGGAATCACAATGGAAGACTGGATTACTGTTGATAAATAGTAACTTAAGTAGTCGAACTGCGAATCCCCCGATATTACTTGTTGACCAGATGAGATCGGACAATTTTGTTATTGCAATTGTTGTTTGCATAAGTGTTTTTGACCGTTGTTGAAAAATATTGTATTTGTTTGACACCATCCATCAATGTTTGTCTCTTTCTTATATCTTTCCTGTTCATCAGCACCCAGGGGCAGACCGACAGGGACTGGGCAGTCGGCGGAACAGTCAGAACACCACCAGGAGGACACCGCTGAGGGCTCCTCTGCTGGCCCCAGTAAGTCTTCTTGTTTTTAATAATATTTCTTATTCCATAACTTTTACTGCCCCATATTTTTCACGAACTATTGTTTGTTTCCAAATGCTATTTTTTTACCACCAATTATCCTTCGATCTGTACGATTTTAAAAATCTTATCCCTGCCTCCGCTATGATGACTCTCAGTACTACTACTACTACATACTATCAGTCTGTCTGTACTGTAGTAGCTAGTCTTGCCCAGTTGGCCAGTGCTACTCTTTGTGAAAGGTTGTAATATAAAACTCATATTCACCAGTAGCTCGAGCCATTGAGTCCAATCCGTTGGGTCGTCGTCTTGTACTACTTTTACTCTTATTGATCTTGAGGCTTTGAAAATTCACAGCAACAACAGCCCTACCGGATGTATTACTATTTTGATATGATACCCTATAGGACATGCTACTGTTGTAGGGATCTTTCACATACACAGACATTTGCACCAGAAAATAGGATGTTGGTGATGGTAGGTTGGACCTTCCTTGCACACCTCAATCAGAAATTCCGCACCCACCACAATTCCACTGCTTGACTATAGTACTGTCTTGTCATAACTATTAGGTCTCGGAACCCTTCCCCCAAGATACCCAACAAGTAGACAACCCAGAACATAACACACCCAACCTCTCAGTCATGGAAGCAATGCACATGCACACCCTTACTTTAATTTGCTCACTCGTGTAAGTTAGTCCACACCAAATACCACCAAGTGTATGTAAGTTCAAAATGTTTATTTCAATTTGAGAAGGTCTGTACACTGTTTTATTATAAAATGCAGCACCAACCGGAAAATCAATAACATTAAAACAATATACATTGTTACACATACAGTTGGGAATTAAATCATGATAACTGAACAGTGGTGGAAGGCAGCACCACCATCCCCTAGGAATTTAGTTTATATAAATTTATAAATGAAGATGTGAGTGAAGGGACCCCTCACCTTAGAAGAACCTAGTACTGGTAGTTGTTGCATCATTCAGAAGCTCTGGTTCGTAGAAGGGAATCTTGCGTCTGTAATGTGAAAAATGAAATGGTGTGCGTTAGTATATTGCAGCTTGCAAGCATTTCTCAGTCGTGCCAAAAAGTGTAGCATTTATGGATAAGCAATATGGAGTAACAGTACACCAGTACTTCATAAAAAAGTGGCTTGTTAATGTTTTTGTTGACGGCTTGTACGCAGGGCGTACACAGTAGCAGTGTGAGGCAGGTCATGTGGGCTCAAAGGTGTCTTATACAAAAAGCTGCAAGGTAACGTCACATGTGCAAAAATAAAAGACACAAAGGTAAAATGGTTGCATGGCTCGGGCTAACTAAGCAAAGGCTAGAATGACCCTAGGGGGGACCATATATAACTATTAGTGTCTACTCTACTACTACCTGATTTGTACTAGTGATGTATGTTATATACTATTAACTCATTTTTCAATCTTGCTACTGACCAATAGGGGGAGGTGTATATGACGCCTAATAAATGTGTAATGTTTTCTAGGCGCACTACCGACCACCATTGCCGGGGCCAGCGAAGGCGACGCGGAGGGAGAGGATGCGGCAGTTGCTGCCGATACCGACGATGGAGTGGTAGGGGGAGTGCCAGCACCAGTGGCGGGCGGTGGAAAGTTAGATTCATAATCCTTAACTATTGTTGACAGTACACTCACTGCAAGGGTGTACTGTATGTATACTGTACTGTTGAGACTTAGGGCCCCATTAGGATGGCAGGCGGATTTCCCCCGCCGGGCCGGCGGTACTCACCGCTGACCCCGCAGGGGCAAACCTCCCGCCATCCCTGTAGAAAAGAGTCAGACCCCCCACATGTCGACCAGGTGGAAAAGGGTTCAATATGGTGGTGGTGTCTCTCTGAACACACCTTCAGCCATATAATCTGCATTTTGGAATGCCTTTGTGTGACGGCATTGCCGGCCGCCACGGAAAGACATGCAGAGTATGCTTGGGGGCCCTCATGGAGGGTACCTATGCTATGGTACCCCCCTGCCTGACGGGGCCCGTCATGTTGTGCTTAGAAAAGCAGCACAACATTTTAGCATTGCTTTCGGCAATGCCAACCAGAATGTAAAAACAGTAACAGTAGTACACCAGTACTTCCTAAAAAAGTGGCTTGTTAATGTTTTTGTTGACCGCTTGTACGCAGCGCGTAGACTAGACAGTAGCAGTGTGAGGCAGGTCATGTGGGCTCAAAGGTGTCTTAAGAAGCTGCACGGTAACGTCACATGTGCAAAAATAAAAGACACAAAGGTAAAATGGTAGCATGGCTAGGGCTAATTAAGCAAAGGCTACAATCATCACTTATAACTATTAGTGTCTACTCTACTACTGCCTGATTTGTACTAGTGATGTATGTTAGTATTAAACTATCAACCTTGCTACTGATCAATAGGGGGGAGGTGTATATGACGCCTAATAAATGTGTAATGTTTTCTAGGCGCACTACCGACCACCGTTGCCGGGGCCAGCGAACAAGGCGACGCGGAGGGCGAGGATGCGGCAGTTGCTGCCGATACCGACGATGGAGCGGTAGGGGGAGTGGCAGCACCAGTGGCAGGCGGTGGTAAGTTAGATTCATAATCCTTAACTATTGTTGAACTTGACAGTACACTCACTGCAAGGGTGTACTGTATGTATATGTATACTGTACAGTTGTGACTTAGGCCCCCATTAGGATGGTGGGCGTATTTCCCCCTCCGGGCTGGCTGGAATTCACTGCCGACACCACAGGGGCAAACCTCCCGCCATCCCTGTAGAAAGTATTCAGACCCCCCCACATGTCGACCAGGCGGAAAAGGGTTCAATATGGCAGTGGTGTCTCTCTGAACACACCGCCAGCCATATAATCTGCGTTTTGGAATGCCTTTGCGTGGCGGCATTGCCGTCCGCCACGGAAAGGCATGCAGACATTGCAGAGTATGCTTGGGGGCCCCCATGGAGGGTACCTACCTATGCTATGGTACCCCCCCACCTTTCAAAGCTAAACGTGACAGGCTCCGTGCGGGGCCCGTCATGTTGTGCTTGGAAAAGCAGCACAACATTTTAGCATTGCTTTCGGCAACGCCAACCAGAATGTAAAAAAAACAGGATGCGCCCGCCACTGTGCCGGGCGCATCATCCTAATTAATTGTCCTCACGGGACCCCCACCCTTTTTAGCATGAGGATGGCAGGCGGACAAAGTCCGCCCGCTTTCCGATGTCGTGAGTAAGTATGAGTTGTTGGGGACGTTTGAAGAGTGAACTAGAAGACTAGAATTCCCTTTAATTGGCATAGGAGCGGGAGTATTGAGTAACCAATGGCCTCATCTATCTGATTTCAACTCCGCTTTGAAAGTTTTATGGAGAAGAGCACCTGGTGCACTGTTCAACTAAAAAGTGAAAGACGGGTGGAAGGAAGAAGGACGGGCGACATTTAAAATGTTATGTACTACTGTGCTTTATTTTATAGTGCCACTCTACCATGCCCCTATGTGTATAAATAATTAACTTGTCTTACTGTTTTTCTAAGAGTATATTTTCCAATTGTCTTGTTTTTTTCTTTTTGATACACAGCTACTCCAAAACAAAATCGGAAGGAGTTGGCCGCCAAGGCACGGCGCCGGAAGCTGGAGGCAATCCAGCGAGAATACCGGCGGCTGGTGATCTTAGCCGAGGAGGAGGAGGAGACTGCGGCTGCAATTGTTGAAGCCTCCTCCAGTGGCCCGGGCCCCAGCCACCGCCCTCCAGCGGTACGGCGCCACCGTCTGGCGGCTGCCCGCTGCCACGTGCCATCTCCGGTGCCCCCCCACTGTGGCTGCAACTGCCGCGCCCTTAGACGCCGCATCGCCAGTTTAGAGGGCCAGATGCGTGTCCTCCTCGAGTCCCGCCCCACCACTTAGTCCCTGTCATCCTGTTCTGCCCCTTTTTTAATTCTTGTTTGGGTGGGTTTTTGTTTTAACTTGTTTGGGCGTTACAGACTTTTTTCTCCTATGGACATTGGTTGGGGTTAGGGAGGGGGGTGGGTCAGCTTTTGTGGGTTTAGTTTCTTTTTGGTAGGGTAAATTAAATATATTTTTCTATGTTACATGCAATGTTGTTAATGTTTTGTAGGAGGGGTAACTGTTTTATATCACACTGTTTCCTTGCTGGTGCATGGCCGCCCATAGCCTGTGTTTGATTTAAATAATTGGCTGACTGTATAAGACACAAACAGATAGATGCGACACACCTCACTCATTGACTTGTCCTTCTAGTACTTTCAGTCTGTCCTCTAGTCTATGCATTCTTTGTACTGGTGTGTGAAAATGAAATCATTGACAACATGTCCATTATTAATTCTGCCTCCCCCAAACTTCTCTCTTACCGGTGCTTGATGTTTATGTTCAACTGTGGCACAGAACTGGCTGCATGGTGAAGATGGTTTCCTTTTTCATACATGCCATGATTGGGGTGGTGGTGGGGTGGCATAGTAGTAGTAGTAGACACTGGCAGGGCGGCAGCATTTGCAAAAAAAGAAAAGGAGACAGTCAATCTCCTTTGAGAGACTGTTAGAGGAGTAGTAGAATGAAGTACAGTACAGAACTTACCGAGCAACAATAATATGCTCAAATATTTGACAAAAAAACAGAATGGTGGTTCGGATAGCCTACTAGACAGAGTTACAAACTATAGTTGTGTCGAGTCACTTGACTAGGCCTACAGCCTAACAGTTAGTGCCGTATATGAGGAATGACAACAAACAAATCCAATCAATGCCGGCAATTCATGCTGAGGTATATGTTCCTTTGTTAAATAAAATAACCTCTGAAATATCCTACTCATGGGTGGGCAAGCAGAAGAAGATCATCGCTCTGCCTTGAAATTGAAGTAGTGTTGCTTTCACCACATCCGCCCCAGCAAGTGTGTGATTAAGTATTGGTATACATTTAATTTAGTTACACCTTGACAATAAGTCACATAGCCCGGGGGAAGAGGGTTAGGTTTTTGTTGAATGGATGGGAAGGGGGTTTTTGGGAAAGGTTTGACATAGAAAAACAGTATGCATGGACAAACAAACGACAATCATTGAAGACTACCATATCCATATGTTAAGGGAGAAAAAGGAAATGCATGCATGATGATGAGTGACCCGGATTACATACACTTCTAGTTCTTGTTCTGTTGTTCCGGCCTTAATACTTTTACAGATAGCAAATAGAAATTTTAAATATTGTTAGGGAAGAATCGTAAACACAGAGCAAACATAATGATGATAATAACAACTCCAAGAACACACTGTTGTAAAGATTGTATACACAATATTAATCAAATTATTTAAAAGAAGATAAAAGTGGATACTGTTACTGTGTTATCCTGGTCAAAAATGTGGACTGGATTTGCATCTCGGCATTCCTCTTGCTCCTCTCATCCATCTCTTGGGTGTGTCGCCTCGCCACTGCCCGGCTGGAAAAAAAAGGTGATTTATTGGTAAGGTAATTATGCATTGTAATGTCTTACAAAGTTTAGGGCAAGACCCAGCCTGTAATTGTAGATGGAAAACCAAAGGGGATATTGAGAAAGAAAGTTAAAACAAATGCACAAGTTAAGGTGTAGTGCAACAAGAACACTTTCCGAGGTGGCATGTATGCATCATCTCCACTACTCTAGTCTGTTTCCAGCATTGACCTTCAACAGTAACAGGAGAGAGCAGGCCCACAGTGCTTAGCAGTAGCACATCCTACGTTAACAGACACTTTAGAGTCCTTTTTTTTTTCTCAAAGAGTTGGACAAACCCAAAGCACATTATCCATTCCAAACATTGCATTTTACAGTTTCAGTTAGTAAAATCAATGCACTGCAGTCATCCCACCGCTAGACTCTATTCCACTTCTACACAGACATTTGTGTCTGCTATGGTTGTTGTTGACGTGTTTACCTTTATGCTTTTCCGTTTTATGCCACTCATGAAACGTCCTCCTGACTTCATCATCATCTCCGATACTTTTACTGACTGACTGTGAAGATCGGCCTGCAGTATAAGTAAAATTTTTATGACACAACAAGAGTAGAAATATAAATATTACTGACTTGAGTCATTCTTTATTGTGTACAGAAAGATAGATTACTAGTACACTTTGACTTCACTTTGTGTACAACAAACAAACAACGGAAACACAAAGACCAATCGCTCAGAGTCAGGTGTCCAATGCATGCCATTAATTGTCATTACCTGTTCCTTCTCATCTTAAGTTAACGGGCCGTCTATTTCGCCATCATCATGATGGACGTGTCTGTTGTGTCAATCATACTCATTGCGCAGATTGAGTGAGTCCCCTTCCTGTATTGAATTAAAAGCAATGTATCACCTAGCTGTAGGAGAAGTACAAATTTAATATTTGCAATAAGGGGACAATTGAATTTACCTTGCGTTAAGTTTAGTGTGTTCTGTAGAAAGTTGATTAGTGGCAGTGCACAATTACATAAATTCATGCACAACAAACACAACAAAATCTAAATCATTCAGTCTGCGACTCTGCGTCCAATGCATAGCATCAATCATTACCTGTTCCATCTTATTTTCAGTTAATGGCCAGTCTCTCTCAGCTCTGAAAGGAGGATAGCTATAGTAGTCATCTGATTCATGCTCCACTTCTTTTGGAAGGACTAGGAAAGTTTGAATTTGTTGTTACCATCATCCAATCATCATTCATGAGGGAAATGGAATTAAGCAGGAGTTTCAGTATGATGGAGCGGAGGAGCTGGATTCGGAGGACTGTACTGTCAAATAGCAGACCCCTGAAACTTGTATATTAAATTAGAAGAGTAGAAGACGGTGGTAATGGATTTGTTGTGATTCACAAGTTTATAACCGGAACGACAGACACATAAACAAAGGGGGAAAAAGGGAGGAAGACAGTAAGTGCGAGCCTAATTGTCAGGGAAGTATAGCTCGTCCTCAAACTCTGGGGGTTCAGCCAGTAGTAGGTAATCATCTGACACAATACTTCCGTCACCTGAGCCGCTGTCCTCATCTTCCTCCATTGCTTCATGTATTGTGTAATTCGGTGGTATGAAGTGCTGATTCAGTTTGATCATTGTTAACCTCTCCACGTTTTTTGGCAATAGACTTCTCAATGTTACAATGGAACCAGCAGCACTGAAAACACGTTCGGAAGAGACACTTGCGACAGGGCAAGCCAGATAGCTTATCGCCAGCCTGCTGAGCTGTGGCCATTCAGACCTTTTCCTATACCAATACTGCAATGTACACCTCTGTTGGGTCGTTCAGATAGGCCTGGACCATCCGCTCAATGTTCAGGGTTGTTGCTGGTAAGCTTTCGTGCTGTTTTTTCTGTGCATCAGCACTGTGCTTATTAAAGCCTAACTTTAGATACCAATCCTGTAATGATAATGATTGTACTCAGCCTAATGATCCAGTATTGTTTCTGTGGTCGATAGTGATGGTGAGTGTTGTGATTGTGATCCAAACGCACTGCCCTCAGCCGACGAAGTTGCACTTGATCCTGCATGGCCTGCTTCAGTACTTCTTGTGGGTTGATCTTGCGGGCTTTTAATTAGCTGCCGTTCGTTTTCCAACTTACTGGCTGCTTCAGCTATACAACTTTTGTAGCGGGCAACATCAATGTCGGAAAAAGCAAAGAATGTCTTCAGTGCTAATTTTGCACGTGGATCCAGAATTGTGGCACAAATGTAATGTTCTTGTGATAAAATTTTATTTTGTATCCTTACATTTTCAGCTAAGCGCCGGGATAAGCTCTCCACCAAGTCATGGGCTTGCCTTCTGTCCTCTACACCTTTGTAGGATTCAGACACATTATTCAGCTCATGCTCTAGCATTTGCAATAATGGGATAGCTTGGCCCATTGTACAGTCCTCCTTGCTGACTTCACGTGTGAAGACCTCAAAAGGAGACAGCATCTCAGTCAGGCATTTAATTAGGGTCCATTGATCCCTCTCAAGGTTCATTCCTTTAACACTAGCATCCCTGCTTGTGTACCAGACATATTCATGGAGTGACCTGTGCTGTTCGTACAGACGATCAAGCATGTAATACGTTGAGTTCCAACGTGTTGCCACCTCCTGGATGTGTGCCTTGACTGGCATCCTAAGTTCACGTTGGATGATCCTCAGCTGCTTCCGAGCTTTAAAAGAATGGCTGAAATGAGTGCATATTCTTCGGCAGATGGCCAGTAAATTGCTGACTATGGGTTCTTTTTTCAGAAAGTCTTGAACTATAATGTTTATGCAGTGCGCCAAACACGGAACCCTGAAATAGGAACCAAGTTCCATGGCCTTAAGTACATTACTGCCATTGTCTGTGGCAACAAAGCCAATACAAAGCCCTCTGGGCCGCAGCCATTCCAAAACCTTGCTGCGAAACTCGTGTAAAATGTTTTCAGCCGTATGAGATTTCTCCATGGCGAACATGGCTACAGTTGCATGTTTCCGAGTACCTTCAAAAATCGCAGCTGTGTCAACAACACCTCGTGCAGATAGCTTATCTCTAACCCCCACAAAAGAGATCCAGTGTGCAGTGATGCACATGTAATCTGTGGCTTGGCAACTGCTCCACATGTCTGTTGTCAGGTGGATATTGTGCACAGCACTCTGCTGCAAAGCATGTCCAACCAATTCCAGCACATCATGATGTAGTGCCGGAACAGCAATTCTTGCGAAATAGGACCGGCTGGGAACTTTCCATTTCGGGCAGATGGCAGACAAAAATTCAAGGAAACCCACCCCTTCTACAAATGAAAAAGGAAGAAGGTCCAGCGCTAACATTTTAGCCAGCTTCGCATTGTACAATCGTGCCGTTGGGTGGTTGCATTGGAACTGCCCCTCCAACCTAAACATGCTCTCAATGGTAGGCTGGCTTACTTTCCTTAGTGGTGCTATTTTCATTAACCCACTAAGGCTCAACGACACAGATTGTCTCATTGAGGTGCTCGGTCGCCTTGGTGTCTCACCCTGACTCTGAGTATGGCTCTTACTGCGGTGCCACTCTGATGTTACTGAGGAGGATGTGGGCGTTACCACTGCACTACTGGGGACAGGGCTAGAAATGCCTCCCTCTTCTTCACCTGCCACCGCAATAATATCGCTCTCTGATTCATCCTGACCAACTTCAATGGGTTGAGTTTTTCTAGTTTCTTTTAACTTAAGTAGGTGATCGTGGTGTATTCTTAGATGACTTGCTTGTCCTCCGGTACCATAGTTTGTACCAAGCTTACCACGCCGAACACCTTGCTGACAAATTGAGCATATAGCAATGTTCTCCTCCTTGGCGCTAACAGAAAAGAAGTCCCAAACTGGGGAGGAGAACTTTCTGGCACTGCTGGATGTGCCACTTCCAACACCAGATGAACTGGAGGGGGTGCTTGAAATGTGACCCTGTGCACCTAGATTGTGACTTTTACTACCACTACCTACTGAGATGGTTGAGCTGGATGTAGGTCCCTGCCGGGCCTTGGAAAATATGGCAGCTGGAGGTAGTGGTGGTGTAACCTGTGTTGGTGATATCCGTGCTACATCCCGCTCAGTAGCAGCCTTTCTGGATAGGGTCAGAATGTTGGTCTCCAATCCCTTTGGGGCGGGAGTAATGTGCGTGATGACTGGCTCGTCTTCATCAACATCATCACACCCCTCTTCTACATTACCTCCATATCTCTAAGTTTTTCTGGGACCTTCCTTTTCAGAAGCATTGTCTTGTGGCGTATATCACTCTCAGACTGAGCTGGTGGGAGCCAAGTGGCATCACGATCATCAGAAGCGGGGCTTGAAGAAGAAGATGATGGACTAAGCCTCTGTTAGACCTGGCATCTTTGGCGTGGTTACCCCTGACTTTTTGCCTCTACCTCTTGTATTTTTGATGCTATGCTGGATTTCGTTTTTGCTGGTTTAGATGCTTTGGGCACTTTGCCACTGCTGATCAGTGTCAAAGTGCAAGTGCTCCCTTGGTAAATTGGTATATTGATTGGTTATCCATGATTGGTATATTTGTTTCACCTGTTAGCCCCTAGTAAAGTGCACTGCGTGTGCCAGGGCTGGTGATTCAAATGCTACTAGTGGGCTGCAGCACTGATTGTGCCACCCACAGGAGTAGCGCTAAAATGATGTCTTAGGCCTGCTTGCAGTGCCTATGTGCAGTCCAGGACTGCCATGTCGACCTGGCCAGTGCACCCACTGACCAGGCCTTATCCTTCCCTTTCTGTACATGTTAGGCATCCCTATGGTGGCCCTAGGTACCCCCCTGGGCTGGGTGCAGTGTATCTGAAAGGTAGGGCATGTACTGAGGTGTGTAACATGCCCTGGTAGTGAATTACAGCCATTTTCGTTTTTCACTGCTGAGAGGCTATCTTGCCCATAGGATAGAATGGGGAAGGCTATTTACATGCCTATCTTCCCATAAGGGCAAGATAGAAAATCCAAGTTTGGTATCTCTGTGTTCAGAATTTAATTATACATCTTTTTAGCAAGATGGTTTTTAAATTCACTGTGTGAGAACAGCACTTTTTAGAAAGTAGCTATTCTCCTGTTTAACCTTCCTGTGTGCCTGTGTGCTGGTTGGCTGACTGGTGTCATGTGATGGGCTAGGTGGCTCCAGGAGCCTGGATGAGTCAGCAGCAGGGTGAATAGGGAGATCTGCTTTAGATGGGTGGGAGGAGTAGTCCCTGGGTTTGAATAGGGCTGTCCCTGCCAAACACAATGCTGGCTCCACCCCCTGCTGGCCAGGCTGAGGACTCTGCCTCTGCTGGCACAAAGAAGGCACCACCTCCTGCTGAGCGTCTAACGACCCTGCCCCTCACTCTGAAAGGAACCAGGTGCTCCAGAGCAGAGCACACCCAGGAACCGGTTTGAGCAGGGGAATCCCCCCACTGGAACAAAGAGAGACAAAGACTTGGAGGGGTATAAGAAGAGGACCCCAGACACCTAAACTTTAGATCACTTTGGAACTAAGAAGAAACCTCTGCCAAGGAGAAAGCTGAAAAGGACTGAAGAGGAGAAGACTGCCTGCTTGCTGTTTTGCTTTGCTGCCAAGGAGAGGGGAAGGACTTTGCTGTGTCCCCTTCTTTTGATTCTGATCTCCAAGGGCCTGAGAAGAGCTGGCTCCCTGTTAAGAAGTCCCAGGAACAAAAGGACTTCACCACCAGCTCCCCTGGAACTCTGCTGAGAGAGTTCTGACCTGCCTTGGAGTGCTTGCCCAGTCTTGGGGCCTCAGGAGGTCGTTTTGCTGTGATTGGGAGCTGGGAAGCAGAAGCGTGAACAAGAGTGACTGGTACCCAACGCATCATCCAATTGCGTGTCGCAAGAACGAGAGTGCGAGGAAAATTTCATCGCGGCACCATCGCAACACGCAGGGTCCCCGCATCGCCGAGTGCGTCGAGCATCGTCCCGAAGCGTGAAGATTCCTGCCATTGCGAGGGTTGTCGCAGAACCAGTGCGAGCCGCACCACTGCCAGTGCGTGAAAAGTCTCCAGTCATCGGGTGCGTCGACGCAGAGTCCCGTTCCGTGGCGCATCGAGAGTTGCGGCGCCGGAAGGCAACGCTGCGCCACGCATCGCACCACATCGAAGAGTGTCGCATCGAACCTGTGCGTGAAGCTTCCCCCTAAGAAACCTACGCAACGAAGGCCAAAGTCATCGCATCCTCCCCTTACAGATCGGAGCCGGCGCATCCACCTCTGCTGCGTGAAGCAGGGCTGCTGCAAAGCCTCCCCAGGATCTCAGGAGTATCGCATCGCCTTTGCAAGCTTCCTTTTTATAGCTTTTGGGAACCTTATCGCAACTACAGGTACTGTTGGGCACGAAAGTGTTGCATTTTGTGCATTCAGAGTCGCATTGTGCAAGACACTGACTTTTACATCCTGGAGTACTTTCTGCAAGCTCTTGAACTATCTTTAAAGTAACCTTTTTGAATTATATGTTGGTTTGTCTGTAGTATTTGGTCTTGTGAAGTTTTTAGTAAAGATACCTTATTTTTCTAAAACTGGTGTGGAGTAAATCTGTGGTGTTTTCACTGTGTTACTGTGAGTGTTGGTACAAATACTTTACACATTGCCTTTGATAGCCTAGACTGCTCAGGCCAAGCTACCTAGAGGGTGAGCAGGGGTTATCTTAACAGTGTATCCCCCTTTCCCTGACTAGAAGCAAGGGTCCCTACTTGGACAGTGGTACCTACCCTGCCAACTAGAGACCCCCAGATCTACCATTGGTGGTCAGCGGTGAGGATTGAACTTGTATTTGTACTTGACCCACAGTAATTGGTGTACATCACTAGGAGAGCAGACCAATAGACAACCACATACTGTATTTTTTATTCTATTTTTGAGTAACTCTTCAAGAGCATCATGTCTCAGGTGGCAACAAGTGAGAAGGCAGAATTGGAGTTTTCCATTGCGGATTTGTATTCGTAAGGAGTTGTAGAGCTCAAGCGATTCTGCAAAGACCGTGGTTGCCCTTTTAAAAGTGGAGCTAGAAAGGATGAGCTCCAAAAAGTCTTGAAGGCCTGGTGGGAGGCCCAAGAGGAGGATGATGCAGATGAAGAGGATGGTTTTGTTCCCCAAGATCTGCCCGTGGGCAGAACAGTCTCAAGGGCTGGCAGCTCCCATTCCAGTAGAGGGCTCACTCCAGAGGAGTTGGGGGAGAATCAAAGGGTGAGAGACCATGAAATGGAAAAAATGAAAATGGAAATGGCAAAGGAGGAGAAAAAGAATGCCCTTGCTTTTGAGGAAAGAAAATTGCTTTTGGCTCATGAGTTGAGCATGAAGGAGTTGGACATCAAGGCCAAGCAGGTGGAGTCCGGTTCAAATGGTGGCAGCGCACAGCCAGTGCAGGGGGGTAAAGTATATATCCCCAAAGATTTAGTACAGAATTACAATAGGAGTGAAGATATCTATGCCTGGTTTACATCGTATGAAATAGCATTGAGAATGAATGGTGTGCCTGAACAGCATTGGGGGGCGGGCCTGTGGAAACATTTTGAGGCTTCTGGGAGGAGTGCTCTAGAGCCCTTAGAATTAGCAGGTACCATGACCTATCCCAATATGAAGGAGGCCTTATGTCTCAGGTATGGACTTACTCCAGAGCAGTATAGACTGCAGTTTAGGAACTCCAAGAAGAAAGAGTCTGAGACTTGGATGGAGTGTGTGAATCTGTACTCGCGGGCACTGGAAGGTTGGATGAAGGGCAGCAAGGTAACTGATTATAAGGGGTTGTTACATTTAATTAGTTGGGAGCACTTGAGTAGTCTATGTGTTCCAGAGCTTCGCCAGCATCTTTTAGACAGCAAGCTGACGGACCCCATTGAGCTTGCTAAGGAGGCGGACCGCTGGACCAGTACCAGGGTCCACAGAGGAATTGTGGGTACCATTGCCAAAGGTGGGCAGGGTCCCCAGCAGAAGAGTGGGGGGGACAAGGGTAACCAAAAGGAGTTCTCACAAGGGCCCCAAAACAGTTCCCAGGGTAACCAGTCCCAGCCCCCCAAGTCAAAACCCAAACCAACCTGGCCCCCTAAGGGCAGGTCGGATAACAAGTGTCCCATTAGGTGTTATCACTGTCAGGAATTGGGTCACAAAGCTCCTGTGTGTCCCAAGAAATCCCAGGCTCCCTCTGGTGCTCCAACACCGGGTATAGCTAGTGTAGCTTTGGTGGGGATTTAATTTCTAGCGATTTGGAGGGATTATCAGTTATGTCCCTTGTCTTTTTAGGAGACACAGAGATGGTCCAGGAGACCCCTGTCCCTGATAACACTAAGAAGTACAGGCAGTGGGTGACCATCAATGGGAGGAGGGTGGAGGCTCTCAGGGACACTGGAGCCAGTGTGACTACGGTCAGGTGTCAGTTGATCCCTGAGGAGCTGATCATTCCAGACGTACTTCACCCAGTAGTGTCAGCTGACAACTCTGTGCGCCTTTGCAAGGTAGCACATGTTCCCTTTGAGTGGGGGGGGGGTCTCAGGACCTCTCAGAGTTGTTGTGAGTCCATCCATGCCGGTAGACTGTCTGCTAGTTAATGACCTGGAGAGTTCCCCATGGAAGGAGGTGGAACGCCAGGCTCATTTGGAGATGTTGGGTTTGCCTGAGTGGGTCTGTGTGACCACCCGGTCCATGGCAGCCAGACAGGGTTGTGAAGCAGACCTGGAGCCTGAAACAGTGGCCCAGGTCCCTGCCATAAAGAGGAAGGGCAAGGGGCGTGGTATGTCCACCCCTGCTGTTCCCATGGTCCAGGAAGGAGCAGAACCTACGGGGGATGCCCTGGAGCCAGCAGGGGAACAGGTAGCTGAGCTGGGAGACATACCTGAGCTGACCCATTGGCAGCAAGAGGGTGGTCCCTCCAGAGAGGAGTTCAGCCGTGTGCAGAAGACATGCCCTACTCTTAAAGGTCTGCGTCACCAGGCTGCAGACCAGGCAGCAGGTGCCGATCCGAAGAACTTTTTTCTCTACTGGGAGAATGATTTGTTGTACAGTGAGCCTAGGTTTGCTGAGCCCATTGGATCATGTACCCTGGTGGTACCCGCAGGGTTCAGAGACTTCCTACTGGGTCTGGCTCACGACGTGCCGCTTGCAGGACATCTCGGGCAGGACAAGACCCGACAAAGGCTTGCCACCCATTTTTACTGGCCCGGGATGAAGACGGACGTCGCTTCCTTTTGTAAATCATGCCAGACTTGTCAGGCAAGTGGCAAGGCTGGAGGAAAATGCAAAGGCCCTCTCCAGCCTTTTCCGGTAGTGAGCACCCCTTTCGAGCAGGTGGGGATAGATATTGTGGGGCCACTGGACCCCAGGACAGCCTTAGGCAACAGGTTCATCCTGGTCCTGGTGGATCATGCCACCCGGTACCCGGAGGCTATCCCTCTCAGGACAACCACAGCCCCGGTGGTGGGGCGTGCGTTGATGGGGATCTTTTCCCGTGTGGGTTTCCCCAAAGAGGTGGTATCTGACCGGGGTACCAACTTCATCTCCAGGCATATGAAGTCTCTGTGGGAGGAGTGTGGGGTAACTTATAAGTTCACCACTCCTTACCACCCTCAAGGAAATGGGTTGGTTGAAAGGTTCAACCGGACCCTGAAGGGCATGATTATGGGGCTGACGGAGCCCATGAGACGGAAGTGGGACGTCTTTTTGCCATGCCTATTATTTGCCTACAGGGAGGTACCACAAAAGTCTCTGGGGTTCAGTCCCTTTGAGCTTTTGTATGGGCACCCTGTTAGAGGACCTCTCAGTCTGGTGAAGGAGGGTTGGGAGAAATCCCCTGGGAAAACCCCCCAGGATGTGTTCAGCTATGTGCTGGCCATCCGCAACCAGACACAGCGCTTCCGGGCCCTCGCTCAGGCGAACCTGGAAGCCAGCCAGGATGAGATGAAGAGGTGGTATGACCAGCATACCACTCTGATGGAATTTCAACCTGGGCAGATGGTGTGGGTGATGGCGCCAGTGGAGCCTTGCGCACTCCAAGACAAGTGGACTGGGCCATATGAGGTGGTGGAGCGCAAGAGTGAGGTGACCTACCTGGTCAACTTGCGATCTCCCAGGAACCCCATGCGGGTCCTACACGTGAACCGCCTCAAACCCCATTTTGAGAGGTCTGAAATAACAATGCTACTTGCTACAGATGCAGGGATGGAGGAGGATAGCGATCCTCTTCCTGACCTCCTGGAAGCTAAGGAGCAAGATGGGTCAGTGGATGGAGTGGTCCTCTCGCCCACCCTGACCCCAGAACAGCAGAGGGACTGTCGCCATGTGCTGGGTCAGTTTGCATCTCTGTTCTCCCTGACCCCCGGTATCACCAACTGGTGTGTCCATGACGTGGACACGGGAGATAGCATGCCTGTGAAACAGAAGTATTACCGGGTGGCTGACAAGGTCAGGGCCAGCATCAAGGAGGTTTCTAAGATGTTGGAGCTAGGGGTGATTGAGCCCTCCAGCAGCCCCTGGGCTAGCCCAGTGGTACTTGTACCGAAAGCTGCTGCGCCAGGTGCCACTCCAGAACTTAGGTTTTGTGTGGACTACCATGGGCTCAATGCTGTCACGAAGACTGACGCACACCCCATCCCCATCCCCAGAGCTGATGAGCTCGTGGATCGGTTGGGAGCTGCCAACTACCTCAGTACGTTTGATTTAACTTCTGGGTACTGGCAGATTGCCTTAACTGATGGGGCCAAGGAGAGGTCTGCGTTTTCAACGCCAGAGGGGCACTTCCAGTTCTGTGTCATGCCCTTTGGGTTGAAGAACGCCCCTGCCACATTCCAGAGACTGGTCAATCAGGTACTGTCCGGGCTGGAGCAATTCAGCGCCGCATATCTGGATGACATTGCTGTGTTCAGCTCCATTTGGGAAGAACACTTGCAACACCTCTGCGCAGTGTTGAAGGCTCTGCATAGTGCAGGCCTCACTATCAAGGCCAGTAAGTGCCAGATAGGGCAGGGTTCGGTGGTGTATTTGGGACACCAGGTAGGAAGCGGCCAGGTGGCGCCCCTACAAGCCAAGATAGATACCATCCGGGCTTGGGAACCCCCAAAACCCAGACAGCGGTGAGAGCCTTCTTAGGACTCACCGGGTACTATCGCCGTTTTGTCAAGGGGTATGGCACCATTGTTGCTCCCTTGACAGAACTAACTTCCAAGAAGTTACCGAAGAAAGTGATTTGGACCGGTGCCTGCCAAGAAGCTTTTGATGCCCTGAAGGAGGCCATGTGTACAGCACTTGTACTCAAGGCGCCTGACTTCTCCAAGGAATTCATAGTGCAGACAGACGCTTCTGAGCATGGAGTGGGAGCGGTGCTCTCACAACTAAATAATGAGGACTTGGACCAACCTGTAGCTTTCATTAGTAGGAGGCTACTTCCCAGGGAACAGAGGTGGAGTGCGATTGAAAGGGAAGCTTTTGCTGTGGTCTGGGTGCTGAAGAAGCTGAGACCCTACTTGTTTGGGACTCACTTCCGGGTTCAGACAGACCACAGGCCCCTCAGATGGTTGATGCAGATGAGGGGTGAGAATCCTAAGCTGTTGAGGTGGTCCATTTCCCTACAGGGGATGGACTTTACGGTGGAACGCCGCCCCGGTACAGAACACGCCAATGCTGATGGTCTGTCCAGGTTTTTCCGCCTTAGCGATGAGAACTCCCAAGAGGGTGGGTAGTTCTCCCCACTTTCAGCTGGAGGGGACACGTGTTAGACCTGGCATCTTTGGCGTGGTTACCCCTGACTTTTTGCCTCTACCTCCTGTATTTTTGATGCTATGCTGGATTTCGTTTTTGCTGGTTTAGATGCTTTGGGCACTTTGCCACTGCTGATCAGTGTCAAAGTGCAAGTGCTCCCTTGGTAAATTGTTATATTGATTGGTTATCCATGATTGGTATATTTGTTTCACCTGTTAGCCCCTAGTAAAGTGCACTGCGTGTGCCAGGGCTGGTGATTCAAATGCTACTAGTGGGCTGCAGCACTGATTGTGCCACCCACAGGAGTAGCGCTAAAATGATGTCTTAGGCCTGCTTGCAGTGCCTATGTGCAGTCCAGGACTGCCATGTCGACCTGGCCAGTGCACCCACTGACCAGGCCTTATCCTTCCCTTTCTGTACATGTTAGGCATCCCTATGGTGGCCCTAGGTACCCCCCTGGGCTGGGTGCAGTGTATCTGAAAGGTAGGGCATGTACTGAGGTGTGTAACATGCCCTGGTAGTGAATTACAGCCATTTTCGTTTTTCACTGCTGAGAGGCTATCTTGCCCATAGGATAGAATGGGGAAGGCTGTTTACATGCCTATCTTCCCATAAGGGCAAGATAGAAAATCCAAGTTTGGTATCTCTGTGTTCAGAATTTAATTATACATCTTTTTAGCAAGATGGTTTTTAAATTCACTGTGTGAGAACAGCACTTTTTAGAAAGTAGCTATTCTCCTGTTTAACCTTCCTGTGTGCCTGTGTGCTGGTTGGCTGACTGGTGTCATGTGATAGGCTAGGTGGCTCCAGGAGCCTGGATGAGTCAGCAGCAGGGTGAATAGGGAGATCTGCTTTAGATGGGTGGGAGGAGTACTCCCTGGGTTTGAATAGGGCTGTCCCTGCCAAACACAATGCTGGCTCCACCCCCTGCTGGCCAGGCTGAGGACTCTGCCTCTGCTGGCACAAAGAAGGCTCCACCTCCTGCTGAGCGTCTAACGACCCTGCCCCTCACTCTGAAAGGAACCAGGTGCTCCAGAGCAGAGCACACCCAGGAACCGGTTGAGCAGGGGAATCCCCCCACTGGAACAAAGAGAGACAAAGACTTGGAGGGGTATAAGAAGAGGACCCCAGACACCTAAACTTTAGATCACTTTGGAACTAAGAAGAAACCTCTGCCAAGGAGAAAGCTGAAAAGGACTGAAGAGGAGAAGACTGCCTGCTTGCTGTTTTGCTTTGCTGCCAGGGAGAGGGGAAGGACTTTGCTGTGTCCCCTTCTTTTGATTCTGATCTCCAAGGGCCTGAGAAGAGCTGGCTCCCTGTTAAGAAGTCCCAGGAACAAAAGGACTTCACCACCAGCTCCCCTGGAACTCTGCTGAGAGAGTTCTGACCTGCCTTGGAGTGCTTGCCCAGTCTTGGGGCCTCAGGAGGTCGTTTTGCTGTGTTTGGGAGCTGGGAAGCAGAAGCGTGAACAAGAGTGACTGGTACCCAACGCATCATCCGATTGCATGTCGCAAGAACGAGAGTGCGAGGAAAATGTAATCGCGGCACCATCGCAACACGCAGGGTCCCCGCATCGCCGAGTGCGTCGAGCATCGTCCCGAAGCGTGAAGATTCCTGCCATTGCGAGGGTTGTCGCAGAACCAGTGCGAGCCGCACCACTGCCGGTGCGTGAAAAGTCTCCAGTCATCGGGTGCGTCGACGCAGAGTCCCGTTCCGTGGCGCATCGAGAGTTGCGGCGCCGGAAGGCAACGCTGCGCCACGCATCGCACCACATCGAAGAGTGTCGCATCGAACCTGTGCGTGAAGCTTCCCCCTAAGAAACCTACGCAACGAAGGCCAAAGTCATCGCATCCTCCCCTTACAGATCGGAGCCGGCGCATCCACTTCTGCTGCGTGAAGCAGGGCTGCTGCAAAGCCTCCCCAGGATCTCAGGAGTATCGCATCGCCTTTGCAAGCTTCCTTGTTATAGCTTTTGGGAACCTTATGGCAACTACAGGTACTGTTGGGCACGAAAGTGTCGCATTTTGTGCATTGAGAGTCGCATTGTGCAAGACACTGACTTTTACATCCTGGAGTACTTTCTGCAAGTTCTTGAACTATCTTTAAAGTAACCTTTTTGAATTATATGTTGGTTTGTCTGTAGTATTTGGTCTTGTGAAGTTTTTAGTAAAGATACCTTATTTTTCTAAAACTGGTGTGGAGTAAATCTGTGGTGTTTTCACTGTGTTACTGTGAGTGTTGGTACAAATACTTTACACATTGCCTTTGATAGCCTAGACTGCTCAGGCCAAGCTACCTAGAGGGTGAGCAGGGGTTATCTTAACAGTGTATCCCCCTTTCCCTGACTAGAAGCAAGGGTCCCTACTTGGACAGTGGTACCTACCCTGCCAACTAGAGACCCCCAGATCTAACAGCCTCCTTTTCCTTGCTGGTGGTCTGGAAGACAATAGATCTTCTGAAACAGTGGTTTCACTTTGCTCCACTTTGTCTGCAGGAAGCTCGATTTCCTGAAATGCCCCTACGTCAGGAGAAACAACTACTATGGTGGGCTGCGGCGGCCGCTGCTGTTCTTGTTGCAGCGGCTGCTGCTGTTCTTGTTGCGGCGGCTGCTGCTGTTCTTGTTGCGGCGGCTGCTTCTGTGGCTGCTGCTGCTCTTGTTGCGGCGGCTGCTGCTGCTCTTGTTGCGGCGGCTGCTGCTGCTCTTGTTGCTGCGGCTGCTGCTGCTCTTGTTGCGGCGGCTGCTGCTGTTCTTGTTGCGGCGGCTGCTGCTGTTCTTGTTGCGGCGGCTGCTGCTGTTCTTGTTGCGGCTGCACACTGATCTGCTGAGTTTGCGCCTGCGTTGAACTTGATTGTGTACTACTTTGCGGTAATTACATTTCTTCAACATCGCTGCTCGTTAGTAGACTGGCTACCTCTGCGACACTAAAGCCCTTGGGCCTAGGTTGGTGTGGTTGGACCGCTGTGCTGCTCCCAGCTTGGTTCCCGGACAACGCTGCTGCAGGCGTAACTTTTTTGGTGCCAAAAAAAACATTGGCCGGCACACCACCATTCGTGGTTAATGGCACTTCCTTTTTCTGTTCCTTCTTCTCACAGGCAACTTTCTTGGTACTGGACCTGGTACCTTTCTTTGGGGCCATCTTCTTCAGATGTCAGGCAGGATGCAGATGCACAACAAGTTCTGGTCACACGTGGGCGTGATGCGCAGCAGGACTTCTGTCTGGCTGGCAGTACAACGGGTAGCCGGGTGATGCTGATGACACCTCCTACTCTGTCTTTTGTGCACCTAGAAGCAAATAAGCCAGGAGAAGAACATCAGTGAAATGTTGCATTTGTTGTTGTGGTTCAGTTACTTAGTACTGTACTAGTGCAAACAAAAGATAGTCTAGCCATTTATGACTTTTTTTTTAACTAGGGCTATGTTATACTACTGTGTACAGCCACACACTACACTCTCAGTAAGGATAGGAAAGTTAATAATAACCACCAAAATACAAATGTAATGGAAGTGGGGTGGACCCTATGTGCCATTACATTATTTGAGCATCTCAGCATCCATGGAGCTGCTGCTGGCAAAGGGGGTGGATGGATGGAAGCAGTAAGCCAAATAGCCAATAGGAAAACCATGCAGGCCTATGGGAAAAGCAGGACACTAATAACTCCCAGTCCAAACACAAAGAAAAGGCCACCACCCACATGGACACTCACAAATCACAAACAAGCCGGGGGCCTGGAGAACACCAGGAGCTGACAAAAGGCCTATAAAAGCCAGGTAAAGGATGCATGCTAAAGCACACTGCTCTGCCTTTTTAATGCAACAAAATGTAAATACGAACATTCACAGGCCCCAAAAAGGTCTGCAGGGTGCATGCATTGCACACCAACAACACACCAGTGACCAGACACATACAACAAAAGCATGTCTTTAAGACAACCAACGTCAGAAAGACCACCCCCAAAAAGCACACTTCCCCAACTCAATCCAATGCCATCCATGCCCTAAATGAAGTCTAAATTCAACAGACCACACAGAAAACACTTGATTAATAAAGCTGTGGCTACCTGCTCTGATCCTAGTGGATGAAATCAGGCCTGTTGGCAGACAAGGCCAGGCAAGCTTGCAGGCCTAGGCTTCAAAATGGCCACCAGCCACATGGCCAGGCCCAACAACATCAGAAAGGCCACCCCCAATAAGCACACTTCCCCAACTCAATCCAATGCCATCCATGTCCTAGATGAAGTCTAAATTCAACAGACCACACAGAAAACACTTGATTAATAAAGCTGTGGCTACCTGCTCTGATCCTAGTGGATGAAAGCAGGCCTGTTGGCAGACAAGGCCAGGCAAGCTTGCAGGCCTAGGCTTCAAAATGGCCACCAGCCACATGGCCAGGCCCAACAACATCAGAAAGGCCACCCCCAAAAAGCACACTTCCCCAACTCAATCCAATGCCATCCATGCCCTAAATGAAGTCTCAATTCAACAGACCACACAGAAAATACTTGATTAATAAAGCTGTGGCTACCTGCTCTGATCCTAGTGGATGAAAGCAGGCCTGTTGGCAGACAAGGCCAGTCAAGCTTGCAGGCCTAGGCTTCAAAATGGCCACCAGCCACATGGCAAGGCTCAACAAAATAAGAAAGGCTACCCCCAAAAAGCACACTTCCCCAACTCAATCCAATGCCATCCATGCCCTGCATGAAGTCTAAATTCAATAGACCACCCAGTAAACACTTGATTAATAAAGCTGTGGCTACCTGCTCTGATCCTAGTGGATGAAAGCAGGCCTGTTGGCAGACAAGGCCAGGCAAGCTTGCAGACCTAGGCTTCAAAATGGCCACCAGCCACATGGCCAGGCCCAACAACATCAGAAAGGCCACCCCCAAAAGCACACTTCCCCAACTCAATCCAATGCCATCCATGCCCTAAATGAAGTCTAAATTCAACAGACCACACAGAAAACACTTGATTAATAGAGCTGTGGCTACCTGCTCTGATCCTAGTGCATGAAAGCAGGCCTGTTGGCAGACAAGGCCAGGCAAGCTTGCAGACATAGGCTTCAAAATGGCCACCAGCCACATGGCCAGGCCCAACAACATCAGAAAGGCCACCCCCAAAAAGCACACTTCCCCAACTCAATCCAATGCCATCCATGCCCTAAATGAAGTCTAAATTCAACAGACCACACAGAAAACACTTGATTAATAAAGCTGTGACTACCTGCTCTGATCCTAATGGATGAAAGCAGGCCTGTTGGCAGACAAGGCCAGGCAAGCTTGCAGGCCTAGGCTTCAAAATGGCCACCAGCCATATGGCCAGGCCCAACAACATCAGAAAGGCCACCCCCAAAAAGCACACTTCCCCAACTCAATCCCATGCCATCCATGCCCTAAATGAAGTCTAAATTCAACAGACCACACAGAAAATACTTGATTAATAAAGCTGTGGCTACCTGCTCTGATCCTAGTGGATGAAAGCAGGCCTGTTGGCAGACAAGGCCAGGCAAGCTTGCAGGCCTAGGCTTCAAAATGGCCACCAGCCACATGGCCAGGCCCAACAACATCAGAAAGGCCACCCCCAAAAAGCACACTTCCCCAACTCAATTCAATGCCAGCCATGCCCTAAATGAAGTCTAAATTCAACAGACCACACAGAAAACACTTGATTAATAAAGCTGTGGCTACCTGCTCTGATCCTAGTGGATGAAAGCAGGCCTGTTGGCAGACAAGGCCAGGCAAGCTTGCAGGCCTAGGCTTCAAAATGGCCACCAGCCACATGGCCAGGCCCAACAACATCAGAAAGGCCACCCCCAAAAAGCACACTTCCCCAACTCAATCCAATGCCATCCATGCCCTAAATGAAGTCTAAATTCAACAGACCACACAGAAAATACTTGATTAATAAAGCTGTGGCTACCTGCTCTGATCCTAGTGGATGAAAGCAGGCCTGTTGGCAGACAAGGCCAGGCAAGCTTGCAGGCCTAGGCTTCAAAATGGCCACCAGCCACATGGCCACGCCCAACAACATCAGAAAAGCCACCCCCAAAAAGCACACTTCCCCAACTCAATCCAATGCCATCCATGCCCTAAATGAAGTCTAAATTCAACAGACCACACAGAAAACACTTGATTAATAAAGCTGTGGCTACCTGCTCTGATCCTAGTGGATGAAAGCAGGCCTGTTGGCAGACAAGGCCAGGCAAGCTTGCAGGCCTAGGCTTCAAAATGGCCACCAGCCACATGGCCAGGCACAACAACATCAGAAAGGCCACCCCAAAAAAACACACTTCCCCAACTCAATCCAATGCCATCCATGCCCTAAATGATGCTTGAAAATGAAATACATTAAAAAAACACCAAAAGGAACAGTTGCTTCATCATGCACACACCCATGAGGCCATGGCCATGACTAGCTCGGGCCTACTACTAATACCCACAACATTTAAAAAAAAAAGGAATGATGATAGTTATCAAAAATAAATTGTAGTTACAACAACTGCAATGCCCACAATCAAACAGACACAACAACCACTTACTTGTAAAATATCCTATTCCAAAAATCCTCAAATCCAATTGCAATGATGCAGCAGACAAAAAGAGTGATCTTTCCAGCTCCAAATCCAAAGGCAGAATGAGCAGGAGATGGACTAAGCACTGGGAAGAGCCTGCTGAACAGGAAGTTGGAGATTCTGTGTCACTTCCTCCCTCTCCCCACCTTTTTAAAAAAGGACTCCTTGCACAAAAAAGGACAGCCAAATGTCAATGTGAGGAGTTGTTTTCATCCAAAATCAGCATTTGCAGAAGGTTTCATGCTGCTAGAGCTGATATTCCTCTCCAAATTGAAAATTTTACATGTTCGAGTTCTCAAGCTTCACATTACTTCCGCCGGATGTCGATGGCGTGTCGAAAATGACATGATCGCGTTCTCTTGCTCCCTGTCGCGTTGGATATGATGTGTTCGGGGTCTCTTTCTCCTTTTCGCGTTCGATTAGACGTGCCCGCGTCCTCACCCTCTCGCTCGCGGTGTAGAATGACATGTTCGAGATCTCAATCTTCTCATACTCGCGCGGTGCATGATCGCGAGAAGAATGACGCGATCGTGTGACAAATGACGTGATCGCCCGACAATGCGATCGCAAACTGTTGCGAGACAACGCAAAATGGCTACCAACAATCCAAAATCTTGTGGAGAACGCGACCGGGTCGAGAAAACTTGTCGGCGAATGCGGGGATTCAGGTAAGGGAATCGCGCGCGCACGAGAATGTATTATTTTACAGCGCGAGCAAGAAACAAATTATCGCTAAACTGCGGAATGCGGAAATTTGACATTTTCGTGCTCTCCGCGGAACGCGAAAATGTCAAATTATCGCAATTTCCGCGAGCGGAACAGAAATTTAGCCCAGGCCTAGTGATAACCAGTAGTTGTCACATGGTTAATGCACGCTGAAACATTTGACAGATTCATGTTGCCAAGTTTCCAAGGTTCGTGTCACTGGCTGCTCCAGTCCATGTTTTTCTTTGAATTCCTGGATTTATAATGGAATAAAGGAAATTGCATATCGCAAAGTACAAAGAAAAACACTGAACTGGAGTAGTGTATGAATTGTAGATAGGTGAATCATGGCAGAGCTGCATTATTCGAACCAAACGTTTAAGACGGTGCACTAAGAAAGGGTCAGGTGAGGAGTTCAAAGACTTTAAACAGCTGTGACAGATGTCAGAGTAAATTCACATGGTTGCATTCAGAGGTTTATGAAGCCTTACATGCCCTGTTTAGGTTAATATGCACTGGAAGACTCACTAAAACACAGCAGCTGCACGCCTTACATGCAGTGCATTGGTTAATGTGCACTAGAAGGCGAAGATGAAACACACACAGGAGCACAAACATAACGCACAAAGTGTAGCAAAGACCTCTAGACATTGATGGGGAGGGGCATGCTGTGCGCAGGACCCTGCCTCCCCTTTGCTATACATGCTATTTCTGCGGAGAATGATCTTTTCTGTCCATTCTCCCATCAACTGGGGAGCTCTTTCTCTTTTTTTTATCCTCATTTATAGATAAGTGAGAGGTTTATAAGCAAGCCAGAGGTTTATTCTCGGATCCCCTAGGTAAGATAACTATACTGTCTTGGTTGGTCGGGGGATCCGACGAAACCGACTGCCATGATCCTATAGGAATGTCTGCCATGATCCTATACTATGTCTCTTCCCAAATCTCACTTATAACATAATCATTGGACCTTATAGGTTTTCATGTATTTCCAGGATATTCTATGATCAAGTTATTAACCCAATTATCCCAGTTCCCCCACATTCTAACTCTTTTTCTTGAAGAACTCAAATCCAGTTTATGGATGCATTTCACTGAGAAAACCCAGTCTAATGTCATTGGAGGTTGAGGGGAGATCCATTTTATGCAGATTTCCCTCCTTGCAAGCAAAATTAACAAAAATAAAAGAGAAACTTGTATGGTGGAAAGATTATAGCTTAAACTCTCCTCCGAAAAAATCCCAAAGATAACCAAAATCAGACTTACCTTGATTTCTTGCCCCAACACCTCAGTAAGAGTCTTACCGACATTATGCCAGAAACCCTGGATAGAAGAGCACTGCCAGAACATATGTAGATCGTCTGCATCATCAGAGGGGCACTTTGGGCAGACCTTCTGCTGATCTCCTCCCAATTTTGAAAGTTTCTTCGGGGTCCAATATGCTCTATGGAGTGTGACCATATGGTTTCTCTTAAAATGGGCAGCTTTAACCACATTCCATAAAGTGTGCATCGATACTTGTCATAAATATGTTACGTTGGTCAAAGGCAGGTCTCTTCGCCAGGGTTCTTTCATAGGTAGTAACAGTGGCTCCCCCTTAACCAAAAGCCAATACCATTTGGAGACCTCTTTACGTTGATGTGGGGGTCCCCGTAGAATGATTTCAAGATCTTCATTTATTTCTCCCTCTTTATATAATTTAGCAGCCCAGCTCGATAACTGATAGAACTTGAATCTTTTAGGTCTTTGATGTGTAGTGTTGGAAAGTACTTCCCATGGAAGAAGTTTGTTCTCTTGTAGGAGTTGACCCCAAATCAAAATGCCTTCTTCCAATAATGGAATCGACAGGCTATCTTTTAGACAAGTTGGAGTCCCTGGGGAACTCCAAATAGAGGCCCCTGAACTATAATATGGAATTTTTAGGATCTTCCTTATGTAATACCAGACTTCGCAAGCAGATCTTAACACCTTGAGTTTAATTTTTGAAAAATATTTGGGGTGTCCAAACTTGAAGAAACAACCATCACCACCCAGAGGAGTGTTTTTTGCCATTGCTTGAAAGATTGGGGAGAAATAGGAAGTATTAAACAAGAAGGGCCTTACATTCTTTAATTGGAAGGCATAGCAATTAAAACGAATGTCGGGACCGGCGATGCCCCCCTCCAACTTCACACACCACAGCTTCCTCCATGCAATCCTAACCCCTTTGTTAGACCAAAGAAAGCTATTTATAAGAACTTGGAGATCTTTCAGGGAAGAAAGATTACCTAAATATTGAATTTGCAAATTTGGTTGTCATGTTGCTAGGTGGTGTATTCCATGTCATGATCTCTGTTTGAGTATTAGTTAAGTAACCAGAGACCCTTCCAAAGTTTGCCAAGATTTCCTCTAAATAAGGTAGAATAGCAGGGGAGTCCCTAGAAAACACCATTAAGTCGTCCGCATATAAGGCGACTTTCTTTTCCCACCCTTTCCACTGAAAGGGAGCAAAGGTATAGATAGCCCTAATACTACAGGCTAAAGGCTCTATATAAAGATCAAACAATAGAGGGGAAAGGGGACACTCCTGTCTCATCCCCCTTTCCAACCTAATTGATTTAGAAAGATTACCATTAACTATAAGTCGAGTGGTAGGGGTTTAATAAATGCTACTAATTGCTCTAACAAAGTGATTCCCTAGTCCAAACGTTTGAGTCCTATAGGTTAAAAAAGGCCAATTCACCCTCTCAAATGCCTTTGCGGCATCGAAAGCAAAAGTCGTAAGAGGTAAATTATTAGTGGAAGCAATATCGATCGCACCAATCAATTCATGGGTTAAGTCGTGAAGTTGATGACCCCTAAT
Source organism: Triturus cristatus (assembly GCF_964204655.1). Classification (NCBI taxonomy): domain Eukaryota; kingdom Metazoa; phylum Chordata; class Amphibia; order Caudata; family Salamandridae; genus Triturus; species Triturus cristatus. Next base: position 762,860,078 of record NC_140583.1, read on the forward strand.
GAACCCCTTCTGGTCAGGGTGAATAAGAGAACTCATTACCGGGTTCAACCTCCCTGCTAGAATTTGCGCAAAGATTTTATAGTCGCAATTCAGCAGGGAGATAGGCCTATATGACTCACATTTTCTTGGGTCTTTATTTGGTTTTAGAATCAAAGAGACAGCAGCCTCATCCCAAGCCTTATGGTTTACACAGCTATCTGAAAAGATCCCATCCAGTAAAGTGACAAGTACAGGGGCGATCTCCTCTATCAAAGCTATTTAAAATTTATTAGAAATACCATCAGTACCCACTGCCCGACCCTTTTTTAGGTGTTTAATTACAGACTTATGTTCTGCCAAGAAGATATTCTGATTTAGCAGACTGATTTCTTTTTTCTGAAAGAGATGGTAATGACAAAATTACTTCTTTAATTAAATTCCCAGTCTGATTTATCCGGGACTTCCAGACAAAGAGTTACCCACATCCTTCACCACATTCATAATTGGCTAAATTACTCGCTTACCACTTTTTCCTAGTGATGTCATCTAGGTGGTCTATTAGAAGTTGTCTTTTAGCTAAAACCTCTCCACTGCCTGATTTCATATCTGTGTAGGTTTTACTTTCATTCCTAGCTCTAGAGATATCGTCTTCCAATTTCTGCATTGTCCTTCTATTCTTCTTGAATTTCTTGGCTGCCAAGCTTATTACACAACCTCTTGTAAAGGCTTTGTAGGCGTCCTAGATTACATCCAATGCAGCTGAGTCTTTGTTAGATTAAAAAAAAAGATACTATTTCTTCCTTCAACCGCGATATTATTAGGGGGTCTAAAAGTAGAGTTCTATCAAAGGTCCACCTTTTAGTTGACACACCACTAGGCATTTGTAGCTCTAAGACTACAGCCGAATGATCAGAGAGGTGCTCTGGGACATGTGTTACAGATATTATGCGATTCAGAAATCTTACATCTGCCAGGAAGAAATCTATATGAGAGAGGTGCCCATGTTTTTTGCTATGAAATGTAAAATCAAGAGGGCCACCCAATCCCTTATACTTCTTTCTCCAGATATCTATCAGCCTAAGTCCTTTATCAGAACTTTAACAAAGAAACCCATCTTTGTAGAGACCACCCTGCCCCCATTAGATCTATCCAGAACGGGGTTTAAGAGAATATTAAAATCACCCCCCCATAATAATGGAAAAGTTAGATTGAATCAAATGGCTGTATATGGTATTCAAAGGTCCCTCATCATCTATATTTGGACCATAGTAGCCTACAAGAGTAGACCATTCATTTTGGATTTTAATGTCACCAATGATCCATTGCCCCTTGGGGTCTGCCTTAACATCACCTAGAGTTGCTTTAGCCGAGTACTTAATAATCAAAGCCACTCCTTTAGTATAACAAGTTTGTGGGGTATGGATAGAAAATTCCATCCATCTCTGCTTCACCCGAATCAATTCTCATTCATCGAAGGTAGGTGGGTTTTCTGGAGAACAACTATGTCATACTGTGATTGACTCAGATATTGAAAAATTCTCCTCTGCCTACTCAGAACCCTAAGGCCATTAACGTTCCATGTTCATATTTTAACAGGAGCTAAAGAAGAGATTAAAGTTATATCTGAACCACCATGCAAGATGTAAAATTGTCATAGACAGCCCGCAAAATAGTTGCTCTGAAACCACCCTGTATTTATTTACAATATCCTGTGCATTGAACCAATGAAGACTTTTTTTTTCTTTTTTCCCTATTATGCTCCCCACCCAGTGAAACTTAAAAGTAACTTCTTCTAACTGTGCCCCCCCCCCAAGAGAACCCTCCCAAAAACTATTCTGGGCCTGATAATAATCACCCAGTAAAGCTTACCCTACCCCCCTCCAGAAGTAAAACAATGTTAACCCTGGGCCTTAATTTGCTCTATAAAGGGATCCACCTCCTTAGGTTCTCTTAAATTAAGCATTTTGTTCTTCCACATTACTTTCAGAAGAGCAGGGAACCTCAATTGCACTGTTGCACCTAAAGAGCTCAGTGTTGGAATAAACATCCCCAGTTCCCATTGTCTGTCTTATGTTATTCTAGAGAGATCCGATCTGACCCTAAATGACCAATCTTCCCTAATAAAAGAACCAGCTTTAAGTGCAATGGATAGGACACGTTCCTTCAAAAGAAAGGTTTTAAAGTTAACCAAAATTCTTCTGGGAGTTTTCTTATTTGGGTTTTGAGGTCTAAAGGGTCAGTGGTCGGAATAAACTCTTTCAACAGATCTACAAAAAAGCTCTTCATATTTTCACCCTCCAACCCCTCTGGTACATTGAGAACTTTAATGTTGTTTCGTCTACTATTGTTCTCAAGGGCTTCTATTTTGTCCAACATAGATTTCTCTCCAGCTTTTAGTGTTTGAATCTCAGCCCGGTTGATCTCTACTTTCTTATTCAGGGCCTCAACAGAGGCTTCCATTAAACAAATCCTTTCCGTGATAGCAGAAATTTTAACCTCCAAAGTTTCACAAGTGTCCTGAATTTTAGCCTGGTTCTTTTCTGATATCGCAAACGTATTCTTAATTTCCGAGGATAATTCCTCTAACCTCCTCATCAGATCTGATTGATTGCCGCTATTAGGTCCCAAGGGGGCATTGAGAGACAATCGCAAGGACTCATAGGGGAATCCAACAGGGTCAGAATCACAGTCCCCTAGCACCTGGTACCTATTTGCGGTTGGGAGATCAGAATGGGTCACCTGTACGGCCAGCACATTTTCACATATAGGGTCCACCCTTGTTTCAGGCATTTTTTCCAAAGGAGTCGCAACGTGGATGGAAGACTCTGCCATCTCTGATTGTGGTGTATTTGTTTGCTGAATTTTTTGATGTACCTTAAAGTACGATCTGAGGGACGTAGGTATTCAATTGATATACTTCTTTCAGCTGTTGTGTAGGAGGAGGTAGGGTTTTTCCAAGGCTAGGAGAGATCTTACTCACAGCTTTCCTACAAGATGTTTTTTGGCACAGCTCTACTAGACCCCAAAGCCAGAGGAGCAGCAATAGCGCTGCTTCTAGACTTAGAGGAATCGTATATTTTATACCTTAAAGCATATCTACTAGTGGCCTTTTCCCCCTTTCACGTTGACTATACTGGTGGCTCCCGTAGACACGGCCGCGGGGCAGGGGCTTCAGCTGCAGGTATAACATAAGAGACCTCAAGCCTCTCCTGATCGTTTTTCCCTACCCCTGTCTTCAGGGAGATCTGCTGAGATGGAATCAATTTGTTACTGGGCACTCCTATAGTGCGCCTAGAGCTCATGTAGGGGATTGGGAAAGAGACAATTATTGCTTATTAGAGTCAGCAGTTAAATCCCCCCTCAGGAATCCATGTGGGGGTGAAGAAAATACCTTATGACAGGGAACAACCTCTTCTAGATTGCGCACCGCCAGGCCAGTTAAGTTGATTAATTGGGGCACTTGGCAGCAGCAAGCTCTCCCCGGAGTGCCCCGAAAGGAAACCCTGGCCGCCGCCCGTCTTTCAGCAGCTACGCTACCGGCCACCTGAAACAGCTGACCCCCAGCAGAGCACGGGGCGGCTCCTGCAGTCCATGGACCAGGCTGCCACACAGGAAAAACCAACAAAGGAATGCCTCAAACTCCACAGAAACCCTGAGACCCAGAAACCCCAGCAACCCCCACAAGACACGCCACCGAGGCACCGGGAGCACAGGGGACGGCGAGGGCAACGGAACAAACAGGCATGCAGGAAACCAAAACGTCTCACCAGAGATCTTCGCAGGACACCAGCACGCATGCACAGAGTCCCCGCCTGATCCAATTGGGTCAGGAAAGGAAGCCTCGCCCCTACAGCGTCTCCACAGGAACCGGTGCCGAAAAGCAGAGGAAACGCCAGGGAAACGCCAGAGAAACACCAGCAAACGGCAACAGGACACAGCCAGGTAAGGGGAATGAAACCTCTTTCCAAATAGGATTATTTGAGCTGGCCCAGGGACGTTTTAAGGAAAATACATTGCAAGTAATCCAAAGGAGCATAAGAGAAGCCTACGGCAGGACTAACCCGACGCCATGTCCCTCGGGGGAGGTCTTTCTCATGTCCTGTGGTGCAAGGAGCGCGGATTGGCTGCAGGTGGGCGGTCTGTGATGGCGATGCAAGCATCAGCCTTTTCTCCTGAGGGGCGGAGAATGGCGGCAGCTCGAGCTGCGACGAAAGCGGGTGGCCACCAAGAACATCAAGCATGGCGTGCCACTCCATAGTAAAGTTTAATTTTCAATAAAGTTATGGTTTGGCGAGCTGTGCTATAAGGTGCACAGCCACCATTGTTCCAACTAAAATGCTGCAGGCCAGTGAACTGCACATAACAAAACGAAAAAATGCCATCATTCTTAAGGGTGAAGCCGAGTGATGTTATAGAAAAGTGAAAAGCAGATGCCGTGCTTAAACCTAAAGCGCAGCACCCGTGGGGGGAGGGGATCAGGGTCTGCAAGATGCGAGTACAACTGTTGACGTGCTAGCTGATTTGAGTGAGCCCCACGTACAAAAGAAATGCGTGCCGCAAACCTGGAAACTAAAGCTGCAGCGCAAATAAAAAAATAACACAAAACGTGTCTTAAAACTATGGTCCTTAAAGAAAATATATATTTTGATGTGAGCAGCGTTAATAGCGTGGCCTCCATTCTTGGATCAGAAAACATAAAATAAGCTAAAACACGGACAAGCAGCATTAATGGTAAAGCGGTTGCAGGAAGGCATGTTGTGTCTACAATAGAAGAAAGTCACTTAACAAAATAGTCCTCCTGCACTGTAAATAAAACATCCCAAGTAACAACACAGTAAGAGGGCCAGTCCTTATGGGAGGTTACAAAAACAGAAAAGGCGGTATGGAGGAGGGACTTCTAAGCCTATTGACCAATAATAAGTCACCCTTTACAAAATACAGTAACAGGGGCCAAATAAAAAGAAAGTGGATGGAGCTTCAAGTCCATATATGAATACAGCATGTCTCGAAGAGACAACGCAAGCACTGCCTAGGCGAGACCTAAAAAATCAGGGTATATAACCATGGAAGTGATACAGTGAGGAAATGTGACCTGTACCATGGTGTTTCTATGTGCCTTCTTGGAAAATGCCTCTTAATCCATATCAAGATTTGGGAACATGTATAAAAGTCCTACAAAGCAGCCTAAAGTCTGGCCTATAAAAAGAGCAAAGTGGGTGTTGGCTGCCAGTCCAGTATGATGTCACCTCAATACGTTTTGGGCCCCTGCCTGTCACGGGTACTTGGGCCTCCCACATGAGTGAGGCACCGTTTTCATCGGGAGACCCGGGGGAACGCTGGGTGGTAGGAAAATTGTGTCAGTCCGGTGATGCCACAACTTTCGCACACACAAATGTAAGAAGAAAGGGATTTCTTCCAGGTAAAATTGAGGTTTGCAGGGTAGTCTGGGTAAGGAAACATTGGGGGATCCACGCAAGCCATACCTCGCTGGAAGCCCCCGGGTGTCTAGTTTTCAGAAATGTGTGGGTTTGGTAGGTTTTCCTAGATGGCTGCCAAGCACGGGGCCAAACACCCAGGTGACCCCCCCTTGCAAAACCAGGTGGTTTTGAGATAGGCAATTTTGATGTCGCCTCACTACTTGGGCCTCCCACATAAGTGAGGCACCATTTTTATTGAGAGACCTGGGGGAACGCTAGGTGGTAGGAAAATTGTGTCAGCCCGGTGATGCCACAACTTTCCCACACAAAAATGTGTGAAAAAGTGATTTTTTTCAGCTAAAATTGAGGTTTGCAGGGGATTCTGGGTAAGGAAACATTGAGGGATCCACACAAGCCATACCTCTCTGTAAGCCCCCGGGTGTCTAGTTTTCAGAAATGTGTGGGTTTGGTAGGTTTCCCTAGATGGCCGCCGAGCACGGGGCCAAAAACCCAGGTGATCCCCTTGCAAAACCAGGCGGATCGAGATAGGCAATTTTGATGTCGCCTCACTACGTTTTGGGCCCTTGCCTGTCACGGGTACTTGGGCCTCCCACACGAGTGAGGCCCCATTTTTATTGGGAGACCTGGGGGAATGCTGGGTGGTAGGAAAATTGTGTCAGCCCGGTGATGCCACAACTTTCCCACACAAAAATGTGTGAACAAAGTGATTTGTTCAGCTAAAATTGATGTTTGCAGGGGATTCTGGATAAGGAAACGTTGGGGGATCCACGCAAGCCATACCTCCCTGAAAGCCCCCGGGTGTCTAGTTTTCAGAAATGTGTGGGTTTGGTAGGTTTCCCTAGATGGGCACCGAGCACGGGCCAAAAACCCAGGTGACCTCCCTTGCAAAACCAGGTGGTTTTGGGATAGGCAATTTTGATGTCGCCTCACTATGTTTTGGGCCCTTGCCTGTCGCGGGTACTTGGGCCTCCCACACGAGTGAGGCCCCATTTTTATTGGGAGACCTGGGGGAACGCTGGGTGGTAGGAAAATTGTGTCAGCCTGGTGATGCCACAACTTTCCCACACAAAAATGTGTGAACAAAGTGATTTTTTCAGCTAAAATTGATGTTTGCAGGGGATTCTGGATAAGGAAACGTTGGGGGATCCACGCAAGCCATACCTCCCTGAAAGCCCCCGGGTGTCTAGTTTTCAGAAATGTGTGGGTTTGGTAGGTTTCCCTAGATGGGCGCCGAGCACGGGCCAAAAACCCAGGTGACCTCCCTTCCAAAACCAGGTGGTTTTGGGATAGGCAATTTTGATGTCGCCTCACTATGTTTTGGGCCCTTGCCTGTCGCGGGTACTTGGGCCTCCCACACGAGTGAGGCCCCATTTTTATTGGGAGACCTGGGGGAACGCTGGGTGGTAGGAAAATTGTGTCAGCCTGGTGATGCCACAACTTTCCCACACAAAAATGTGTGAAAAAAGTGATTTTTTCAGCTAAAATTGATGTTTGCAGGGGATTCTGGGTAAGGAAACGTTGGGGGATCCATGCAAGCCATACCTCCCTGGAAGCCCCCAGGTGTCGAGTTTTCAGAAATGTGTGGGTTTGGCACGTTTCCCTAGATGGCCGCCAAGCACGGGGCCAAACACCCAGGTGACCCCCCTTGCAAAACCAGGTGGTTTTGAGATAGGCAATTTTGATGTCGCCTCACTGTGTTTTGGGCCCTAGCCTGTCGCGGGTACTTGGGCCTCCCACATAAGTGAGGCACCATTTTTATCGAGAGACCTGGGGGAACGCTAGGTGGTAGGAAAATTGTGTCAGCCTGGTGATGCCACAACTTTCCCACACAAAAATGTGTGAAAAAAGTGATTTTTTCAGCTAAGATTGAAGTTTACAGGGGATTCTGGGTAAGGAGACGTTGGGGGATCCACGCAAGCCATACCTCCCTGGAAGCCCACGGTTGTCTAGTTTTCAGAAATGTGTGGATGTGGTAGGTTTCCTTAGATGGCCGCCGTGCACGGGGCCAAAAACCCAGGTGACCCCCTTGCAAAACCAGGTGGTTTTGAGATAGGCAAGTTTGATGTCGCCTCACTACATTTTGGCCCCTCGCCTGTCGCGGGTACTTGGGCCTCCCACACAAGTGAGGCACTATTTTTATCAGGAGACCTGGGGTAATGCTGGGTGGTCAGAAATTTCTGTGAGCCCGGTGATGCCACAACTTTCCCACACAAAAATTTGTGAAAAAAGTGATTTTTTCAGCTAACATTGAGGTTTGCAGGGGATTCTGGGTAAGGAAATGTTGGGGGATCCACACAAGCCATACCTCCCTGGAAGTCCCCGGGTGCCTAGTTTTCAGAAATGTGTGGGTTTGGTAGGTATCCCTAAATGGCCGCCATGCACTGAGCCAAAAACCCAGGTGACCTCCCTTGCAAAACTAGGTCGTTTTGAGATAATTAGTTGTTTATTTCTGCAGCGTGAAAATTATGGCACAATATTGCAAGGAAAATGTGACAGACATTTTGAGGTTTGCAGGACATTGTGGATAAAATAACTTGTTGGGATTCACAAGAGAGACATCACCATACTCCCATGGGTTTACGACAATGTCATCAGCCATCTATTCCTCAAACACACACACATACCCATTGGATTTGGCATGAGGGCGAGTGATGGTTCAGTATATAAAATTTTATTAACAAGTGATTTCACAAAAATGAAATGTACTATCAATAATTAACCCCTTGCGTGCTCATGACGGAACCACGCCGTCATGAGCCACGGGCGGCGTGTGCTCATGACGGCGTGGTTCCGTCATGCTGCGGCCGCTCCTCCCACGCGGCACTGATTCCCCTCCTGTGCGGGCGAAATAGAGAGTGGGCGGAGTCGTGACGGAACCACGCCATCATGAGCACAGCTCGCCCGTGACTCATGACGGCGTAGTTCCGTCACGAGCATGGCAGCACCACGCTCACCCCACTCCCCCCCAGTGCCGCTGCGGAATTCGCGCCGCAGCAAAGGGGTTAAATGGACAAAAAAATGAACCAGTGACTCGCAGCTCGTGAGCTGTAAAGCCACGGCAAGGCACCAACCGCTTTACAGGCCATTCACACACCTTTCATACGTGATACACACAAGGCCATTCACACCACCCGGCACGAAACCAACAGATTACAACATTCACAAAAAGGGACAAGGTACACCCTACTTCAGAAAGACAAAAAAGACAAATATTACTGCACAGCCATCTAATCCTCAAGCACGCACACATACTGGTTGGATTTGGCATGAGGGTGAGTGATGGTTCAGTATGTACAATTGTATTAGCAAGTGATTTCACAAAAATGAAATGCACTGTTAATAATTGAAAGGACGAGAAACTGAACCACTGACTCACAGCTCGTGAGCTGTAAATCCACGACAAGGCACCAACCTCTTTACAGGCCATTCATACACCTTTCATACGTGTGACACATACAAAACCATTCACACTGCCAGCTGTGGGCCCATCACATGACAGCACTCACACCAGCAGACAGTGCCTTTCAAGGGCCCATCACTTTCACACGCCCACATTCCTGACACAGCACCCACACAAGCTGATGGATTGCGTGGAGTGGCGGTCAGCTAGCAGTGTGTGTAGTGACCAGCAGCAAGTCACTACTCACACACCGCCAGCCGAGCGCCAGTCCACGCACACTGCCAGCCAAGCACCAGTCCACGCATAACGCCTGCCAAGCGCCAATCCACGCACAACGCCAGCCAAGCACCAATGCACGCGCACTGCCAGTCAAGTGCCAGTCCACGCACACCACCAGCCAAGCACCAGTCCACGCACACTGCCAGTCAAGCGCCAGTCCACGCACACCACCAGTCAAGCACCAGTCCATGCACAATGCCAGCCAAGCACCAAACCACACACACCGCCAGCCAAGCGCCAGCCCACACACACCGCCAGCCAAGTGCCAGTCCACGCACACCACCAGCCAAGCTCCAGTCCACGCACACCACCAGTCAAGCGCCAGTCCACGCACAACACCAGCCAATCCACGCACACTGCCAGCCAAGCGCCAGTCCACGCACACCGCCAGTCAAGCGCCAGTCCACGCACACCACCAGCCAAGTGCCAGTCCACACATACCACCAGCCAAGCGCCAGCCTACACACACCGCCATCACATTTAGGATTTTTTTATACAAAAAAGAAAACACAAACAAATTGCAAATAGATACAAATCTACTAACACAAAATCTGAAACTAAATACATTGCACTAAAGCCAACCTTGAAACAGAATAACATTTTTTAAACAATACAGGCCAGGCAGTTCACTTTACCACTCATGAATGCTCCCAAAAATTCTTATGTGTGTGGTATGTTTTAAAACAAGCAGGCACACACAGTCCAGGGTTAGAAGGACAGTTGTGGCAGTACATACGAGTCTCCTTCCGCACACCTCTTCGCCAACAGACTCTACATCTCCTAGTGGGAAAATCTTTTGAGGTTGTGGGAGGAATGTATTCAGGAAAGTGTCGATCTTTCAATCTAGCCACATCCTCCACCACTCCGACTCTAGGAACACTAGCCTGTTCCACTAGAACAAGGCTGCCTATTACAGACTCCTGAAACTTAGCAAAAGCCATCTTTGATTCAGGACAAGAATCCTTGAACACAACAAAAGCATTAAAGGTTGCCAAGTGGAAAAGATGGATAGCCAACTTCTTATACCAAATGTAAGCCTTACGAAGAGCAGCGTAAGGTTCCAACCTCTGATCTACTCCGTCAACACCACACATGTGCCTATTATAGTCTAAAATGCACACAGGTTTGCGCACTTCAGCAACCTGACCCCAAACAGTCACAGGTGCAGTGCTTTCATCATGGATGGTAGTCAGCATGTAGACATCTCTCCTGTCTGAAAACTTCACAGCTAGAAGCTCCTCGCAATGCAACGCACTGCACTGTACCCGCACAAGCTTTTGACAAACAAGTTCTTTTGGGAAACCTTTATGGTTAGAGTGGATTGTGCCACAAGCAACAGCGCCCACTTTGGCCAATTCCCTGAACAACCACAAACCAATGTAAAAGCTATCTACATATAAATGGTGGCCTTTGTTAAATAATCCTCTACCAAGTTCCCACACAATTTTCTCAGTCACTCCAAAAGTGGATGGACAACCAGGGGGGTTAATGCTGGATTCCTTATCGGTGTACACCCTGAAATTAGAGACATATCCAGTACTACTGTCACACAGCATATACAGCTTAATTCCATAGCGTGCCCTCTTACTAGGAATGTATTGCCTAAAAACCAAGCGGCCCCTGAACAACACCAAAGACTCATCCACTGCTATTTCTTTTCCTGGAGCATAGACCTCAGAAATTCGTCCAACAAAGTGATCAAGAACAGGCCGAATCTTAAAAAGACGGTCACAATCAGGGTGATCTTGTGGCAACGCTAAACCATTATCGACAATATGCAGCAGCCGAAGCAGAAGCAAATACCTATCACGACTCATGACTGCCGGAAATATAGCCGTTGCCATCAAGGGACTAGTAGACCAATATGAAGACATTGATGGCTTATTTGGCAAGCCCATCAAAAAAGTTAAACCCAAGAACTTCTTCATCTCTTCAAGATTTGTGTGAGTCCACCGGGTAGGTCTAGAATGGGGCTTAAGGCTGGCACTATTGTCCCTCAAAAACTGTTCGGCATACAAATTAGTCTGCTCAACAATCTCTGCCAAAAACACATCGTCCATGAACAAATGAAAAAAATGTATTGGCAAAAAGTTTTCAGTGTTCACTCTACACCCTGGAACACCAGTAAAGTCTGGCAATGCCAGCTGCACCATGCCAGGAGCAACCCAGAGGTCAGCACTTTCAACGAGAAGCCTTGCAGCCCCAGCCTGCAGCCCAGATGCCTCTTGCCGGAGTACACCAACGTGAAGCCTTGCAGCCCCAGATGCCTCTTGCCGCACTACAGCAACATCAAGCCGTGCAGCCGCAGGCTGCAGCCCAGATGCCTCTTGCCGCACTATCGGCACATCAATGTCCTCCTCTAACACAGGCACTTCATCCGTACTAAGATTAGCTTCATCCACACTGAGGGAAGCTTCATCATCTGATGATTCCATGTGGAGAGAAAACTCACTGCCTGAATCATCCCCTCCCACCTCTGCCTCAGAATCAGAGTCAGTCTCTGAACCATGGTCAGAGGAAGACTCAAAAAGCATACCAACAACCTGCTGAGCAGTAATCCTGTGGCTAGCCATTATCATTACTAAGAAAGGAGACTGCACAAACAAGTCAACAACAACCAACACTGTGCAAAGTAAGTAGTAAACAAAGTGTGGCCTTAGCACAAAGATCTATATACAAAAAAACAATATAACTCTCTTACCAAAGTTAGCTACACTCACCAGCGCCTACTCTGCAGAGATACAGCAAAAAGCAACAATATCCTACTAGAAAGAAAAAACAAAACCAATTACTCATACGACAACAAAGTACACATCAAGCACTAATGCAAAAAGATTTTGACACTCAAAACACAGAGGCCAAAACATACTGCTATTACTACACCATTTGCAGAAAACACATTCATGTAGGGAAATTAAACTAATTTAGAGTAAATAGTACAAAAAAATTCTTCTCTTACCAAGCACATGCAACTACAGAAGCTGCAAAACCAGCAATAACAAAACCGCAACCTGAAACAGTCTAAAGAACAAAAGCCTTGAACTAAAATAAAATAGAGAAATAAAAAACTTACTATTACATTTCAATTTCACAAACAATATGATAATTAAAATGATAACACACAATGTCGCTACCCAAATGATCAATCGGCTAGATGGGCCTTCAAATAGGTTTGGGAAAAATGGGGATTAGGTGAGGTTTTCTACCAAGCCACTCCATCTCCCAGGTGGGGCAGAAAACAGACAGATATTTGTCGCCCCTTGGAAAAAAGAAAATAGATCTCTGGTGCCTAGTAGGGTTTTCTGCCTTACCCTCCCACATAGGGCAGAAAGACCTAAACAATGGGGCAGATCTGTCGGGGGCTGAAAATACACAAACATATTTGAACCCCCTTGGAAGCGACCCTTGGCCAAGGGGTGGCTTCCATTACCTATAGAAGAAAATTCCTGGTGTCTACTGGGGTTTTCTGTCCCCCCCACCCGGGGACAGTAAGGACAAAAAAAAGGACCGACTGCCACCAGGGGGGACGGGCAGAAAAAAACATCCACAAATATAACCACATTTGGAAGCAAACCTTGCCCAAGGGGTCGCTTCCACACACTACAAAACACAATCCGTATGGCCTATTTGGCCAGAAAGGCCAGAAAAACAGGCAGATATGCCCCCAGAGGGGTGCAGAAAAACATCCAGAAAAAAAAGCCCCTTTGGAAGCGACCCTTGCCCAAGGGGTCGCTTCCATCGATATTTAAATCTTCCAAAACAAACCCTGGTGGCTTGTGGTGTTTTCTGCCCCCCCCCTCCCCTAGGGGCAAAATGGCCAAAAAAACGGGCCAATTTGACCCCGGGGGAGCACAAAAACATCAAGACAAAAATACCCCGCTTTGGAAGCGATCCTTGCCCAAGGGGTCGCGTCCATCTAAGTTTAAGTGCCCGCAAACCAGAACCCTGGTGGCTAGTGGTGTTTTCTGCCCCCCTGGGGGCAAAATGGCTGATAAAACAGGCCGATTTGCCCACGAGGGGCAGAAAAACATCAACAAAAAATGCTCCCCTTTGGAAGCGACCCTTGCCCAAGGGGTCGCTTCCATCTATATTTAAATCCCCCAAAAGGAAACCCTGCTGGCTAGTGGGATTTTCTGCCCCCCCCCCCGGGGGCAAAGCGACCAAAAAAAGGGTCGATTTGCCCCGGGGGGGGGGGGGGCAAAATACATCAACAAACAAATGCTCCCCTTTGGAAGCGACCCTTGCCCAAGGGGTCGCTTCCATCTAAATTTTAATGCCTCCAAATGGAAACCATGGTGGCTAGTGGTGTTTTCTGCCCCCCCTGGGGGCAAAACGGCCAAAAAAAGGGCCAATTTGCCCCCAGGCGGGGCAGAAAAACATCACCTAACAAATGCCCCCCTTTGGAAGCGACCCTTGCCCAAGGAGTTGCATCCATCTAAATTTATGCCCCCAAAAGTAAACCCTGGTGGCTAGTGGCATTTTCTGCCCCCCCCCCTAGGGGCAAAACAGACAAAAAAATGGCTGATTTGCCCCCGGGGGGGGGGGGGGGGCAGAAAAACATTAGCAAAGAAAATCGCCCCTTAGGAAGCGACCCTTGCTCAAGGGGTCGCTTCCATTGAAAAAAAACAAATCCCTGGTGCTAGTGGGGGCATTTCCGCTGCACGATCACGATGCTATGCGCGATCGTGAAGCAGAAATGCCCTGCAAAAAGACATCAGGGGAGAGGAAAATCTCTTTCCTCTCCCCCGATGCCTCGATGCATTCTCCAAACCCTCCCAGGAACAAGGAAACCTACCTTGTTTCTCGACGATCAGGAAGCAAATGGCTTCCCGAGTGTCTGGGACTTCCTGATGACGTCAACGTGCATTGTGCGCACTGACATCATGGGATTCCAATGGGGGGTCGGGGGTGGCAGCGGAAACTCTTCCGCTGCCATCCCCCTTTGTGGGGGCGAAATCGGACACCCGTGGGGGGAGCACCAGCGCTTCCCCCGTGGGTGTGTGCCATGACGAGCTGGACTCGTCATGAGCACATGTCCACTGTGTGCCATGACGAGTCCAGCTCGTCATCAGCACCGAAAGGGTTAACATATTATACCATTGAATACTCATTATCCACAGTCAGCAGAAATAATTATGCAACCATAATGCAATTTGATCCTCCGGCCAAATTCCTACAACTGAAAGGTGTTGCACCTATGCCATGGTCAAGGTGGAAGGGAGAATGTATTACCTACATGAAGGCCATGGATGGGGAACGCATGGGTGCTGAACGAAAGAAAAATATATTTCTACACTTTTTGGGTTCTGAGGGACAGGTCATATTTAGAACTTTACCCCAAATGGTAGCACCTAATGATGGAGGTGGGGATAACATGAACGTGTATGTTGAGGCTTTAATGAGAATGGAGAAAAGGTTTAAACCAGTCATGAGCATTGCTCTGAACAGATTTAAATGTTATGCAAGAACACAAAAAGACGAAGAATCTTTCGATGATTTCGTGACTGCTTTAAGGGCACTGTCTTTACACTGCAATTTTTTTTTGTCTTTTTTGCAATGACTGATGAAATGATACGAGACCAAATAATAGTACATGTCAAAAATAATAAAAATTCAAGAGAAATTATGGGTCATGGGTGATCCCAGTTTGACTGAGCCCATACCTGAGGCTAAAGCTTTAGAACAATCCGAGAAGCGGATGGAAGTTGTTAAACAAAATTCTAATAAAACACCTACGGAAGAAGAAATATGTGTTGTTAAACAGAAAATTGAGAATGAGATTGAACATCATCAGCAGTTTCATATGTCAAACAGAAGATTTAATAGTCTCAATAATTTGCAGGTTCACAAGAGAAATGACAATGTTTCTAATTTCAATGTATGCTATAGATGTGGTAATAGATCTCACATTGCTTCTTTTTTCAGGTTGCTCATCAATCGGGAGAGAATGCAAAAATTTTGGTATAAAAGGACATATTAGTAGTGTGTGCAGAGATAGCAAGCGTCGCACCACTCAAGCACGTGTTGCAGTTTCCTATATAGTTGATAGCGATGATACCATCAAAGTCAGTGATGTAGCTGAATTTAACAAAGGTTTTGTTGTTTCTATCATTGACAGTGTACCAGACAATGTGAAGAAATCGCCAAAATGTGTATTTCAAATTTTAGGTGTAAACCTTATGCTCATGGTAGATTCTGGTTCACCATGGACAATCATCACACATCAATACTTTCAAGAGACATTAAGTCGTGTTAGTCAATATAATAATTTGCTTTCTCATATAATAGCAGAGAGTTTTGACGGAACTAAAATTTATATTGATGGGTTTTTTCAGGTGGAATTACAGTTCAAATGCAGGAGTGCAGAAGTGTAATTATACATTGCTAAGAAAGGAGTTAATATTTTAGGTTGGCGTGACCAATGGAAACTGGGCTTAACATTGAATCCGAGGTCTAGTGAACCAGTATCTTTATGCGATGATCAATTATTTATTATTTAAAAACTAAGTGGTAGAGAAGAAAAATTAATTAGAACATATGACAATGTATTTTGCAATAAGTTGGGAAAATTGAAGAATTTCTCACATAAAATTGTATTAAAAGATAATGTTCTTCCTGTAAAGCAAAAAATTACGGGAGTACCAATTAACGTTAGGGAGGAGGTAAAAGAAATGTTGAAGGAATTATCATATGAGGGTATTATTGAAGCCATTGAATCCTCTGAATGAGTTTCACCGATTGTTCTGGTTCGAAAACCAGACCAAAAATTGAGAGTCTGTGTGGACTTGAGAGCACTGAATTCAAACATTATAGTTGACTGTCATCCATTACCAAATATTAACGAAGTGGTTTCCATGTTAGAGGGTGCTCAAATCTTTTCAATACAATACTTACGCTCTGCGCATCACCAAATAGAGTTAATGGAAGAATCAAAGAAATACACTGCTTTCATTACACCTTTTGGTTTATACCAATATACAAGAATGCCCTTTGGACTGGCGTCAGCCGCGTCAGTCTTGCAGAGGGTAATGTTTCACATATTCAGGGATGTGGATGATTATGTTAAGTGCTTTCAAGATGATATATTAATATTTTCAAGGAATGAGTCTGAGCATATGATACGTTTGAATGAAGTTTGTAAAAGGTTAGAAATCCATGGTCTCACGCTTAAGGCACACAAATGCTAATTGTTTAAGCGTTCAGTTGAGTATCTAGGACATACGTTGTCTGGAGATGGAGTAATTCCCCAAAAAAACAATGTGGATGCTATAATGAAAGCTCCTTCACCAACCAACAAGGAGCAACTTTTATCATTCGAAGGCATGTGTGAATATTATAGTAAGTTTGTGGAAGGATTTGCAACAAAAATGGAACCTTTAAGAGTTTTGTTGAGACAGAATGTGAAATATGAATGGACAGAGGAACAACAAAAAGCTTTTGAGTGTATAAAAAAGGATATTATAAATGCTCCTACCTTAAAACCCTTTCGCATGAAAAAGGAATGCATAATAACAGTAGATGCTAGTCTTTATGGTCTAGGTGGAGTCCTGTCACAAAGAGAAGGTAAAGAAGAATGGAATGTTGCCTTTGGATCCCGAACCTTAAATGAGTGTGAGCGTAAATTTGCTGTAATAGAAAAAGAACTTCTTGCATGTGTTTGGGCAGTGGAACATTATGAGCTGTGTGTGTGGGGCAGTGAATTTACCTTTAGGACGGACCACAAACCGTTGGTGAACATTGTATCCACGGGTGGGGGTTGGAACTCCACAGCTAGGATTGCAAGGTTAACCTTGAAGTTACAAGAATATAATTTTAATACAGAGTATGTTCCGGGAAAGAAAAATGTTACAGCTGATTTTCTTTCTTGTTTACCATGTGGTCAAGATAAAGTAAATATCACCAAGGAATACGATTTTGTTGTGACCATTAGTGATATTGTTCCCACTCAATTCCAAGAAATCACAGAAGATAATTGGAATAATTGTGAGCAACTCGATGACAGGTGGGGTGATTTAAAAAATGTGTGTTAGGAGGATGGCCAATGAAAAATTTGGTAAGATCAGATCTATTACCGTTTTTTAACGTTTCAGAAGAATTAGAATTTGAAGGTAGTTTACTATTTAAATTAGGAAAGTGTGTTCCTCCAAAAGGTATGCAAGATATCATACTCAACATACCTCATAAAACACATCCTGGCATTTCGTCCATGAAGCGATTGGTCAGGAGTTTCTTTTGGTGGCCAGGCATGGATAAATTTATCGATCGCTTTGTTAGAGAATACCATGAATGTGTATCAAGTGAAAAAATGCTGAGGTTGCATGTTCCACCATTGAAAGTTTTCAAATGGCCTGAAGAAACATGGCAGAAAGTTGCCTTTGATATAGCGGGTTCATTTAATTTCTTGCCTGAGAATTCACGTTTCGCTTTAGTTATGATTGATTATCATTCCAAATGGCCAGAGGTTAAATTTGTTCCCAAGGCCACAACGAGTGCGGTAATTGTTTTCTTTACAGACTTTTTGCACGGGAGGGTTGTCCCTCCATTATAGTTACAGACAATGGAGTGCAATTAACTTCCATGGAAATGGAGATTTTTTTTAAGGGGTGTGAAATCATACATAAATTTACATCTCTTTACGATCCACACGAAAATGGACAGGTGGAATGATTTAATAGAGTGCTAAAGAATTTTGTTACAGACTCTATAAAGTTGGGTGGCAATTGGATGAATGCTTTAAGAGAATGTTTGTGGGTTTATCGTATTACACCTCATTCCACAACAGAAGTTAGTTCGTTTAAACTTCTTAAAGGTAGAGACCCGGCATCTCGTGCATGCCCATGGTGGTTTAGGATCAAATGTCAAATAAAATTTACGGATAAGGAATGTGTGCATGATACAGCAAAAAGCGTTGAAATGAAGCAGAATAAAACTGATAAATGGTATAATAACAAATGGAATACCAAGGTACACAAATTTCAAATTGGTGAGTGGGTAAGAATTCTTAAACCAGGGTTAATGAATAAAGGATCTAACAAGTTTGGTAAAGCCATTCAGATCAAGAAGGTTTTTAGTAATAGTGTGATTACCCAGGATGGAAACGTTTGGAATGTTAAAAGATTGGCTAAGTGTCCTTGTAATCAGAATGTTTCAGGAAAACAAATAATTCAACTACAAATATTAATGGTGAACAAAATAAGGAGGCTGTTGCTTCTAGAGTTAAACTATCTGATCGCATAAGACAATTGCCTAAAAGATTTAATTATTTTGTATAGTCATAGTTGCTTTCTCATTTGTTACTTTGCCTTTTGATAAGGGGGATGTGTTACATTCTTCCTTATCATTTCCTATCTTTCTTCTTTTCTCTTTCCTCCATCTTTATCACGTCATCTTCTTGCTTGCCAACCTTGGCATGCACTATGTGTATTTTCTAGCTGCATTCCACATTCTGCAGAGTTCTACTTGGTTTAGATCCTTTACTGTTGCCCAGTTGCATCTGGAGCAGAACGTTAATGGACCTACATTGCAGTGCTGACATTAGATCTGAATTTAATTTTGCTTGAATTTATGGAACATTTTAATACATACTTTTTTGGGGTCACAAGCTTGTCTCACCTTACAGTATCAGGAATATTTTGCTAGAGTTTAGCCATTGTGGTCATTTGGGAATGGCGCTACAAGAAGAGATTGAGAGAAACCTATCGCCGGCCAGAAATAAACAGCGATTTTGAGAATTGGAATTGTAAGCGTGGAAGATGTGTGCACAATGACAAAGGTCTTAAGTGTGACACACCTCCCAAGGACAGAAGCGAAACTCCCAAGGGTGTCTTGGAAAAATTGTACATTGACATTCTTAGCCTTTCCCATCTTTTAATCAGTGATTTGCCATTGTTATGATTGATAGCCTGTCCAAATGACTAGAGCTCAGGTTTGCAGTGGTGACATTTCTTACTGATATTTTTGCAAGAGAATATTTTTCATCACAGATTGTTTCTGATAATAGTGTGCAGTTTATTTTTGAAGAGATAAAAAAGATTTTAGAAGATGCTGGGATGAAACATAATAGGTGTAGTTTATATCACTCTCAAGCAAATGGTCAGGTAGAAAGAGTACCAGAGTCCAGAGAGATTAAAGGTAAATTGAGATTTATCTCTCCTTATTTGGTTGATTAAGTAAATGATGAATGATGGTTCTGCTGTCAAAGTAAACAATAGACAATGGTGGAAGTCTGCACATATTGTTAAAGTTATTGCTAATAGTGGCAATCTTGACTCAGATTGTCATGTTCCTGTTTTTGATTATAATAATGGTCAAAATTATAGGAAAAGAAAGACCAAGCTTCCTGTCATATTTGATGATTATATTCTGGAGTGAACATTTAGATCCGTTGTGAGAATTGTTATTATTTATACAAATTATATTTTATATGTTGGTACAGGTTCCGTTAGTGATTGATAATATGTTTTGTTATTTTGTTGTTCCATATAGATAGTTGTGCTCATTTTACTGCTGTTGCTTGTATTTTACTTTGTTTTGTTTTATTTTGTTGTCATTTTGTAGTATGTTCTGCTTTGTTTATTCTCTATTAAGTTGTGTATTGAAAGAAGGGAGGTGTGTTATATCTTTGGTTTGCCTATTGCTGTGTGACGTCTTTGCATTTGAGAGCTGGAGTGTGGAGACAACACACAGCAACAGTAGAGGGACAAATGAGGAGACTGGAACAACTTCATAGCTGCCCATTTGATGCCAACTAGTCCATTGTCTTCAATAAACATATGTCTTACCTTACATGCTTCCCTCGTATGCAGTCTTCCGTCATCACAACATTGGTGACGAGCTGGTTATCGGACCTAAAGCTGGCGTAGCGGGGTTATCCTTATGCTTTTATGGTGTACAGTACCCTTTGTGGGTATGATTGGCATATTTGCTGTCGATTTGCTCTGGAAAATGTGCAGTAACAAAGCACTTTTTAATTTCCAAGTTACAATTGGCTACTGTCAGTGAATGAATAAGTCTTCATAAAATATTCAAAAAACATTAATCAAAATAGAAATAATCAAAATGGAAATATGCCAATATCAATATAACTAGGTGGCCTCTCAGCCCCTGTGATCCTTGGGCTCTCTTTGGTAAACAGTATGCCATGCCCTCTATGAAAGCCTCCAACTGTGGTAGTCTGTGAGGCCTTTAGCGTAAAGGACCCATTTGTGATTGATGGTCAGTAAGCTTCTTCTATTAGTATGTCAACCCCATAGAGGCAGTCTCTGGGCTCTTATGTGGAAGTCTCTGGGCACCTATGTGGCTGTCTGGGGGGGGGGAGGCATTTGTGGAAGTCTGTGCGGCCCTCAGTGGAAGTTTGTGGCCCCTTTGTGATCAGTAGTCTATAGGTTTTCTCTAGTAGAGTGCATGCCAGGCTTATACATTTAGCCGAGCAACACCCCTTTAATTTTGATTTTTCACACATTATGCTGTCATATGTTATGAATTTGATTTGTCTTTTAGAAAATGGAACTCTTGTAGGTTATATAAGCATTAGTAGAAAGTAGTCTAAGATTTAGTTTTTTAATCATATTGCATTACTGGAACATGTCGTACATTCAGTATAAAAAGTTAAAAAGTGCGCTTTACTATAACAGATATGAGGGCAAAACTCTAGACACAGTCATTTCTGTTTATTGTTTGTTTTATCTTCAAGAGCGATTGCAAACTTGTTTTCTATTTTCATGAAAACGGTGTTCAACGAAGAGTCCATGTATAACATGAAAGCCTTTGCTGTTTAGGAGAGGTGACTTTTGTGACAAGTGCAGAGAAGTTGTATGTATTGATTGAATTCAGTATGTATATTCATCTCATGCACATGTCATATGATTTACAGAGTACATTTTAGGAAAAAAACACAATATCAGATTCTGAGTCAGACGAAGGTGCAGGTGAGGCAGTACTCACATCAGATTTTGAGGTCATCAAGGAAAATAAATTATATTCAGATGCAGAATTTACTGTGAAGAAACACTCATTTCCAGAGCCACCTGAAAAACCTTTGTCAAATAAAGACCTGAATGGCAGCTTAAACACCCTAACATCAGAAATTGTTCATAAGACATATACAAGGCAAAGTGTAGCATATGTAACATATGTAATACAGACTTTTTTGTTGCCAATGGAGACAAGCAGGATATCATAACACATCAAGTAGGATCACAACATCATAAGAAAATTGTTTCCAGCAACAATTTTTGGCATATCTGCAGACAGGCTACCAGATCAAAGTAGTTAAAGTACGCCATTTCTTGCTTCGTATTAAAGAGTTTTCATTTTTACTGCATTGTAATTCATGTGCACTCTTCTTTCAGTGATTGAGCTTTATTTAAGACTTTAACATTTTCAACCCACTGTCCAATACTGCTCTGTGTAAGTGTGCAGCGGTATTTACCACGCCAGGCAGCATATTACACGCGTCCCTCCCCTATTCCCATCAGGCGCAAATCTATTATGTTGGCAGACAGTTTTATTTAATTTGATTTTGAAGCTCCATTGTGGTAATTTGTTTCCTCACCAGTTTATACTTTCTCTGCTTATTTGTTATACTTGAGAACTTTTTTAAAACTATGTTAAGAGCTGCACAGGTGATCTGAAGTATTGTATGCTTTTAAACATCGCATCTCTTATCGCTCTCTTTGTGGGTTCAAGTTATCCAAAATCATTTATTCCAATTCATCCACTGCAAGAAAGGCCTCCTGTGCACGCACAAAAACATCCTGTATCATCAAAAATGTGCTTACATCTTTATGTTATTTACTGTTAAGGGAACTTGTTAAGCGCACTTACACCACAAGGTTTCTTGGCGCTGTAGCAACAGAGAAGGAACATGGAAAAAGGGCTTCATCGGATGATTACACTAGTTATGTACTTGCTGAACTAACTAGATCTATAGTGCCTGTCTAAATTTCAGATAGTGCAAAGCATGGGCCGTATTTAGCGCTGAGGTGCCCTGTGCGACAATGTTTGTTGGTGCCCCCACAGACTCCCTCACTGCTACTCTTTAACAGTGCCTCCAAAGTCTCCATAAGCACTCTCTCTCAGATGTATTATTAGTTATATAGCACCACCTATACCAGTGCAGGGTGTCAGAGCACTTTTCATCACACAAACATTACACAAAGACAATCAATCATATGTGTGTAAATCAGTGTATAGGAAATAATACATAAGACAGAGGACTACAAGATGAGTCACATGTCATCCATACTGGTAGGCAATATAGTGAGTGCTTGGTCTGGAGAAGCACAGACCCAGAATTTAAAACATAACCCCATGGTTGGGGTTACATTTAATAATAAGGATTTTTAGTTTTTTTACCGAAATGAATCCTTTTTGAAACATTAGGATAATGAAAGACGGAGAAAAAAAGCATAATGCTCTAATCTAACCTTGCAGTTTCCACGCAGCTCTTTGATGACAGTTATTAGCTCACTGTTCCATGTTAAGAGTTTAACATCTACACTGCTAGTAACAAAAGGATCTCTCTGACAAAAGCACTGACCTATTTAAACTCTATGCACTTTGTGATTGGCATGGCACACATTATTTGCAGCAGGCACATTAACCCTCTGTGCTACCATAAAAAGAGTTAAAACTTCCACTAGACAAAACTCCTTCTCTCTCCAGGAAAAACATTATTCACCGGAGTTATCTTGACATTTTTATTGTTGTATGAAAATTGCAGGAGGCCTGCAATGCAGCAGCAGGTGCTTTTAAAACCATAAAATACTTCAAATACAGTGCCCCATCTCGAAGTGGCACCCATCACACCGCCCTAGAGCCGGCCCTGTTCAAAGCCATCAGTATTGTGAGAGAACATGAGTTTCAGATCTGAGGAGCTAACATAAAGTATCTGATACCACCCATCCTTTTCTTCTTGTACTTTGGATGGACAGAACATTTTGGGAAGAAAGGCATGGTCTCCATTTTAGGATGCATTTTTTAAATCTAGAGTTTATAAAAGAGGGACTTTCATCAGCAAGAGCCTTAAAAGTAATACAGCCTATTTTAAAGATAATCTACTCAGTGGCATAACGAAACTTGAGCGCCCCCCCAGCAAAGTGCATGGAGGGGACCCCCCCATGCTCCGGACCCAGCCAGGAGCTCTTAGGCTAGCCCGTACACAGTGCTGGCAAGGTTTCCCTGGAACTCAGGGGCCACCCCGCACCGCCAGGGCTGCGGGGGGGGGGGGGGCTATTATTACGTCACTTATTCCTCTTCTCTATAGGGAGCCAGCAGAGGTCTCTCAATGGAGGAGTAATGTGACAATGTCTAGGCTGTTTGTTAATAAGAAGTGCTGCTAGGTTCTGAGCAATCTACAGCAAGCATTTGAAAACCCACAATATGTATGTTTCTCAGTTTGACTTTGCAACATGGATATTTCTGGGTGACAGTGAAGCGCTCAACTAGGGAAACTTTAACTATAAACATTTTTGTTGAGCTACTTCAGTTTCACTTCTCATCTGAAATGCATTTCTAGGATGATGCAGATGAAACCACTACTGCAGTTGCACAGCAGATTACAACCAAATTAAAATTGAAAAATGCAGCTGTAGACCATGGGGACAATGGAAACATGAACTATGAAAGACATACTGTTTTTCAGTTGTTGAAGGAGTGAAAACATTCTTCCAGCAGGCTGTCCTGCACACATCTGCATATCATCCCTAAATGAACCTTTAATTACCTTTTTTTTATTGATGTTGAATCCATTTTTTAAAAAGTGTAGAATCATTTATCTTCCTCAGCAAAATGAAAAGCAGAGTAAAAAGTGTGTTTTTTTCTTTTGTGGATTTGTGGATTTGTAGGGGCAGTCTTTGTTTCACCTTGGTCCAACACAGTGGCTCACCTCAATTCCAGTCATTGGTCGACTTTTACTATGCTAGGCTGCAGAAAAATCATATTTCTTTAGTCTAGGTCAGAAAAAACACATCCAGAGTGTGAGAAGTTGGCCTGGCATATGCTGGTCACTAGTTATAGTGGCCACCTTGCACCAGTCCAATTCGACTCTTATGGTAGATTACTTTAAGACAACCTTTTAAAGAAAGCTATCCTAGTGGTAGCTGTGGAGAGCAGCCTTCAGGCTAAGTCTCAGAGGAATGTAAAGCAGCTTGTTTTACCTTATAATCTCTTGAATTACCAAATGAAAGGACACCACACAGGTATATATATCAAATATATATGTATTTATTACTAGACACACTCTACTAATCTCTTTATGAGATTAGAAGTCAGGAACATATGCAAATATCAACGTTTCACAATAAGTTAAGCACAAATATGTCTGGGCCCTAGGGGCGTACCAGACCATATACTAAAAAAGAGGTTTAGGAAAGTCGACTTGCAAGGGGACAAGGCCTAGGGCCTGTAGAATCCACCCAAGGCAGGTAAGTAAAGGATCCACGGGAGACGCGTGCCGTGTGAGAACCCGGCCCGCGGGTTCCCTATTGATTTCAATGGAGCAAGTCGCGGTTGGATTTTTAAAGTTTACGGGTACTTCTAGACAAGCAAGTCACTTACAAGGTAAGTAGTTCGAGGACCAACACCCACAGGAGCACCGGAGTGCACGAGTTACCTCACCTAGGGAAGCCGGGTGCATAGGTGTCTTTTGGTGTCGGGTTGCTGCTTGTGAAGACTGGAGAAGTGTTTGGTGGAATCCAAGGCTGGATTCAAGATGAAGAAGACCTGAAAGCAGAAGGGACAGTGTTCACAGTCACATGCCAGTGACCCGGGGCCAGGAAGATGGTTACCCACGGAAGTCGGGTGATTTCAGGTGATCAAGGGTGTATTGACACTTCAGCCACGAGGTCCAGGAGGCGTCGATGATGACCAGGAGCTGGATTCAGAGTGCTCCATGAAGTCTGCAGCTTACTGAGGTGTTGGCAACCGGATTGGAGCCAACAAGCCTTGGCAACAGCAAGTCTCATAGAATGTGAAGAAAGTCAGCGGTGCAGACCAGCAAGTCTGAGGGACTCACCCAGCAAAGGTAAGTCAGGGCATGCCTGGAGCAACAAGGGGAGCTCTTTGGTTTGATGAGAAAATCTTCAGAGGACCCACAAGCTAGCCAGCAAGGGATCGCAAAGACGCCTCGTGAGGATTTGCTTCACAGGAGCCCACGGTCACTCGGGATGAGGTAGGCCTCTGATTTTCAAGGGAAATCCTGTTGGAGACTCGGACCACACGTGGTCCAATGCACAAGTTTGTAGAATGTTGTGAATGGGTTGCACTCGACAATAGTGCACGGTACACGGGTATTGCTGTTCCTCGTCACTCGTGGGATCCACTCGCCTCAGCTCTGCTGAGGACTCACAATGGCCGTCGAAACATCAGGAAATCTACTTCCAGGGCTGCTGGGACTTCTGACACTGGCGGGAGCGGGAACGTTTGCAACCGTTGTTTCAAGTGTTTGGTGCCTGCCAAGCAGGGGAGTCACTCCTTGACTCCAAGGGATATTCTTCAGTCTTCCAAAGGTAGTGGAACATCGAAGGGCCAGGATTCTTCTTGTAGAGCATCGTCCAGGGATATCTGATTTGCAATGGCAAGGTTTCCCTAACTTATACCAAAAGAAAGGGAGGGACTAGCTCTATGACCACTCCTTTGTGAGGGTCAGGGGAGGGGGTGGTTACACCCACTTCCCTTTGTCCAGTTTCGTGCCAGAGCAGGGGCAGGTAGCCCCTGAACCGGTTTGAGCTGGCATATCCCCAGTGCAGGACTTCAAAGCACTCTAGGAGTGCACCCACCCAGCCCCAATACACTAAATTCTGTCTGGAAGGTGGTGACACCTCCCTGTGACAGGGTGCCTATTGTTTGGCCTCCTCCACTGCGACTTTCAGTCAGCAGCAGGAGGGCAGCCCAGTGTCTGTACAGGTGGCATCCATTTTCAGATGTCTTCCGTGTTTCCACAGTGGGTAAATGTCATCCCCTCTAGAAGGGTGGGATCATACTCCCACACCAGTTACTGGTGTGGGGGTATGATTCCAAGTTGTTTGACACCAAACACAACATGTTTTGATGCAGTCATTCCAAAGTTAGCATTTACCGGTAGGTTATAATGCACTTAAGAGTATATGGTTTAGCCGCATCCACAAACAGCCACAGAGAATAGACACTGCCAGCTGCAGAGGGGCCCTGCTCATGCTGAGGCACTCCCTCACATTGTAAACCAAGCACCCTGCCCTCAGGATTGATAGGGCCTGCCTTAGGGGTGACTGACAGGTTTATATGTGTGTGTAAGGTGAGATATAGGAACCGATACCTCAGTGGGGAGTGCTAACACTACCTCACCCAGGCTGCAGTAGCAGGCCTGTGGTGTCAGAATTAGTCTGCTTCCCAGGGGTGGCATAATACATGCTTCAGCCCCTGGTAGGCCTGTGAAGTACCTATGCCCTTGGTACCTAAGGTACCATATACTCGGGGCTCATAAGGTACCACAGTATCCAATCACTAGTGCATCTAATATGCACTCCAAGTTGTTTAGAGAGAACAGAGAGACTGGGGCCCTGATTAGCAGGGACCCAGCCAGACTATAGCCAGAAACCAGTGTTAACATCAGAAAAAAAGTTGGGGCAACATTAGTGCAGATCCTACTCTCCTACACAGAGCTATATGGGATTTTCTGGGTGGACAACGAGGGAAAGTTAAATATTTATTTAATTTTCCATCGTGGTTGTCTGTTTAATTATCCCCCAACCCGGCCCCACTGTCCCACTGCTCTTACCTGCACGGACTGCACCTGGTTTCGTAAATTTTCACCGTCAACAACTTATCCTGTGACTAGAAAAGTCAAACCCGTTCTTGCCCTCCAAAGTGCCCAATGTAAAAGAAAACTTATAAAAAAAACTGATTTCACTATTAGTTTCTTACCCTGACAACAATGCAGCAACTGAGAGGATTTTTTCACCTGCTCTAACACACAAAATAGGTGTAATGTTGAACTTGTTAAGGCGGGATCAGGTTAATTTGAAATATTTATACTATGCGCAGGTTTGTATTCCTTTTCTCTTGGGAAAATAACTTTTGAAGTCTGACAGCAATCATAAAAAATACTATACCTTCAGAAAGAACAACTACAACTAGTCCTACTACCTATGTGTTAAAGTATGTGTTAAGCAGCAGAGCACTGTCTGGTACTATCATTTATGATAGAGGGGTTGAATCTTGTAACTACCGTCCCTTATGATGCCTGTCACATTTTGCATAGGTGTGCATATGTTTGCTTGTTTTTTAATCTTTAAGTATGCCCAGTTACATATGAATGTTTGCTCAATACTGCAATGTGTTGAGCGATCAAAAGAACATAATCCTATTTTGACTTGTACTTTTGTAGGTCGTCTATTTACCTACTTTATTTACATGATTGCTTGACCTCCTCAAATGTGGCCATGAAAGCGACCTTTTGTCCTGAATTTTGATCCTTTGTCCTTAATGTTTACAAAATTAGCCTCCATGCCAGGTGACCACCTTACTCTCTGTGCTTGTACAGTCTATGCTCAATGGTCATACAACTAGGAGGTACTGCTGAGTGATGAAAATCTGCATCTATTCATGGCTAATTGTGCTTTACTGCGAAAAGGAAATATCGAAAAAGTGCCTTAGGGAATGTCAATGCTGTAACAAATCAAGATCTGCTTCTCCTAGTTGCATAATTTTAAATTACCACTAGAGTAATTAGTGCTGTCATTTGTTGCTTGTTTACTGCATTATATCACTAACTGCTAACCGGGCTTTGGCGCAGGGCAAGCAAATGCATGTTAGGATGCGTGATTTTCCACTTTTTTCCTGATAAACGAACTTTATTGAATTTTAGACCAGCTAAACTAGTGGAGAAGAGTACATGGCTCACCCATGATACATTACAAGATGGGGTATACAGTCCATACAAGGCAGAACATCCAGGAGATGTAGGGCATTATCCATTAGCACAAATCCACATTTAGCTAAGCAAGCAGCCTCAGCCCTTTTCCTCACACCAGGCCATGTTTTTGGGGACCACCGCGGGCTTCAAAAGACCACGCACTCCTGTTACACACACCAATCCACTCCACACCCCTCATCTCCACCCGGACACGGTAGGAGATCTGGGAGACATTCATCGCATGCCGATGTCTCGCTTCGCCACCAGGTAGGTCGTGCTCAGGAATGCCTTCTAAGCCCTTATACCCCCTGAGCCCTCAAAGAACCAAAGAAGAACCAGTAAAGGAGAAAGGGGAACCTCCCATCCCAGCACCTCCGACAACTCTTGGGTCACCCTAGTCCAGTAGTGAAGCACCACTGTGCAGGTCCATACCATATGATAGAAATCTGCTTGGTCAATTTCACATCAAGGGCATGCGGAGGTGTGGCGCAAGCCCGCCCAGTACAGGCGAATTGGGGAAAGATATACATAGTAAAGATAATTGGTCTGAATGAGCTGTAGTTTGGAGTAGGTGGTAAGCTCACAAGGGACCACCAGGGCATCCTGCCAGTCTTCATCCTCCATGTGGCCCATCCAACCCTTCCAACAAGTCCTAAGGTGGTCCAGTGAGCCGGGAAGATGATAATAAGTGTGCGGTAGATCTATGAAATCCCTCTGCAGCCCAGGTTTCACATAAGCAGCTTGGCCTCCAGGACATTTAACTCCGGGATAGTGACGGCGCGGAGGGAATGAGCGTGGAAAGCGTGTCTGAGTTGGAGGTATTTAGAAAATTAGGTGTGTGTAAGGCTGTATGTCTGTCGAAGTTCCTGGAAGTAACGTAGGTATGACACCGACCATACATCACCTAGTTGCATAATGCCAATGAGATCCCAAGAGAGGAAACCGCTAAGTGCGGCCACTTCCTTCAACCGGATGCAGTGCCAAAGCCGCTTCTGTTGTGTAAGTGTGGCCTCCCACTGTACACGTTGAAGGGCTGCCTTCCATGCAAGAAACACAACTCGGGTCGCCAACGGAATCGAGAGAGAGACCGGAGACCCAGAAAGCATGGCTTGGAGATGGGGAAAGCCCAGCTGCAAGAGTTCCAGATGATAGGCTATGTCAAACCATCCCCCATTAAACCAGTCATGGAGGACGAGGAGGTGGGAGAACAGATTAGCGATAGAGATTAGTCATGCCCAGGCTTCCCTTATAGGGACCCCGTTGACAGTGTACAAAGGCAATGTGTGGCCATGAACCGCTCCACAGAAATGCTTTGGCAGCATCCTCTAGTGCACAGAACCAAGTGGAGTGGTATATTCTGAAAAACGTAGAAATTGCGGGAAAATCATCATTTTTCAGAGGGCACTGCACCCCAAGACATTGAGGCGGAGGATACACCATTTAATAAGGTCTGACTTGGTTTTTCAAACCAGAGGCTGGAGGTTAAGGTCCCAGATGGGTTTGGGGTACAAAGCGACCCAAATGTCCAAATATTTAAAACTGAGCCGGTGGAGAGGAATAGGTGTTTGCTAATTGAAGCAATCTCTAGACGATGCCAGGGGAATCAGTACCGATTTAGAGGAGTTCATCCAAAGGCCAGAGGCTCTTTTGAATTGTTCAAGTAATGGGAAACATCAGGGTTCACTCACAGCCAGGTGAGCAAGATAGAGGAGGAGATCAGCGGCATACAATGAGATCCTCAAGCCCCTCACACCAGACCCAGCCAGTATATTGGGGGTCTATACGGATGAGTTCAGCCAGTGGCTCTATCACGAAGGCGAAGAGAAGGTGAGACAGGGGGCAGCTCTGCCTGGTCCCCTGTTCTATGGTGAAGGCATCAGAGAGGACCCCATTGACTTGGACCTGGGCAGTGGGGTTTGAATAAAGAACCCGGACCATGATCTGAAATCACGGTCCAAGGCCAGCGCGAGCCAACACCAACTGGAGGTAATCCCAGTCCACCGTGTCAAAAGCCTTTTCAAAGTCAATAAGGAGCAAGTCTAGGTCATAAGGCAGCCAATGACTGTGGTCCAGGGCCATGTGCACCTGGCAGATACAGTGTCTCGTGCTCTGGGATGGCAGGAAGCTGCATTGGTCAGGTTGCATCAATCTAGTCAGGGCTTGTTTGAGCCTGTTAGCCAGTATTGCCGCAAAAAGTTTAATCTCGCAAATGAGGAGAGATATCGGGCGGTAATCCACACATGATGGGGAGGGGGCCTGCGTTTTAGGTATTAGAGTTCCTGGGAATATAGAGTAATCTTCCACGGGAAAACCGTCTGAAAACCGGGGTTTTACCCTGTGTCATACCGGACAGTGCCTCTCCAATCTCTTCCACTGTGAGAGATGCATCCACCAGGTGATTATTGGAGGGGGGCAAATGAGGAAGGGGGACCGAATCAAGGAAAGACCCGAACACAGCCACGCCCCTGTCCAATGGCCTGGAGTATAATGTACGGTAGTATTGGAGAAAATATTGAGCTATCATGGGAAGGGATTGCTGAGACTGACCAGAGTCATCTAAGATCTCAGGGACAATCCTGTTGGCCTGCTGATGGGAGACCAACCAGTAAAGTAGTTTTCCTTTTTGTCTCCCCAGCCGTAAATCCTAGCCGTTGTGGCACGCCAGAGGTGTTTGACTGCTTCAAGAGAGTGCAAACGAATTTCCTCACAGATAAGGCCTAATTGGTGAGAGGTATCCGTCTGTGGGTTAGACTCCAACTGCAACTTCAGGCGAAGGGCACCTGCCTCCATCGGGGAGAAACGAGAGCAGCACAATCATGCTCTTGCACCCTAATATAGCTCTGAGCAGAGTCCCGTACTTTTGCCTTACTAGCGGCTCATAGGATTCTCATACATGTAACTGAGCACTCATTATTGTGGAAGTAAGTACGGAGCTCAGACCCACAGGTGGGTGCCCAAGATGACAGAGCAGAGGAGAGGGGTCCGAAATACCCAGAGCAGAATCTGGATCTGAGTCAACAATTGGCAGTCAAGGGTGGACAGGAAGGCAAGGTCTATTCGAGAGTAAATGTGGTGAACCGCCGAGGTATGTGTGAATTGCCAACATTGGGGTGCCAATATCGCCAAGTGTCACAGATATCCAAAGCCGTGGTCTAAACAGTGAGACGGTGGGCACCAAGCCCTTGGGAGTCAGTGGGCATGCCAGTACTATCCAGGTCGGGATCAGGTACTGCATTAAAGTCGCCCCCC
This sequence comes from Triturus cristatus, assembly GCF_964204655.1. NCBI lineage: Eukaryota > Metazoa > Chordata > Amphibia > Caudata > Salamandridae > Triturus > Triturus cristatus. The sequence goes on from NC_140583.1 coordinate 762,891,315, forward strand.
ATTACTGTGAGTCCATGTGGAAGGCTGTGAGAAGACAGGAATGGTCTCAAAGATTAGGGGACAGCATGGCAGGCGGCACATAGACACACAAAAGCAGGACCACTTGATCTTCCAATGTGCCCTCTAAGGCAATAAAACGCCCTTGTGGGTCATAAGTCACGCACCTAACCCAAGAATAAAGGAACAGCGCAGAAGGACGACAACCCCCCCAGCTCTCCGGGAGTACCAAGCATGAAAGAATTTATCATAGCCTTTATGCACTAAGAAAGGGCAGTGTTCCCCCATGAGATGCGTTTGTTGCAGCAACAGAACCTCAGGGCGGTCCTGGTGAGTGAAAGTAAAAACCGCTTCTCGCTTCACTCGGTCTAGTAGACTGTTAATGTTCCACGACAGGACTTGAAAGTAAGGGTGGGCGCAGTGCTCCGTTCCACCCACGGAGTGTGCATAGTGCTGCCTACTTCACGCTTCGCAAAGTAGGCATAGCAGGCAGACTACGCACACGCCACGGCGGAGCAGAGTTGCCCGCAACCCGCCTCCCTCCCGCCCTCATTTTAAAATTACTTAGAAAGTTAAAAATAAAGAAAATTACTTACCTGAGCTGCCGCGTCCCGGGGCTCCATCTTAGAAATGCGCATGCGCGGGCGCCCGCGCATGTGCATTTGTGAGGAAGAAGCTAGCGAGGAATCAGGAAGATGGAGCCTCGGGACGCGGCAGCTCAGGTAAGTAATTTTCTTTATTTTTAACTTTCTAAGTAATTTTAAAATGAGGGTGGGAGGGAGGCGGGTGGAGCGTAGTGGGGCTATGCGGACTGTGTGGGTGCACGTAGATTTGGGCACGCTCCGTGATGCTCCGCGTAGCCCCACTACGCCCACTACGCCCAGGGTTACTTGAAAGGACATATGGATAGGAGGCGGAGATTATTGTGAGGGAAGGGCGACAGACAGCCCAGGAAGCAGGGCCCGCCAGTTCTGATGGAACCATAGTGAGTGTGCCAGTGGTGTTTTGTGGAAGGATGGCACCTCAAGACTGTGTGTAGTAGCAAAGCAAGTGTGTGTGCCAAAACCTAAAAAGAGAAAAAAAGAAGTTAACAAATACAGCAAACAACAGTGTTTAAAGAAAACTCCACCCCCCAACTCCCACCCATCCCCACACTTCTACCCTAGAAGCATCTGTCGCCCTGTAAAAAAGGCATGTTACAGAAAGCAATAAATACAACATCATGTACATCTCGAGGGAAGAAAACCCCCATTATTGCATGAGAAGACCATAGCCACCATCGTACAAGTGAATAGGAGACCCCTAAGCACCGGGTAAACCAGGGAGGTAGGTTGAGAGATAGATTACCAGCATGTCAGATAGAGGAATAAAACAACAGCTAAAGTAAGAGGTTGCGTAGCCAGCAGAGCCAAGCCCCGTCCTATGGCAGGGCTGTGAAGCAATTCAGACCCAACATGCTGATGGGTTGGTGCAATGAGGGAGGCTGTTCCGCCCCCGGCTCCGTATTGTCGTCTCCTGCTACCGATGTCAAGCCAGAAGCGGACCTGGGCGTCTGAGGACAGCAGCCATAGTGTCACAGCCGCCAGATTTTCCTTGGGCCTCTGTGGATAGACAAAGAAACGTAGTTGGAAGGCAAACAGGACAAGGCCTAGTTCAGGAGGATGAGCAGCCACTAGAGGTCAAAGGCAGTCAAATTGCAGGGCTGCACGACAAATCATTGTTGGTGTGAAGGATGGGTGGGTCATAGAGCGAGAACGCCTGCACATCGGTCACCACCTCCTTACCTTCTCTCCCAGGGCAGGATTCGAGGTATGTGAAGAAGATAAGTGTGGATGCTACCGGGAAACCTTGTGGGTAAAAGCGACTGACCAACTCTGCACCCCCTCCACGATCAGGAACGACATCTACGTGGTTTAGGCGGCACGTGTACTTCCAGGGTGCCAGGTGCCTTCCGGTGCTGTGAGGGGAAGCGATGGGACCATGCAGTAGGCACTCCTCCGTGGGTTACTGTCAGGCGGATTCAGGAGTGTCGAAGAAATGTGACTTATTGAGGTGTATAATACGAAGTTGCTTTGGGAAGAGCAGACAGTATTGAAGCCCCATAGCTCTCAGTTTTTGTTTAACCTCTGTGTATGAGTGCCTGTGTTGCTAGACCTCACGGGTATAACCAGGGAAAAGAAGAACTTTGGTATCTCAATAGTGGAGGCCGGGGTTCTGCTGAGCCTCTCGGGGAACATCGTCTCTGTCCCGGTAATTTAGAGTGTGGGCTATTATGGGGTGGGTCAAAGCCCCTGGTGGAGTCCTAGGGATCAGGGTTCGGTCGGCTCTCTCAAAGGCAAACTATGAGGACAGATGATCAGCATGCATTCAGGATTTGATTCAGTGTTCCAAGTAATCAACCATCTGTTGAGGATCTGTCCTGTAGTTCCTATAAAACCTATATAGGACCTGCACGTTTAGACAACATACACCGCGAGCTTGGTGTCTAAACTAATTCCAGACACCCCCACCGGGTATGTTGTCCTGTATACCAGCTAGCCCACAGTGCCTCTTACCAAGGAGAGAATAGTTCTTGGCAACTATCGAACATGACAGCCCTGATCCCTCAGAAACGTGGAAACAGTGCAATACTTTTCGCTCAGGCACTCGTGCTCTCTTTGTCTCCGAGAGATACACAGAATAAACTATATGGATTTTCTTCAATAAGCATTTATTGAACATTCGTCATACTAGTGTTGAATAGGTGTGCTGAAACAACCACTAGACAGAAACAGATATAAATGACTAGAAGCTCTAAAAAGGTAAAAGGGTGGTAGGTTTCTACCTTCTTGCTATAATCATGAATATAGGCAAGTGTATAAAATACATGAAAATAAAATGCATACGCCTATGATGTAATCCTAAGTAGATGTACCTAAGTGTACCTTGCGTGAATGTAGGTGTTAAGCCAGGAATCCCTCTAGGATAAAGTCAATCCCATTATCTGAAGTGAGATACTGTGGGACCCCATCTTGGTCTCGAGTTGGATACCTTGCAAGGGATGTTCAGACCACTGCGAGCTGGAGTGTCTTCATGCAGGAATCTCAGCATCTTGCGTCAGTGTGTTGGTATGGAAGTTGCGATCTCCTCTTCCTATTTCAGCAAGAAGTGATGTTTATATACCCGGAGGTATCCCCAGGGGTTCTACCTTGCTGTGCCACTGTCAGACTTAGGATAACGTTGGGAATGAACCTTGTACATAGTTATTATGCAGGAGATTGTAGTCCTGCAGAGTTTCCAAGAATCCAGGATCCTCATGCATAATGTATGAGGCTATTGTTCAGGAAAAAACCCACGTTCTGTGAGCAGGACTGTAACTAGGTAAAGGGTCAGTCCTAGCAGCCCGTTATGTATGTTAGGTAGGGACAAATATAGGTGGAAGGTTGGAATGTTACCCGGACCTATTTTGGGGTACCTATATGGAATATAACAGGTCATCTCCCTCCGCATGCTCCAGGACTCAAATCAAGCAGATATTGTTGCACTGAGGGCGATTTTCCATGTCTTTGGCCTGCTTGTGAAGTGCGGCCATTCATTTGAGTAAAATGGAGACCTGTTTTTTGAGAGTGGAGATGTCATCCTCAGCCAACGAGATCTGGGATTCAGCTTCCGTGAGCCGCGTTGTGGCATTACGGAGATCCTGGCGCAGTAATACCACATCCATTCTAACCTCAACAATCTTGGTCTCCACCACTGCCTGTGAAGTCTGGATCGCTTGCAGTATGAAGGTGAGGTTGGTGGCGGAATAGGGGGGGGGGGTCTGTCGTCATTTGGCAGGCCTGGAGTACCACTGGAGGAGCCAGTTGTGTACTGGTCCATTTGCATCAGTGTAGGCACGAAGCAGGCAGTTCTGTCTTTACCCATCATGTCGGGTTGGTGTGTGGCAAGATTGCAGGCACAGTGCCAGTTAGGCCCGTGTTCTGACCACCAACAACAAACACATTGAGGGGGGACATCCAGCCCCAGGTGAATAGCCACTGAGCCCAACCACAAGGGATAAGTGGAACATTTGGTAGGACCAAAGAGAGAACAGTGTTGGGGGGGCACTTCTTAGCCAGCAGCAGCCAGTTTGTGTGACCCCAGAAAGTAAAAGACGCACATGCGGAGCAAAGCAAGAGTTGTGATTGTTGAGGTGAGCCTCCCCATAGTCCAGATTTCCACCCTTGAAGGGGCCCGACCAGCCACAGGCAGTGTTCCAGCAGCAAGTGGAGGGGGCAGCGCAGAGGGGTGCAATGTGAGGATTTGCGGTGCTTCAGTGAATGCAGCCGGCGTGGGGCACAGACCTCACCAGGAAGTCGGCTGGAGTCTCCAGTATGCAGCAAAGAAAAATGTGAGGCCCGCCCCGGGGAGACTCATCCATTGAGCTGCACACCTATGCCTCACCTGGGGGACGGACAGAACATTCTAGGGAGTCATCATAATAGCGGCTGTCCTCGCACAATCGGGGACGAACCCCCACCTCAGCAGAATGCAAGGCAGCAGCGGTGCGGAAGGCACAAAGCAAAGGGCTGAATCAGAAGGCCAGACTTCTGTGTGGGTCTGCCGCTCTCCACCAGCCCCTGGCTCCACGGGGGCTCCTGCAGTGGCACTCGGGCAGGAAGGAGCAGTCCTGAAAGACAAGGTGGCGGGCAGGCAACCCTCTTGCATTGGTCGGGAATGCCCGATGAGCAGCCATGCAGCAGGGGGCTCACTTCTTAGTTCAGCGCCGGCCCCCAATTCCAGCCGTACCCTCAGCAGCCCAGGATGTCTTGCCGGTGCCCGGGTCCCTCCAGCCTCCGGAATCATCTCGGGTCTTTCTCCGGCGTGTGGCACCGGCAATCACTGCAGCATGGCCCGATATCATGGAGGCAGCACAAATGTGAGGGAGTCCCCCGGGCCGCTCCGCGTCCCACACCTCGTGACTGTAAAAGCCCGCCACAGGCCACAGATCTATATCAGGTGCCGGGGTCCATCAGGAAAGCTATAGGGAGAGAGGAGGGAGGCAGTACCTCACTCGGGGATCCCAAGTGTGGCATATGTCTGATCAATCCGACGATGTGGGACTTACTTGTGGCAACAATAGGGGGTCTTGGCACCCAAGGACCCTCATCAGCCAAGGGGACTTCATCCCAAACAGTGCTGCGCCAGGAGGCCCCAGTGCAGAGAGGTTGAGAAATGGGGTGGGCCTCCAATGACGTCCCAGCAATCCAGCTGTGGGGGACTTACTTGTGGCAACAATAGGGGTTCTTGGACCCTGTGAGAAGTTGGCCTGGCATATGCTGGTCACTAGATATAGTGGCCACCTTGCAACAGTCCAATTCGACTCTTATGGTAGATAGGTTTAAGACAACCTTTTAAAGAAAGCTATCCTAGTGGTAGCTGTGGAGAGCAGCCTTCAGGCTAAGTCTCAGAGGAATGTAAAGCAGCTTGTTTTACCTTATGATCTCTTGAATTACCAAATGAAAGGACACCACACAGGTATATATATCAAATATATATGTATGTATTACTAGACACACTCTACTAACCTCTTTATGAGATTAGAAGTCAGGAACATATGCAAATATCAACGTTTCACAAAAATATGGCCGGGGACCTAGGCGCGTACCAGACCATATACTAAAAATGAGGTTTAGGAAAGTCGACTTGCAAGGGGACAAGGCCTAGGGCCTGTGGAATCACTGGGGCTTCACTAATCCACCCAAGGCAGGTAAGTAAAGGTCCCACGGGAGACGCATGCAGTGTGAGAACACAGCCGCGGGTTCCCTATTGATTTCAATGAAGCAAGTTGCGGTTGGATTTTTAAAGTTTAAGGGTACTTCTAGAGAGTCTACCAGCAAGTCACTTACAAGGTAAGTAGTTCGAGGGCCAACACCCGCAGGAGCACTGGAGTGCACGAGTTACCTCACCCAGGGAAGCCGGGTGCAGAGGTGTCTTTTGGTGTCGGATCGCGTCGGCGTTTTCTATGGAAGCCGAAGAAGTTTTGCTGCTTGTGAAGACTGGAGAAGTGTCTGGTGGAATCCAACGCTGGATTCAGGATGAAGAAGACCTGAAAGCAGAAGAGAAAGTGTTCACAGTCACTTTCCAGTGACCCGAGGCCAGGAAGATGGATGCCCACGGATGTCGGGTGATTTCAGGTGATCAAGGGTGTTTTGACTCTTCAGCCACGAGGTCCAGGAGGTGTCGACGACAACCAGGAGCTGGATTCGTAGTGACCCATAAAGTCTGCAGCTTCCTGCAGTGTCGGCAACTAGACTGGAGCTAACAAGCCTTGGCAACAGCAAGTCTAGTGGAATGTGAAGAAAGTCAGCGATGCAGACCAGCAAGGTCTGAGGGACTCACCCAGTGAGGGTAAGTCAGGGCAGGCCTGGAGCAACCAGGGGAGCCCTTTGGTTTGATGAGAAAGTCTTCAGGGGACCCACAAGCCAGCTGGGAAGGGATCGCAAAGACGCCTCATGAGGATTCGCTTCACAAGAGCCAACGGTCACTCAGGATGAGGTAGGCCTCTGATTTTCAAGGGAAATCCTGCTGGAGGCTTGGACCACATGTGGTCCAAAGCACAAGTTTGTAGAACGTCGTGAAGGGGTTGCACTCGACAATAGGGCATGGTAGCCGGGTATGGCTGTTCCTCATCTCTCGTGGGGTCCACTCACCTCAGCTCTGCTGGGGACTCACAATGGCCATCGAGAAGTCAGGAAATCTACTTCTGTGGCTGCAGGGACTTCGGACTCCAGTGGGAGCTGGAAAGTTTGCGACCGTTGATTCAAGTTTTTGGTGCCTGCCAAGCAGGGGAGTCACTCCTTGACTCCAAGGGAGATTCTTCAGTCTTTCAAAGATAGTGGAATGTCGAAGGGCCAGGATTATTCTTGTAGAGCGTCGTCCAGGGATATCTGATTTGCAATGGCAAGGGTTCCCTAATTTATACTAAAGGAAAGGGAGGGACTAGCTCTATGACCACTACTCTGGGAGGGTCAGAGGAGTGGGTGGTTACACTCACTTCCCTTTGTCCAGTTTTGTGCCAGAGCAGGGGCAGGTAGCCCCTGAACCGGTTTGAGCTGGCATATCCCCAGTGCAGGACTTCAAAGCACTCTAGGAGTGCACCCACCCAGCCGCAATACACTAAATCCTCTCTGGAAGGTGGTGACACCTCCCTGTGACAGGATGCCTATTGTTGGGCCTCCTCCACTGCGAGTTTCAGTCAGCAGCAGGAGGGCAACCCAGTGTCTGTGCTGGTGGCATCCATTTTGTGATGCCAGTGCTCTTTCAGATTTCTACAGTGTTTCCACAGTAGGTACATGTCGTCTCCTCTAGAAGGGTGGGATCATACTCCCACACCAGTTACTGGTGTGGGGGTATGATTCCAAGTTATTTGACACCAAACACAACATGTTTTGATGCAGTCATTCCAAAGTTAGCATTTACCGGTAGGTTATAATTCACTTAAGAGTATATGGTTTAACTGCATCCACAAACAGCCACAGAGAATAGACTCTGCCAGCTGCAGAGGGGCCCTGCTCATGCAGAGGCACCCCCTCACATTGTAAACCAAGCACCCTGCCCTCAGGATTGATAGGGCCTGCCTTAGGGGTGACGGATAGGTTTATATGTGTGTGTAAGGTGAGATATAGGAACCTATACCTCAGTGAGGAGTGCTAACACTACCTCACCCAGGCTGCAGTAGCAGGCCTGTGGTGTCAGATTTAGTCTGCTTCCCAGGGGTGGCATAATACATGCTTCAGCCCCTGGTAGGCCTGTGAAGTACCTATGCTCTTGGCACCTAAGGTACCTTATACTAGGGGCTCATAAGGTACCACATTATCCAATCACTAGTGCATCTAATATTCTCTCCAAGTTGTTTAGAGAGAACAGAGAGACGGGGGCCCTGATTAGCAGGGACCCAGCCAGACTATAGCCAGAAACCAGTGTTAACATCAGAAAAAAGTGGGGGCAACATAAGTGCAGATCCTACTATCCTACACAACGCCCCACCCCAAACGCAGGGACACTAAACAAACCTTGACCAGTTGAGTCTTCGTGTTCTAAGTGGAAATACCTTGAGAGTCCATCTGCATTGGCATGTTGGGTCCCAGGTCTATGTTCCACTGTGTAGTCCATCCCCTGTAGGGAAATGGACCACCTTAGCAGTTTAGGATTTTCACCTTTCATCTGTTTGAGCCATCGGAGGGGCTTGTGGTCAGTCTGAACTATGAAGTGAGTGCCAAACAAGTATGGCCTCAGCTTCTTCAGGGCCCACACCACAGCAAAGGCCTTCCTCTCTATAGCTGACCAACGTTTCTCTTTAGGGTTCATCCTTCTGCTTATAAAAGCTACTGGCTGGTCTTGACCTTCATCATTCAGTTGAGACAGTACAGCTCCCACACCCAGCTCAGAAGCATCTGTTTGGACAATGAACTTTTTGGTGTAGTCTGGACTCTGTAAGATGGGGGCAGTGCACATGACCTGCTTTAGGTCATCAAATGCCTTTTGACAGCTAGCTGTCCACTGAACCTTTTTTGGCATTTTCTTTGAGGTAAGATCATTTAAGGGGGTCACTATAGATCCATATCCCTTAACAAACCTCCTATAGTACCCAGTCAGGCCTAAAAAGGCTCTCACCTGTGTCTGGGTGGTTGGAGCTACCCATTCCATTATGGTCTGGATTTTGCTCTGCAATGGTTGAACCTGGCCTCCACCTACAAGGTGACCCAGGTACACAACCTGACTCTGCCCTATCTGGCACTTAGTGGCCTTGATAGTGAGGCCTGCTTTTTGCAGGGCCTCCAAAACATTTCTGAGGTGGACCAGGTGATCCTGCCAGGTGGAACTAAAGACAGCAATATCATCTAGATAAGCTGAGCAATAAGTTTCCATACCTGTCAGAACTTTGTTCACCAACCTCTGAAAAGTGGCAGGTGCATTTTACAAACCATAGGGCATCACCGCTAAGTGGTAGTGTCCACCAGGGGTTGAAAATGCTGTTTTGGCCTTGGCATCATCAGCTAACTTGATTTGCCAGTAGCCAGCTGTTAGCTCAAATGTACTCAGATATTTGGCTGAGGCCAAAGTATCAATGAGCTCATCTGCCCTGGGAATTGGATAGGCATTAGTCCTGGTGACTGTATTGAGGCCTCTGTAGTCTACACAAAACCTCATTTCTTTCTTACCATCCTGGGTATGAGGTTTAGGCACAAGGACTACTGGACTAGCACAAGGGCTATCTGAAGGCTCAATTACACCTAGTTCCAACATTTTCTGGACTTCAGTCCTGATACAGTTCCTGACATGGTCAGGTTGCCTGTAGATTTTACTCTTGACAGGCAGACTGTCTCCAGTGTCCATCTCATGGGTGCACCAGGAAGTCTGACTAGGGGTCAGGCTAAACATATGTCTGAACTGCTGCAGAACTTGTCTGCATTCAGTTTGCTGATGGTCAGTGAGGCTGCTTGCCAAAGCAACACCATCTACTGACCCATCATCATGATTCTATGAGAGCAGGTCAGGGAGAGGGTCACTCTCCTCCTCCTTTTCCTCATCAGTTGCCATGAGCAAGCCCATGTCAGTCCTGTCAACATATGGTTTCAATCTGTTGACATGGAGCACCCTAAGGGGGCTCCTGAGAGTTCCAAGATCCACCAGATAGGTGACCTCTCCCTTTTTCTCAACAATTGTATGGGGGCCACTCCACTTCTCTTGGAGAGCTGCTGGGGCCACAGGCTCCAACACCCACACTTTCTGTCCTGGCTGATAGACAGTAAGTACAGCCTTTTGGTCATGCCAAGCTTTTTGTAGTTCTTGGCTTGCCTCCAGGTTTTTGGTTGCCTTCTTCATGCATTCAGCCATCCGGGAGCGAAGACCAAGTACATAGTCCATCACATCCTGTTTGGGATGTTTGAGAGGTAACTCACAGCCCTCCTTCACCAAACATAATGGACCTCTTACAGGATGCCCAAACAGAAGTTCAAAAGGGTTGTAGCCAACCCCCTTCTGTGGAACCTCTCTGTATGCAAACAGAAGGCAGGGAAGTAAAAGGTCCCATTTTTGCCTAAGCTTTTCTGGAAGGCCTTTAATCATGCCCTTTAGGGTTTTGTTGAACCTTTCAACTAACCCATTGCATTGTGGGTGATAGGGAGTAGTGAACTTGTAGTTTACACCACACTCCTTCCACATTGCTTTCAGAGACCCTGACATGAAGTTGGTACCTCTGTTAGATATAACCTTCTCAGGGAAACCCACTCTGGAGAAAACTCCAATGAGGGCTCTTGCCACCACAGGGGCTGTGGTGGTTCTGAGGGGAATTGCTTCGGGGTACCTGGTGGCATGATCCACTAGCACCAGGATACACCTGTGCCCAGATGCTGTTGGAGGGTCAAGGGGACCAACAATGTCAATCCCTACCCTTTCAAAGGGTACCCCCACCACAGGTAGTGGTATCAGGGGGGCCTTTGTTGTGCCACCTGACTTGTCACTGGCTTGGCAAGTGACACAGGAGTGACACAACTCCTTGGTGTCCTCTGACATGTGTGGCCAATGAAAATGTGGAACAAGCCTGTCCCAGGTCTTGTTTTGGTCCAAGTGTCCTGCCATGTGCTAGGGTCAAGAGGAACCCCCTAAACTTCTGAGATATTACCAACCTCCTGGTGGCTCCAGGGGTAGGATCTCTAGCCTCAGAATATAGGAGTCTCTCACCCCAATAAACTTTATGGGACCCACTAGCACTCCCAGCAGCCTCAGCAACAGCCTGCCGTCTGAGGGGTTCAAAAGAGGAGCAGCACTGTTGCTCCTTACTCAGATCTTCCCTGGAAGGCCCCCTTGCCCCCAAGAACTCAACTTGATCAGGCTCAAGTCCCTCTGGAGCAGTTCCTTCTTCAGGATCTGCTTCTCCTCCCTCAGGAGGGGAATCTGAGATCTGAGACAGAGGGGAAGGCACTGCCTTAACCCTACTGCTCCTCTTCATGGGTAGCATCTGGTCCATAGTTTCAGGATCCAGAGCTGGTTCAGCTTTATGCATTTTGGACTGTGACCTGGTCACAGCAAATACCTCTGCAGGTATGCCCAACATCTCAGCATGAGTCCATAACTCTACTTCAGACCAGGCTGAAGTCTCTAGATCATTGCCCAATAGACATTCGACAGGGAGGTCTGCACTGACTACTACCTTCTTGAGGCCAGTTACCCCTCCCCAGGAGAGATTCACAACTGCCAGACTATGGTTGGACCTGACATTGCTTGCATTGGTAACCTGGTACATTTCACCCAGGATGATTTGCTCAGGGTCCACCAATCCTCTGCCACCATGGTGACACTAGCACCTGTGTCCCTGAATGCTGAAGCCTCTTTGCCATTTAATACAGGCTGCTGTTTGTATTTGCCCAGATTCCTGGGGCTCACCAGGAAGGACATATCAATGTCTCCCTCACAAACCAGCAATGCTCGAGTGGGTACTCTGACAAGGCCAGAGTCCACTTCAGAACCCAGGGTCAACCCTAATACACCCTTATTCTGATTACCACCTCCACCAGTAGCTGCACTAGGGGGAACAGTTGCCTTAGGGGCAGGAGTGGTGGTGGTTTGGTCTTTGGACTTGTTACAATCAGAAGTCCAGTGCCCTTTCTGTTTACAGAATTTGCACCAGGGCTTCTTTTGGCCTTTTCCCTTTGTAGACTGTGAATCCTCACCAGATGCAGATTTTTGGGACCCTTGTGAAGACTTCTGGTCTTTTGACTTATCCCCATCTTTCTCAGAGCCTTTAGGATCCTGCTTCTTAGTGTCACCCCCTTGGTTCTGGGTTTTCTGCCTCACCCTGGTTCTGACCCATTTGTCTGCCTTCTTTCCTAATTCTTGGGGAGAGGTCAGATCCGAGTCCACCAGGTACTTATGCAACAACTCGTTCTGGCAATTATTAAGGATCTGTTCTCTCATCATAAGGTTATACAATCCCTTAAAATCAGTAACTCTACTTCCAACCAGCCAACCCTCCAGACCCTTGGTTGCACAATCTACAAAGTCTGTCCAGTCCTGATTTGGTGCTTTCTGTGTATCTCTGAACTTCAACCTGTACTGTTCAGTGGTTAAGCCAAACCCATCTATTAATGCACTTTTCAGGACATCATAATCATCAGCATCCTCTTCTCTAACAGTGAGGAGCTTGTCTCTACCTTTATCTGAAAAGGAGAGCCACACGATTGCTGCCCACTTTTTCTGGGGGACCTGTTTTACTTTACAGGCCCTCTTCATAGCAGTTATCCACTTGTGGATATCATCCCCACTCTGGTAGGTAGGAACAACCTTGGACAGGTTCCTATGGTCTGGGATATAATCTCTGATTCTAGGGACACTGTTGCTGCCACCAGGGGTTTCTAACTAACCCTGGGCGCGACACTACGCTTCGCCCACGTAGTGTACGTAGCGCTGCCTGCTTCGCAGTTTTCGAAGTAGGCGAAGCAGGCAGCGCCTACGTACACTACGTGGGCGAAGCGTAGCTGCCTGCCGCCCACCACCTGCCTCGCGCCCGCCGTACTTTTAAAAGGTAAAATAAATTTGTAATAAAGCAAATTAGGCACTTACCTGACGCGCGGCGTCTCCCGGGGCTCCCTCTTCCTGTTTTTCAATTTTTCTGACAAATGCGCATGCGCGGACGCCCGCGCATGCACATTTCTCGCAAGAAATGCGCATGCACGGGCGTCCGCGCATGCGCATTTGTCAGGAAAATTGAAAAACAGGAAGAGGGAGCCCCGGGAGACACCGCGCGTCAGGTAAGTGCTTTTAATTTGCTTTATTACAAATTCATTTTATCTTTTAAAAGTAGGGTGGGTGGGTGGCGGGTGGCGCGTAGTGGGGCTACGCGAAGCGCGTAGTGTGCGTAGATTTGGGCACACTACGTGCTGCTTCACGTAGCCCCACTACGCCCACTACGCCCACCCTTATTTCTAACCCCTCTTTTCTAGAAGCTCTCTGGAGCTCAAAGGCTTCTTTATATAATGCCAACTGCTTGGCCTTAAGGGCAAATCTTGCTTCCTCATACTGTAGCTTTTTGTACATTCTTTCAGTGGAGGTCTCTCTTCTAATAAAGTATGAGCTCCTCTGATGAACAGATTCTCTTCCAGAGTGATATGAGTGGTCAGATTCCCTTGAAGGGAACCTACCCCTCTCTTCTACTCTGTCAGTTCTCTTAGGGAGAATTCCTCTGTTCTGTTCAGACCCTTCTGGGTCTGGCCCTTCAATCACAGAGTCCTGGTCATCATGATTTTCATTATCTGACTCAGACACTGTAATTGACCCACTCCCTGATTCAGATCTGTTAGCTCCTAGAGCCAAATTCAGATCATCTGTTGTTAGCAGATCTATCAGGCCTAGTGTGGAGGGACTCTGTCCTAGCTTCAGGTGTCTTGCAACACACATGGCCTTCAGGTCAAATAAGGTCATGTCCTTATACTGAGGCTGAGTGGACCCACTCCACCCTTTGAGGACATTCTAGTGTTGTGCATGTTGTACTACCTACACTAGTTTGTGGCCTAGTGATCCTAGTTTGAGCTGTAGCAAGGGTGTGCTATCCCTTCACAAACAGCTCTAAGTTCAGTAGAACTTCTTGATACTAATCTTGACTTTATATGTACCTTGAGTACCTTTAGTGGTTTTCAGTTAGTAATAAAAATAGAGATTTTCTGGTAATGGCAAGCTGGAATCCCACACGCTGCCGACCAATGTGAGAAGTTGGCCTGGCATATGCTGGTCATTAGTGATAGTGGCCACCTTGCACCAGTCCAATTCGACTCTTATGGTAGATAGGTTTAAGACAACCTTTTAAAGAAAGCTATCCTAGTGGTAGCTGTGGAAAGCAGCCTTCAGGCTAAGTCTCAGAGGAATGTAAAGCAGCTTGTTTTACCTTATAATCTCTTGAATTACCAAATGAAAGGACACCACACAGGTATATATATCAAATATATATGTATTTATTACTAGACACACTCTACTAATCTCTTTATGAGATTAGAAGTCAGGAACACATGCAAATATCAACGTTTCACAATAAGATAAGCACAAATATGACTGGGGCCCTAGGGGCGTACCAGACCATATACTAAAAAAGAGGTTTAGGAAAGTCGACTTGCAAGGGGACAACGCCTAGGGCCTGTGGAATCGCTGGGGCTTCACCAATCCACCCAAGGCAGGTAAGTAAAGGACCAACGGGAGACGCGTGCAGTGTGAGAACAAAGCCGCGGGTTCCCTTTTGATTTCATTTGAGCAAGTCGTGGTTGGATTTTTAAAGTTTAAGGGTACTTCTAGAGAGTCTACCAGCAAGTCACTTACAAGGTAAGTAGTTTGAGGGCCAACACCCACAGGAGTACCGGAGTGCACGAGTTACCTCACCCAGGGAAGCCGGGTGCATAGGTGTCTTTTGGTGTCGGGTCGCATCGTCGTTTTCTATGGAAGCCGAAGAAGTTTTGCTGCTTGGGAAGACTGAAGAAGTGTCCGGTGGAATCCAAGGCTGGATTCAAGATGAAGAAGACCTGAAAGCAGAAGGGACAGTGTTCACAGTCACTTGACAGTGACCCGGGGCCAGGAAGATGGATGCCCACGAATGTCGGGTGATTTCAGGTGATCAAGGGTGTTTTGACTCTTCAGCCACGAGGTCCAGGAGGTGTTGATGACAACCAGGAGCTGGATTCGGAGTGTCCCACAAAGTCTTCAGCTTACTGAAGTGTCGGCAATCGGATTGGAGTCAACAAGCCTTGGCAACAGCAAGTCTTGTGGAATGTGAAGAAAGTCAGCGGTGAAGACCAGCAAGGTCTGAGGGACTCACCCAGCCAGGGTTAGTCAGGGCAGGCCTGGGGCAACCAGGGGAGCCCTTTGGTTTGATGAGAAAGTCTTCAGGAGACCCACAAGCCAGTCAGCAAGGGATCGCAAAGATGCCTCGTGAGGATTTGCTTCAAAGGAGCCCACGGTCACTTGGGATGAGGTAGGCCTCTGATTTTCAAGAGAAATCCTGCTGGAGGCTTGGACCATATGTGGTCCAAAGCACAAGTTTGTAGATTGTCGTGAAGGGGTTACACTTGACAATAGTGCACTGTACCCGGGTATTGCTGTTTGCCGTGACTTGTGGGGTCCACTCACCTCAGCTCTGCTAAGGACTCACAATGGCCATCGAGAAGTCAGGAAATCTACTTCTGGGGCTGCAGGGACTTCGGACTCCAGTGGGAGCAGGAAAGTTTGAGACCGTTGATTCAAGTTTTTGGTGCCTGCCAAGCAGGGGAGTCACTGCTTGACTCCAAGGGAAATTCTTCAGTCTTTCAAAGGTAGTGGAACGTCAAAGGTCCAGGATTCTTCTTGTAGACTGTCGTCCAGGGATATCTGATTTGCAATGGCAAGGGTTCCCTAACTTATACTAAAGGAAAGGGAGGGACTAGCTCTATGACCACTCCTCTGGAAGGGTCAGGGGAGTGGGTGGTTAAGCTCACTTCCCTTTGTCCAGTTTCACGCCAGAGCAGGGGCAGGTAGCCCCTGAACCGGTTTGAGCTGGCATATGCACAGAGGAGCCTACTGTTTCCCCAGTGCAGGACTTCAAAGCACTCTAGGAGTGCACCCACCCAGCCCCAATACACTAAATCCTGTCTGGAAGGTGGTGACACCTCTCTGTGACAGGATGCCTATTGTTGGGCCTCCTCCACTGCGAGTTTCAGTCAGCAGCAGGAGGGCAGCCCAGTGTCTGTGTTGGTGGCATCCATTTTATGATGCCAGGGCTCTTTCAGACTTCTACCGTGTTTCCACAGTAGGTACATGTCGTCCCCTCTAGAAGGGTGGGGATCATACTCCCACACCAGTTACTGGTGTGGGGGTATGATTCCAAGTTGTTTGACACCAAACACGACATGTTTTGATGCAGTCATTCTAAAGTTAGCATTTACCGGTAGGTTATAATGCACTTAAGAGTATATGGTTTAACCGCATCCACAAACAGCCACAGAGAATAGACTCTGACAGCTGCAGAGGGGTCCTGCTCATGCAGAGGCACCCCCTCACATTGTAAACCACGCACCCTGCCCTCAGGATTGATAGGACCTGCCTTAGGGGTGACTGATAGGTTTCTATGTGTGTATAAGGTGAGATATAAGAACCTATACCTCAGTAAGGAGTGCTAACACTACATCACCCAGGCTGCAGTAGCAGGCCTGTGGTGTCAGATTTAGTCTGCTTCCCAGGGGTGGCATAATACATGCTTCAGCCCCTGATAGGCCTGTGAAGTACCTATGCCCTTGGTACCTAAGGTACCTTATACTAGGGGCTCATAAGGTACCACAGTATCCAATCACTAGTGCATCTAATATGCTCTCCAAGTTGTTTAGAGAGAACAGAGAGACTGGGGCCCTGATTAGCAGGGACCCAGCCAGACCATAGCCAGAAACCAGTGTTAACATCAGAAAAAAGTGGGGGCAACATAAGTGCAGATCCTACTCTCTTACAGACCCCAACGACACTCAGCAGCCAAGGGGACTTCATTAGGGGTGGCCGAGCCATACTTCGCATTTTCTGCAACTCTGCATAATTCCTCAGAGTAAAACTCTGTGAGCTCCGCCCAGGAGGCATGTGTTGTCATGTTTTTCAGTGCTATTCCACAGTATTGCAATACATTTTCATTTGCCGTATGTCTTGAAACTTTTGTGTTTAGCGGCCTTTTCTTTAGTGCAGCCTTATCTGGTACCTTTTGCATGATCATACTTCATAAGTGCATTCCCACTCCAATAGTGACTTCTGATGAACCTACTTCTTTGCAGTTGTAAATACTGTAATTTTTCTTTATTAATCTGAGTTTAACAGGCACAGCAGTCACATATGAACTGGCATAAGGTATTTGATACAACTGAAGCATGTGCGCATTCTTCCTGCTGCATTCTACAATCTCTGCGGTCTGCAAATGACTTGCTTCAGCATGGATTTTCAAAATCTTCAACATGGTTTTGTGGATACTGACTGAAGTGGGCAATAGGTCTACTTTCTAGGTTTCATGCCATGCTCACACTGCTTTGTTTATGGTGGATTCTAGATTCATTTTTAGGAAATGCAAATTCCATTTCATCCAGATGTTAATCTGAATATAAATGAAACCACTGGACAGTAGATCGTAAAGGTTTTACCTCAGATTAAAAAATGCCTTGATACACCGAATGTGTTATTAGTAATATAACACATCCGTAATATAATAATAATATAATAATCATAATATAATATAATATATATAATATATAGTATATATATATTATATCATTATTATCTACTGGCGGTCGCCAGTGGATAGTTATAGTTAGGACCGTGTTTCCATAGGAAATCGGAAAATCCTATTTTGAATAACTTTGGCGCCGGTTGACGAATCCTGGCGAAATTTTCAAAACTAATGGGGCGCTCCGCTCAGCTCCTACCCTGAAAGTCCTGGGGTGATTCGTCAAGCGGGGGCCGAGAAAAAAGGGGGGTCCCAAAACACATTTTCCCCATGCATTTTCCCATAGGACGTTTAGTCGAAGGTACAGCCCGAACGGCTGAACAGAATTACTTGAAATTTGGCAAAGAGGTAGTCCTCAGGTCAGGGATGTGCCTTTTGCATATATGGTGTCAATCTGTTCAGTAGTTCCTGAGAAAATTGCAGTTAAAAGCACAGAAATATCTATAGCCGCGCACCGTGCGCACGCCGTACGCGCACGGTACGCGCACTGTGCCCTGCGCGAGCGTAATTCTGATTGGTGGATTCATGACAGTCAACATTCGAATTGGTCGAAATCAGGAAGTGTCGACCGCCATTTTGTGTGTGACAGTGAAAAAGAAAGGTGGAGAACGTGAAAAGGGGGCAGGGTAAAGAGTTCCTGACCCCCTAGCTTTTGTCAGGGGGACCCTGAAGGACCATGAAGGGTGAAAAAAACATTTTATTTATTTTTTTTAAATCGCGGGGTGCGCCCACAGTGCGCGCATGGCGGAATAATAAAAAGAATAGAATTAAAAATCAAATTTAAGTGTTTAGATGTTAGGTGGCTCTAAAAAGAGCCGTTGTGTTAATTGAGGGACAGAGGTAAAAAAAAAACATGGCAAAAATTATAGGGTGCCGCACGTGTGCTGCTGTATCTTGCTCTCTATTAGGGGAATGCTGGTGTCCGCATAAGAGCATTGCACGCATTGCACCATATATGCACCCTCTTAAACAGAGGGTGAATATCCAGAGGAACCGAAGCAGGTGAAGCTGCCGCCGCAGATGAAGAGCTCGGCTGAGCTGCCGATGATGTGCTTGGCTGAGCTGCTGCGGATGTGCTCAGCTGAGCTGCTGGAGGGTTTTCTCTAGCAGCTCGAGCATAAGCCACAGGATGTACATCTCTAACGTGCCTGATCATAGTGAAGATACTAAAAGAGTATTTCTTTTTAGGATCTCCTCTTGATAAGACACGATCACAAAGAGTGCAGGTGACTTTTGGAGCATTCACCTTCTTCTGCCCGTCTGGAAATGTAAAAAATTGCCCTATAAAAGAGTCTTTCTGTTTCCTCTGTCTCACAAGGGTCTCCTGCTCACTCCCAGAAGATGACTGCTGCTTTGCCATTCTCAAGTACTGGAGTACTGGAAAAGCTGCTCAGCTCCTTCTCCCAGGGAATCAGAAGTAATAATGAGGGGAGTGGGTGTGGTGTTGGAAGTTTCTGGAACTAAAACTACTATAAACCAATGAAAAGTGTTGTTTCTTAATCACATGACCTGAAACTACTATAAACCAATGAAAAGTGTTGTTTCTAAATCACATGACTTGCCGTGCGTGCACGGTGCGCGCACGCAGCACGCACGCATGCGCGTATGGAGCACGCGCACATGCGCGTACAGAGCACACGCGTTCGGAGCACGGGCGCATGCGCGTACGGAGCACGCGCGTACGGAGCACGCACGACGTACCCATGCGCACGTGGAACACGTACGCATGCGCACACGGAGTACGTACGCATGCGTGCACCGTGCGCGCACCGTGCATGCACCATGCGCGCACCGTGCGCGCACGGACAAAAACCCTTAAAAAAATATATATATTTTTTTTTTCAAGTGTTTATGAGTTTATAGAAGATATTAACTATGCTGTTCAACTCTATCCAAATAAAAAAAAAAAAATAAGCCATTCCATATTACAGGATAAAGTTAATCTATAACTATATAGATAGGTAGTTTATTGTAAAATAAATATTTAAAAAATATAATAATACATTAATAAATTAGCATTTAAAAAACCTTGCAAATTCACTTAAAAAACCATAGGTTTCACACACGTTATAGTTAGGAATTAGCATTTAAAAAACCTTGCAAATTCACAAAAAAACCATAGGTTTCACACACGTTATAGTTAGGAATTAGCATTTAAAAAACCTTGCAAATTCACTGAAAAAACCATAGGTTTCACACATGTTATAGTTAGCTGGACATTTCACTTGTAAAAAACCAATGAAATTCCCCCGTTATAGTTAGTTCAGCTAACTATAACTCGCGCGCCCGCAATCCACTGCTGATGACGTCACATATTACATCACTCATGACATGGTCAGTGACATCACTCATGACATCTCAAATGACATCACTGATGACATCACTGATGACGTGATCCATGTGATAAATTACCACATCTTCTCGCACCCTAATATATCCTTTGATACACCGACTCAAAATGTAAGAGTTCCATTCTCAAAACCATACATACTGCAATACCAATAACTACATACCCACTTATTAACTCTTAGGTCTACATACACCTCCACTCATTCACCTGTACAGTCACTCATACTTACAGTCACAACATACAAAACTATCATATGCATTTATACACCTATATAGACACTCACACACTACCAATCATCCATAGAGGTACTCTCACACCTACTCAGTCATGCAAATAAGCACACTCCCATTTACTCACCTATGTGGTTATACACACTCAAGTACACTTACTCATAAAAATAGTATCACATTCTTACGCTCTTATAGAATCATTGATACAAGCACACACTCATCCATACAGTCACTCTCACAATCACACACTCTCACATCTACCCACTTATATACTCTTACACGCACATATACTGCCTTTCACATATGTAGTTAGTCACAAATGTACCACTGAGATATACATTCAATCCCTAACACACCCATACATACACTCACTCAACCATACAGTCCATCACAGGTGCACTCTTAAAAACATGCACCCATAGAATCACCCACTCACACATCTATGCATAGAGTCACACACACCCTACCCACACAAACACTCAGTAACCCATACAGATACTGAGACAAGCAATCAATAACTCATATAGACACTCATATAGGTATTCACAAAACCATGCAGCCACTTATACACCAACATACAGAAACATACAGACATTTACACAGTTTAGTCACTAGTCTGCAGTAAGATACATTTAATGACTCACTTATAGAGTTAGTTACGCACCACAGAAAATCATCCATGTACACACTTGTACACCCACTCATTCTTCAACAGGCCTTTCCCTATATATATTAAACATATTAAAATTGTTCAGAAACACATACTCAATGGATGATGTCATCAGTGATGTCATCAGTGATGTCATTTGAGATGTCATCAGTCATGTCATGAGTGATGTCACTGACCATGTCATGAGTGATGTAATATGTGACGTCATCAGCAGTGGATTGCGGGCGCGCGAGTTATAGTTAGCTGAACTAACTATAACGGGGGAATTTCATTGTTTTTTTACGAGTGAAATGTCCAGCTAACTATAACATGTGTGAAACCTATGGTTTTTTCAGTATATATTATATATATATATATGTTATTTATATATAAAATAATATAATATAATAATAATAATATAAATAATATAATCGGCAAACATGGGGTGGTGTGCATTAAGAAGGGGAAGAGAGGTACTCACTTAGCTCACATAGGTCTGTTAAGATTAGAATAATTAATCCTCGAGCAATCTCAATATACAGTCGTCCAAAGAAAACTCGGCACTGTAAGTGTATCTTCTTGAACGTGTGCTGATGGTAAGTTCCTAGCTATAGGTCTCAGGAACACATCAACATGTGCAGACAACCCCTCAATTCGTGATCCTATTCCTGATATATTTGGTCTACCCCATTGGTAACTGTTGTTCTTTGTGCATTTTAGGTAACGTGTATAACATAGATATATGGGTTTATAAAACCACATTTTTCGTTTCTGATGTATCACTTTCATAACATTAGAAATAGGGTTAACACTTTACTGGAACAAGTTATGTTTGAAAGTTGTGTCAGAATTTCATATTCATAATCCTTCCTATTCATCACCACAATATTACCACCCTTGGTCGCTTCTTAGTATCACACTTTCATCTTGTTTCAGATCCCTTAATGCCATACGCTCCTCTCTTGTTCAATTATTATATTCAATCTTACCTTTTTTTTTATATTCTCAATCCAATCATCTAAATCAAGTTTAACTGCTTTTAGAAAAAGATCCAAATTGTTCCCACTTGGTATCAGTGGTGTGAATCTAAATTTTTGTTTCAAACCACAACTCACATTAGAACATGTGCTCATCTCTAAATCAGAAAATAATTTATCAATCACATTTGCTTCATTATCTCGTTCTGTAATTGATAGTATTAATGCAGTATCATAAACTACCCATATAGTGTACTCACTTGGCTAATGAGTCTATCCCAATCCAGCTAATTAGGTTGATCCTGCAAGCTGAAAACCTTTTTCAATTTAAAATTCTCAACAATGTAAACAGATCAATGTTAATTTGATAAATATCACAGTCTTCCATTGGGCAAAACTCCATTCCCTTATGCAAAACTAAAATCATTTAATTAGTTAGCTCTTTGTCAGACAAGTTAATTACTGATACATCATACTCCAGTTTCAACTGTTTTCGAATTAACATCATATATTCTCATTGATTGCCTCTGTTTCAAGACCTGGTTATGGCAATTGTTCTTTCCTTTGGCCGTCCCCTTTCTGTTCTTCGACCTTCTTGTCCTTTTGGTAAGTCGGGAGTTGTGATTTTGTATTCATACTCCTGTTCCCTATGCGAATCTTTCTGACTTCCTCGGAAAAACTCACTTGTGCACTGATCTCCTTCGAACTACCTTCCCCTAGACCACGTTGCTCCTCTGTTTTTATGTTTTGTATATAAACATTTTTAGAGCTTATGAAGTGAAATGTACAATGATTTGTTATATAATTTTCTGTTCCTAATGAAGTCAATCTGTGACGAAACACGTGTTAGCTAGAATGGAAGCATAAAGAAGAATTCAGAATACTTCCAGTACTAAGTTTTCTTTGGATGACTGGATATTGAGAATAGGCCTGGGCAGAGTTACCAGAGCAGCACTCCTCAACTCGGGTGTTGGTGGCCTTCCGCTACCGCCTGCATTGAGAAATCTCGCTAGGAGGTGGTCTGGAGAAGATTTTCCTCGCTCGCGATCACCAACTTAATGCTGGTGAGTGCGAGTGAGGAAAAAACCCTGCGCACTGCGTGGAGTCGGAAAAACTCTGAGAGCGGAGCGGAATTTCATGCCCAGGCCTAATTGAGAGTGCTGGGGGATTCATTCTCTTAATTTTGATCGTTTTTTCCTACTAAGGTATGATAGGCAACCATTCCTTCCTGTTGAGCAACAAGACTTTATGGATTAGAATAATTGTTGAAACTGTATGTGGAGTGTGCCCTATTTTCTTCCTGGTTTCCACTTTCAATGTAAGGACTGTTAAGATGTTTGGGGCAGACAGTGGTAGTGCTAAGTAAGATCCCGCAGGGCAACAAAGAGGCTGTCTTCATCTAGATTACTGCAAAATGAGGTCATTTAGAATCACCATGATGTCAAAGGTGTCTATCTAAGGCTGTCTGACGGGAGTGCAAAATTAGGTCATGTCATCATAGTCTAGTGCAAATTGAAGCCATGCATTACTGGTACAAAGTCCTTATGAAACAATGAGATCCTGTCAGGCTGTGCAGAGGACAGATAGTCCGAAAACTGTGACGAATGGAGCCACGCAGGGCATCAGTAATATCTGGGCAAACTGAGAGGACTACAGAAAGTGACCAAACAGGGCCACCATGAATTGCAGGCAGCTTGACGGGAGTATGAATGACGTAATGCAGAACCACCATATCACCTACTGTATAAACAAGAGAATGAATGTACTTGTACGTTTCCCCCCCCCCCCCCAAAAAAAAAGGTCATGTAAAATAATGCATTTTTAGGACATTTTAGATGATAGAAATTAGGGATATGTTCTAAATCCTATGAGAGTTTTATTGGGTGAGAAGATTTCAAAATTCGTAAGTATAAAACTAAAAAAAGAATGTGAAACGAATAGAACATAAACCTGGCAAACATTCAGTTGTATTATCCTGTAAAAGGCAGTTCCCATTGCAGAACCTGCATGCAAAATCATGCTTAACATGTATCAATCGCTATGAGTATTGTAGAAAACATATGGGAACCAATACCTAGAAAACGAAACTATTAATAGGAAATATCTGGAATGTCCTCCTTATCTGTACTGCTAAATCTTGCCCATGCTACACTGAAATTCATGACATCTTATCTGCAGCCAAGGCTGGTTACCAGCTTTCCAGTTTTCAATATATAAGCTGAGGAGCAACCTCAATGCTTCTTGGGTTGGCACTTGGGTATTTCTCAATAGGGGGCTTTGTAGGTGGCATGAAAAGAGGGCACTGGTCCTTCTGACGCCCAGTCTTTAGTAGGCCTGGGCGGTAAATTCCGTTCCGCTCACGGAATTTGGGTAATTTTGCGTTTCGCGGAGAATGCGGAATTGCCCAAAATTCTGCGTTACGCGGCTTCACGGAATTTTTTGCTTGTTCGCGTTCTCAAAATGTCTGTTTGTGAGATATTTCCCCCGAGCACGCAAACAGCATTAGCGAACAGGAAAAAAGCATCGCGAACAAGCAATTCCGCGTGTTTGCAGAATTTCTGCGTGCTCGCGGAGATTTTTTACCGTTTCGCGGAGCTTTGTGTAGCGCAACTACGCAAATTCCGCCCACCCCTAGTCTTTAGCCCTCATGGAGAGATGCTCAGGGCATCCGCGTCCAACCTGTTCTCTTTGCCACATCTACATCCGATCCCAGGTGCTGGGCATGATGGCTTGGTGAAGAACATTATGCACGTAAATATACCATCGCCAACCAGTATCACAATAATGACAATTTTCTCAGGTGCTGTGCCAAAAGGCATGGACGTATCACAGTGGCTGTGGTCAGCAGGAAACCTCACTTGAATTCTGATTGAATTATTCCAACCTGGTTACCAATCATCTATGAGCTATAACTTGTTCCCCAGAGCTTTCTCCTTCCACTCCCTACAGATATAGAGGAACGAGGCAAGCCGCCTCCACTTTTGCCTCCCAAGAGGCACACCCAATCAGAGAACCTTCACAGCTGTATCTTTTGTTGGCAAATTATCACAATGTCGTTTATTCTCTCAATTGTGCAGGAGTTTATAGTTGTGTGGTAGATGGCATTCTAACACTGCTTTATTGTGTTTTGTGTTGTGTCTGTGTGTTGTGTGTGTAAATCTCATTACGAATGCCCTGCTTGTAAGGGTGATAAATGCGTACAAATGACAACACTGTGGGTTGTGTTCTTCACTAGTGTACATTACCACACATTCCGAGTTTCAAACATCAAAATGTTGGAGAATAAAAATATGTTTAAAAAAAAAAAATAATAATGTGTGCAGTATGCCCACACAATTTGCACCAGATTTTAACAAGCTAAAATCGTGCTGGCAAACACCCATGTTGGAATCTTGATTCAGGCACAAATTAGACTTTGTACCTGAATAGCAATCTGACGGGCACGCTGAATAAAACCAGGGATGACAGTTACAAATGCCACATAAAATTGAGTGTATCTTATTGAAAAATAATGCATCTGCTTTACTTAACGATAGGCACATCCTGGACATCCTAATAACAGCATTGACTAAGGGAGAAGCGTATTTGGTTCACATGATATGGGTGTGCCACAAGTTGGAGGATTATTGGAAAGTTGTTTAGGCGACATTATGGCTACATTATTGAAACTAACGAGATGCCCAGACCCAAAAAAGGCCAAAATAGTATGTAAACTTCTATGTAAATTGATAACCATATCAGTGTTGCTGGCTAAACTCTTGGGGGCCGATTCACAGAACTAATCTGAGACAAAATCATAAACGTACTACTTTTGGTATTCACAGAAGGCAATTAGTAGTAGTAAAGTTAGGATTTTGCCTTAAGTTTGACTTAAGACAGACTTAAGACAAACTTAAGACAGACTTAAGACAAACTTAAGACAAACATAGGACAGACTTAAGACAGACTTAAGACAGACTTAAGACAGACTTAAGACAAAATCCTAACTTTACTACTACTAAATGCCTTCTGTGTATACCAAAAGTAGTAAGTTTAGGATTTTGTCTCAGATTACTTCTATGAATCAGGCCCTAGATTTCCAGCTGTTGTTCACACCTCTTAAAGTGGTGAGATGGGTGTCAGAAACAAGGTGAAATTACCTCAACCAGGCTGCTAGGTAGGACTAGGAGAATGAGTAACACACAAGCCGCGTAAGCATTGGACGCGCTATCAGTACTGCTTCCTAAGGGTGACCTCTTTCCTCCTTGAAAAGATGGCCAAGGAGACCTAACATATGGGGTGCACTGAACATGGTACATTTCGCAATGCCCCTGTGTGGACTTTCATGGAATACTTGTATGAACACAGCATATGGCTGAAGTATCAGACACCCAATGTGGAAGGGAACACTGACAATGACTGGATTGAACTAAGAACCGGGCGTAATGGGTGTCTGGGACAATGATCGACACATCGAATAGTAAAATTGAATACAGCCTTGCATTGGATGAAATATTTCATAGTGCTCTAACACCAGACAATCATTGAGATATCGCAACTCTTTCATAATAAAAACAATACCTTTATTAGGTATTCCTGCATGCTGAGGCACCTTTTATGCTGAATAAAATGTAGTGTTTTAAAACGTGTTATTAAATGTCAATAAAGATGTTGAAAAAAGAAAATAAGAGCAGTCACCTTTTCTGAAGGAACATAGCCAGTTGTGTTCACGAGACACAGAGATAACCATGGTCACCCTCTGACAAATACACTTGTATTGTTAGCCATGGAGATCCATCTTAGCAGCGTCCCCTCGTGGCATTTGTACTACGAGTGTCAACCACTCTCTGAACACTTTTGCCACCGATTGTATCCAAACACCAATGTCTACCTCTTTTGTATTGTATGCGATTTACGATTGTATGTAAAACGTGTGTGATAACAGTGTACTGTAAAGCGCTCTGATACCCCCGTGGGTCATGTTCGCGTTATATAAAACTTTATAAATAAATAAAATAAAATAAAAATGAGCAGGTGTGAATTATTGTCCAGGTACGCATTAAGCATATTCTTGGCTTAAGGTGCTTGATGTGAGGGTATGTTCTTGTATTGTAATGCTGCCTTTGTCTGTACTCCTGGTGTTCCTTCCTCACATCAGTTTGTTGGTGCGCTCATCCCTGGGATGATGTGCTTCCAGACCAGAGAAACAGAAAAATAACTATTTGCCATGCTAATCATCCGGAAGATGAAATGGGGTGTCATGGCCTGTTCAGCCTGTGTCACGCAAGCATTGGATCATGAGTTATTTAACATTGAAGCAGATATCTAAACCCCAGCAGAGTTGTTCATCTTTCCAAAGTTCATCTTATCTAGAGCAGGGCCATGGAGAGTATAGGATCAATCACAGTGATAGCAAGGCTGAAGCCGGTTCCTCCATGTATTAGGCCAGGCAGAAGATGGTGGCGGTGGAATGGGCTATGTGCCGTGCTCATCACTTCTTTGCATCTTGTTTCACCATGGCATGTTTGAGGTCTGCCCCCTGATCCCTGATATTGTGGTTGTATGGTGGTATGCATTTCGTGGACTGCTAGCTATGACTGGGAGGTGTCAAGGGGGTTCTATACCGGGCTGGGGGTGGGGAAAAGGAATGTGCAGTCCTTACCTACATAGGTGGACAAGAAACATAATTCTATTGCTTTGGAAACCTGTGGCCTTGTCAGTGTTATTCATTGCTGAAGAGGCACAAGGTCAGAGATAGGCATGTTAGTAGACCAGGGCTCCTCCTACTGGTTTTGCACTGTTAACACCTCAAAGTGGGCTGATGTAAGAAGCTAAAGCTTGCCTGGTGCTGTCACAGCCAGATTTGTTTTCTGTACCTTGATGGCTTTACACTATTAGTTCTGGATAGTTTGGGGCAGGCATAGTGGCACCAGAGAGAGGAAGCCCTTCGTGGCTAGGTTGGTCTGACCAGTTGCCCTGAGACTTTCTATGAGGAGTTTGAGGCACAACATCCAACAGGACCCATTGTCTTGGCTAACATGCTGTGTTTAAATGCCATCGGCCTCCCATGCTCCCTTGCTCTATATGAGCTATCTTTTTGCAATCCATTTGTTTGAAGCAAATAACAGGGTCTGAAAGAGTGACATTGGATTTGCCTGAATACCAATTCTTGTGGAGCTGCCCGAAAGGCCAATGCACTTGATGGCATCAGGGTTTTGTGCAGAGTTCGTTCATGATGTTGCATGCCCTTGGTTGTGTCTTAGGTATGTTATTATTTGATTACCTCAAAGCATGTGTGGAGTGTTTGTCTCACAACTGCATGCATGCAGCAGGTTTCTTCTGTCTGTATGCACATATAGTTGACAGCAAGCTCCATGTCGTCAGAAAACCATGAGTCCAGTCATTCGATTTCATTTGACATCCAGTTTATCTCTGTGACTGGAGTCTTAGGGTCTGATTACGAGTTTGGCTGCCCTGGAGCGGGCTGCCATGCCAGCGCCCCTATCCAGGACCACAAAACTAGACCACCGGATGCCTGCCAGATTACGAGTAATCTCGTGGTCTGGTCCTTTGGCATTCCCACAGCTGTGCCAATTAAAAAGGCAATGCAATGGGAAAGCCAAACCCAGTTCCTGCATGGCATGGACTGCAAAGTCCATGCCATGCAGGAAAGGGGTTGGCTGCACACAAGGGGGCACAACATGCAGGCACCCCAGGCCCTGAGGCAACAGGGGGGCCCCTTGTTTCCTCACGGCCAGCAGTTTCATGGCGGGAGAAATGCCATGAGACTGCTGGCAGTGAGGAAACTTGTAATATGCTTGGTGGTGTCGCAGCGGCACCACCAAGCATATTGTGACCTCAAGACCGCTGGACCAATGCCAGGGATCATGGATCCCTGGTGGTTGCAGAGGTCCCATGGAGGTCCAACTGAGTACTCGTAATACGGAGGTCGGAAAATTGATGAGGCGGTCCCTGATTGCCATCATACCTCCACCATGAGTTTGACGGTCCTACAGACCACCAAACTTGCAATTGGGCCATCCATTGAGTCAATTTGACAAACATATCTTAATTGCAACAGAAAAGACCCACACTGGAAACATGGTATGCCGACAACATGGGCCTGTGTGATAAGCATGGGCGAAGTACCACTATGCGGAACTCCGCGAAGTGGAAAAAAACCTCCACCACGCTACATGTAGCTCCACAAGCGGCGGAGTACGTTAGATAAATGCCGTTTGTGGTGATTTGCAGTGTTTGTCCGTATTGTGCAATCATCGCAAACGGCACCATGCGCAGCGCAAGCGGGCGCTGCTTCCTTTTTGCCGCTCGAGTAGATTTTGTACTCGAGTGGCACCTTTCTCAACGCGAATGGACTTTTTCTCAACACGAGCGGTCACAAGCATACACGACCACTAGCAATGAGAAATCCGACCTCCCGCTTTGAGAAATCTTGCTGGTGCTCGCCAACTTGACGTTGACGATTGCGAACGAGGAAAAATCTCACCTGTAGGTGGATTTTCCTCACTCGCGCTCACCAACTTGAAATGGACGACCGTGAGCGAGGAAAAAAACTCCTCTCGGCAAGTTCGGTGTAACGCGAAGTGCGGAAAACTCCGCAAACTCAGCGAGCGGAGCAGAGTTCAACGCCCATTGTTATTATGTGGGAAACCTAATGCTATATGTGGCCTGCTTGTTTTCTGATCACATATGAATGGACTTATGCACTCTTAGACCACCCATAAGCATGCATTTTCTTGGGCTGATTCTTGGTATGGGTACTCTTTGGCAGCTTATAGATCCATTTTCATTCAGGGTATCTTGTTTGGCGACCTACTGCTCGTGGGCCTGTATGTCTTTTCTAACCCTGGGCGTAGTTCATGAAGTAGCGCTACGCGTAGCTACACGAAGTGCACTTCGCACTACGCAACTACGTGTAGCACTACGCGAACTGCGTAGTGCGCTGTTCGCGATGATTGCACAGCGCCGGATGCTTGTCGGCACTGTGCAATCATTGAAAACGGCATCTTGCACAGTGTGAGCTGTCGTTTTCTGCCGCTCAAGTAGATTTTTATTCGAGCTGCAGATTTCTCAACGCGGACTGGTAATTTCTCATCGCGAGCGGTCGCGAGCATACGCGACCACTCGCAATGAGAAACCTGACCTCCCCGTGTTGAGAATCTCGCCGGGAGGTTTATTTTCCATGCTCGCGATCGGCAACTTGATGTTGCCGATCGCGAACAAGGAAAAAGTCTTGCCGGGATGTCGTTTTGCTTGCTCGCGGTCGCCAACTTGATGTTGAGGACCGCGAGCAAGCAAAAAATGACCGCTACGCATGTTTGCACTGTGCTACATGCAATTCGCGTAGTGTGAAGTAGCGCAAACTTCGCAAACTACGCGAGCGTAGCGTAGCGCTTCGCCCAGGCTTAGTCTTTTCACCCTCTTTGGGTCTCACTGTTGTTTTGGCTGCTCCTCGAACAGTGGGGGTGTAGGATAGTAGTGGCTAAGGCATATCAGCCCTGAGAGACTTGAGAGTACCTTTTGATAGGTGTTGTGCAAATGGGTAGTATCTGAGTGGCCTAATTAGTCACTTTCTTCATAGACATGGACGATCAAGCAAATGTTCTCAAGGTGACTCCGGTCATGAAGTTGTAGCAAACATCCTTTATAAGGCTTGAGAAAAGGGGCTTTTTCATTGCTCCTTGGTGAGAGGCCGGGGACAAGACAGCGGCGTGACCAGTTGAGTATCTGAAGTGAACATGCAGTTGCGTGGACAGCTGCAGGTTCATGTTGGCAGAGGTATGGGCAGCTGCACTTCTTCCCAGGTGAAGATTTATCGTATAGCTGTGTGGTGGGTCATATATGTCACGTATTTGTGGCATGGCTGATTTACATTCCTTGTGGGGTGATGGCTGCATAGCAGCTTGCAGAAAGAGGCGAGCAGTCCTCACTGTTTGTCGACGTGGCCAGAGCAGCCCTGGGTGTGTCTGACACAAGCAGCTCGGCCCCTACCATCCTAAGGGTGCCCACCTCACCCCTTGGACCGTCAGGTGAGAGCTTCCGCTGGATGCGGTTGCTGTAACATGCAGGGCTGGTGGCTGCAGCAACGTCCTCTCTGCAGCGATGCGCTCACCTTCCCTGCAGCTGCTCCAATGTGACCTCCGAATACTGCAAGCAGAGAAAACAAAACTGAACCAGTACATCCTGAAATGTAGACTGGATCCTGAAGCTGGTCTACTCTCCTAAGGTTTTTATGTGGCGGGATCCTAAATATGGCGGAGCGGCCGGTATGGTCGGGGCAGAATTATTTATACTTCAGTCCTACCAGGCTATCGAAGACAAGCCTGACGTGGCTGATTCTGCCCCGACCCCACTGGCATTTCAAAGGCAGCCGCCGTTCTTGAAAGCCGCAGTTTCACAATAGGCCCAGCTGCCTCTGGACACTGAATTAATTCCAGGGGAATGCACAGGTTCCAGTCAGAGCAGACCACATTTGGCAGGGCTGGGACATCCCCTGGGCCGCTCTGCAGAGCACCGCACCCCCGCTGCCGGGTGAGTCAGGGACGGGCACTGGGGCTTTGGCGGCTTTGAAGTGGGATCCTGAGGGAGTGAGTCCCGGCAGCCGTCTTTCTGGTCTCTAATTTGTGCGCCGGCCTGTTTGTTAAAGTTCATTTCTCTCTCGCCTGTGTGTACATTGCAACCATTCTTTCATTATCACCGCAGCCACACGCGCATTCATTCGGCTCCTCAGCCCTTCCGTCCTTTCCTGTTTGTGTGTCTCCCTTTAGAGGTGTTGTCTCTCATTCCATCTCGATTTGCAAACGGCCACTCATTTCTGTTGCCGCCTTCCACCTCTGCCCGTCCTTCTTTTATTTCATCTGACCCCAGTGCTTTCTAAATCTGTTCCTCCTGTGTTCTTTCTTTCTGTCCTCTGTCCCCACCCCTTTTATTCTTGTCT
Organism: Triturus cristatus; assembly: GCF_964204655.1. Taxonomy (NCBI): domain Eukaryota; kingdom Metazoa; phylum Chordata; class Amphibia; order Caudata; family Salamandridae; genus Triturus; species Triturus cristatus. The sequence continues at coordinate 762,922,685 of NC_140583.1, forward strand.
CAGTTCTCCGTTGCCCTACCGCGGCATCCTTGTTTTGTGAGTCCTTCCTTTTAGGTTGACCAGTTAAGTCACCATCACCTTTGAAATACAAGTCTAACCTGCAGGTTGCAGGTGTCAATCCTGGCAGAACCGCGGTCACCTTCCTGGGATAATGTGAACCATTAAATGTTTACTTCTAGCCCCTGATCATTGCGTAGTAGCAGCCTGTACTCTGTAGCTCCTAATGGTCTTAGCTTCTACCCGCACTCCAGCTGGCCTTCATTAAACTGTTCCATCCTTGTATTCTCAGCTTGAGTGGAAACAATTAGGGGCATATTATCAAGACAGGGAATAACATTATCGCCGCTATAGCGGCAGAAAACTGCCGCTACAACGGCGATAATGGGCTTGATAATATGCTCTATGGTCTTCCAATTGAAGCTCAGGTTAGACGTCCTTCACATCTAACCTGAGCTTCAATTGGAAGACCATAGAGCATATTATCAAGCCCATTATCGCCGTTTTAGCGGCAGTTTTCTGCCGCTAAAGCGGTGATAATTTTATCGCCTGTCTTGATAATATGCCCCTTAGTCTTTTATGCAAATAAGATGCCGCATTTCCTTACAGTTGGACACCTATGTGCTTTCAGCAAATAAAATTAGGGTTTCTTCAGAATTCTTGGATCATGTTTAAATACCAAGGGGCATATTATCAAGAAACGGCGATAAAATTATCGCCGCTTTACCGGCAGAAAACTGCCGCTAAAGCGGCGATAATGGGCTTGATAATATGCCCTGGAGAATTCCCATAGAAGCCCATGTTCTGGTGTCAACATGGGCTTCTATGGGAATTCTCTGCGGCATTTTATCAAGCCCATTATCGCCGCTTTAGCGGCAGTTTTCTGCCGGTAAAGCGGCGAAAATGTTAACGTCGATCTTGATAATATGCCCCCAAGCTTCTTGTTATAGTGTTAAACACTACTTGAGCAGGAAATAAATACTGTTTATTTAATGCCCAGTCATTGGACTTCAAACTACCATGACTTGATATTAGATCACAAGCTCAGTTCAAATAAACACCTGTCTGGTGCCAGGGATGGTCACCCCTCTCGAGCTCTGGGTTTGGCCTCTTCCTTCTGCCATATTCTAAGTTTAAACAGTAGAGACAAAGTGATGGTGGCCTAAAGAGTATTTTCACGTCACCTCTAGTGTTAAGATCTTCTTGCTCGAAATGTTAGGTTATCAATCAAACATTCCCATAAAATAGTACTTTTCTACATGGCTTTTGGCTATGATTCGAAACGTTCTAGCAGTCTGAATCTCTGGCATCACTATCTGTGTCCACTGCTAATTATGCTCAGGTAATTGGTAACATTAATTGTAAAGATGATCAGTTTTACAATGATCTGTAAATCAGAGGTAGCTCCACAAACGAACGCCCAGCAAAAGCAGGCGTTAGATTGGCGCAACGAGGAGAAATACTTTTATTTCTCCTCGTTTTTGCTTTTTCTATGTATGCTACATTCTGCAGCACACATAGAAAAGGTAAAATGCCTTTAATGATTGTTTATGTGCAGGAAGGTGTCCCTTCCTGCTCATAAACAATCATTAAATAATGGCGATTTGCTACTTCTATGTGTGCTGCAGAACGGGACACCTTCCTGCACATAAACAATCATTCCTTGCAACCTAGGCACCCTTGAAGTATGGCGCAAGGGTGTCTGTTTTGGCACTAGGGAGCTATTTGCAGCACCAGCACAAGGGAACACGCAGGGGTGCACCATATTGTTGTAAATACGGCGCGTCCCAGCATTTTTTAAATGACGCAGTGCTGCAAAATTTGTTGCAGTGCTGTGCTGCGCCATTTCCTTGTAGATATGCCCCAGTGTTTCTTATAACTTGTTGTTACACCTTCTGCATGGCAAGCTACAGTGTGCCGCATATAACTTGCCTGAAATGCATTGGAGCACAGGGGAAGTAGCACAATAAAGGTTTTAACAAACAGTATGAAGATGTACAGCACATAGAGGAGTTCTCATTTACTTCAGTAAAGTTTCTAATTGCAATCAAGCTGTGGATGATCAATCATGAATATTCATAGTTTGGTTCACTAAAATCACAATATTGCTGTAATGCACACACAAGATGGTGCATTAGGAGGTCGACACAAGCCATTGCATGGTGTGGGATGACTGGAATGAACGTGAGAAGTCCCAAGACACTGGGACTTGCACTCATCTGTGAACCAAACGAACAATATTGGATTGACAAGGAGGAAACATTCACGATCAACAAGTAAGTTCCTAAAAGTTTTTCTTATATATAACTTTTTGTTTCCAGCAATTTCTGTGGTTACTCATCACTGTGTTTTCCTCATAAACATGCAGTGCCGCAACCAACCCCACCATTTCTTAACGAGTCAGCACTGCCTACCATAAAGTACGAAAAGTGGTTGAAACTGTTTGAGAACTATCAGCTTGCTATTGACGAGGACACTCTTGATTCTAAAAGGAAGAAAGGTCTGTTGTTAAACTTGTTGGAAATGGAAGCTGAAGCAGAGTTTGAGTATTTGCTTCCATTACAGCTCCGGAAGGTGTAGATGATTTTCTTTTTCCTGAAGCCTTGGACAGATTAAAAGCACATTTTATGGAAGAACTGCATATTACAATGGAGAGGTTCAAATTGTTTGCACTTGCCTTTTAATCGTTAAGGAACTGATTGATTCATCTGTTCCTACACTTAGAGTGTTGACAGGCAACTGTTTTTTGGCACGTTTGTGGATGTATATATCAAAGACCAAATTAAATATCAGATGTGGAAACAAAAAAAACCAATACAAGAACAGTTGTCCCAGCGGTAAATAGACATAATATCGAAAAAAAAATATCGAGTAGCAAGAATATCGAGTTTTTAATATCGAATGGACAGAATATCGACTTGCAAAAATATAGTGGTGAAGAATATCGAAAAACAGGTAAGAAATATCGATTGCAATAATATAGTTGTTAAAAATATCGATTTTTTTATAGTGTTTTAAGTGTTAGTATATGTGTTAAAAGTATGTATTAATATTGGAATGTATGTTAGAATAGTTTTTAAATTATTGAATTTTATGTTTTTTTATTTTTTTGTAATTTAATTCCGTAGCGGGTTGTGGGTTTATAGGGGAGTAGGGTGGGAAGTAATTTAATTATAGTACATTAAATAATAATTTATAGGAATTATTAATTATTTTTAATTTAATTTTGCGTTTTACTTCTGTAGCGGGTTGTGGGTTTATAGGGGAATAGGGTGGGAAGTAATTTAATTATATATTATTAAATAATAATTTATAGGAATTATTAATTATTTTTAATTTAATTTTGCGTTTTATTTCTGTAACGGGTTGTGGGTTTATAGGGGAATAGGGTGGGAAGTAATTTAATTGTTATTAGTTAATTATTAATTGGTATTGCAAATTAATTGGTTGTTGATTAATTATTAATTGGTAAATAATTAGTATTAATTGGTAATTAATTTGTATTAATTGTTTAATTGATAATTATGTTAATTGTATTCATTTAATATTTGTAGCGGGCAGTGTGTTTATAGGGGAATATGGTGGCAAGTAATATAATTGTAAATAAATAATTATGTAATTTATTTGTGTATATTGTTAATTAATATATCTTTAATTTAATTTTGCATTTTACTTCTGTAGCGGGTTGTGGGTTTATAGGGGAATAGGGTGGGAAGTAATTTAATTGTTATTAGTTAATTATTAATTGGTATTGCAAATTAATTGTTTGTTGATTAATTATTAATTTGTAAATAATTAGTATTAATTGGTAATTAATTAGTATTAATAGGTAAATTGATAATTATGTTAATTGTATTCAATTAATATTTGTAGCGGGTATTGTGTTTATACGGGAATATGGTGGGAAGTAATATAATTGGGAAAAAAAAATTATTTAAATAATTTGTGTATATCCTTAATTAATATATTATAAATTAATTATTAATTGGTATTATTTGCATTTATTAATGTTTGTTATTGAAAAACAATTGTTTGTTAATTAATTATTAATTGTTAATTAATTAAACAAAAATGTATTGGTATTTAAAAATGATTAATTCTTGTGTGATTGGTAATTAATGGTAATACTTGTTTTTGTATTAATAATGAATTAATTTAAAAATAAAAATACATTTATTATTTTCTCTACTATTGCACTTACTTGAGTGGGAATAGTAATTTTTACCCCTACGCTATCCAATGCTTTCCCTATTATTGCACTCTCTGGAGTGTGAATAGTAATTTTTACCCTCCCGCTATCCAACGCTTTCCCTACTGTTGCACTCACTGGAGTGGGAATAGTAATTTTTACCCTCCCGCTATCCAACGCTTTCCCTACTGTTGCACTCACTGGAGTGGGAATAGTAATTTTTACTTCTACGCTATCCAACGCTTTCCCTACTGTTGCACTCACTGGAGTGGGAATAGTAAATGTTACCCTCCCGCTATCCAACGTTTTCCCTACTGTTGCACTCTCTGGAGTGTGAATAGTAATTTTTACCCCTACGCTATCCAACGCTTTCCCTACTGTTGCACTCACTGGAGTGGGAATAGTAAATGTTACCCTCCCGCTATCCAACGCTTTCCCTACTGTTGCACTCTCTGGAGTGGGAATAGTAATTTTTACCCCTACGCTATCCAATGTTTTTCCTATTATTGCACTCTCTGGAGTGGGAATAGTAATTTTTACCCTCCCGCTATCCAACGCTTTCCCTACTGTTGCACTCTCTGGAGTGGGAATAGTCATTTTAACCCCTACGCTATCCAACGCTTTCCCTACTGTTGCACTCACTGGAGTGGGAATAGTAAATGTTACCCTCCCGCTATCCAACGCTTTCCCTACTGTTGCACTCTCTGGAGTGGGAATAGTAATTTTTACCCCTACGCTATCCAACGCTTTCCCTACTGTTGCACTCACTGGAGTGGGAATAGTAAATGTTACCCTCCCGCTATCCAACGCTTTCCCTACTGTTGCACTCACTGGAGTGGGAATAGTAAATGTTACCCTCCCGCTATCCAACGCTTTCCCTACTGTTGCACTCTCTGGAGTGGGAATAGTAATTTTTACCCCTACGCTATCCAACGCTTTCCCTACTGTTGCACTCACTGGAGTGGGAATAGTAAATGTTACCCTCCAGCTATCCAACGCTTTCCCTACTGTTGCACTCACTGGAGTGGGAATAGTAAATGTTACCCTCCCGCTATCCAACGCTTTCCCTACTGTTGCATTCTCTGGAGTGGGAATAGTAATTTTTACCCTCCCGCTATCCAACGCTTTCCCTACTATTGCACTTACTGGAGTGGTAATAGTAAATTTTACGCGCCCGCTATCCTACACAGAAAATATTGAATATTTTTAATTAATATCACGTTAAGATATATGTATTAATTTTTTTTTTTACTTACTTTAATTATTCATTAAGTTTACTGTTATTTAAGTATTTTTAAGTATGTGTCAGTTAATTATATGTATTATTTCATTTATTTAACATTACTTTTAAAACATTTAAAAAATTCGATATTTTGACTAACTATATTACTTACAACGATATTTTGGATTCGATATTTTTGTAATTTCCTGTTTGGAGATAGGACTTCGATATTTTGGCATTCTATATTTTGGCATCGATATTTTTGTAAGTCTATATTTTTGTAGTCGATATTATGTCAGTGATCCTGTCCCAGCACCACCATCTGAGATTACTGATACTGCCAGGAGTGTAGAACTTTCCATTACCAATTGATAGTGCTAGTCTACAGAAAGTGAACTATGAAGAAATGTCAATCATGTTGATGAGACACTATGCAATCCTCCAAATTGTTTCATTAAGATTGATGACAAAGATGAGGATGCTATGGCGATTTAGCGTCCCCATTTACCATTATATCAGATGTTTATTTTTCTCTACATTGGGGTAAAAAAAAAAATGGTACTCAATGATGTTAAATGTTAAGTCTGCCACCATTGGTTTCCAAAATAGACATTTTGGTGCCAATTCCGATCCGGTAAAAAAATTCCCCGTCCGACTCGTATCCGGATTTTTTTCCGTCCGAATCGTCAAAGTAGCGTACAAACTGCCAAGTACGATTCGAACGGAAAAAAGTCCATACGAATCGCATTGGGAAGATTTCCCCACACGTCCTCGGGTCGGGAAAAGTCACCGACACGTCCCCGGGCGAGAAACCCACCGTGCGGAAAAATAAAGTCCGACTGCGCAAGTACGATCCCTCCCGTCCTCCCCATTTCACAACCGTACGCAAAAAACACCGTCCGAACCGAACTCCCATAGCAACCATGGAGACATGTGCCCGCATACGCGCCGAACACCCCACCACCCCCCGCCCGCGTATGTACGCCCCGAACCCCCACCCGTGTATGTACGCACCAAACACCCACCCGTGTATGTACGCCCCCGAACCCCCCCCAGCCGTGTATGTACGCACCGAACCACCAGCCGTGTATGTACGCCCCCGAACCCCCCCCAGCCGTGTATGTACGCACCGAACCACCAGCCGTGTATGTACGCACCTAACACCCACCCCAGCCGTGTATGTACGCACCGAACCACCAGCCGTGTATGTACGCACCAAACACCCACCCGTGTATGTACGCCCCCGAACCCCCCCCCAGCCGTGTATGTACGCACCGAACCACCAGCCGTGTATGTACGCCCCCGAACCCCCCCCAGCCGTGTATGTACGGACCGAACCACCAGCCGTGTATGTACGCACCAAACACCCACCCGTGTATGTACGCCCCCGAACCCCCCCAGCCGTGTATGTACGCACCGAACCACCAGCCGTGTATGTACGCACCAAACACCCACCCGTGTATGTACGCCCCCGAACCCCCCCCCAGCCGTGTATGTACGCACCGAACCACCAGCCGTGTATGTACGCCCCCGAACCCCCCCCCAGCCGTGTATGTACGCACCGAACCACCAGCCGTGTATGTACGCACCAAACCCCCACCCCAGCCGTGTATGTACGCACCGAACCACCAGCCGTGTATGTACGCACCAAACACCCACCCGTGTATGTACGCCCCCGAATCCCCCCCCCAGCCGTGTATGTACGCACCGAACCACCAGCCGTGTATGTACGCACCAAACACCCACCCGTGTATGTACGCCCCCGAACCCCCCCCAGCCGTGTATGTACGCACCGAACCACCAGCCGTGTATGTACGCCCCCGAACCCCCCCCCAGCCGTGTATGTACGCACCGAACCACCAGCCGTGTATGTACGCACCAAACACCCACCCGTGTATGTACGCCCCCGAACCCCCCCCCAGCCGTGTATGTACGCACCGAACCACCAGCCGTGTATGTACGCCCCCGAACCCCCCCCAGCCGTGTATGTACGGACCGAACCACCAGCCGTGTATGTACGCACCAAACACCCACCCGTGTATGTACGCCCCCGAACCCCCCCCAGCCGTGTATGTACGCACCGAACCACCAGCCGTGTATGTACGCACCAAACACCCACCCGTGTATGTACGCCCCCGAATCCCCCCCCCAGCCGTGTATGTACGCACCGAACCACCAGCCGTGTATGTACGCCCCCGAACCCCCCCCCAGCCGTGTATGTACGCACCGAACCACCAGCCGTGTATGTACGCACCAAACCCCCACCCCAGCCGTGTATGTACGCACCGAACCACCAGCCGTGTATGTACGCACCAAACACCCACCCGTGTATGTACGCCCCCGAATCCCCCCCCCAGCCGTGTATGTACGCACCGAACCACCAGCCGTGTATGTACGCCCCCGAACCCCCCCCCAGCCGTGTATGTACGCACCGAACCACCAGCCGTGTATGTACGCACCAAACCCCCACCCCAGCCGTGTATGTACGCACCGAACCACCAGCCGTGTATGTACGCACCAAACACCCACCCGTGTATGTACGCCCCCGAATCCCCCCCCCAGCCGTGTATGTACGCACCGAACCACCAGCCGTGTATGTACGCACCAAACCCCCACCCCAGCCGTGTATGTACGCACCGAACCACCAGCCGTGTATGTACGCACCAAACACCCACCCGTGTATGTACGCCCCCGAATCCCCCCCCCAGCCGTGTATGTACGCACCGAACCACCAGCCGTGTATGTACGCACCAAACCCCCACCCCAGCCGTGTATGTACGCACCGAACCACCAGCCGTGTATGTACGCACCAAACACCCACCCGTGTATGTACGCCCCCGAATCCCCCCCCCAGCCGTGTATGTACGCACCGAACCACCAGCCGTGTATGTACGCCCCCGAACCCCCCCCCAGCCGTGTATGTACGCACCGAACCACCAGCCGTGTATGTACGCACCAAACCCCCACCCCAGCCGTGTATGTACGCACCGAACCACCAGCCGTGTATGTACGCACCAAACACCCACCCGTGTATGTACGCCCCCGAACCCCCCCCAGCCGTGTATGTACGCACCGAACCACCAGCCGTGTATGTACGCACCAAACCCCCACCCCAGCCGTGTATGTACGCACCTAACCACCACCCCACCAGGGAATGTACGGACCGCACCCCCACCAGTGCATGTACGGACCGTACTGACGCCAAAAAAACACGTACTGAACCCGGACAAACCATATTTACACAAGGAGAGTCAAGTAGAGTTTCCCCACACCACCAAACAGGCCCAACAACCCCACAAACATCACATACACTCACCTGCAACTGCCAAACTGCCAAACAGAGGCCCAAAACTCAATCACTCCTCATAACACACCCACACAAATTTCAAACACAGCCACACCCACAAATGGACCAATAAAAATGGACCACACACACAAACCATGAGCCTTTGCAACAGACCCACTGCTGCCAGAGCCCACAGACGACCCACACCACCATACTTGAACCTCACACTTGCATACCTTCACACAACCACCTACACAAACACCCCCTCATCACATTCACACACACACCTCCACTACCACACCCACACACCCACAGCCATCCACACCCACACCCCCACAACCACACCCCACGCCATGTCCACCACCAAGAATCCAAAGTTCACAAAGGAGGAGCTGGAGATCCTTGTCGACGAAATCCTCAGAGTCGAGCCACAGCTCTTTGGGACATTGGTCAGACAGACCAGCATATCCGAAAAAACCGCCATGTGGCAGAGGATCGTCGATTCTGTGAATGCTGTTGGGACAACCAGAAGGACCAGGCACGAGTGCCAATCCAGGTGGTACGATCTGCGGAGGACGGTCAAGAGGAAGATGACTGACAATCACAACCAGGGGAACATCACTGGAGGAGGGCCGCCCCCCAGACCGGTACTATACCATCCCTGGGAGGAGAAGGTGATGTCCACGCTGGCGGTGGAGGGACTACACGGACTGCCAGGACTCCCAGACCCTGGTGAGTACACAAACAACTCACCTCACATGGGGGGGATGCCATACACAATCAATCATGCATGCCACCCCCCCCAAGCCACCACCGGACACAACAACACTCCACAAACACACACATGCCACTGGCACCTCCATGCCCCATGCATCAATCAGGGCCATGCCAAGTCACAGGCCACACAAAACACCAACACAACACAGGATGTGGTCGATGCTGGGAGTGGGGGCAGCAAAACTAACATTGAGCAACTCACAAGCACACAACAATGCCCTCAGCCCATATGGCCCAGGGCACAGCCATACAAACTGTGTGTACCCACACAGTACTGTCTTGCCTGCAAATGATGGCTGCCATGCAGGATGCCATGGGTCTGAAGGCACAATTTGCACATAACAGCAGACAATGAAGATGCATCGCTCTGATAGAGTCTCAGCACACACCGCCACAGCAGCAGCCTACACTCAGACACACTGCCCAATGGGTGCCCGGAGAACAGGGACTAACTCACATGAACAAGCCAATGGCCATTCAAAGACCGGCTAACTGTGTGTGCCCAGGAAGCTGGCCTGAGGTGACAGAGAGTGACAAAGAGAGGGAGGGAGAGGGGGAATGAGAGGGAAGGAGACAGAGGGGGGACACAGGGAGACAGACAGAGGGAGGGAGTAGGGTGACAGAGGGAGACCGACAGAGGGAGGGAGGAGGGTGACAGAGGGAGGGAGGAAGGGAGACACAGGGAGACTAAATCACCCTTGGGTGGTGTGGCCATGTCCACTCGTCAGCCGGTGGACTGTGTGCATGCAGACCAGGTCTGGCAGTGCCTCAACCCCCCCTTCCGTAGATGAAGACCGGTCCATGTGTCAATCTGTGCACGAGTCCATCCGTGCTGCAGGCACAGACCTAACCACACACCCAGTATACCCACCCACCGTGTCGGTAAGAACCCTGTCACAAATGCTTCAGTCCCCTACCTGCAACATCAAATTGCCTTGCCAAAACACCATTTGGCCACGTACAGTGCAACACGTAAGGCGCCTCTGCATGGCTCGCTACGCCCGCACACCACACTGCTGACTGTGTACCCAAATAGATGCATCAACTAAGATTGTGTCTCACACATGCGTAAAGCCCTGACAGCTGTGGCCAAGGGACATAGCCATGCACAAGTGCACTGTGAGAGGAATGCAGGACAGATCCAACTACCCAGAGGAAGAGTGCCAAATCAGAAATGCATGCAACATGGATGCCACATGTGACACTGTTAACATTGTCTCTCTCACACACAGGTCAACGTCGACGAACACCCCCCAACACTGGGGGGGAAGTCACACAGGACCAGGCTCCGCGGGATGATGACCCCACCGCCAGCGATGACTCTCACCACTCCGTGGATGACCCAGACCAACCTGGCCCCTCTGGTGTCCAACCACCTGCAGCACCTGCGTCAGGTACAACTGTGCCAACCACCACCCCCATTCCTGCCACATCCCAGGAGACGTCCAGGAGCCCTGCCCGCACACGACCACCCAGCCAGTCTGCCCAGGAGGGACACGGTCCTCCGGGCACCCAGGAGGAGGCAGGCGGCAACGCAGATGCCATCCCTCAGGGGTCCCGGAGACCCGATGCACCCACAACGGCAGGCCAGGTGCACGTGGGCAGGGGTGGCGGGAGTGGAGGACGGCGGAGGCGCGAACCTGACCAGGCAGCTCAGGACCCGGTAGTGTCCCAGGTCAGCAACATCCTGGATACATACCGGCGTGACACCAGGGGCATGGACCAGATTGCGTCCACCCTCAATGACATCAAGGGGACCCTCCAGGAGATGAAGACCCTGCAGTCCCAGCAACATGCCTGTCAACTGCAACACCAAGGAAGGATGGAGGATAGACAGGCTGAGCTCGTGGCGGTGCAAACCCAAATGACCGGTGTACTCCGTCGGATTGCCGACAACATGGGCAACCCTCCCTGTGGCACCAGGCGAAGGCCATTACCAGACACAGGGAGGGATCAGGAGGAGGAGGATTCATCCGACGGAGCGTCACAGACATCGTCACGGACTGCTTCCGAGGGTCCCCGCAGGAAGGTGGGTCGTCCACGAAAAAGACTGTGAGAGTCAGCAGAACATCACCATCTCCCAGGTCACCTGGCCTGGCACCTGGCCCTCTGGCCCAATAGCAGCACATGACATTCTCTGCCACATGGACTTGCTGGTCACTGTCTGACCTATGTTGACGAAGACTGTGGCATGGACTCTGACATTTTGCTACGACAAGGATACCAACTCCCCCAGTGAACTCTGGATTCTACACTCCCGCTGTGCACCTCTTGTCATCCCCACAAACCCGTACCCCACCACAAATAAATGAATCACACTTACAAGATGATGCCGTGATTCTACATTATTACAATACATGTGTGTGTCGTACAGTCAAAGCATGCCTGATCTCAGAATTAACTCCAACCATCCAAACCGTGGGGTCGCAGTCTTGCCCAGGACACACATGGGTCCCAATGTCTCATCTGATACAGACATGGAGTACCAAACTCACCTGTGCTGGGCCCAACCAGCTGAGTGGTTCCCGCACAACTGTGGCAACAGACACATTCAGGGGAGCAACAGTCATGCGCAGAGGTCAGGGATCATGTGGAGTGACCTGGCTTGCCGCTCCCAGGTATGTCTAGACATGTGTCCCTACAATGTGCAGCATGCTTGCGTCAGGCGGATGTTGAGAATGGTGGCTAGGCCAAGGTTGGATGCATGGAGATGCCAGAATGCAGTTTAGGATCACTGTGCCACATGGTTGTGTTGGGGTTGTGGGCTGCATCATGAGTGTGGGCGTGGATCTAGAAGGTCATCCTGCAGCTGGCTGTGAAACATTCCCCCCATCCCGTTAGGACGTTGATGTGGCCTGGTTGCCCGACGCAGTAGCAGAGCTGTGCAGATGCACTCCGGATATGGACAAGTACCATGGGAGTCGTGAGGCACATGTCCGTAGACTGCAGGGTAGGATTCTACACAGATGTTGTAGTTTCCCTGGGGGATGGTCTCTCTTGCCTTGAGGTGGATGGAACTGTGCATCTTGTGCATAATACAGTTCCCACTCCCTGACAAACCCCTAGCATCTTGTCACTCTACACATAGACACATATGCACCACCTATGAAAACTATGCCAGACCTGCGGCACGCACAGTGGCAACAGGGCACCATTGACAGGGAAGAGGCACCTTGGAGACAGAGGGACAAATTTATTAGTCATGTGTGTTGGAATGACAATGATACTCTGTCAACACATACACAGGTCATGTGGATGTACATGTGGGAGCAACACTGGCACCCCCCATTGCAACACAGATGCTGGCATCCCATTGACCTGGCACACAAGTGACGGATAACAGCTAAACACCCCCTGCTGCCACGGAGAGGCCGCTATACACCATTGAGGCCCTGATGGGGCAATCACACACCATGTCAACCCGGTGCAACCTGTATGTTTCCGAGGCCAGTGTTACACACAATGATGGCCTCATCACAATCCCCAATCCCCTGCCACATGACAGTCACCAAGTCTGACCATGGCTCCAGGTGAAGCCTGCCCCATGTCATGTTCCCCATGTAGGATCACCATGTATGCAAATGGAACACACATGAACCGGAGAAGTGCACACAGACTACAAACAATTCACACACCCAAAACGACGTGAGGCATCCCTTACCCTGAGGAGATTTCAACACTTGCCCGTGCATGTGACGCTGAATCAGCACATGTCGCTGTGTTCATGAGGAGTAGCAGGAGCACAACAATGCCACCAGCAGACAGCATGCACATGGACCTGTGGAAGAGAGACACACAAGGATTCAGCACAAAGGAGCACATCCGCAAGCATGTACTTAACACGTATCATGTTGTTAACATGACAGGTGACAATGATGACCCTCAGACAACATCCTTCCATTGCGCCATCACTTGAGTGACACTTCAATACACACCACTGACTCACTTGGCAGACATGCAGATGGACACACACATTGCAACACATGCCACACACGGCCCAATGCGTGCACACTCAGACACTGGAACTCACCACTAAGCAAAGAAGTTGCGTATGAGCCGACTCCGCATGTCCTCCACAGCCTCCTCCTCCTCCACATCACTTGCCCCGTCACCAAGCCCTTCATCCTCCACGGGTGGATGGTCCTGGTCATCTTGATCCAGTATGAGTGGAACAGCTTCCTCCACTGCCATGTTGTGCAGCATGCAGCAGACGATGATGATCTTGCACACCTTCACCGGGGCATATGGGAGTGCTCCGCCGGTCTTGTGGAGGCACCGGAATCGGCTCTTCAGAAGTCCAAACGTCCTCTCAATGACTCTCCTGGTCCGCCCATGTGCGTTGTTGTAGAGGTGCTCGGCAGCCGTGCTGGGGTTGCGGACAGGCGTCATCAGCCATGGCATGTTGGGATAGCCAGCGTCCCCTACAAGGAAACATCATGGACAGAAGTGTGTCAGCACAGGCAGTGAGATTGGAAGATGACGCCAAACACTGAACTGCCAGAGTCTACCCACCAACAATACATGCTCGCTCGTTCCGCAGCTGCAGCATCATTTCTGGCACCCTGCTACGCCTCATGATGAAGGCATCGTGTGCTGATCCTGGAAAGCGAACACAGACATGTGAAATCACCATGTTGGACAGACACACCACAAGGGCATTAATGGAGTGATAATGTTTGCGATTCCTATACACCACCTCCTGTGCCTGTGGTGGTACCAACGCAACATGTGTCCCATCTATGGACCCAATGACATGGGGCATCCCTCCCAGGGCATAGAACTCACGCTTGACATCTGTCAACTGCTCACGATTTGGGAATTTAATGTACTCATCCAGGTGAAACAACATGGCCTCTAAGAAATCATGCAGAACACGGCTGAACATCGTCTGGGACATGCCCCCGACATCAGCAATGGTATGTTGGAACGTACCCGTGGCAAGGAAATGTAGGGCTGCCATCACCTTCAACTTGGGTGTCAGTGCACTTGGATACCTGTGGCGCGGGAGGAGTTGTGCTTCCAGCCGGCCAGTCAACTCATCAATCAACCGTTGGCTGAATCTGTAGCGGCGTATACAGTCCCGTTCATGCAGGGCAGCAATGTCTGGCATACGTCGAGGGAGAGGCGGAGCCCTGCAGTGAAATGGAAGGAACACCTAAGAGTGAGCACTGTACAACAACATCGTCAATGCACTGAGCACATGTTACACAGCCAATACACATATGCCACGTTGTGAGTCAGGTCTGTGCCACAGTTCCTGGACACGAACGCCAGTCAGGTTACACTCCTACCAAGGGACAGCCACTAACGGAGGGGGGCAAGATCACGATGACATGGCATGAGACTAGCTGTGGGCCAGTGTAAGTGAACATGCACACGCATCACAGGATTCACAGACATCCACACATGTGCAGAAGTAGTATGCGTATGGTACAGACAGGTAGTTGGATGCGATATGCACTGGTCACATGTCATAGGAATAGGACAGGCCACACACATTGCCTTTGAGGAGTACATGTCGAGACAGAACATACATAGGGAGCATGTGGATATGTACTTGTGTTGATACTCCGTGTAGTTGCATACATACACACCTCATGGCAAATCACATATGTGGGCTGGTGTGCGGAACAGTGTGCCATGCCCATCGACACACAGACACATGTTGGCAGCAGCAACTGCTGACACATTGAATCACACACCTACAGCAAAATCATGGAAAGACATGCCACACACATGACATGGTTGCAGCATGCAACGCAGCCATACACGTGTCATATGTAATATTCCGTGTACCTGGCATCAGGGGACAGGTGCGGGTGTCCGTGACTGGGACATGCAAGTGACTCATGGCTCCACTAGTGTGTACGACATGCACACATGTCAAAGGAGTGCAGGGGATGTGTGGTACAATGCGCACCATCACACACGACATGTGTACACAGCTCATCGTACATGTGCTTTGCCCACACCTCAGGGGTAAAGTGCCACATCACATCCTGACACACCTGTGTCACACACAGGTGGTATTGCACAGACAATGCATTGGTGTCCACCCTTGGCAATACCTGTCCGCTCCATTCCTGTCTGTGTGCCGCCTGTCACCACTGACAGTTGTAATACGCACCGTACATACGCTCGGAGCGCGTGTATAGGGTCCCTGGGCCAATATTGCCGCTGGCGTATGCGTACGCCACAGTAGTACGGACTGTACACGCGCTTGTGCGGTCCGGATCACAATATGGGCGCTGGCGTATGCGTACGCCACAGTAGTACGGACTGTACACGCGCTTGTACGGTCCGGATCACAATATGGGCGCTGGCGTATGCGTACGCCACAGTAGTACGGACTGTACACGCGCTTGTACGGTCCGGATCACAATATGGGCGCTGGCGTATGCGTACGCCACAGTAGTACGGACTGTACACGCGCTTGTACGGTCCGGATCACAATATGG
Organism: Triturus cristatus; assembly: GCF_964204655.1. NCBI lineage: Eukaryota > Metazoa > Chordata > Amphibia > Caudata > Salamandridae > Triturus > Triturus cristatus. The sequence goes on from NC_140583.1 coordinate 762,938,614, forward strand.
GCGCTGGCGTATGCGTACGCCACAGTAGTACGGACTGTACACGCGCTTGTACGGTCCGTACTACTGTGGCGTACGCATACGCCAGCGCCCTTATTGTGATCCGGACCGTACAAGCGCGTGTACAGTCCGTACTACTGTGGCGTACGCATACGCCAGCGCCCATATTGTGATCCGGACCGTACAAGCGCGTGTACAGTCCGTACTACTGTGGCGTACGCATACGCCAGCGCCCATATTGTGATCCGGACCGTACAAGCGCATGTACGGTCGGTATCACTGCTTGTGGGGTGCCCTAGGGCGTGGAACGCACCGTACCTGTGTGTAAATGTATGAAAACACATAGGGGACACATGAGGGACAAGTATAAGGGCCTAAATGCCTGATGGTTGCCATGGAGACTGAGTTAAATTTTTGATTTTGAGCACCAGGTGCACAGCAGAAGTCAGTTTGAAAGAATCTACATTGTTGCAATGTGGATGTTGACTTGACATCATTATCAAAACTGAAACCATGCAAAGCCACACACTGGGGTAGGTTTGAAGGGATTGGATGAAACGTAGGATGCTAATGTGACTGACCAATCAATCTGTACTCCTATACATGAACAGGCCAGCCAGGCATATATAAGGCAGCCAGGTCCCATGAGAGAGCACTTGCCTGCACATCCATTCATCCATTACCACTGCTGCTGATAGTGATTCCTCTGGCACCATGTCCAGGACTGTGGAGAGGTCACAGCCATTCACCCAGGAGGAGAACCTTGCCCTGATAGATGTGATCCTCCCACAGTTCCAGAGCCTGTATGGTCGACCAGGGGTTCAGGTGAGTGCAGACTCCACTAGCTTAGACTGTGCCCCTTTTGTGTGACAGTGACTTCTGGCATTGTGTCCATGTGTGACAGACATGCACTGTTGTTTGGAGTGGGTCCCAGGGTGTGGAAGGCCTCATGTCACCCATGCAGAGCATGCTGTGTTTCCTGTGTGCACTCCTCACTTGCATAGTGCCTACTGTGACAATGAATGCAAGGTGCATGCCACATTCTGCCTGCATACTCCTCCTGGGGATGTTGTTTCCACAGTCCTGATGTGATCCTGTGTTCCCCCCAGTGTGCCAGGTGTCAGTACCCATGGATGTGTGTTTGTTCAGTGTACCTGTGCTGTGAGTGTCCAAAGGCCGTGTTCGTCCCCTGCACATTGGTGTGTGTGTTAGTCCCCTGTCATGTGGGTGAGTGCATATGGGGAGTGTTGCACACAAGCAGCATGAGGGATGGATATGGCCTGGCCATCGGATGTGAGCAGGGAGCAGTGCTGTGTGCATGCCGTGCTGAGCCAGCCCCACACCTGTGACACCCCCGTCTACTGGCACATGGGCAGAGTGAGGTGTGTACCCGCAGTTGGCAATGCCATGTGATTGTCCTGTACCTGTGTGTGTCTGTGTACTCTGCTGAGGTAGCATCAGTGTGCTGGGGCAGGTGACTGCTGTGAGGTGCTGTACATAATCCTGGTGTAGCCTGTGAGGCACAGTGTGATCCCTGGTCAGTGAGTGTGTGGTACCCCTCATGCCACCCGTGTGCTTCCACTGGCACGTAGTGCATTTGGCCTTCCACAGTGGATAATGTCCCTATGACAAAGGTGCAATTAGTTGCATGCATACCATGGCCTGTTCATAATGAGGATTGTTCTATATGTGTGTCTCTGTGTCTTTGCTCATGTGGATTAATGTATTCTCTCTTTTGCATCCTCACAGGTAGGCGCCATTGCCAAGGGGGAGATCTGGAGGGAAGCCGTCAGTGCCGTGAGGGGTACAGAGGGTCGGAGGCGGAGCCTGTCTCAGGTGAGGAAACGCTGGCAGGACATCCGGTGCTGGACGAGGAGGATTGCACGGCTCCTGCTGGGGGACTCACCTGAGAGCCGTAAGAACCGTGGCCGCCGTCGTCTGACCCACATCCAGAAGCGTGTGCTGGCGGTGGTCTTCCCCGATATGGACAGGCGCCTACAGGAGAGGCAGCAGCAGGAAGGGGGTAGGTACATGTGTGTCAGTTGTGTGTCCCCAGCCAATGTAAGTGTGCAGTTGCATGGATACACTGCCAGGGTTTGATTGTGCAGTGCGTCAACTTCTCCACAAAGTAGCACAGTGCTGTTCTCACTCCCTCCCTTCCCCTCCTTGCAATGTGTTCCCTGGTCTGTCGCCACTCTTGCACAAGGTTATTTATGCAGGCAGTTCATGCAGGTGCCCTATGCTATCAGCATCATGTGTGGGGGTGATGTGCCACAGGTATGGGGACCTTGCGTGTGCCATGGCCAATTTCAGTCATTGTGGTGTCCATGTCACTTGGCACTGATTGTGAATCACGACATAGGGGTGTGTCTCCAAAATGTACAGCCTTCCAGCATGCATGTCCAATTGTGTGCCCTCTGACATGATGTGCCTGAGTGGGAGGCCTGCTAAGTGCAGGGACGGTTGCTTAATTTGCAGTCATGTCCATCCTGGACCATGGAGGAGTGTGGGCACTACTGTGCCCTGGGGCACCTCTTCCTAGGTATCATGTGCGTCATCCAACAATATGGCCATTCACTGTGTCTTTGCCATGGGTTGCGTAGGGTGGCATTGTACCCTGGGCTCAACTGTTAGGACCTACAGGTTGCTACATGTGTCCACTGTACAGGGGGACCCATTTTGCTTGTGCATACTCACAGTGGGCATTACCTGTGTGTGTTGTTGAGACAATCTGATGATGTTTGCCTGTCAATGATGTGTGGACATGGCCACCAGGGGCTGTGTGTTTACAGTCATGAATTAGTGGAGGCCATGTGTTTCCATCCCAGAGTAAGAGGTGTACATACTTTCTCCGTCTCAATGAGATTGTCTCAGGTGTGGGTGGTTTGTGCGTACAAGGCCTACATGTCAGAAGCTTCATCCTCCTTGCTGGGTTTAGCCTGTGTGTGATGTTTGACTGGACATACGCTCAAGGTGCAGTGACCCTGTCATGTGTGGCCTGGTTTCATGTATTGCCTTTGCAGCATGCGGCAAGAGTAAATGGATATGATTCATGCTCATCCCTTTTTGACGACGCAGTGTGGTGCAGGTGCTGTGCACATTTGTCCCCAGAGGCTGACTCCTCTCTAAAATTTCAGGTGCAGTGATTTGCTGTTGTGTCATGATCTCCATTGTGTCTCAGTGGCATGGTGGGTAGAAAAACTGTGTGTTCCATGGCCTACATGTGTACATTGTTTTGTAGGTGTTACTCCTGTTGCTTTTCAGGCTATGCAATGTGACCTATGTATATTTGACTCATGTGACATATGTGTACAGGTGTCTGATTTTCTCCTGTCTCTTCACCTTGCCCACAGCATCGCCGGGGGACACGGAAGGAGACACTAGCACGGACCGGGAGGAGAGATTGAGCACCAGTACCAGCAGTGCTGTCCTGTCTGGCACATGGAGTGGCACGGAGGCCGAAGGGAGTGAGGCGGAGGACCTGTTGACTGCCAACACAGACTATGACGCAGACGGGTCCGAGGCTGAGCTCCCAGAGGTGGCGGAGTCTGCCCCCCCAGCTGATGGCAGCCCTCCACATCCCCCCGCCACCTCAGGTTCCATCACCGGCCTCCCACATGCTCGTGGCCCTTCCCTCCGTGCTCGGTCCCCACATGTCTCCTTCCTGCCAGGCACCGCACCCCCTGCCCCTGTCACCACTGCTGCGGTGAGTGCGGAGTCTGTGGACATCCTGAGGCAGTTGCAGGTTGGTCAGACTGCGATGCTAAATGTCCTCCATGCCCACACCCAGGTGCTGACCCAGATGGAGGCATACATGGAGGGCATGTCGGCTGCGCAGTCTGACCAACGGCAGTTGCTGAGGTCCATAGACTCCACACTGACTGCAGCACTGGATCTCCTGCAGCGCTGCGTAACACCCCCTACCCCTGCCCCATCCCCAATTCCCACTCCCGTGCCTGTCCCACGCACATCCAGACGTCAGCGTGCACGCACCCCAACAGACACAGGCACCACACCACCAGGGAAGTCGAAGCGCACACCTCCTGTCACGCACACACAGGGTGAGGAAGGCACACCCACTGGGTCGGGGGGGAAACGTAGAACACGCAGCCACAGTGGGAGTCCGCATTCCACACAACCCACTCCCTCCAAATCCACTCCCCTTAGCTCTCCTGGCCAACAGTCAGTGACAGCATCATCCACTGCGAGTGTGCCCCCCAGCCCCAGGATGACACCACCCCGCAAGCGGTGGAGGCGGGACCCGGCCAGGGGAGTTGAGTCCCCCACCCTGTCCACACCCTCCCCCAGTGGCGCTGCGACCCATCCCTTTGCCCCCCCCCCCTCCTTGGGGCCTGTGGTTGGATTGGGTACGGGGGAGTCGCTGGGGGAACTTGCCGACGTGTGCAGCGCCATTCTGTCCTCCACCTTTGGCGCTGGCACCCCCCCTGTGGCAGATTCATCCCTCCCTGCACCCACAACACCTACCCTTTCCCCTCCTGTCCCTGCGGTGCCTGTTTCCACCCTCCCCCCTGATGCCCCCTCTTCTGTGGATGAAATGGACTTGTGAACTGTGCAGCCAAGCTAGGGGACACACGTCCCGATGTGTACCCCCCCCCCGGACATTGCTGCTGGGCTGGCCCATGGCCCTTGTACATAGTGGACATTTTCTCTGATATATTTTCCTGCTGAATAAAGCCTTTTCTTTTTGTTTTGCACACTGATGCTTTCCTGGACTTGCTGTTGGTGCTGGTGCTCCCTGCGTTGGGGTGGTGATAATGTGTTAGGGGTCTGTGAAATGTTGGAGTGTGCTGCTCATGGGGTGTACCCTGCCATCTGCGTGCCATCACAAAGGTCTCTGCAAATGGTATTTGGTCATGTTTGCTCTCACTGTATGGTGACATTGTCCCAAGGTGTGTTCCGTCCTCTGTGGCCCAGCCCATTTTTCCTGCAGGGTGTCTCCCAAATGCTGTGCTGTGCTGTGTCTACATTTCCTGGATGTGTGAGGGTTGCCTTTCAATATAGCCATGCTGGCTCAGCGATGTCTCCGCCTGCATCTGGGGTATCACCCTTGTAGGTCACTGAACTTGTTGATGGGGTATATTGTCCGATGTCTGGGCACTGCTGGGAGTGATAGGTACACACCCCTCCTGTGTCTGGGCACTGCTGGGAGTGATAGGCACACACCCCTCCTGTGTCTGGGCACTGCTGGGAGGACCCTGCACCCACCCCTCCTGTGTCTGGGCACTGCTGGGGGTGTTTTGCACACCCCATTCTTATAGCAGGTTCGGTGCGTACATGCACGGGTGGGGTGGGGGTTTGGTGCGTACATACACGGCTGGTGTGGTGGTTTGGTGCGTACATACACGGGTGGGCGTTTGGTGCGTACATACACGGCTGGGGGGGGTTCGGGGGCGTACATACACGGGTGGTGGTTTGGTGCGTACATACACGGGTGGTGGTTCGGTGCGTACATACACGGCTGGGGGGGGGTTTGGTGCGTACATACACGGGTGGTGGTTTGGTGCGTACATACACGGCTGGGGTGGTGGTTTGGTGCGTACATACACGGCTGGTGGTTCGGTGCGTACATACACGGCTGGGGTGGGTGTTAGGTGCGTACATACACGGGTGGGGGTTTGGTGCGTACATACACGGCTGGGGGGGGTTCGGGGGCGTACATACACGGGTGGTGGTTCGGTGCGTACATACACGGGTGGTGGTTCGGTGCGTACATACACGGCTGGGGTGGGGGTTTGGTGCGTACATACACGGGTGGGCGTTTGGTGCGTACATACACGGGTGGTGGTTTGGTGCGTACATACACGGCTGGGGTGGTGGTTTGGTGCGTACATACACGGGTGGTGGTTCGGTGCGTACATACACGGCTGGGGGGGGGTTTGGTGCGTACATACACGGGTGGTGGTTTGGTGCGTACATACACGGCTGGGGTGGTGGTTTGGTGCGTACATACACGTGTGGTGGTTCGGTGCGTACATACACGGCTGGGGGGGGGTTCGGTGCGTACATACACGGGTGGTGGTTCGGTGCGTACATACACGGCTGGGGTGGGGGTTTGGTGCGTACATACACGGCTGGTGTGGTGGTTTGGTGCGTACATACACGGGTGGTGGTTTGGTGCGTACATACACGGCTGGGGTGGGGGTTCGGTCCGTACATACACGGGTGGGGGTTCGGGGCGTACATACTCTGCTGGTGTGGTGGTTTGGTGCGTACATACACGGGTGGGCGTTTGGTGCGTACATACACGGGTGGTGGTTCGGTGCGTACATACACGGCTGGGGTGGGTGTTAGGTGCGTACATACACGGGTGGGGGTTCGGGGCGTACATACACGGCTGGGGGGGGTTCGGGGGCGTACATACACGGGTGGTGGTTCGGGGCGTACATACACGGCTGGGGTGGGTGTTAGGTGCGTACATACACGGGTGGGGGTTCGGGGCGTACATACACGGCTGGGGTGGGTGTTAGGTGCGTACATACACGGGTGGGGGTTCGGGGCGTACATACACGGCTGGGGTGGGTGTTAGGTGCGTACATACACGGGTGGTGGTTCGGTGCGTACATACACGGGTGGTGGTTCGGTGCGTACATACACGGCTGGGGTGGGGGTTTGGTGCGTACATACACGGGTGGGCGTTTGGTGCGTACATACACGGGTGGTGGTTTGGTGCGTACATACACGGCTGGGGTGGGTGTTAGGTGCGTACATACACGGGTGGGGGTTTGGTGCGTACATACACGGCTGGGGGGGGTTCGGGGGCGTACATACACGGGTGGTGGTTCGGTGCGTACATACACGGGTGGTGGTTCGGTGCGTACATACACGGCTGGGGTGGGGGTTTGGTGCGTACATACACGGCTGGTGGTTCGGTGCGTACATACACGGCTGGGGGGGGGTTCGGGGGCGTACATACACGGGTGGGCGTTTGGTGCGTACATACACGGGTGGTGGTTCGGTGCGTACATACACGGCTGGGGTGGGTGTTAGGTGCGTACATACACGGGTGGGGGTTTGGTGCGTACATACACGGCTGGGGGGGGGTTCGGGGGCGTACATACACGGCTGGTGGTTCGGTGCGTACATACACGGCTGGGGGGGGTTAGGGGGCGTACATACACGGGTGGTGGTTCGGTGCGTACATACACGGCTGGGGTGGGGGTTTGGTGCGTACATACACGGCTGGTGTGGTGGTTTGGTGCGTACATACACGGGTGGGGGTTTGGTGCGTACATACACGGCTGGGGGTTCGGGGCGTACATACCAGGGTGGGGTGGGGGTTCGGGGCGTACATGCACGGGTGGCGCTTGGGTGCGTACATACACGGGTGGGGGTTCGGGGCGTACATACCAGGGTGGGGTGGGGGTTCGGGGCGTACATACACGGGTGGCGCTTGGGTGCGTACATACACGGGTGGCGGTTCGGGGCGTACATACACGGGTGGGGGTTCGGGGCGTACATACACGAGTGGGGGTTCGGGGCGTACATGCACGGGTGGGGGTACGGGCCGTACTTCCACGGGTGGGGGTACGGTCCGTACATACCCCTGCCCACGCTCTGCGTGCCTGGGTACGGGCCGTACCCATGCCTTTGGTGTGTGGGTACGGTGCGTCCCACCATTGTTGCGGGCCGTGGGGTCCGCACCGTACACAGGCCTTGGGGGCGTGGCTACGGGTCGTACCACGCGTACCCCTACATGACCCCAGCAATGCTGGTACGAGCTGTACCAAGGCCTTTCTGACGTGGGTACGGGCCGTACCGCTATTGTTGGAGTGACGTAGGGGGACGCGTGGTACGTTCCGTACCCACGCTCTTGCGGCCTGGGTAGGGTACGTACCGGTTCGCGTGACCATCCACTTCCGTTGTGGCGGACGCTTGCGTTGCTGGCCTTGCCCCCACCCCCTGGAAGTGACCAGGCCCTGATGGTCAGGTATGTCCAGGCCATGTGTGATTTGGTACCATGTGTTGGTGTTGTGTGTCCTGCCCCTGCCCCCCCCTTTGCCCCTGGTTGTTGTGCTGACCTTCTGCGGCGTCTGCGTCGGTTCCTGTACGCCAGGTGGACTGCTAGGAGGGCAGGGATGGCACGTAGGTTCGGGTCCATGTCTGTTCGTCGCGTCCAGCTGCTCCTTGCGTGTGTCGTCCTGATTTCCCGGCAGTTTTTGGCAGCCGGTAAATATTTTCCGTGCGGGATGACGTCGGTTCGAATCGTACTTCCTGGTTCGTGAAACGTAGGCTGGATGCGTACCGACGTCACGTCGGCTCCTTTCAGGATCGGAATTGTGTTTAGTTTCTGTTCGGTCGGTGTTTTGTTCGAATCGTACGGAAATGGTGTTTCCGTATGATTCGTACTTGCATTTTCGGATGGATTTCGCACCGGGTACGAGTCGGACGGAGAAAAGGCTCCGTCCGACGGTTCGTACCCGGTTTTTACCGGATCGGAATTGGCACCAGAATGGGCAAAGTGTATGTAGCTGTTGTTTGGCAAGGTCAGTGGGTTTTCACATAATATTGTGCTAAAAAATGATGCTGTCCATATTAAGCACGAACTCAGGAATGCCCCTTTATATGCTGGGAAAGGTTTATCTAAATGCTAGGAGATATGCATTTAGAGAAGGTGATTGAGCAAGTGGATGCTTCAGAATGGGCTTCATCCAAAATTCTGGTATGAAAAAATGTAACGTCTGAGACTCAGTGTTGGTTTAAGGTCACTTAACAAGCAAATCTTGGTGGATTGTCATCATCAATCAATCAATCAGGGAATTGTAAGAGCGCTACTCACCCGTGAGGGTCTCATGGAGCTGGTGGGGGGGGGGGGCAGCAGTTCCGTTTTGCCGAAGAGCCATGTCTTGAGAGCCTTTCTGAAGGAGTTCAGGGAGGGGGCGAGTCTGATGTTGACCGGGAGCTCGTTCCAGGTCTTGGCTGTGATGTAGGAGAATGCTCTTCCCCCTGCTTTGGCTCGGCAGATGCGCGGGGTCTCAGCGAGGATGAGGTTGGGAGATCAGAGGTTTCTTTTGGGTACGTGCAGGGTGATTCCATCGTTGAGGTATTGGGGTCTGGTGTTGTGTAGGCATTTGTAGGCGTGGGTGAGTATCTTGAAGGGTCTCTCTTCTCGACGGGGAGCAACTTGAGCTTTCGTAGGTGTTGGCTCATGTGCTCGTATCGAGGGATACCGAGGACAAGTCTGGCGACGGTGTTATGTATTGTCTGGAGCTTGCGGAGTACAGACTTGTTTATGCCGGCGTAGAGGGCGTTTTCGTAGTCCAGCCTGCTGGTGATGAGTGAGTGGGTGACTGTCTTCCTTGACTCGGGGAGGATCCATTTGAAGGTCTTACGGAGGATGCGGAGGGTGTTGAAGCAGCTGGACCACCAGGTGTTCTTCCATGCCGATTGGGTGGTTCTGAGGACGAGGACTTCTGTCTTCTCCGAGTTGAGCTTAAGACAGCTGTTGCTCATCCAGGCTGTGATGTCCTGCATTCCTTCCTGGAAGCTGAGTTTGGTGGTGGTGGGGTCCTTGGTGAGGGAGAGGAAGAGTTGGGTGTCATCGGCGTAGGATACTATGCTGAGGTCATCCTGTCGGACGATGGCTGCGAGGGGGGTCATGTAGATGTTGAAGAGGGTTGGGCTGAGCTACGATCCCTGGGGGACTCTTCAGTTGATTTCCGTGGGTTTATCTACTTCATATCCAAAATATATTAGCAAACTTAGGTGGTGTGCAGGTATTCAGCATATTTTATTTGAAATCAGGTTACCATCAGATTGACTGGGCAAAAAAAAAACATGCCATTTTACTACATTCATTTTGGCTCAGCTGATCATGCTTCCGGTTAACCTAGGATGCCTTTCATGTTAACCACTGTCGCTTCGGTATTCCAAAAGCTTGTACATATATTTTTTAAGGGCATTGAATCCCTGATGGTGTTCTAGAATGGTACCCTGATGTATGCTGAGTCAGTTAAGAAACATAAACAAGTATTGGGCAAGGAGTTTTCCATACTTCGGGAGAGAGGAATGACTCTACAGTGTTAAAAATTCAATTTTGTTAAATTCATTAAGGGTGAAGATCTGAGTCATTAAACTTCAAACAAAAGTATTTTTTCCAAAGATAATTTACTTTGGGCTATTGCAAAAGTGAGTAGATCCACCAATAATGATCAACTGAGATCCTACTTGGGTCTTTGCAAGTTTTATTCCAGGTTTGTGAGTAATTTTGCCTTGGTGGCATGCTATGATGAGATTTTAATTGAAAAAGATGTCATGTTTCACTGATTTCAAAAACATGATGACGCTGTTACAAAACTGAAAGAAGCAATCATATAAGCAATACCTTTTTTGTAGTCAGCTAAGAATGTAACTGTGGCTACCAGTGCAGAGGGTCTACTGAGCTGTTTTAGCACAGAGTTTAGAGCTGGTAAAGAACTAAAGAACTTTCAATTCTGGCCTAGATGTCAGTAAGCATTTGGAAAGCTTAATTTGGTCATATGCTTGTACTCCTCACAATGTTACATGGTTCACCCTGGTTGAGTTTCTCAAGGGTAGAAAGCCACAGACTGACTTAAAACCAGTATGATTCTTGGGATTTCACTTATGCATTTGTACCATAAAGAAAAGAAAAACGTGGAGAGCAAGCAAAAGAAACAGTGGTATGTGACCAAAACAGAAGGCTCAGGTTGCACCCTGGAGATTTGAAAAAATTAAAATACCTCTAAGTGTTGAAAAAAGGGTAACCCACAATCTTTAAAGTTTTTAAAGTTGTTCAAGTAGGAAAATCTTCTGCTTTACTAGAGAATGGGACATCATGGATAGCCAACTTCATGTCAGTAATGAACTAGACATGAGTGGGTCAAGCAGCCACTGCACACAATCTTTGCCCTGTAAACAGCTCTTAATGGAGTACCCACTCCCTGGAGACACCCAACCCCTATTAGGTGGCCAAGCTCCTACTTCACACAGCATCTGCCCTGTACCAAACCATTCGCAGAAAGCTGACTTCTCATGGGCAATCACCCAGACAGGGTAGGGAAGTATCTACCACAAACAGTCTTTGTCCTGTTCAGATCCCCCCTATGGAGAGTCCACTCCCTCTAGACACTCAAGGCCTCATAGGTGGTGAAGGCCCTACTACACACAGCCTTCTTCCTGTACCGGACACTTTGCAGATAGCTGACCTCTTGTGCGCAATCAAGCACCCATGGGTGGGAAGCTACCTTATGCATACCATAACTCGCATAGCAAATGCAATGCTCATAATCTCACCCTTAATATAATAAAATAGATGCACTTAGAAATGTTGTGTATCATCTTACAAACTACCCTTACCACCTTGTCAGGCAAAACAATGAACGTAGTATTATAAATTGGTTGCATTATCTAAGATACTTTACATTTTGCTTTTAGATGTTGTTATTTATTGATATACATATTGGGAGGTCATGATCATTGTGCACATGGTCCTGATGGGCATGGTATTCTCACTCTGCCATCTTATGTGCCCTTTAATTTTTTTCAGGATTTGGGGACAGAGTTCTTGCATCCTTTAATGGCTGCTATAACATTTTCTTTGTTGTGTTGCTGTAGATAAACATATCTTTTGGTAGATCTGTGGACCTAGTTAACTTTAACATTTTCTAACCTTTAACCCTTTCATGCTCAACCTGAGCTCCTCTTTAAATGCTCATTGAAAACTACTGAATGGATTTACACCAAGTAAGAATAAGCATCATCCTCGAGTAAAGTTCTACTTGCGCCAAATATGAATAATCCACACAAATAAAAAATAGTCCCCTTTGTGCACTATGAGATTCCAAAAATATTTATTAATCAGAAAAATTAATGAGCAGAGAAACCTGATGCATTTTGGTTTGCATTGAACCTTGGTCACGGCAAAGAGAACAATGATACGTCCTTTCTTTCTATAATAACGGTGATATAGTGAGAAAGCATATTCGAGAAAAGAATAAAAATCAATTTTCCAACAGTGTATTTGCAATAGCCTATCAGCCTGAGAAAATCAGTTCATTTAAATTAAATTATTTCACAACAGCAGAAAATTAGGTGATTGTATGCAAAACTGTATGTAAAATGCATCAATAAATCTAGCCTATGTGGGCCCATTAATGATGGATAAATCAATCGCAGTAGGCAGTTTAACAAATGTTTGTTGCAGATTCATGTCCTCCAAGTGAAAAGTAATGGGCTCAGATGGCACAAATGTCCATTAAATTTCAACATTTGATACATCGGTCAATACTGCCCAATATTGTAAATGTTTGTTAATACTCAGAAAGCAGATGACCATAATTCATTGAACTTCCCTTTATCTCGCACCATTGGTCAAATTCTAACCTTCTTGGTTATCATAGTTTCTCATATATTCTTCAATACTATTAGTGTTGTAGAACCCTGTAATAAAATGGTAACAACCACAAATCAAAATAACGTATATACATGGTACGTGCATGGCATCTACAGTAAGTAAGGAAAAGAAAAGAAAAGAAACTCATTCAAAATGTACTGCCATGACAGAAAGGACTGAAATTCATCATAAAAAAGTGTACTGCCAAGTTCTTTATCTATGTTAAGACCATAAGGGAACATAGTCTGTAAATCTATAATGTTTTTGGATTCGAGCCTTCTTAATTGGAGACTTCGATCTCCAATTTCCATTAAAAAAAAAACTAGAATATCGTTGAAAAAAGATTATCGCTGTCAAACTCTTAGGGCAGATGCCTCCGTTCATGTGGGTGAACTCCCGTATAATATCTACAATGAAAAAGCACAATAGGCACTCTGGGTTTTTGATTCATGCAGGATTTAAATGTACTGCTGTGAATGTTGGGTTGAAGCCTTTAAATTGAGCATACTTTGTCTACTATGCAAACATTGAGGAAGGCATGAAACCAAAATGCGTCTGTTTGCTGAATTAAATCCTGTATGAACCAAAGACCCTGTGAGTGCCCGTTGTGCTTTTTCATTGTAGTAATGATATGTGAGTTCACCCTCACAAACGGAGGCCACCGCCCTAAGAATTCAGCAGTATACTGGTGCAACCAGTAGAGTGCTTGAAATTGTACATTGCCTGAACCACTATATCTGCAAAGTGCTTGATTTCTAAAGGACGCAAAGAAGTGCTCGTTATATTGTTAAGGAGTGACTGCTGCCATTGGACGACTATCATGGGTAGGTGTCCGTCATTGTGATCATGGGGTTGTGACGAGGGGTCAATTTATGAGAGATGCTATGCTAAAAAAGGCCTTTTAACATCAGTAAGTACGACTCCTTGGACACAAATGGAAGCCCATTCAGGGCATTATTAAATTGGGAGGACTGATTGGATCAATGGCCATATTTGTGTTTGCAAATTGCCAGAACTCTAAAACACGGTCTCTTTCTTGCAACTATAATGGAATATGTTGCCTATTCAAGGCAGAAAGTATCAATGTGTCGTACTTGATTGAGACAACGTGGGGTCTGTTATATCGTACAAATTACAAAAATATGGCATCCCAAAAAAATACATATTACATACTTCAATGGCACAGTCCTCTTTCTACACATATGTTTTGTTGTCCGATGAAAGTAGGTTGAAGCCTTTTTTATTTAAACTGAGCATACTTTGTCTATGATGCAAACACTGCGGAAGGCATGAATCCAAAACTCGTCTGTTTGCTGAATTAAATCCTGCGTGAATCAAAGACCCTGTGAGTGCCCATTGTTTAAAGCTTACCTGTGAAGTAATGACTACCAATTGAAGTCCCATGATTTCATGACTCCTGAATGTGATGTAACAGTAGCATATGTTGAAACACTTTTCCATGTAATAGCACTGCCTGGACATTATTTATTGTTTGATACTGGAAGCTCTTTAGAGTACCGAGTCTCTAAGTCCATACCTACTCGATGAGTACGCCTTGGACTGCTCCATTTAGCTACCGTGATGGTGAAGGTCTCAGCGAGGTGTTCTTGATGTTCGGTCCATTGCAGGGTGGAGCCTCAGGGCACCAGTGGTAAAAGGTTCCGATTGTTATAATCCAAGCCCTTTAACCCCTTCAGATGTAATATATTCCTCATTGCTGCAATTCAAACACTCTGGTGCCGATTAGGATCCTGGAAAAAATTTCCCCAACCGAATTGAATCTGGACTTTTTTCCTTACAAATGGTAAAAGCGCCGTACAAACTGCCAATTACGATTCGTATGGGAAAAAGTCCCTACAAATCGCATTGGGAAAATTCCACCACACGTCCTCGGGTCGGGAAAAGTCTCCGACACGTCCCCGGACATTTTTACGTACAAATGGGAAAACTGAAGTCCCAATGCGCAATTACGATCCGTCCCATCCGTCCGATTGTACAACTGTATGGAAAAAAGACCGTCCGGAGCGAACTCCCATAGCAACCATGGAGATGTCCAAACAAGTGCCTGGTACGCGCCGTACTCCCCCCCGTCCCCCGTATGTTCGCGCCGTACCCCCAGCCCCCCCCGCGGATGGGCGCGCCGTACCCCCAGCCCCCCGTATGTATGGAGCGTACCCCCACCCCCATATGTACGGAGCGTACCCCCCAGCCCCCCGTATGTACGGAGCGTACCCCCACCCCCACCCCATATGTACGGAGCGTACCCCCCAGCCCCCCGTATGTACGGAGCGTACCCCCACCCCCATATGTACGGAGCGTACCCCCCAGCCCCCCGTATGTACGGAGCGTACCCCCACCCCCACCCCCATATGTACGGTGCGGACCCCCAGCGCGTAGCGCTGGGGGTCCACACCGTACATACGGGGGTGGGGGTACGCTCCGTACATACGGGGGGCTGGGGGGTACGGGGGTACGCTCCGTACATACGGGGGGGTACGGGGGTACGCTCCGTACATACGGGGGGCTGGGGGGTACGGGGGTACGCTCCGTACATACGGGGGGCTGGGGGGTACGGGGGTACGCTCCGTACATACGGGGGGGTACGGGGGTACGCTCCGTACATACGGGGGGCTGGGGGGTACGGGGGTACGCTCCGTACATACGGGGGGCTGGGGGGTACGGGGGTACGCTCCGTACATACGGGGGGGTACGGGGGTTTGCTCCGTACATACGGGGGGCTGGGGGGTACGGGGGTACGCTCCATACATATGGGGGGCTGGGGGGTACGCTCCGTACATACGGGGGGTACGGGGGTACGCTCCGTACATATGGGGGGCTGGGGGGTACGCTCCATACATACGGGGGGCTGGGGGGTACGCTCCGTACATATGGGGGTGGGGGTACGCTCCGTACATATGGGGGTGGGAGTACGCTCCGTACATACGGGGGGCGGGGGGGGGTACGGCGCGTACCGGGCCCCCTAATCAGCTCGCATCGCTGCGTACTTAGCTTTTCCGGCACTTTTTAGGTGCCGTAAAAATTTTCCCATCCGGACTGCAGTCGGTGCGAATCGTAATTGCTGGTACGTAAAAACATGCCTAACTCCGTCCGGACGTCACGTCCGCGGTGTCCCAGATCACATTTGTATGTATTTTTCTGTCGGTTGGTCTTTTTTCCGAATCGTACGGGAATGGTGTTTCCGAACGAATCGTAATTGCATGTTTGTAAAGTTTTACAACCCGGTACGAGTCGGACGGAGAAAAAGCTCCGACCCACGGTTTGTACCGGGTTTTTCCAGGATCGTAATCGGCCCCTCTATGGGAAGAGGAATGATATAACAACCAGCTAATAGCATGTGGTGAGAGAGAAATACTGCTCTGTGTGGAGTCAAAACCCATTCTGTACATTTTAAAGAATTGTTAACAAAAGCAATGTGTCACCGCTCAAGCTGTTTGTAAACAGACCTAAACCATCAGGAAGGCTAGGAACTCTTGGCCTGTTTTCACAAGTGCAAAGGTCCGTTCTACTATCAGTTCCTAAAGCTAAGGGGCACACACTGTCCAGATATCCACGCCCGTCTATATAGGTCTTCTAACATGCCAGGACCTAGCCAGGCCTGCCCGGTCATTATGCCACTCTGGCATTTTCCCAGTTGGCTGCAGGCTGGAAGGCTACTTAGGAAGCAGGATGGAAGTCCTTGAGCCAGCCATATCCCAATTCTACATGTAACCTCTTGCAGTTTGGGTCTGATTTGCATTTTTTTGTCCAGGCTAATTTTGGTGTCCTGTCTGGCTATGGACTATCCAAACAGCCAGGGTCAGTACTTCCATCAGTCTTCCCCAACTAAGCTGCTACTTCTGAGGAGGGGGGATACTGGGAGGCGCTTGAGACTGATGGGACGAGAGTGGGGGACATGGAGGACTTTACTTTCCAGGTCCCTGAATCCGTCACATTCAACAGTCACTAAAGCACAAATGACCACAGCCGCTCGGCTCACTGAGCACAAAGTAAAAAACACTGTAATGCTTAGCTTGCTCTATTTGCACCTTTTCACGCTGAGAAGCATGGTAATGGCAAAGCTCTTAGATGAAAAAAGAGAGAAAAACAACACAGAGCAAGAAAGTCAAGCAAGAACTCTGGGGCAGATTTACAAGAAAGTGCCGCATCTGTATAGATGCGTCACTTTCCCTGCTCCACCCTTGGAAACCCTTGCGACACCACAGATGCGCCGCATTTACAATGCAGCGCATCGTGGCGCAAGGATAAACAGATGTGTGACGCATCTGATGGCATAAGGGCGGCGCATTGCTATAGTCGTGTCGCAAGCACTACGCAACTCCAGCAATACTCAGGGGCTGCCTATACCTAACATGCTGCGTCATGCCTTACGCCTGCTTCAAGCAGGCGCATGGTTTTGACGCAGCAGCGTCGGAAAAGTGACTCAGTGAAATCTTGCAGATTTCACTGCGTCACTTTTCCGAGGCTTTTTCCGACGGAACGCCCACCCTGCATACGTTAAACCTGACGCAGGTTTAATGTAGCGTAGGGCTTTACAACATAACGCATCTCCCTAGATGCATCACGTTGTAAATAAGGCGCAACATGGCGCATTGTTTACGCCGCCTCTGCGTCACAGAAGTGATGCAACGGCGGCGTAAATGTCTCGCAAGGGTCTTGTAAATCTGCTCCTCTGAGTTGATAGGTGTCGAGTGAATTGATCCACAGATTGAAGTGTGATCATTGCCTTTTAGACAATTGCTGGTTTATAATTTATTATGTTTGAAATCATTACATACAAAATAGATTTTTCTCAGTCCACCAAAACAATCATGTAAAAGGAATCTTATGCATACGCTTCACCCAAGGTTAAAAGGGTAATTTCAGTTCTTGTCATGGCAAGCAGTATTACTGCGGAAATTATAAAAGATTTGTAAAAGGCACTTGAAAAAAAATGTGGCTGCCCGGGAGAGTTCCGTGATGTTCTGTGAGTTGAGGTATGCTTTAAAAGCTTCTGTACATCGCTTAATGTTTGCCAGAAAAATCTGCCTAATAAGTACATGCCTCTCAGACTGCAGCCCAGGACAGCAACACAAAAAATAACGTATCTATGCGCTTTGTCGTCGCACAGTCGAAATTTGCTGATTTAGCCTGGATTGCCTAAATTATTTAATAAAAAGTATAAAACTCATGCAAAGAATTTGTAGCCTCACTGGTTTATATATTGATTCTGTCACAGTGAATGGCCATGGTATAGAGGATTCCATTATATTGATTGAAATGCTGATTGGGAGATGTTATTTTCCCAGATTGACATTGCTTCCAGGTCATGAACTGCATTTGTTAAGTACGTAGGCCACGGGCAGCTTCTTCATGTGGGCGGAGGACAGGGCCGGACTGGCCGTAGTGGGCAGCGGGCAATCCCCCGGTGCGCCGCACGGGTGGGGGCCGGTTTTGGGCCACTAGGGGCCGTTTTTGTTACAGGGCCGTTTTTGCAGCATAGCTGCAAAATCGGCCTTGTAACAAAATCGGCCGAAAACCGGCCCTCGCAAAGAGCTCGGCGGTACCCCTAAGCACTGGGGGGACCGGTAGAGCACTTTGCCAGGGCCGGTTCTGGTTCCCAGTCCGGCCCTGGCGGAGGAGCGTCGCCCCACTACTTTCTCGCAGTGCGAGAAGCAGAAACATAAAATGGTATTATAAATACCATTTAATATTTCTGCTTCTCGCACTGTGAGAAAGCAGAAGGGTTTGGTTAGGGGTGGGCGGTTGGGCGGTCCTGCTCGAGGGCAGGGGAGGAGTGGCTAGCCCAATGTTGCGGGCCCTGACTGTTTGGTCAGCCCTCTGGGGCATGCGCACTCTCAATTTTCTCCATGTAGGCTGCATGCAGTGTACATGGAGAAAATGTCCTCCCCATAGACGCCTGTGGGGTCGGCATCCCAACCAATCACAACGCTGCCATTGCAGTGTTGTGATTGGCTTAGGGTAGGGGAGGGAGGCTGCCTGCTTCCTGTTCCTGCGGAAGCAGGAAAGCAGGAGCAGACCGAGCAGAAGACGCGGGACCCGAAAAAGGTACTTTTTTTTGTAATTATTATTTAAATCCCCCCTCCCCGCGCGAACCCCCCTTTCCTCGCAACTACTCGCATGCCCCCCCTGCAACCCCATACCCCCCTCGTATTAATACCAGGGCCCTCATCAGGAGGCAACTGCAGCTTGCACCACCCATTGCCCGTACCAGCACTGCCAATGACTGCAAAAATGCAACTACTAACCATCACACTACTACAAGTATGTCAATTCAGACTATTCCAGGTCCACAAAGCTATAAGAATGACTTGGGCGGCAGGTATTAGTCATACCCTCTAGGATATTGTGGCACAGATTTGCAAATTTTGCGGCACAAAAATGAACATTTGGTGACACAAAAATAGAAATTTTGCAGCATTATTGCGGCACTTTATTTTACGTGTAATCATTCCTTTTCAGCCTAGTGCTCAATTTGAGCCGGTCGTTTCCAGTGATTAGCACCTGCACTTAATTGCCAACACTGGCACAGATGAGCAGAACAACTGTTGTTTCTTGATTCAATATACATTAAAAACGACTAATACCTGCCACACAAGCCATTCTTTTAGTTTTGGGCACTTGGAACAGTCTGAATTGCACACTTGTAGGAGTGTGGTGGTTAGTATTTGTGAAGGTACTGTGGTTTGAAGTGCTGGCAGGGACAATGGGTGGTGCAAGCTGCTGTGGCCTCCTGTCCAGGGCCCTGGCACCTATTTGTTTACAAATTAAGCGCTGTTTTAGTCTTAAATCAGTGGAAACTGTTTTAGCACAGTATTTCACTTTGAAATAGGCATGTTTAATGTGTCTAAGAGTGTTTGTTTGCTATATTCACCTTTGTGGTAACATTCTGGATCATATGTTGCTAATCATCCTGTTTTCTGTGGCATTGTGCTGACTTGGGGTAGCAGTTTCATGCCTCAGAGCCATCTGCTGTAGGACACCACTTTTTGAAATGTAATCAGATTAGTTGAGGAAAATTGGAATTGCTTAGTGAAACAGTCTTTGGTCAAGCGAGTAGGTTTGGCTCTTGTATGAAACACGCATGAAGAGGTGCACAACAAACAGCTACAAATGCACAGATAGATCATAACACATGAAGAGAGACCAATGCCATCCATTTTAATGAAGACCAGCTAACATAAAAGCACACAGCCAATAAGATGGCACAATTTTTTTGGTTGTCTGGCGGAGACCTTTTGTTGCAGCCAAAACGATAAATATTGCAGTCATTTCGCTCTTCCGCTGATTTTGCGATTATTTCCCGAATCGCAAAATCGCAAAATCGCAAAAGGCTGTAGGGTCTGGTCATTAACCTGAATGTTGAAAGATACATAATGAGATCTATTGAGGTCTGCCAGCCGGCGCATACACACAAGGCCACTGGAATTATGCGATTGTGCGGCCACAGCAATGTTCCCCTGATTATGGATTTGCCGCATTTGCCTCATGATCCATAATTTGCAGCATAATCTACAGATTATAAAAAAATGTTTCTTGCTCAAACGGTTCAAAAGTTACTAAAAATGTGGCTACATGTGTTGCAGTGGAAGGCCCTTTTGCAAAGCTAGACTGGTCTCCTTTCTGTTACTTATTGCTATGTTTGGATATTAAACTGGTACTAACGAGGTGCAACTAATGCCCACAAAGTGTTACCAAGTTTAAAAATGATGAAATAATGAAGTAATACTTTTACAGAATGTGCTGCATTATGCTGCATAATTTGCCTTTTCTTGCTGCATAATTTACTCGACCCTGCACCATACTTTGGCCCTCTCCTGCTGCATAATTCTAGTGGCCCTGTATATACATTATAAGCAAGAGTGATATGACTGCATATCCTTTAGACATTTCTCAGTTTCGTGAACTGATACAAATCCGCATGACATCCTCCTACTCATTTACCAATCACATGATATGCTCCCAAAGGGATAGTACTGATGGAGCAGGGTTTTGCAAAAAGAAACCTGCTGGATTTGACACCCCCAATAATACTTACTAACAGTGTGCAGTGAAAACGAATGTGCAAATCACATGGAATACATAGGAAAACGCGTTGCGCATGCGTGCACTAATGTGAACTAATGCATGAAAGAACTAGGCTGCATTATACATTGCGCCTCAAAAGAAACAAAAATTAATGCATGACTAGGCCGCATTTCGCATTTTGCATCTTGCTTTAAAAATAATAATAAATAATGCCGCTTTTGCTAAGAAAACTATTAACATGGGAACGTGCACAGGTAAGTGGTAAACGGTGAAAAGTGCATTTCCATGTAATTAATAAATGCTTATGTTTTATTCGTCATAGTGAGCTGAAATGGGCCTGCATTTTCCTAAAATTGACATAATAGATGAGGGGCTGGAGAAAGCATGAATAACCCGATAAATAGACAGAAAAGCTGAGCGCTGCAGAAGAAGTGCAAAAGTCCAAAGTTGATCAGCTACGAAAAATATTGTTTGTCTGCCAAGAGGCAAAACTAGCCGTGGGACCCAAGACTTCTTCCGCAGGCGTAGCAGGTAACCTCATGTGAAAGATAAAATGTTACATGTAAATGTACTTGCATTCACTAGTCGTGAATTACGTTATGAGAATGTCGAATAAACAAAAGACTGTAGAATTTTGAATGTGATCATGGTGGTGTGATAGACCACCTCTCAAACCATCCAATGGGAAACCAAGTTCTGTAAATTGTTTCAACTAATGTGGGTTGGACATGTAGGTTTTAGGGTATAACTGGGGTGCCTTTAGGGGTGTGCCTTTGGGACTTAGGAAGAGAGAGGAAGGTTCGTCTGGAGAGGAGAGAGGGGAGATTTGTCGCTGTCCGTTGGTTTGCCTAGCTGTTCTTGTCCCTGTCCCTTTCCTGAAACCTGAAATCTTTGTTCCCTTTCTCTACTTCTGGGGACCCCCACTACCTCCTAGGCCAGGGGGGTGGTATTTCACTGATCTTTTGGGTTAGTATATCTTCATGATTCGTACTCTGCATAATCATTTGCAAATGTATTTTTGTCTCTGAAACTTATGTCTCTTCATCTATCCACTCCTTCATATGTATATAGTTTCACATTAATATGGTGAAACTTTTGTCCCTTCATCTATCCACTCCTTCATATGTATATCGTTTCACATTAATTTGTTGAAACTTATGTCTCTTCATCTATACAGTCCTTCATATGTATGTCGTTCATTTTGATGAGTATGACACTGTTTGCATTTGCTGATGTTTTTCTCTCCCTCTTGTGAGATTTCACTGTTTGCTTTGTAACCTGTATATGATGAGCATTGATTCAACACATTATTTTGCTATAAACTTTATAAATCTTACCGAGAGTCTGTGATTATTTAGCTAGCTAGATAGTTAGATAGGATTATTATGACCATCAACTTCTCAACTCATTGGTCCATCAACCAGAGGAAAGAGAGTTGATATACAGGTTTAGTTATGTATTTAGAACCTGGTTCGAGGAGAGGAGAGTGGTTGGGTCGAGGCTGAGCATGAATCAGTACAGAAGGCTGTTATGGAGAAGGACAAGGAGCAGGGTACAGAGCAACGGGTGATTTTTAATAGCTCCAATGATCGGAGCAATAGTGCCTCTCTCTTTCTCCCCTCTGAAACCCGGAGCATTCCAGTTTTAAATCCACACTCCCTCATAGACCTCCTCTTGGCCATGAAAGAAGAGATGACATGTAGATTCAAAATCTCTGAGGCGAATCAAGCAGACCTGGCGAATAGGTTTCTAGTCTCAGAGGAGAATCAGGCGGCTATTCGGTCCTCATGTGAGGCCCTAGCTCAGAGGCTAGATGCGGTCACTGCAAGGAGTGAGGCAATCGAAGAGGAGATTCCTAAGTTGAAAAACGTGATCGAGTCTACCTCCTCACAGCTGGCGAAACTAACCACACAAAATAAGGATCTGAAAGATGATCTTGAAAGATTGGAGAACCACTCGAGGAAAAACAATTTGACATTTTTAAATATCCCAGAAGCTTTGGAATGAGAGGATATAAAGGGGTTCCTGATCACCTTATTGAAAGGTACAGTCCTTAAGAGCCACCCTAATATTGATCTTAATCGTGAAATCCAGAGGGCCCACAGGGACCCCTTTAAAAGAAACCTGGGAAGGCAAAAACCCCGGAAAATGTTGGATAATTTTTTATCATATTCAGTTAAAGAGCAGATAATGTCCGCTGCTTTAAAGGAAGGGATTATTTCGTCCTCATTGTATGATCTATCTCCCTTCTCCTTCTCTATTAGATCGGACATCTCTCATATAACCGCAGAAAGACAGTGGGAATTGGGGAAGAGGCTGGCAGAGCTAAACAGCCGAGGGGCAAAAGCCCAATTGAGGTTCCCCGCTACCCTGTGAGTGATGTGGGATAACCACATGCACATGATCCGTTCTACGGAAGAAGCAGATACTCTTATCTTAAAGATACAGCTTAGAAAGCAGGGGGGGGAGTAAAGGAAGGAGGACCGAATAGGTCCCCCGAGAGTCTGGTTTCCCGTTAAATTGATACTCAGTAGATGCAACGTAATTGTATTAGAGCCCAGGGGGAGCAGCACCCGAATAGGCATTGCCTATTGGAAGGGAGGGTTCCTCAGGGAGTAGGAAGATTTGGGGGTCACAGGGGCTCCCGTTTGGGGAGGGGGTGGGGGATGCACTGGGTGAGGGTTCAAAGGGGGAATTTAAAAAAAAATATTCCTCATCTCGTCTAGTAAGTAGAGATATCCATTCAACTCCAGTAGAAGATGTTCGGGCCGCGGAATGGTGAAATGAAAGGGGGTCATAATATTCAGTTTATTTCTTGGAATTTGAATAGTTTGAGATGCCCCAGGAGACAGAGATTAATTTTTAAATATCTTGAGCTGTCACCAGTTCAGGTTTGTCTGTTGCAAGAAACCCATTTAAATCAAACAGAGGTACAAATATTTTTTCTAAACTACCTTGGTTACAATGTTTTTGCTACTCCCAACAATTAATATATAATCGTGGGGTCGCAATCCTGGTAAAAAAAGGGGTCCTGTGCATGATTAAATCTGTTCAGACAGACCAAACAGGCAGATGGATCATTGCACAGTTGATATTTGAGGGAGTAGAACTGACTTGTTCATCTTTTTACGGCCCCAACATTGACGACCCAACTTCTCTGGCTAGATTACAAGATAAACTGATTAGGACGAATCCCCCCTTGGTAATAGGTGGAGATTTTAATATAAGGCTTGATCCTGCAGGGGACAGGTCGAATTTGAGTCACGTTAAAGGTAACCAGCGTTCTTGTAGGGTCATGAAAAATGTATTGTTAAATCTAAACGTGGCAGATCTCTGGAGAGCTAAGATGGGGAGTGCTCAAGGCTTCACCTTTTACTGTTAAATATATCGTCACTCTTCCAGAATAGACTACGTTTTGATCAATACAGAGAACTTGGACAATATTCCAAGTGTATTGATATTCCCCTCTCATCTATCTGACCATGCTCCCCTTCAGTTTTTATACTCTATAAATAAAAACAGCCCTCAATCAAGATGGACATTGAATAGAACAATGTTGTTAGATCCAGGAATAGTGCAGTCAATTAGAGACTTCTCTCTTGAATTTTTCAACATCAATGTAGGTTCCACATCTATAGAACTCGTGTGGGATGCCTACAAAGCCAGTCTAAGAGGGTCACAACATTGCCTAATAAGTTTCAAGAATAGAACTAAGGCTATGGAACTCCAAGTCCTGGAGAATAGAATATCTAAACTAAAAGTGTAGAGGAGGCTTATAGAGCTGGAGGATGTCAAGAAATTGACCTTGATAGGGCAGAGTTTGGAGGAAGCTGGGCAGGATCTTAGGATCTTCCTGGATTCGAAATGTAAGGCCCAGTGGCAAGATCGAAAAATTGAAAATTTCGAATACGTTGAAGGAGCCGGATCCCTACTGGCCTGGAAAGCGAGGATAGACCAGGCCAAAAACTACATAAATCAACTTATCATAGATAATGGGGGGACCAAATCCAACAAGCCAGAAGAGATGCAGTAATGTCTTCTGTCTCTCTTCTCAAATCTATATAAGGAGAATATAGCCCCCTCTCATGACCTGATATCATCGTGGTTAAGTGATAAGTCTTTGTCTGTCCTCACAGAT
Source organism: Triturus cristatus (assembly GCF_964204655.1). Taxonomy (NCBI): domain Eukaryota; kingdom Metazoa; phylum Chordata; class Amphibia; order Caudata; family Salamandridae; genus Triturus; species Triturus cristatus. The sequence continues at coordinate 762,963,165 of NC_140583.1, forward strand.
TCCTCCAAAGACGCCCTAGACGCTCCCATATCCAATGAGGAGATTAGGGATCAAATTAAGAGATTAAAAAACAAAAAGGCTGCCGGTTTTGATGCCCTCCCCAATGAAGTGTACAAATTACTGTCCAATGAACTGTTAACTATACTCCACACTTTATTTAATTCAGTTTATAGATCAAAAGGGGTAATCCCCAGTTCCTGGAGGGAGGCCACGATAGTTTTAATATTGAAGCCAGGGAAAGATCCATCGATGGCCGACTCCTACCGTCCAATTCCCCTGCTGAATGCCGACTATAAGATCTTTATGGGCATCCTGGCAGGGAGATTGGCAAAATTGGCACCAAGCCTGATCAATATAGACCAGAAGGGCTTTATGGTAGGGAGAACAATGCAGGAACAAACCCAACTCTTGATAGGAAATATTGACCTAGCTGAGACAAGGTCGGATTGCCTGGCGGTAGTGGCCTTGGACGCCGCCAAGGCTTTTGATTGTGTGTGTTGGAGATATCTTTGGGGGGTCTTGGAGGCCATGGGTATTGGCCCCATTTTCGTGCAGACTTTAAAGAATTATTATAATGGGGCTATGGCGAAGATCTTATTGAATGGCTCTCTGACACCCAGCATCGACATCCAGAGAAGGACAAGACAGGGATACCCCCTATCTTATTTCTTTTTCAATATATATATTGAACCCCTAACGCAGGCAATAAGACTGGATAGCACCATTATCCCATTTAGATCGCAGAATTATCAGTGCAAAACAGCACTTTACGCCGACGATGTTATTGTGTATATTAGTGACCCTGATTCTACCATTCCGCGGCTTGAAAACACATTGAACGAGTTTGGTCTGATCTCAGGATATCTTGCCAACTCGGCTAAGTTATGTGCTGGAATATGGCTTATGGAGGCGGCCCTTCCAGCAAAGAATTTAAGTATCTAGGGGTTAAAATAGTTAAAGATCTGAACAAAATCCCCCTGATAAATCTGGTAAAAATTGACAATGAAATTGACTACCTCTTTGCCAGATGGAAAAACCTCCCCCTACGGGTAGAGTAAATCTGGTAAAGATGTCCGTCCTCCCTAAGCTGACATACCTTTTTAATGCTGTCCCCCTAACTTTCCCTCAGAAAAATATAAGTAAAATCTAGGGCAAAATAGGGAGCTTTATATGGGGACAAAAAAGCTCAAGGATGTTGTGGAAAAAATTAAGAAGGAAACTTTTAAAAGGGGGGTTGGCTCTTCCAGATATTACCTGGTACTTAATGGCTTTCCAATTTAAGGGCATCAGGATGCTGTTGACTACCTCAGAGGAAACCACATGGAGTAGGTTACTTGGAGAAATGGCTCTAACAGAGGGAGGCAGTGGAGGAGCTGGGTTCCTATATAAATTCGGGACACCCAGATTTTTTAAGCGTGTACGTCTAAAGGTCCTGAAGGCTGCTCTGTCGACCTGGTACAAACTAAGACGTATGTGGGGTATAGGTTATTTTTCTGATTTTGCCCCTATTTGGGATTCCCCGTTGACCCCCCGCTGCATGCGCGAGAGCCTGGTGGCTCCGATAAAAAGAGCTGGTTTGCTGAAGTGGTCGGACCTGGTGGATTCAGACGGGGTCCTCCCCTGGGAGGTTCTACTAACTAAGATCGGCCCCACCTTTTCAAGGTTCAAATTTCTTCAGTTAAAATCATGGTGCGAGGTTGAGGCGGGAGACATAAAAGGGAGATGGGAACTTGAACAGCTACTACAAGATCCGCAGCCTAAAAAGAAGGAAATCTCTTTGTGGTATACAAGGCTTCTTGAAGCAGAGGATAGCGAGGTTCCTTCTCAAATTTCAATATGGAACTCAACTCCTCTCGTCCAAGGCATTGAAGAAACGTATGAAGCTTCCCTCAAGTTACTTTACAGATACATCAAGCCCGCCCACCTTAAGAAGAACCACTTTTTCGTGTTTAACAAGCTATATTATACCCCGGCCAAAATTGCCAAATTTGCCCCGGTACCCACCCCAACCTGTCCAAGATGTAAACAAGATAAAGCTGATGATATTCATATTTTTTTTGATTGCCCAGAGTTAAGCTCTTTTTGGGAAAATGTGTGGGACTCACTATCAGCTATCTTTGAAATTGATATCGAGGTCGACCTCTACCTTGTGTTTTTTGGAAAAAATGAGCAAGTAAGTGGGTCTTTTATACAGTCTCACAAGGGCTTATTGCTATACCTTATAATCCTGGCAAGGAGGGAGATTTGTATTAAGTGGAAAGATCCGTCCCCTCCGGTCAGAGATAGCTGGTTAAAAGCTGCGCTGAGTATGGCCTTGCTTGAACAAGATAGTGGAGTGACTAGGCAACATCTGGTCCCCATTAATAACTTGGGGACGTGGTCTTCGAATGATCCCCGGATAGATAAAGGGGCCAATAGTGGGTCCAATGATTACACCAGACCCCAAAAAACGTGGGGAAGGCAATGAATGATGGCCTAGACAAAAGCAGTTAGCCGAGGGGCACCCATTCGTTCAAAGTAGTCGGCTTGTTAAATCTGCCAACGTCTTTGGTGAGATAAGGACAAAACAAAGAAACTTATGTCTCTTCATCTATCCACTCCTTCATATGTATATCATTCATTTTGATGAGTATGACACTGTTTGCATTTGCTGATGTTTTTCTCTCCCTCTTGTGAGATTTCATTGTTTGCTTTGTAACCTGTATGCGATGAGCATCGATTTAACACATTATTTTGCGATAAACTTTATAAATCTTACCGATAGTCTGTGATTGTTTAGCTAGCTAGATAGTTAGATAGGACTATTATCACCATCAACTTCTCAACTCATTGGTCCATTGACCAGAGGAAAGAGAGTTGATATACAGGTTCAGTTATGTATTTAGAAAGTTAGATATAAACCTGTAAAAGTAAATCACTGAACACGTCTTTAATACTTGACCCCCAGCGCAACAGAGATTTCATGAGTTGGGTGAATGTGTATGGACCAAACCAATAATAACTAGAGAGGAAATTCCTATTCCACCTCCAAGAACGCCTGCTTCCTTTATGATGTTGGAGCGAGGATACCATATGTGTACTTGGTTAGAGAATTGGGTGGAATATACAAAGGATGATGGTGTTATAGCTTTCCCACAGCATGGTTTGTTTAATGTAAGCATTTTACAGAATTTGAGAGATCGAATGAATTCACTAGAGCCAAATCCCAGACCTACACAGAAGCGAGGTGACAGGAGATACAGAAATATAATGACTAGATATCCTCTTAAGAGAAGAGAAGAGAAGATGAAAAGATAGAGGAGAGCTGTGGTAACTGAAGGGTTGTACCCAGTTTTAGTTGCAGAAGACCAGACAGGAGGAAAATGTAAAGAGAAAAAGAAAAATATAGAGACTTCGAGATAGGGCTATGACCCAAATGATTCTGATGATGAGTTGTTAGATGACATTTTAACCAAAAGACCTCCGCCATATCAAGAAACTTAAGGTGAAGGGACTCCAAATGCACCATTAATGAGAACCCCATTAATTCCACAAGTCCCAAAAATAACTAGAGTAGTACGAGAATGTGAAAAGAACATGTTGAATAAGTCAAGAGAAGAACTGACCGAGAAAATAAATCAGTTAAGTTTAAATGCGGAAGCATTAACGGTACCGGTAACAATCGGTCCCAAAATTCCATTGTATGGAGTAAAACAGAACACATCAAAAGTACATATGTTGTGATTTCCAAGGAATAGTATAAGGGGTGAAATGGTGACAGTAGTGGATGAGGATGGACAGGCTGACAGGAATACTTCGTTGTTAGATGTTCCGGTTTGTAAGATGATAACTGAAACCCCTAATAGAGGTACATAAATGAACCTGAGGAGAATAGGGCCGAATGTCACTCCAATGACAGAGAGTTCAGTAGGTCCTTCACCAGATGAATTAGATGATTGGATAAAGGGAATGGAAAAACGGTAACCTCAACCACAGAGTATAAATGTGAGCCAATTGAGAATAGATTTGGAAGAAATTATTATTGGTACAATAAGTCCAGACACACATGGGACTTACCGAGTTGAAGAGCTGTTGTTTTTGTGTAAAAATATTACTTGGAGAGTGAGAAGACTTCATGAGAAAATAGCAGAGGCTGCTAGTGAATATGGAGTAGATATAGGGAAGTCAAAGGTGTTGCAGAAAACATACAGGTTGGATTTTACTGATAAGGCTTTGGAAAGTTTGAATGCATCTGGAAAAAGGTTACAGATAAAGGAGTTGATGAATATTCTGAAAAAATGGGGAGATGTAAAACGGTGGAAAGGTAGATGAATGAAAAAGAAAGAAGAGGCAGCTGTCAAAGAAGCATCTTTGTTTCTGTTAAGAGAGACAGAACAAGTTGAAAGGGCGTGGCCGATGAGAGAAGTTCCAGGTGGTGGATATGTTCACGTTCCCTGGACGAGACAGGATATATTATCTTTTATAAAATATTTTCCCAGGTTAAGGGAGAAACCAGTTGAGTGGTACAAACAGGTAGAGAGGTTTGTGAAAGTTTCAAAGGTTTTGTTAAAAGATTTAGATGGTTTGTTTGATGTTGTTGTTACAGCTGATTTATGGACAGAGTGTAAGATCACTGTCCATTGGCCAAAAGAAAAATATCCTAGAGATCCTAAAGCAGGTGCACCATCAGATGAGGTGATGAAAAAGTACAATCAGGTGATCACCTATTTGAAAGGAAAAATTGACCCTAAGGAAACAGATTGGGTTAAGATAGACAGGACAACCCAAGAACCAAATGAGTCAGTACATGCCTACTATGAAAGGTTGTTGCAGGTATTCAAACAGTGCAGTGGGTTTGAGAATACTGGAGACAAAGATATGGGACATTTTGCGTATCGTTTTGTGTTTGGATTGAAACCAGAGATTAGTAACATGATTCAGCAGCATTTGATCTGTTGGCAGAGCAAAACAATTGACGATATTTGAAGGTATGTGAAGTATTGTAGTGATGATATTGAATCAAGAGATAAAAAGTTAAAGGAGAAAATGATGTGGGCACATGTGAAGGTAGCAGAGCAGCAAGAGGGAAACAATGGTTAACAAACAGGTTATAAGATGAATGGTCAGAATCAAAATGGTCAGGTAACCAGTAGAGGTAGAGGCAAAATGAATAGAGAGGAGGCTAAGGAGAAATTTCCTTGTCATGCATGCGGAAAGTATGGACATGGAAGAACGAGTGTAGATCTGCTCAAAAGAATAATGGGGTAAATCAAAATTTAAATCCACAGATACAGAATGAGGTGGTTGTGAATCAACAGCAGCAGCAGCAGGTAGTTGCTCCACAGTTACAAGCTCCTATGCCAATTAATGTGAATGCTCAAGTGCAGGGGCACAATGCGAACACTGGATTTTACGGAGTTGATCAAGTTGGTAAGAATCAAAATGTGCAAATGGTTCCGCAATACTGGTTGCAGTGCTATGAGAGTGATTCAGACTCATCTGAATGATGGTGCCTGAGGGGGGAGGAAAAGTGCGTGCTTGGCGCATCTTTGGCGGTAGATCATTCATGTTCATTTGTTGACAGAAAAGTGGAAGGTAACGATATTACATTCCTAGTGGACACTGGTGCTACCCATTCTCCTGTGAGAGCAGCAGAAATTTCGAACCTACCACTCTCGGGAAAAACTATCCAAGTTGTAGGAGTTTTGAATAAGCATATTAGAACACCAGTCACAAATCCAATAGAAGTTCATATTGGGAGTTTCAGAGACATGCATTGTTTCGTGGTATGTGACTCGAGTCCAGTAAATCTCTTGGGAAGAGATTTACTGTGTAAAATTAATTGTACCATCTATTGTACGCCAGATGCTATTGCATTTTAGACACCTGATGAGGATTTCGCATTTAAGATGATGTTAGCGAAGCAAGTTGTTTTCACTTCTCACAGAAGAGAATTTGCCTGAAGAATTAAAAAGTACAGTAAGGTCGGATGTATGGGATTTTACAGGAAAGAAGATTGGTCTAATGACAAATTTAGATCCTATTAAGATTATGGTGAAAGAGGGTGCCATAAATCCAAACACACCTCAGTACAAAATGAGTCCGGAAGTAATTGCAGGAGTAACTCCTGTGATTGACCAAATTATTGAACAGGGAATTCTGAAATGAATATTGAGCAGTCTTTGTAATTTGCCTATTATAGGAATTAAGAAGACCAGTGATTGAACAGGGAAATCTGAAAGAAATATTGAGCAGTCCTTGTTATTCGCCAATTATAGGAATTAAGAAGCCCAGTGGAAAATACAGAATCGTGCAATATTTAAGAAAAATGAATAAAATTATAGTACCCTGTTGTCCAGTAGTGCCCAATCCAGCAGTGATCCTTTACCAAATTCCCTGCAATACTGAATGGTACACAGTGATTGATTTGTGCCAAGCATTTTCTCGATTCCTTTACATCCGGAAAGCCAGTATTTGTTTGCATTCCGGTTCGGAGACCGTGTTTTGCCATGGTGCAGAGTTCCTCAAGGGTACACATAGAGCCCTTTAATTTTTATCAGATTCTGAAAAGGTGTTTGGAGACTTAAGCCATGCCAGGAAAATCAGTTTTGGTTCAATACACGGTTGACCTATAAGTGGCATCAAAGACACGAGAGGCATGTGTGACAGATACCATTGCCTTACTGAACCATTTGGCAGAAGGTAGACACAAAGTGTCACCAGCAAAATTGCAATTTTGTAAACAATAAGTTCAGTACCCAGGACACAAAATAGAACACGCATTTGCAATGCAATAGGCCTTGCATTTACATGAGTTTGAGCTATTGGCATTGTAAATGACAATGCCTTTTATTTTTGTTTTCGTTTTTTAAACATAATTAAAAGGCATTGTCATTTACAATGCCAATAGCTTAAACTCGTGTAAATGCGAGATCTATTGCATTACAATTGCTTGTTTCTTGAAGGCTCCATGAACAGGTTGGTGAAGCTCTGGGGCACCTTGCAGCCAGGGCTCTCTAACATGGCATTGTAGCTGCTGTTGAGTCTAAAAATGTTCTGATGTACAACAATGTGCACTAGCAGCTGAATGTCTTCACCCATACATCCATCTCCAGGCCAAGTTAACAGGGAATGCAGGCTACACAATCAAAATATGTCTTGAAAACGTTTGGAGGGGGAAGTGCTGAGAACAGGCGCCCTCGGAATGCCTGGGCGCCTTGGCTCATATGCTTCATGGCTGTTGTGAAGACTTTTCTTATCTGCTTGTTTATTTAACAAGCAGATAAGAAAATTCTTCACGAGGGCTGTGAAGCACGAAGAGAAAAAAAACGATCACCATCTGTTTTCATTCAGCCACTTGTTAGAATTGGCTTACGTCGTGATTAATGTTTTTTTCCGTGCTTTGGGTTTGCTGGCTGTCACATGGGCTGAGTGAAAACAGATGCGCTTGTCACGATGGGTGGCATCACAAAACTGCAAGGACGTCAACAAAAGTGACAGCCAGCAAACCAAAACCACGGAAAAAACATTAATCATGACCTAAGCCAATTGCAAATGGTCGAGACACAGGGGCGTGGATTAAAGCTCCCCTTCTAGTACTGTTTACTATAGCCCTCGCAGGGCGAGGAGCGCATGCGCGCTCCGACGCCAGGCGAGGCCTAAACAGGAGTCAGAAAGGTGATACCAGATCGAATTAGTGTGCTTAAACAAATGAGCCCACTCAAAACTCAGAGAGAAGTTTGAATGTTCTTGGGAGTGGTTGGATACTGCAGACAGTGGATCAGTGGTTTCTCACTGATTGCAAAACCCCTACAGAGGTTGACACTAAAAGATGTGAAAGATCCAATTGTGTTGGATGATGAAAGTATGGAAGCTTTTACTAAATTGTGAAACAGTCTTTGTCGAGCACCTGCGTTGGGAATGCCAGATTATGTAAAGGATTTTGCGTTGTACTGCTGTGAAAGAGATAGGTGTGCACTTTCAGTCTTAACTCAGAAACATGGAATAGCACGACGTCCAGTAGCATATTTTTCTGCTACTTTGGATTCAGTGGCTGCAGCGTTACCAGGCTGTTTGAAAGCATTATCTGCTACTTGTGTGAGTCTGGAACAGAGTGAAGCGATTGTGATGGGACATTCAGTCAAGGTATATGTGAAACACTCAGTTGAGATTCTTTTGACACGGACAAGGACATAAACTATGACCTAAAGTCGGCTGACTAGGTACAAATGAGTGATCCAGGGTGCTGAAAATGTGACTGTGGTAAGGTGCACAACCGTAAATCAGGTGACCCTGTTGCCGAATTCATATTACGAGGAAGTAAGAGAGGAAGCTGATCATGATTGTTTGGATGTGACAGAATTGTGCACAAAACCCAGCCTGACATTGAGGACATCCCATTAGAAGAATCAGACTGTGAGATGTTTGATGATGTATAATGTATGAGGAATGAGAAAGGTGAATTGTGCTCTGCCTATGCTGTCTACACCATAGTGGGAGTTTTAGAAGCATCCTGTCTAAAAAGGGTAAACTCTGCCCAGATTGCTGAACTGATAGCTCTGATTAGAACGTGCAAAATTGCCAAAAGCCTAAGGGTAACCATATTTACTGATAGTCAATATGGTTTTGGGGTGGTCCACGATTTCGGGCAACTATGGATGCAAAGGGGATTTCTGACTTCTTCAGGTTCCCCTTTCAGAAACAGCAAAACTGTGAAAGATTTATTGGATGCTTTACAATTGCCCCAAAAAAATGCAGTGGTCAAATGTTCCGCACATAAGTCAGGAGATGATTATGTGATGAAGGGCAACAGATACGCAGATCAGGTAGCGTGTTTCTGTGCACAAAATATAAGTGCCCTAAACAGAGGGATGGAAGAAGAAAATACCAATTACCATCTTATGTTCTTTTCTTCATTTGAAACTTGGGATGAAATTAGACAGTTGCAGGAAGAAGCAAGTGATGAGGAAAAGGAAATTTGGATAAATTCAGGCTGCAGAAAGAGAGCAGAGGACGAAGTGTGGGTCTATATAAACGAAAGACCAGACATGCCAGATTGTTTACTTTCCCAAATGGCAAGGGTATACCATCCAATTGCACATGTTGGAAGAGATGCAATGATCAGTCTCTTCAAGCAGTCATGGTATAACCCAAGGTTCAGGGTCATTTCAGAGAGTCTATGCCAGAGGTGCATCACCTGTCAGCAGCAAAATCCAGGCAGGAAGACAGTTGTTAGTTGCGGAGGAATTGGAAAGGCAGCAGGACCATTCACCCAACTCCAATTAGATTTCATTGAGCTTCCCCCGTGTAATGGGCTAAAATATGTTTTGGTTATTGTCTGCTTGTTCTCTCGCTGGGTGGAAGCCTGTCCAACGAGGAGGAACGACAGTCTCACTATCGCAAAACTACTTTTAAGAGAGCTGATCCCAAGATTTGGATTTCCAGTCACTTTAGAAACAGATAGAGGAACACATTTTAATAATGAGATAATTTGGATGATTTGTGCAGCATTACAAATTGAGCAGAATCTGCATTGTGCCTATTGACCCAAAGCATCTGGAGTGGTTGAACAGATAAATGGTACAATAAAATCTAGATTAGGAAAGGTGTGCGCATCCACAACACTAAGATGGCCTGACGCTTTACCCCTTATATTGATGAGTCTTAGAAGCATTCCTGACAAAAAGACGGGATTGAGTCTTCATGAAGTCCTGATGGGAAGAGCAATGAGAGAAGCATTTGTACCAGCGATCAAACTGAGATATATATATCTGATGAGCTAGTGCTTGATTATTGCAGAGGATTGGCTGATCTGGTGAATTCTGTGTCTCGCCAGGTTGGGGAAAATGCCACTACAACACAGTGGAATCAAGCTCATGATGTGAGTCCTGGAGAGTGGGTTCTCGAGAAGAAACATGTGAGGAAATCGTGTTTAGAACCCAGGTGGAATGGACCTTACCAAGTAATTCTCGTGACAACGGCAGTAGTGAAGTGTGGTGGTTTGCCAACTTGGATTCATGCAATCCATACCAGACGAGTCCCAAGTCAACTTGAAAGACAAGAAGAGTAGCAACTGGTAAACCAAACACAAAGACCAGAGGCTGAAGTGTGTGAAGTTGAAGAATCTAAAGTGACAGATTCTGAAGAACAAACATATGACAAACTGCCAAGCACAAGCCAAGTAGAGTGGGCACCAGCTACTGGGTCTCATGAGACTGCTGTTGAAACAGAAGAAAGGGAAGCTATTGAAAGTCAAGAAGAAGAACAAATAAAAGAAAGGCCAAGTAAAAGAACCTGTGAGCCAGAAAAGGAAGGTGAAGAAGCAGTTCAAACTAAAAGACCAAGAAAAGGTGACAATTGGCCACGTGGAGTGAAAAGACTGAAATACACACTTGTGAGAAAAAAGTCAAAGATAAGACCAGAGCAAATTAATGAGGTCTCTAATCAAACAGAACAGGAAGAGTCAGGAGAAGATTCAGTACGAAAAACAAAGAGAGTAAGAATTCCAAGCAAGAAATACACAGCACCAGAATGGACGTATTTAATCTTGGAAGAAGTTGAAAGCACAGATCCAAGTGAAGCAAAAGACACTGAGCAAGTTGATGAAAGAAAATTGAAACCACCTTAAAAGAACTGTGAAGGTGCAAGCTTGTCAGTCGAAATGAATTGAATGACTCAAAAGACTTGAAGAAAAGAAATAAAAGAAAGGGGTAAAGAAGAAAGCCTTGAAGTGTAGGACTACACTATTTTGCAGACATTTTTTAGCAAAGTTTAGAGTTTATAGATTTATATTTAATATTTTTGGTAGAATACAAAATGAGTGAAGCAACAGTGACTGAACATCCAAAATCTAGTCTAAAACGTAGATGTATTAAAACTTACTTATGTAGTGTTTTTCTACTAACATTTATGTGGATATTATTAACTGTCATTGTACCTATTCTAATGGTAGCCAATAATGGAAACAATAGTAATGACGTTAGTGAAAGAGTGAGCGAAAGAAACCCCAAATACTAACGTATCAATCAATCAATCAATTAGTGATTTCTCATTAAATGTTTTTACTAAATTGTTGTGTGAATATGTTAATACAATGAATGTGAGTGATTGTTACGTGTGCATGCAAATACCTTCATCTGTCTCAGAGGCGGTGACCTACCATCACCTACCTTTAACATATGGTGTGTCCTGAAGTGTTTTAACCAGCCTCTTCTACGTGACGGGGAAGCTGGAGTACCATTATTCCAATATGAATTTAGTATTTTCAGAAATACCTGTTATAAAGAAGCTGAACAAGGTTTTAAGTCGCAAAAATGCACATTATATGGGAGAATTCTTCCATATTACCAAGACACTAGATATAGAATATGCTTATATGCATAATCTAACATGTAGTTTGCAGGTTGAAGAAAAGGTGTTCATAGATACGGTAGAAGATAGAAGAGAAAGTTTCCAAAGAAAAGCTGCTGAACAGAAGTCACAGGTACCACAGTGGGCTTTTAGAGAGGGAAATTATGAGAAAGGCGGGACATACGCTGCAATGTCCCTGGATTGGTATCAATAAGGAAAAATCTGCTTGCTTAGACTAAAAACTAACTACAATAATTATTTCATTGGTACTAGTGAATGTGAGCATACTTTCAAAATTACCTGAGGATGGGGATTGAAGGGTGGAACTGATCCTGTTTTCCCAGGAGTTTATTATGTGTGTAGTAATAAAGCCTATTACAGGTTGCCTGCACATTGGTATGGTAGTTGTTATTTTGCAATCGTTTTTCCGCAAGTCTACCATGTAGACAGAAATATTAACCGAATCAATTAAATAAAACAAGGACTAACACGCAATAAGAGAGCGAGTTTCTCAGAAATAATAGGTGACATCTTTGGTGCACTGATACCATCAGTTGGAGTCGTTCTGAATTCACATAAAATTCGAAAATTGTCCACAGTGGTTGATCGTTTATCAACAGATACTGCTGGTGGGTCCTTGATAATTGACACTCAAATGGTTGCAATCAGACCAATGGTTTTACAAAATCGACTTGCCCTTGATATCTATTAGCAAAAGAGGGTGGAGTCTGTGGCATGTTGAAAATTCAACACTGCTGCACTTATATCGCTGACAAAAGTAAAGGTATTGAGGGATATATTAAGAATATTATGAAATTACATGAAGATGTGACCCAACTGGAGGTTGACGGTGTCTGGGAGAGACTTGGTAAGAGTTTCTCTTCTGGAGGTAAATGGTTTTTTACCTTTGGAAGTAGTCTATTAGGAAAATAATAATGTTAATCATTTCAATAGATGTAGTAGGCTTAGTAATAATAACAATATACAAATGTTGTAAGTGTAGGTGTGGAAGAAAAGAGATGACAGAATCAAGTAATAAAAGAAGAGCAAGAAAGAGAAAAAGAGATGAGATAGAACTAGAAGATATGAAAGGAGATTAATATGACAAAATGAAAGATTTAGACGAGAAATTGATGAAAAGAGAAAAGAATACTGAACTTTAGATAAATAAAGATGGCACTTGGTATGGTGGGTTTTTATGATGGCTCACAAAAGCCATCAGAGGGGGGATTGATGGAGCCTGGTTTTTCAAAAAGAAGCCTGCTCGAATTGACACCCCCATAATAATTACTAACAGTGTGCCATGAAAACTAATGTGCAAATCACATGAAATACACGAGAAACCGCTTTGCGGAAGCGTGCACCAATGTGAACTAATGCATGAAAGAACTAGGCTGCATTTTACATTGCGCTTCAAAAGAAACAAAAATGAATGCATGACTAGGCCGCATTACGCATCTTGCTTTAAAAATAATAATAAATAATGCTGCTTTTGCTTAAAGCTTTGCTAAGAAAATTATTAACATGGGGTAGTGCAAAGGTGGGTGGTACCCAAGAGTTCTTCCGCGGATGTAACAGGAAACCTCATGTGAAATGATAAAATGTTACATGTAAATGTATTTGCATTCACTAGTCGTGAATTACGTTATGAGAATGTTGAATAAACAAAAGACTGTAGAATTTTGAATATGAGCATGGTAGTGTGATAGACCACCTCTCAAATAGGGGTGGGCGGAATTTGCGTAGTCGTGACACGCAAAGTTCAGCGAAACGGTAAAAAATCTCTGCGAGCTATGCAGAATTCCGCGAGCACACGGAATTGCTTGTTCCGCCATTCGCGATGCGTCTTTCCTGTTCGGGGATGCTTTTTGCGTGCTCAGGGGGAAATATCTTGTGAACTTGCCCATGCGGTCTCCAATTGGCTCGGCCATTTTCTTTCACTTGTCCCGCCTGCTCACGATGCGTGTTTCCTGTTCCTATTTGGGATTCCCTGGGGACCCCCCCCCTGCATGCGCGAGAGCCTGGTGGCTCCGATAAAAAGAGCTGGTTTGCTGAAGTGGTCGGACCTGGTGGATTCAGACGGGGTCCTCCCCTGGGAGGTTCTACTAACTAAGATCGGCCCCACCTTTTCAAGGTTCAAATTTCTTCAGTTAAAATCATGGTGCGAGGTTGAGGCGGGAGACATAAAAGGGAGATGGGAACTTGAACAGCTACTACAAGATCCGCAGCCTAAAAAGAAGGAAATCTCTTTGTGGTATACAAGGCTTCTTGAAGCAGAGGATAGCGAGGTTCCTTCTCAAATTTCAATATGGAACTCAACTCCTCTCGTCCAAGGCATTGAAGAAACGTATGAAGCTTCCCTCAAGTTACTTTACAGATACATCAAGCCCGCCCACCTTAAGAAGAACCACTTTTTCGTGTTTAACAGGCTATATTATACCCCGGCCAAAATTGCCAAATTTGCCCCGGTACCCACCCCAACCTGTCCAAGATGTAAACAAGATAAAGCTGATGATATTCATATTTTTTTTGATTACCCAGAGTTAAGCTCTTTTTGGGAAAATGTGTGGGACTCACTATCAGCTATCTTTGAAATTGATATCGAGGTCGACCTCTACCTTGTGTTTTTTGGAAAAAACGAGCAAGTAAATGGGTCTTTTATACAGTCTCACAAGGGCTTATTGCTATACCTTATAATCCTGGCAAGGAGGGAGATTTGTATTAAGTGGAAAGATCCGTCCCCTCCGGTCAGAGATAGCTGGTTAAAAGCTGCACTGAGGATGGCCTTGCTTGAACAAGATAGTGGAGTGACTAGGCCCAACAACATATGGTCCCCATTAATAACTTGGGGACGTGGTCTTCGAATGATCCCCGGATAGATAAAGGGGCCAATAGTGGGTCCAATGATCACACCAGACCCCAAAAAACGTGGGGAAGGCAATGAATGATGGCCTAGACAAAAGCAGTTAGCCGAGGGGCACCCATTCGTTCAAAGTAGTCGGCTTGTTAAATCTGCCAACGTCTTTGGTGAGATAAGGACAAAAAAAAGAAACTTATGCCTCTTCATCTATCCACTCCTTCATATGTATATCATTCATTTTGATGAGTATGACACTGTTTGCATTTGCTGATGTTTTTCTCTCCCTCTTGTGAGATTTCATTGTTTGCTTTGTAACCTGTATGCGATGAGCATCGATTTAACACATTATTTTGCGATAAACTTTATAAATCTTACCGATAGTCTGTGATTGTTTAGCTAGCTAGATAGTTAGATAGGACTATTATCACCATCAACTTCTCAACTCATTGGTCCATTGACCAGAGGAAAGAGAGTTGATATACAGGTTCAGTTATGTATTTAGAAAGTTAAATATTAACCTGTAAAAGTAAATCACTGAACACGTCTTTAAAACTTGACCCCCAGCGCAACAGGGATTTCATGAGTTGGGTGAATGTGTATGGACCAAACCAATAATAACTAGAGAGGAAATTCCTATTCCACCTCCAAGAACGCCTGCTTCCTTTATGATGTTGGAGCGAGGATACCATATGTGTACTTGGTTAGAGAATTGGGTGGAATATACAAAGGATGATGGTGTTATAGCTTTCCCACAGCATGGTTTGTTTAATGTAAGGATTTTACAGAATTTGAGAGATCGAATGAATTCACTAGAGCCAAATCCCAGACCTACACAGAAGCGAGGTGACAGGAGATACAGAAATATAATGACTAGATATCCTCTTAAGAGAAGAGAAGATAAGATGAAAAGATAGAGGAGAGCTGTGGTAACTGAAGGGTTGTACCCAGTTTTAGTTGCAGAAGGCCAGACAGGAGGAAAATGTAAAGAGAAAAAGAAAAATATAGAGACTTCGAGATAGGGCTATGACCCAAATGATTCTGATGATGAGTTGTTAGATGACATTTTAACCAAAAGACCTCCGCCATATCAAGAAACTTAAGGTGAAGGGAATCCAAATGCACCATTAATGAGAACCCCATTAATTCCACAAGTCCCAAAAATAACTAGAGTAGTACGAGAATGTGAAAAGAACATGTTGAATAAGTCAAGAGAAGAACTGACCGAGAAAATAAATCAGTTAAGTTTAAATGCGGAAGCATTAACGGTACCGGTAACAATCGGTCCCAAAATTCCATTGTATGGAGTAAAACAGAACACATCAAAAGTACATATGTTGTGATTTCCAAGGAGTAGTATAAGGGGTGAAATGGTGACAGTAGTGGATGAGGATGGACAGGCTGACAGGAATACTTCGTTGTTAGATGTTCCGGTTCGTAAGATGATAACTGAAACCCCTAATAGAGGTACATAAATGAACCTGAGGAGAATAGGGCCGAATGTCACTCCAATGACAGAGAGTTCAGTAGGTCCTTCACCAGATGAATTAGATGATTGGATAAAGGGAATGGAAAAACGGAAACCTCAACCACAGAGTATAAATGTGAGCCAATTGAGAATGATTTGGAAGAAATTATTATTGGTACAATAAGTCCAGACACACATGGGACTTACCGAGTTGAAGAGCTGTTGTTTTTGTGTAAAAATATTACTTGGAGAGCGAGAAGACTTCATGAGAAAATAGCAGAGGCTGCTAGTGAATATGGAGTAGATATAGGGAAGTCAAAGGTGTTGCAGAAAACATACAGGTTGGATTTTACTGATAAGGCTTTGGAAAGTTTGAATGCATCTGGAAAAAGGTTACAGATAAAGGAGTTGATGAATATTCTGAAAAAATGGGGAGATGTAAAACGGTGGAAAGGTAGATGAATGAAAAAGAAAGAAGAGGCAGCTGTCAAAGAAGCATCTTTGTTTCTGTTAAGAGAGACAGAACAAGTTGAAAGGGCGTGGAGTTCCAGGTGGTGGATATGTTCACGTTCCCTGGACGAGACAGGATATATTATCTTTTATAAAATATTTTCCCAGGTTAAGGGAAAAACTAGTTGAGTGGTACAAACAGGTAGAGAGGTTTGTGAAAGTTTCAAAGGTTTTGTTAAAAGATTTAGATGGTTTGTTTGATGTTGTTGTTAAAGCTGATTTATGGACAGAGTGTAAGATCACTGTCGATTGGCCAAAAGAAAAATATCCTAGAGATCCTAAAGCAGGTGCACCATCAGATGAGGTGATGGAAAAGTACAATCAGGTGATCACCTATTTGAAAGGAAAAATTGACCCTAAGGAAACAGATTGGGTTAAGATAGACAGGACAACCCAAGAACCAAAGGAGTCAGTACATGCCTACTATGAAAGGTTGTTGCAGGTATTCAAACAGTGCAGTGGGTTTGAGAATACTGGAGACAAAGATATGGGACATTTTGTGTATCGTTTTGTGTTTGGATTGAAACCAGAGATTAGTAACATGATTCAGCAGCATTTGATCTGTTGGCAGAGCAAAACAATTGACGATATTTGAAGGTATGTGAAGTATTGTAGTGATGATATTGAATCAAGAGATAAAAAGTTAAAGGAGAAAATGATGTGGGCACATGTGAAGGTAGCAGAGCAGCAAGAGGGAAACAATGGTTAACAAACAGGTTATAAGATGAATGGTCAGAATCAAAATGGTCAGGTAACCAGTAGAGGTAGAGGCAAAATGAATAGAGAGGAGGCTAAGAAGAAATTTCCTTGTCATGCATGCGGAAAGTATGGACATGGAAGAACGAGTGTAGATCTGCTCAAAAGAATAATGGGGTAAATCAAAATTTAAATCCACAGATACAGAATGAGGTGGTTGTGAATCAACAGCAGCAGCAGCAGGTAGTTGCTCCACAGTTACAAGCTCCTATGCCAATTAATGTGAATGCTCAAGTGCAGGGGTACAATGCGAACACTGGATTTCACGGAGTTGATCAAGTTGGTAAGAATCAAAATGTGCAAATGGTTCCGCAATACTGGTTGCAGTGCTATGAGAGTGATTCAGACTCATCTGAATGATGGTGCCTGAGGGGGGAGGAAAAGTGCGTGCTTGGCGCATCTTTGGCGGTAGATCATTCATGTTCATTTGTTGACAGAAAAGTGGAAGGTAACGATATTACATTCCTAGTGGACACTGGTGCTACCCATTCTCCTGTGAGAGCAGCAGAAATTTCGAAAAACTATCCAAGTTGTAGGAGTTTTGAATAAGCATATTAGAACACCAGTCACAAATCCAATAGAAGTTCATATTGGGAGTTTCAGAGACATGCATTGTTTCGTGGTATGTGACTCGAGTCCAGTAAATCTCTTGGGAAGAGATTTACTGTGTAAAATTAATTGTACCATCTATTGTACGCCAGATGCTATTGCATTTTAGACACCTGGGGCCTCATGTAGGTCGCCAAATACCGGTCGGTAACGGCCGATTTTCGGTAAATATGCCGTTACCGACCGGTATTTAGACAAGTGAGATGTAGGAGTCCAAAAACAACATTTCGGTAAATATGAAGCGGTAAATACCGAATCATAATTACTGAATCCAAAAATACCGATTCATATTTACCGAATACATATTTACCGATTCGGTAAATATGAAGTGGTAAATATGAAGTGGTAAAACGGAAAATGACATGTAGGAACCATCGGTAATTAAGAAATCTATGAAAATTGGTAATTAAGAGTCGGTAATTAACACGGATTGAAAGCAGGTGGTAACCATCAACAGTGCATATAAGCAATCCCAAAATGCAACAGCGTGGACAACATGGCCGCTCTGTATGTCATTGCAAGGCGCCTACGTCTACAGGCAGCAGGTCTGAGGATATGGAGACGGGAGGAACAAATCTACAGACAGCGCTTCACACTCTTCCAACTGACTGATGCAGAGATACATGAAAGGTACAGGCTACACCCCCAAACCATCATGGACCTGATAAGGGACCTGCACCCACTCCTGGACCAGCCAACTAGAAGGGCGCATGCCATACCACCACATGTGCAGGTGCTCTGCAGCCTACATCTACTGGCATCCGGCAGTTATCAGGTGGTGATAGCTGCGGTGGGTGGTGTATCCCAGAGTTGCCTGTCCCGTTTCTTCAGGAAGTTCCTGGATGCCATGATGCAGAGAATGCACCACTACATCAGCTTCCCAAACACACAGGCTGAACTGCAGAAAACTAAAACTGACTTTTATCACATGGCACAGTTCCCCCATGTCATTGGCTGTATTGATGGCACACACATCCCAATCTGCCCACCAGCTGACACAGAGCACATCTACAGGAACAGAAAGTCCACCCACTCCATCAATGTGCAGGTGATCTGTGATGCAGGGAACATCATCACTGATATTGTCGCGAAGTTTCCTGGGAGCACCCACGACTCTTACATCTTCCAGAACAGTGGGATCTACACACGACTGAGTGCCGGAGAATTTGGAGAGGGATACCTGCTAGGTAAGTAACAGTGACGCCCCTTGAAACCTGCAAATCATAGTGTATAGAGGCATGTGACTGATGTTTCCCTTTTACTCACCTAGGCGACAGTGCATATGCCTGCCGGTCATTCATCCTCACTCCCTACCTACACCCATCAACCCAGAGTGAGAGACGATATGACGTGGCACACAAATCTACACGCAACGTGGTGGAGCGCACGTTTGGACTACTGAAAAGCAGGTTCCGCTGCCTCCACAAGAGCGGAGGCGCACGCCAGTACACACCCATCAACTGCTGCAAGATCATTGCCACTTGTGCAATGCTGCACAACCTTGCCACGAAGAAAGGTACAGATGTGGAACTAACACATTTTGAGGACAACGAGGATGAGTCAGGCCAGCCAGAGGGCAACGCAGCTAGAGTGCCAACTGCAATAGATGGGAGAGAGAGACGGGCAGAGATCACATGCAACTATTTCTGAGTAAGTAAGGGGACACAGCCAGTTGTGGTATGTAATGACGTAGTTTTAATGCGGCACTACGCCATGAACACAAGATCAAGCCAATCTGGCAACATAGCATATATACAAGGAGTAAGTCCAGGGTTACGTCACCCATTGGGAAGTGGCCACGCAGGGCTGCATCAATGTTTGCGCATACGCGCTGCAGTGTTGGATGGCACGGCTTGAGCATCCTCACTAGAGCCAACCCCAAGCCGCCTGCTGCTCCTGCGTCCTTCTGGAACAGGGGGTGTGATGCTGCTCCTGCTGCTGGTGTCGATGCTCTCCGCAGCATCCCCTGCAGCAGTTGTCGCCGCCTGACTAGTTAATAGCACCTCTAGTGCACTTGTCACTGCACCATCCCCCGAGACACGTCGCTGCAGCAGTGTGTCAGGCCCTCCTGCATCAACACAGAGCGCCGGCAGAGTAGAGAAGTGGCAGTTGCCAGACGGTTGAGTGCCCTGGTGGTAGTGTCCCTCCTCTGCCGTTCCCGGCGCCGTGCATCTATGTCAGCATCTAATTTGCTGCACAACTGCTGGATTGAGTGGGACATGTCCCGAATGCCCGCTGCCATAGCGCTGATGTTATTGTCCATGTTGACTAATGTAGATTTCATGACCCGCATGTGCCTCTGGACTGACATGACTGCCTTTGTTTGCAGGCGCTGTTGTTTTAACATTTGGCCCTCGAGCCCCGAGAAGACACCATGGCTGTCAATGGTTGCTGGTGGACTCTGGACACGCGACCTGCGGCGCCCTCTTGCTCCCGTCTGTGCTGCCTGTGAGGTGTAGGGCACAGTGGCATGGCTCCCATCCTGGGGCATGGTGATTTGTTCAGGGCCCCTGCTGTCGTCAGACGAGGTGTCTGAGGCTCGCAGCCTGGCTGCAGGACGCCTCCTCATTCTCACACCTGCAGGCGGTGATGTGGCCGGTGACTCAAACATGAGTGGTGATGCTGGCTCTGGGTGAGGTGATGCTGGCTCTGGGTGAGGTGATGCTGGCTCTGGGTGAGGTGATGCTGGCTCTGGGTGCGGTGATGCTGGCTCTGGGTGAGGTGATGCTGGCTCTGGGTGCGGTGATGCTGGCTCTGGGTGAGGCGAGGCTGCCTGTGTTGGTGGTGCGGCTGCCTGTGGCCCTGCTCCCTGGGCTGAACTTGTGCTGGCCAGAGGTGATCTTTGTGGCCAGTGTGCCCTCTCTCCTGCAGCATGACCTGTCCTGCGTGATGTCACATCTGTGGACAGAAATGCAACATCGGCTCAGTGTCCCCGAAGGGCTGCATTGCAAGCATCACAATAAATCATTTCACATTCCAAAATGTCCTCTGCCTCCTTGTGCCTCATGTGTGTGACATGCCTTGTTGCCCTGTGCCATTAACTTCATGGTTGGTGTTTCCCTGACTACATCTCCCAGAATGCATTGCCTGTCTGCGCTAACACATGTGGACTGGAGTGGGATTCTCCTTTCACAATGGGGGATGTGGGATAGGGGTAGGGGGGGCTACATTGCTGTGCATTCGTCTTACCTTGTTGGGTGGCGGCTCTGGCAGAGCTGTCAGCATCCCCAAGACCCACAACGCTCTCTTGCTCGATTGTGGCCCCCACCAGCTCCTCCAGTTCGGTGAGGGCAGGTGCCCTGTTGGTTCCACCTCCAGTCTGGCTGGCCTCCTTCTGGATGTCCCCCATCTTCCTCTTGGTTACAATCCTCAGGTCATACCAGCGCTTTCTGAGGACCTCTATGTCCCTGTGGGTCACTCCCACCGCATTGACCTGCGCCTGGATGGCCAGCCAAATGTTGCGCTTTTCAGCTTCAGGCACTTGCAGGGATTGCCTCCCAAACAGCTTCTGGTGCTGCTTCACCACCTCCTCCACCAGCACCTGGAGTTCCTTGGGGCTGAATTTCAGCTTCCTCCTCCTTTCCCCTCCATCTCTCTGTGTCCTCTGGCTGGACATGATGTTATTTTTGCTGCACGAGCAGGCACTGGCTCCCTGCCTCTCCTCTGCACTCCAAGCCTCTCCAGGGTCTGTTAATTATGTGCACCTGCCTGGGTGTGGCCACTTCCTGGTTGGGTGGGGTGTGGTTGCACAGGATTGGCTATTTCCTCAAGTCATGTGATATTATTTACCGATTGGGTAAATACCGAATCGGTATTTTCCGATTCGGTAAATACCACCTCGGTATTTTCCGATTCGGTAAATACCACCTCGGTATTTACCGAATCGGTGATTTCCGATTCTTGATTACCGAACGTTACCGATTCGGTAATTGTTACCGAATTTTTACCTACATATAACTTACCGATTCTTAAATACCGATTCGGTACGGCTCGGTATTTAAGAAGCGGTAATATTTATTTACCTACATGAGGCCCCTGATGAGGATTTCGCATTTAAGATGATGTTAGCGAAGCAAGGGACAGAAGTGGATGAGTTGTTTTCACTTTTCACAGAAGAGAATTTGCCTGAAGAATTAAAAAGTACAGTAAGGTCGGATGTATGGGATTTTACAGGAAAGAAGATTGGTCTAATGACAAATTTAGATCCTATTCAGATTATGGTGAAAGAGGGTGCCATAAATCCAAACACACCTCAGTACAAAATGAGTCCGGAAGTAATTGCAGGAGTAACTCCTGTGATTGACCAAATTATTGAACAGGGAATTCTGAAATGAATATTGAGCAGTCTTTGTAATTTGCCTATTATAGGAATTAAGAAGACCAGTGATTGAACAGGGAAATCTGAAAGAAATATTGAGCAGTCCTTGTTATTCGCCAATTATAGGAATTAAGAAGCCCAGTGGAAAATACAGAATCGTGCAATATTTAAGAAAAATGAATAAAATTATAGTACCCTGTTGTCCAGTAGTGCCCAATCCAGCAGTGATCCTTTACCAAATTCCCTGCAATACTGAATGGTACACAGTGATTGATTTGTGCCAAGCATTTTCTCGATTCCTTTACATCCGGAAAGCCAGTATTTGTTTGCATTCCGGTTCGGAGACGTGTTTTGCCATGGTGCAGAGTTCCTCAAGGGTACACATAGAGCCCTTTAATTTTTATCAGATTCTGAAAAGGTGTTTGGAGACTTAAGCCATGCCAGGAAAATCAGTTTTGGTTCAATACACGGTTGACCTATAAGTGGCATCAAAGACACGAGAGGCATGTGTGACAGATACCATTGCCTTACTGAACCATTTGGCAGAAGGTAGACACAAAGTGTCACCAGCAAAATTGCAATTTTGTAAACAATAAGTTCAGTACCCAGGACACAAAATAGAACACGCATTTGCAATGCAATAGGCCTTGCATTTACATGAGTTTGAGCTATTGGCATTGTAAATGACAATGCCTTTTATTTTTGTTTTCGTTTTTTAAACATAATTAAAAGGCATTGTCATTTACAATGCCAATAGCTTAAACTCGTGTAAATGCGAGATCTATTGCATTACAATTGCTTGTTTCTTGAAGGCTCCATGAACAGGTTGGTGAAGCTCTGGGGCACCTTGCAGCCAGGGCTCTCTAACATGGCATTGTAGCTGCTGTTGAGTCTAAAAATGTTCTGATGTACAACAATGTGCACTAGCAGCTGAATGTCTTCACCCATACATCCATCTCCAGGCCAAGTTAACAGGGAATGCAGGCTACACAATCAAAAAATGTCTTGAAAACGTTTGGAGGGGGAAGTGCTGAGAACAGGCGCCCTCGGAATGCCTGTGCGTCTTGGCTCATCTGCTTCATGGCTGTTGTGAAGACTTTTCTTATCTGCTTGTTTATTTAACAAGCAGATAAGAAAATTCTTCACGAGGGCTGTGAAGCACGAAGAGAAAAAAACCGATCACCATCTGTTTTCATTCAGCCACTTGTTAGAATTGGCTTACGTCGTGATTAATGTTTTTTTCCGTGCTTTGGGTTTGCTGGCTGTCACATGGGCTGAGTGAAAACAGATGCGCTTGTCACGATGGGTGGCATCACAAAACTGCAAGGGCGTCAACAAAAGTGACAGCCAGCAAACCAAAACCACGGAAAAAACATTAATCATGACTTAAGCCAATTGCAAATGGTCGAGACACAGGGGCGTGGATTAAAGCTCCCCTTCTAGTACTGTTTACTATAGCCCTCGCAGGGCGAGGATCGCATGCGCGCTCCGACGCCAGGCGAGGCCTAAACAGGAGTCAGAAAGGTGATACCAGATCGAATTAGTGTGCTTAAACAAATGAGCCCACTCAAAACTCAGAGAGAAGTTTGAATGTTCTTGGGAGTGGTTGGATACTGCAGACAGTGGATCAGTGGTTTCTCACTGATTGCAAAACCCCTACAGAGGTTGACACTAAAAGATGTGAAAGATCCAATTGTGTTGGATGATGAAAGTATGGAAGCTTTTACTAAATTGTGAAACAGTCTTTGTCGAGCACCTGCGTTGGGAATGCCAGATTATGTAAAGGATTTTGCGTTGTACTGCTGTGAAAGAGATAGGTGTGCACTTTCAGTCTTAACTCAGAAACATGGAATAGCACGACGTCCAGTAGCATATTTTTCTGCTACTTTGGATTCAGTGGCTGCAGCGTTACCAGGCTGTTTGAAAGCATTATCTGCTACTTGTGTGAGTCTGGAACAGAGTGAAGCGATTGTGATGGGACATTCAGTCAAGGTATATGTGCCACACTCAGTTGAGATTCTTTTGACACGGACAAGGACATAAACTATGACCTAAAGTCGGCTGACTAGGTACAAATGAGTGATCCAGGGTGCTGAAAATGTGACTGTGGTAAGGTGCACAACCGTAAATCAGGTGGCCCTGTTGCCGAATTCATATTACGAGGAAGTAAGAGAGGAAGCTGATCATGATTGTTTGGTTGTGACAGAATTGTGCACAAAACCCAGCCTGACATTGAGGACATCCCATTAGAAGAATCAGACTGTGAGATGTTTGATGATGTATAATGTATGAGGAATGAGAAAGGTGAATTGTGTTCTGCCTATGCTGTCTACACCATAGTGGGAGTTTTAGAAGCATCCTGTCTAAAAAGGGTAAACTCTGCCCAGATTGCTGAACTGATAGCTCTGATTAGAACGTGCAAAATTGCCAAAAGCCTAAGGGTAACCATATTTACTGATAGTCAATATGGTTTTGGGGTGGTCCATGATTTCGGGCAACTATGGATGCAAAGGGGATTTCTGACTTCTTCAGGTTCCCCTTTCAGAAACAGCAAAACTGTGAAAGATTTATTGGATACTTTACAATTGCCCAAAAAAATTGCAGTGGTCAAATGTTCCGCACATAAGTCAGGAGATGATTATGTGATGAAGGGCAACAGATACGCAGATCAGGTAGCGTGTTTCTGTGCACAAAATGTAAGTGCCCTAAACAGAGGGATGGAAGAAGAAAATACCAATTACCATCTTATGTTCTTTTCTTCATTTGAAACTTGGGATGAAATTAGACAGTTGCAGGAAGAAGCAAGTGATGAGGAAAAGGAAATTTGGATAAATTCAGGCTGCAGAAAGAGAGCAGAGGACGAAGTGCGGGTCTATATAGACGAAAGACCAGTCATGCCAGATTGTTTACTTTCCCAAATGGCAAGGGTATACCATCCAATTGCACATGTTGGAAGAGATGCAATGATCAGTCTCTTCAAGCAGTCATGGTATAACCCAAGGTTCAGGGTCATTTCAGAGAGTCTATGCCAGAGGTGCATCACCTGTCAGCAGCAAAATCCGGGCAGGAAGACAGTTGTTAGTTGCGGACGAATTGGAAAGGCAGCAGGACCATTCACCCAACTCCAATTAGATTTCATTGAGCTTCCCCCGTGTAATGGGCTAAAATATGTTTTGGTTATTGTCTGCTTGTTCTCTCGCTGGGTGGAAGCCTGTCCAACGAGGAGGAACGACAGTCTCACTATCGCAAAACTACTTTTAAGAGAGCTGATCCCAAGATTTGGATTTCCAGTCACTTTAGAAACAGATAGAGGAACACATTTTAATAATGAGATAATTTGGATGATTTGTGCAGCATTACAAATTGAGCAGAATCTGCATTGTGCCTATTGACCCAAAGCATCTGGAGTGGTTGAACAGATAAATGGTACAATAATTTCTAGATTAGGAAAGGTGTGCGCATCCACAACACTAAGATGGCCTGACGCTTTACCCCTTATATTGATGAGTCTTAGAAGCATTCCTGACAAAAAGACGGGATTGAGTCTTCATGAAGTCCTGATGGGAAGAGCAATGAGAGAAGCATTTGTACCAGCGATCAAACTGAGATATATATATCTGATGAGCTAGTGCTTGATTATTGCAGAGGATTGGCTGATCTGGTGAATTCTGTGTCTCGCCAGGTTGGGGAAAATGCCACTACAACACAGTGGAATCAAGCTCATGATGTGAGTCCTGGAGAGTGGGTTCTCGTGAAGAAATATGTGAGGAAATCGTGTTTAGAACCCAGGTGGAATGGACCTTACCAAGTAATTCTGGTGACAACGGCAGCAGTGAAGTGTGGTGGTATGCCAACTTGGATTCATGCAATCCATACCAGACGAGTCCCAAGTCAACTTGAAAGACAAGAAGAGTAGCAACTGGTAAACCAAACACAAAGACCAGAGGCTGAAGTGTGTGAAGTTGAAGAATCTAAAGTGACAGATTCTGAAGAACAAACATATGACGAACTGCCAAGCACAAGCCAAGTAGAGTGGGCACCAGCTACTGGGTCTCGTGAGACTGCTGTTGAAACAGAAGGGGAAGCTATTGAAAGTCAAGAAGAAGAACAAATAAAAGAAAGGCCAAGTAAAAGAACCTGTGAGCCAGAAAAGGAAGGTGAAGAAGCAGTTCAAACTAAAAGACCAAGAAAAGGTGACAATTGGCCACGTGGAGTGAAAAGACTGAAATACACACTTGTGAGAAAAAAGTCAAAGATAAGACCAGAGCAAATTAATGAGGTCTCTAATCAAACAGAACAGGAAGAGTCAGGAGAAGATTCAGTACGAAAAACAAAGAGAGTAAGAATTCCAAGCAAGAAATACACAGCACCAGAATGGACGTATATAATCTTGGAAGAAGTTGAAAGCACAGATCCAAGTGAAGCAAAAGACACTGAGCAAGTTGATGAAAGAAAATTGAAACCACCTTAAAAGAACTGTGAAGGTGCAAGCTTGTCAGTCGAAATGAATTGAATGACTCAAAAGACTTGAAGAAAAGAAATAAAAGAAAGGGGTAAAGAAGAAAGCCTTGAAGTGTAGGACTACACTATTTTGCAGACATTTTTGAGCAAAGTTTAGAGTTTATGGATTTATATTTAATATTTTTGGTAGAATACAAAATGAGTGAAGCAACAGTGACTGAACATCCAAAATCTAGTCTAAAACGTAGATGTATTAAAACTTACTTATGTAGTGTTTTTCTACTAACATTTATGTGGATATTATTAACTGTCATTGTACCTATTCTAATGGTAGCCAATAATGGAAACAATACTAATGACGTAATTAGTGAAAGAGTGAGCGAAAGAAACCCCAAATACTAACGTAGAACAAATAGATGGAAGTATTTTCCATCATGATAAATCAATTAGTGATTTCTCATTAAATGTTTTTACTAAATTGTTGTGTGAATATGTTAATACAATGAATGTGAGTGATCCTACTCGCTTGGGGTCACTGTGCAGCAGTGCGAACGCTGTAACGGCACCTTGCGCTTCACGGAACACCCCGCCGCCATCACCAGCGAGGCCGCTGGCCACGGCCCTTTTTGAGGCCACACCCCCCTTTTCCACCCTCTGTCACATATATAAATGTGCAGTTTCAGGAAGCGCAGCGGACGAGCGCAGCGGGCGCGCCGTTTGCGCGCCGAAAGCGCGCTTAAGGCAAGCCCGTCTGCGCCCGTCCGCGACTGTCCGGGGCTAGGGGCGTGTCACTCTGCCCCGCTTACCATCTATACCCCGGACCAACTACACAAGCTCCAGGGACCCTGGCCCATCGCTACCTCCACTTGTTCCCGCATTCTCTCTCTTGGTCTTTCTCCTGCCGTTCCCTCTCACATTCCCCTTCCCACAGTTGACCCCTCTCTCACGTCCAGTAGCAGCACCCCTCTCACTACCCCTAAATTCCTCACGGTGTTCTATCTCAACACTCGGTCAGCAGTCGCCCATGCACACGAACTCTCAGTTCTGTTGGATTTTCAAGCCCCTGATCTTCTTTTCTTAACGGAGACCTGGTTCAGCGATGACTCCCTCCCCGCCCTATTAGCCACCTTACCGGCCTCCTACTACGCCCTTCGGGCTGATCGCCCTTCTGGCAGAGCTGGAGGCGGCATAGCGGTCATCGCACGCACCGATCTCCCTTTTCAAATCCTGTCCCTGCCTGATATTGCGACCACTGAATACTTGGTCATTCGCACTACCTCCATTACTCCCCCTCTGACCTGCTTTCTCACTTACCGTCCTCCTCAATCCCCTTTACAGTTCCTTTCTGACTTCCTGGAAGTCCTGGCTACCATTACAGTTAATAACTCTTCTATTCTACTCCTTGGCGACTTCAACTTCTGGCCTTCTGACCCAGCTGAATGTTCGTCCTCTAAGGAATTCTCTGAAACTCTCCAATCCCTCAACTTCACCCCCCATGTTCACTCCCCTACCCACATCAAAGGTCACACGCTTGACCAGATCTGGTCCCTAAACTGTCCCGTGGAATCCCTCTCAATTTCGCCTTGCACTTGGTCTGACCACCACCTTATCTCTTTTTCCCTACCTATTCACTCCCCAGCCAATCCTCCTCGCCCCAAAAACATCTGGGTTCGAGCATGGGGCCGTGTCAGCCCGGAAGACTTTTCCTCCCTTCTTATCACTTCCCTCCCCTCCCTCCAGGGCCTCTCTACCTTCTCCCAGGTCGAGGCCATTGACCAGTGGCTCTCCGCTGGCAGTGACTCTGTTGCCCCGCTCAAACGTATTACTTCCAAGCGTGACAAGGATGCCAACCGGTGGTTCAACGCAGAGCTTAAGGCCACCAAACTTACTGTACGCCGTGCAGAGCGGGCTTGGAGGAGAAGTTATTGCCCCACTTTAAGACTGGAGTATATCAACATCCTTACCCAGTACAAAAAAGACATCTTGGTGGCCAAAACCGCCTACTTCTCCTCCAAAATTCTTGCTGCAGAAAACCAGCCTAAGGAGATTTTCACGATTGTCCATAACCTGGCGTTCTCTGATAGAACAACTTTGAAACCCGCCCCCTCCAAGGAACTCTGCCACTCCCTCAACAACTATTTCATCCAGAAAATTTCGACTATTAAAGCCAATATCCCGTCCCCTTCTCCCTCCTTTGTTGACCCCCAATGCCCCCCCCCCAAGGGACAACTCATTGCCCTCCCCCCCATATCTAAGGAAGCCCTGTCTTCCTTGGTACCTTTGGTTAAATCTGGCTCTCCACTCGACCCCTGTCCTGCCCACATTCTCCGTCACATCTTTGTTTCCTGCCCGGACCCTCCCCTTCACCTCCTCAACAGTTCTCTGGCTAAAGGGGTGGTTCCTTCCCCCCTGAAGTCTGCGGTTATTGTGCCGATTCTAAAAAAACCTGGGGCTGACCCTTCTGTCCCTGCCAATTTCCGCCCCATCTCCCTCTTACCTTTTCTGGCAAAGGTGCTCGAACGCCATGTCACCGGCGTCTTGAGCTCCTTTGTAGAGACTTATGGAGCTCTTGCTCCTCGCCAGGCCGGCTTCCGCCCCGCACACTCCACGGAGTCCGTTGTTATTTCGGTCTTGGACAACCTCAGGGAGGGTATGGATACTAACCGGCGCCAGGCCCTTGTGCTCCTCGATCTGTCGGCCGCCTTTGACACGGTGGATCATACCATCCTGCTTTCCCGTGTCGGGGCGGCCGGGATCGGAGGGACTGCCTTGGTCTGGCTATCATCCTTCCTGAGCAACCGCACCCAGGCCGTTCGTCTGGGTGATTTTACAGCGGACGTCCGAAAAGTCCAGTGCGGGGTTCCCCAAGGCTCCTCCCTTTCCCCCCTCTTGTTTAATCTTTATATTGCCCCTCTTATTTTCTCTCTTCAACAAATGGAGGTCGCCGTATTTAATTATGCGGACGACCTCCAGCTGGTCTTCAACCTCTCCTCTTCCCCCTCTTCCATCCTTAATTTTCAATCTGTCATGCTCCACATCCGGGACTGGATGAACCACAATCACCTTAAACTCAACCCCGACAAGACCGAGCTGGTGTTGACGGGTGGTTCATCCAGCCCCTGGTCCCCTCTTTTCTGGCCCCCTTCTCTTGGCCCCTCCCCGGAACCCTCTACCTCTGTTAAAGCCCTCGGCATAAAACTCAATTCTCAACTCACCCTTCACTCCCAGGTTAGCTCTGTGGTATCTTCCTCCTTCCTTTCACTGCGCACTATACGCAGGGTGTCCCGTTTCTTCACTTTCTCAGCTCTCAAACTCATCACCCTAGCCATGGTGGTGTCCCGCCTGGACTACGGCAACGCACTATATGCAGGTATTCCTGCATATAGTTTACGGCGTTTGCAGCAGATACAAAACCAGGCGGCCCGCCTGGTCTTCAATCTTCCCAAATTTCACCGTTCCTCCCCCCTCTTGAAATCCCTGCACTGGCTCCCTGTGCGAGCCCGAATTCAATTCAAGCTCGCCTCCATCACTTTCTTGGCCCGACTGGATCTGGCTCCAGCATTTATCTCCTCAGAGATCACCCCCTATGTACCCACTAGGGAACTCCGCTCGTCTTCCCAGTCCCTCCTCACTATCCCACGCTACCGGACAAAGAAGTGGGGAGGTTCGAAATTTGCTACCCTTGCTCCGCTCCTCTGGAATTCCCTTCCTCTGGATCTGCGATCCATCACCTTGTACCCGCAATTTCGCAAACACCTCAAAGCCCATTTGTTCACTAAATCCTTTGTTTAAATCCTCAGCAGTCTACCCCGTTTTCTTCTTAGCCCTGGATTTGGTTATTAGTAGCGCCAAGAAACCGCAGGTGTACGAGCGCTTTATAAGTATTTTAAAACTCAAACTCAAACTCATTGTTACGTGTGCATGCAAATACCTTCGTCTGTCTCAGAGGCGGTGACCTACCATCACCTACCTTTAACATATGGTGTGTCCTGAAGTGTTTTAACCAGCCTCTTCTACGTGACGGGGAAGCTGGAGTACCATTATTCCAATATGAATTTAGTATTTTCAGAAATACCTGTTATAAAGAAGCTGAACAAGGTTTTAAGTCGCAAAAATGCACATTATATGGGAGAATTCTTCCATATTACCAAGACACTAGATATAGAATATGCTTATATGCATAATCTAACATGTAGTTTGCAGGTTGAAGAAAAGGTGTTCATAGATACGGTAGAAGATAGAAGAGAAAGTTTCCAAAGAAAAGCTGCTGAACAGAAGTCACAGGTACCACAGTGGGCTTTTAGAGAGGGAAATTATGAGAAAGGCGGGACATACGCTGCAATGTCCCTGGATTGGTATCAATAAGGAAAAATCTGCTTGCTTAGACTAAAAACTAACTACAATAATTATTTAATTGGTACTAGTGAATGTGAGCATACTTTCAAAATTACCTGAGGATGGGGATTGAAGGGTGGAACTGGTCCTGTTTTCCCAGGAGTTTATTATGTGTGTAGTAATAAAGCCTATTACAGGTTGCCTGCACATTGGTATGGTAGTTGTTATTTTGCAATCGTTTTTCCGCAAGTCTACCATATAGACAGAAATATTAACAGAATCAATTAAATAAAACAAGGACTAACACGCAATAAGAGAGCGAGTTTCTCAGAAATAATAGGTGACATCTTTGGTGCACTGATACCATCAGTTGGAGTCGTTCTGAATTCACATAAAATTCGAAAATTGTCCACAGTGGTTGATCGTTTATCAACAGATACTGCTGGTGGGTCCTTGATAATTGACACTGAAATGGTTGCAATCAGACCAATGGTTTTACAAAATCGACTTGCCCTTGATATCTATTAGCAAAAGAGGGTGGAGTCTGTGGCATGTTGAAAATTCAACACTGCTGCACTTATATCGCTGACAAAAGTAAAGGTATTGAGGGATATATTAAGAATATTACGAAATTACATGAAGATGTGACCCAACTGGAGGTTGACGGTGTCTGGGAGAGACTTGGTAAGAGTTTCTCTTCTGGAGGTAAATGGTTTTTTACCTTTGGAAGTAGTCTATTAGGAAAATAATAATGTTAATCATTTCAATAGCTGTAGTAGGCTTAGTAATAATAACAATATACAAATGTTGTAAGTGTAGGTGTGGAAGAAAAGAGATGACAGAATCAAGTAATAAAAGAAGAGCAAGAAAGAGAAAAAGAGATGAGATAGAACTAGAAGATATGAAAGGAGATTAATATGACAAAATGAAAGATTTAGATGAGAAATTGATGAAAAGAGAAAAGAATACTGAACTTTAGATAAATAAAGATGGCACTTGGTATGGTGGGTTTTTATGATGGCTCACAAAAGCCATCAGAGGGGGGATTGATGGAGCCTGGTTTTTCAAAAAGAAGCCTGCTCGAATTGACACCCCCATAATAATTACTAACAGTGTGCCATGAAAACTAATGTGCAAATCACATGAAATACACGAGAAACCGCTTTGCGCAAGCGTGCACCAATGTGAACTAATGCATGAAAGAACTAGGCTGCATTTTACATTGCGCTTCAAAAGAAACAAAAATGAATGCATGACTAGGCCGCATTACGCATCTTGCTTTAAAAATAATAATAAATAATGCCGCTTTTGCTTAAAGCTTTGCTAAGAAAATTATTAACATGGGGTAGTGCAAAGGTGGGTGGTACCCAAGAGTTCTTCCGCGGATGTAACAGGAAACCTCATGTGAAATGATAAAATGTTACATGTAAATGTATTTGCATTCACTAGTCGTGAATTACGTTATGAGAATGTTGAATAAACAAAAGACTGTAGAATTTTGAATATGAGCATGGTAGTGTGATAGACCACCTCTCAAATAGGGGTGGGCGGAATTTGCGTAGTCATGACACGCAAAGTTCAGCGAAACGGTAAAAAATCTCTGCGAGCTATGCAGAATTCCGCGAGCACACGGAATTGCTTGTTCCGCCGTTCGCGATGCGTCTTTCCTGTTCGGTAATGCTTTTTGCGTGCTCAGGGGGAAATATCTTGTGAACTTGCCCATGCGGTCTCCAATTGGCACGGCCATTTTCTTTCACTTGTCCCGCCTGCTCACGATGCGTGTTTCCTGTTCGCGAATGCGGATGTCCGATGGCGAGTCCGAATGACGTGTTCGCGATCGCACACTCTTGCGGGATTACGCGGCCAGCTACCAATGGGTAGGAAAACTCGTCGGCAAATGCAGGGATCCCGGTAAGATGCTCACACGTTCTCTGTGGAATTGCAAAAATTCAGCAAATTCCACGAGTGGAGCGGAATTTACCACCCAGGCCTACTCTCAAACCATCCAAAGGGAAACCAAGTTCTGTAAATTGTTTCAACTAATGTGGGTTGGACATGTCGGTTTTAGGGTATAACTGGGGTACCTTTAGGATTGTGGTTTGGAAAGTAGGAAGAAAGAGGAAGGTTCGTCTGGACAGGAGAGAGGGGTGATTCGCTGCTGTCCGTCGGTTTGCAGAGAGGCCTAGCTGTTCTTGTCCCTGTACCGTTCCTGAAACCTGAAATCTTTGTTCCCTGTCTCTATTTCAGGGAGCCCCCTCTACCTCCTTGGCCAGGGAGGTGGTATTTCACTGATCTTTTGGGTTAGTATATCTTCATGATTCGTACTTTGCATAATCATTTGCAAATTGATTTTTGTCTCTGAAACTTATGTCTCTTCATCTATCCACTCCTTCATATGTATATTGTTTCACATTATTTTGTTGAAACTTATGTCTCTTCATCTATCCACTCCTTCATATGTATATCGTTTCACATTAATTTGCTGAAACTTATGTCTCTTCATCTATACACTCCTTCATATGTATATCGTTCATTTTGATGAGTATGACACTGTTTGCATTTGCTGATGTTTTTCTCTCCCTCTTGTGAGATTTCACTGTTTGCTTTGTAACCTGTATATGATGAGCATTGATTTAACACATTATTTTGCTATAAACTTTATAAATCTTACCGAGAGTCTGTGATTATTTAGCTAGCTAGATAGATAGGACTATTATGACCATCAACTTCTCAACTAATTGGTCCATCAACCAGAGGAAAGAGAGTTGATATACAGGTTTAGCTATGTATTTAGAAAGTTAGATATGAACCTGTAAAAGTAAAACACTGAAAACGTCATTAAAACTTGACCCCCAGCGCAGCAGGAATTTCATGAGTTTGGTGAATTTGTATGGTCCATTTGTATGAAATGTTATTGAGTATCAATCCCTTATTAAGTGTAGTGCTGGATCAGTACGCATGGTCATTTCCATTATTTTGCTCAGAATCCTGATTAAATACATACACCTATTATGACAGATCACAGCGTGCAATATATGTCACTAAATCATGAAAGAGTGATGATTTGCAAAGCTGCAGTGAAAATGCTGTTTTCATCACACCTAGAATTGATGATTGGACTTTATGTCTCTGCCACCCTTTCAGTTGGTTATGTGGTCTTTGTTTCTTTTATTTATGTCCTACTCTCCATTCCCAGAGAGGATGGTGGAAGATGTTTCTGGGGCTCAAGAGAGCGAGGCTTGCTATCTGCCCCTTTACTCTCATGCCGCTCATCTCTGCTCTCTCTTACAGTCCCTTTCTCCTTCGATGGCTGCCCATTGCCACATTTGAGAGTCCGTCCGATTCCTATCGTGCTGCCTCCGTTGTCCATTCTCTGAATGACCCCGCGCTACCCTGCAGAGTCATCCTTCTCCATCTCTGAGCGCACATGGAACAGCTGACATGCAGTCTGAGTCCTTTCATGTGTCTTTCACAACTATTCTTACAGCCTGCACTATTTCGGTACCTTCGCGATTGCCTCCACAAACAGTCCACAGATCTGCAGCCGGTATGCACTATGCTGAAGACTTCTGTCTCAGACTGCGGACAGTGTCAGCATCCAAAACTATCTGGTGGACCTTATGTCTTTTACTATATCATCAGTGCTCTGCCGAATCCTCATACCTGACGTGCAGCCAAACAGATAGCACAATTTTTTACTGCCTCCCTGAGACCTTTTTTTGCGGCCAAAAGTATAAATATTGTGGTCATCTTGCTCCGCAGCTGTTTTCGCAATTACTTTGCGACTCGCGTAATCACGAAATGCTGGAGAGTCATTTTTAATGTATATTGAATTTATAAACAATTTTTGGTGCTCATCTCTAAATTGGGCAAACACCATATGGCAGACTGTCATAAGTGCCAGTGTTGACCATTACGTGCCAGTGCCGAGCACAGGCAACCACTGGCTCAAATTAAGCACTGGATATCAGATAAAGTCTTATTAGAAAGGTATGGAGAAGAACCAGTCTTACATCAGGAGTATGCAGGTTTGGTTTATTCATAATATAAACAAGTGGAACTATGTGTCCGTGAAGCCCTGCAGTCCTGGGAACCCTCAGTCTTCATCGCATGGCCTCACTACATCAAAGCACTATGCATGTCTCAGATGACCCGGTTAGGTAATCACTGCTTGTTGCGTTGTTTGAAATAAAGGCAGGAGGGTGTAATGACATGTGGCTGTCACTTGGGCTCATCCAGAGCCCCGGATTTTCGCCAATAAGGTGTGGGTTGCTGAGTGTAGCTTGTTTTCAGAAGGTGCGAGGACTTGACCCAAAGGCATCAGAGTCTTGACCCTGTGCCTTATGAGAACAGTCCAGACCGAACGGCAAAGCCAGGTCCTCCCCGGACCGGAAACAAGCATCCAGGGACCGGTTTTGGGGTATTACCATTCATCAGCCAGGCTAGCTTGAATCCAGTGGCACAGTGAGCAAGGTACCCACGTCTGGGCATACCCATCCCACTTAGGGTGAAAAGTGCTACGCAAACAAATGATGGACAGATGGATTTAGGCCCAGATCTCTGTACTGGGGTGAATGTATGACATTGTTTTGCATTCTGTCTATCAATTGTACTTTTTGCATTTGTAACCCTGCGTGGGATGGGTATGCCCAGACGTGGGTACCGTGCTCTCCATGCCACTGGAGTCAAGCTATCTTGGCTGACCAGGGGTGAAACCCTGAAACTGGTCCTAGGATGCTTGTTTCCAGTCCAGGGAGGACCTGGCCTGGCAGTTTGGGCTGGACTGTTCCCATTGGGTGCAGGGTTAAGACTGATTTGCGTACGGCTGGGTCCAAACTGGAATGGCATGGTGAGCAAAAAAAGGATGGATTTAGGCCCAGATCTCTGTACTGAAGTGAATGTATGACATTGTTCTGAATCCTGTCCATCAATTGTTCTTTTTGCATTACTTAATCTTGTGTTCCCCAAGAGTGGTTGCTGTTTCCTGGGTGACGTTTTTCTGTATTTTTTTTTTCTATAGCATATTACTCTTGTATAGCACATACTTTGAAATGAGTCGCCTTCAGGTGTTTATAAAAGGCAGTGATTGAGCACTCTGGAGTTCAGGGTGAAGGCAGTGTGAGGTACTGTCAGTGCCTGTCAGTGGGTCAGAACGGTGTGCAGAATAGATGGTCATCCAAACCCTGGCCTTGCGCTGCAGAGCGCAAAGCACTACGGCCACATTTTCTAGCTGCAATTTTGATTCTGTGAAAAGGTGTGTGAAGGCGGTACACAGATGTCAAAATATTGACAAGGCCAAAGTATTATTATTATTATTAGGAGTTTTATATCGCGCACGGTTACCCTTGGGCATCCCAGCGCTTGCATTGGGAACCCGTCCTGGTTTTTCCCTGTGAGATAATCCATACTGGGCATCCCCAAGGTGAAAGCCAGGCATCCCGCCGCGGGGGGGCCGTTGTGGAGATTAAGCGAGCTAGTTGCCCAGAGCTGCCTAGTGTGAACTCATGCTTAGAGTAGGCACCGAAGCGAGAATTATCAAGTCCGTGGACAATTGGGCTCCAGACCCTGCCGCGTCGGGAATCGAACCCTGGTCCCGGGTCTGACCTCTGCTTCAGGGTATGCCTGCTCTAACCAGTGAGCTACACTTCTCCATGCAGTGCAGTGCTTACAGGTGAGTGAGGGCGTTGTGTGTTTGGGGGTGGTGAAGTGAAGGAATTGCATCCAGGAGAGAGTTAAAAAAAGGTACTTAAGAGGAAAGAGATGAGGTGTAACATGCATGGAAGAGATGGGGAGAGAAAAAGGGTGTATTTGTCTAACATTGAGTGATCGATTGAGATACTCTAAAGACCACCGAGCCTTCCAGGCAGGGCCGGACTGGCCGTAGTGGGCACCGAGCAATCCCCCGGTGGGCCGCAAGGGTGGGTGCCGGTTTTGGGCCCCTGGGGGCCGCTTTTGTTACAGGGCCATTTTTCCAGCATAGCTGCAAAATCGGCCTTGTAACAAAATCGGCCGAAAACCTGCCCTGGCAAAGAGCTCGGCCGCAACCCCAACCCCCCGGGGGGAGGGGGTGGGGGGTGCATGCACTTTGCCAGGGTCGGTTTTGGTTCCCACTCCGGCCCTGCTTCCAGGCCTCATTACTGTTTAATTCACATTCTCATAATTAAGATTATTTGCATCAAAATCATCGACAAAGCCAATAGTCGTTGCTGGTTTTAGATGTATGTCAGTTGTTGTTTTATATATCTGGATGCAATAACAGTTATCTCAGAGAGGCACCAAACTACCAGCCTGCTGGCACACAATAGAAATGACAGAAATTTAGTTTACATGTTTAAGCCATTCCTTTAATTACAGAGCCCACGCATCTTTTATAGGCCTCACTACTTTTTTCATCCCACTTAAAGCCCTGTATCAAATTATGGCTGGGCCGCCAAGCAAGATATCCGGGGGGCCATCCTGAGCCTGCGTGTAAGTAGTTGCCGCCGTGTGCCATTAATCCATTTAAAAAGGGAACTCTGTGGTTGTCTAGTGTGTGTGGTGACAGAGGAGGAGCAGCCCAAGCTACAGTGAGGGTTCTTGATACTCGGTCTAAGAAGGCCCATAATCCAAACCTTTCTCGGTTGGATGGACCCACTATGTGGTGACCGAGCCCTTGGCCTGGAATGAATCTGAAGCAAACTATATCTGATTTACTATGCAAAGTGGAAAATGGCTGCATTACTTGCACAGGGGAAATGCGGGTAACCCTCGGCCATCCCTCTCAAGTAATATTACTGCAGTCTCGTGGACAGTGGGAAATTTGAACATGTTGTGCGTATCGCAGGCTCGGCACAAATACTCCTGACTCCTACTGTAGAAACTCGCGGTGCACGCTTGGGGAGGTGTTGTGGAAAGCTGCAATGTATGCTAATTATTATGCAGGGGGGGATGTGTTTTTGCTGTTGTGGCTAATGTTAAAGATTTCTGTGGCTGAGTAGATTATATGCCATGTGCTTGGTTAAAGAAAGTCTGCACTGATATTGAGATCTCCTATTTTGTGCTCGGGACCTGGACAGGGAGTTAACACAGGCCCCTGCGGCAAAGTGCTCCCCCAAACCTACCAGGTGGCCCCCATTCAACCCAAGACCAATACATAGCTGTAAGATATGGGAGACTCTGGGGCCCCTAATCACATTGCAGGAGAGCTAACATAGATATTTGCACACATGGGACGTTGAGCATCACTGTGAGGCATTGGCAGTGGAGGACCGGAGCTGAGTGGGCACTGGGTTGTTCTCTACTAGAGTCTGTAGCAAGGATTACAATTGGCCAAACTTGGAAGCTGGACTGCCTGTGTATGAAGAGTACACAATATGCTTTTGGTGTGAGACAGAGGGCTCCGGTGGAGTTATTTGGCATGGGTAGAGAGAGACAAGACACATGCAGAGAGACACCATTGGTATGATGGCCCCTGCGTGCCGGGAGGAGCTGGCCCGAGCCTGCCGCCTTACTTTTACTGACCTGGTAGGCCGCAAAGGCCTGTATGACTGACTGCAGAGCCCCCAAAACCCCCCAGCCTCTGTACAAACATACACACCATGGCCAGGTATGAAGTGTAGCAGCACCGTCGAGAAGATGGGAGAGGGGGTGACCGTAAGACAGGTGGATTCAGGCTATTCTTAAAGCACAATCGAAATTTGCCTAGCATAGTAACGGTAAGTTTCAATTCTATTAAGGACACGGAGGCGAGGATTATGCTTTTCCTTCTTCGCTTTAATAAACATATTTTTCCACAGCAGCCAAAAAAAACAATCAACATTTCTATTCCCAAATCAGGGGAAACGATCCTGAGAGATAAATCACAACAACAACACGAGTCCATAAGACTACAGCTCCCATGAGTCACAGTCCCATCCAACCGTAGTCCTTCCTCAGTGTCAGCCTCTGGTAGAAGGTCTCCTACATCCGTTGTCCCTCCTCTTTCTTCGCGCAAACGCCTCAAAGTTATTGGTCTTGTTTGGAACCATCCTTCCCTGAAAACAAAGCACATATCGTAAAGACCCTGAAACGGTATAACTCATCACCACACCATTATCAAGCAAAGATTAAACATGCCAACAACCTGTGGTGCAAACAAAACATTTTACTTACTGCCATACGGGTGGGTTCGCACAGAATGTGTCAAGGGAGGGATAATCCTCGCCTCCGTGTCCTTAATAGAATTGAAACTTACCGTTACTATGCTAGGCAAATTGCGATTCTATGGCAGGACCGGAGGCTCCGATTATGCTAGTTCAAAGCTTACTTACCACCAAATGTGCTAAATCCACCACCGGTTTAAAATAAAACCGTTTAAAAGTGGAATCCGAAGACCAGTCCGCAGCTCACATTAAATCCTCCAAGCGAGCCCCCAGAGAGAACGCTTTCGACGCCATTGCTGGCGGAATGAGCACCAAACTGTTTTGTGTCTATACCCGCCTCTTGCATGACCCACCGCACCCACCTAGCAATGGTGGGGGAAGAGACTGCGTTGTGCAGTTTTCTTAATGCAATGAGAAGCTGTCTCTCGCCTGGAGGACGTAACTCAGAGGGTATATCTTCATAAGCCTTCAGACAATTTACGACACAAAGTTTGGGCACATCCACAAAGGCCGGATACGAGACTGTCCTCGAAGCCGATTTTGTTCGGCGGCCAATGGTAAAAGTCACGCCATCCGGAGAAAACACTGGCACAGAAATGTCCAGCGCACGCACATCTGAGACCCTGCGACAAGAGACCAGACATAGCAGCATGGCTAGCTTCGCCAAGATTTCCTTCAAAGACAGGTACTTATTTGACTGCCAAGATAAAAACAAATTAAGAACCACATTGACATCCCATAGGACCGAATAACGTGGTTCTGGGGGTAAAGACAAACGAATTCCCCTCAAAAGACAACAGACAAAATGGTGTTCGCCCACAGGCACACCGTCCACAAGACAATTGACCACCGAGATAGCCGAGCGCATTGCGTTAATGGTTCGATATGCCAGGCCATCCGTCGCCATTTCCGCCAAGAAATTTAGAATGGGAACGATGCCCGCGACCACGGGATCCAAACCCCGTCGAAGACACCAACAAAACCACTTCGTCCAGGTGGACCGATAGTGTTTGGAGGTGCTTGGAGCCCAAGCCTTTGATAGGAGGTTCTCAGCCGGTCCCGAAAGGCCTGGGAGCGACCAGCGTCGCCGGAAAGCCACCATGCCATCAGGAGGAGAGAACCCTGAGCAATCAGGTGATGTTGTTCCCCGTTCGGATTCAGAAGAAGATGAGGAAACAGGGGGAGTGGGATTGGAAAATCCCAAGAAAGTTCCAGAAGAACTGGAAACCATACTTGGTACCTCCAAAACGGCATCACCACGACCATCTCCGCCCTCTGCCGGCGTACCTGAGCCGCCAATCTCACAATCATGGAGAACGGAGGGAACGCATAACTCCGTTCCTGACCCCACTCCTGCAGGAAAGCGTCCGTTGCCTGCGCAAGAGGGTCCGGCCTCCAACTGAAAAACCTCGGAAGTTGATGGTCCAGACGGGACGCGAACAGATCCATCGAGAAAGGGCCCCAAAAGTTGGCTAACCACTGAAAAACCCAAACGTTCAGCTTACAATAATGGCTGGAATCCCACAAATGCCGGGAGTGCCAGTCCGCCACCTGATTGGCCTGACCTGGCAGATACTCTGCAGTCACGGATATGTGATGATCCAGACAAAAAACCCAAAACTCCTTCGCCAGGTTCGCCAGAGCCTGCGACCGAGGGCCCTCCAGGCGGTTGATGTAACGCACCGCTGAGACATTGTCCATTCTCAAAAGGACGCAGGAGTGAACCCTGTCTCTGGTCCAACACT
This sequence comes from Triturus cristatus, assembly GCF_964204655.1. NCBI lineage: Eukaryota > Metazoa > Chordata > Amphibia > Caudata > Salamandridae > Triturus > Triturus cristatus. Next base: position 763,003,672 of record NC_140583.1, read on the forward strand.
GGATCGCAAACGATCCTGCCAGAAGCTCCAAACAGTTGATGTGGAGCTCCTGCTCTTCTAATGACCAAGCACCGCCAGTAGAGAAGTCGCCGCAGCGAGCACTCCACCCCGACCTGCTGGCGTCGGACTCTATCACCATGTCGGGAGTGGCTCCGAAAATGGCTCTGCCATTCCAGGCGTCCATGTGGGTGAGCCACCAGAACATTTCATCCTTGACCTCCTCCAACAGAGAAACTTTCTGGTCGTACGACACGCCCCTCCGAAGATGATGAGCATTCAGGCGCTGCAGCGCACGATAGTGCGGGGGTCCCGGAAAGATTGCCTGGATGGATGAGGAAAGAAGGCCCACCACCCGGGCAATCTGACGGAGGGAGGTGTGGGACTTGGAGATAGTCTGTCGTAACAGGTGCCGAATCTTGGCCATCTTCTGCTGGGGAAGGCTCAAAGACGCGTGAACTGAGTCTACCACAAACCCCAGGAAGACTATATTTTGAGTCGGGTGTAAAATCGACTTGTCCCCGTTCATGATAAAGCCCAAGCCCTGTAAGAGAGAAACCGCCTGATGCAGCTGAGAAAGCAATCTCCGAGGACATTGTGCCATGAGGAGGATATCGTCTAGATATACGATCAGACGCACCCCTTGGCTCCGCAGAAACTCCACTGCCGGATGGAGTACCTTTGTGAAGCACCAGGGTGCCGAGGACAGCCCGAACGGAAGGGCGGTAAACTCATACACGTGATGCCTCCAGCGAAACTGCAGAAAATGGCGATGAGGAGGGTGAATCGAGACTACATGATACGCGTCTTTTAGATCCAAGCGCACCATCCAATCGCCCTGAAGGAGCACATACCGAAGGAGATGGATTCCCTCCATCTTGAAATGGCGATATATCAACCAGCCATTGAACTCCTTCAAATTGATGACCGGCCGCCGCCCCCCATCTGTCTTCTCCACTAGGAAGATATTGCTCAAGAAGCCCTGGGAATGCAGAGTCGACCAACAGATTGCCCCCTTGCGGAGTAGAGCGGAAACTTCCTCGTCGATAAGAAGATGCATCGGCCGCGGAAAAACTCATCGGATGCGGAAGGCTTGCCTGGCGGGGTGAATCATAAAACTCTATGTGGAAACCCCGAACAGTCTGCAGGACCCAGACACCGCTCGTGATGGCTCCCCAGGCCTCTCTGAAGTGCGCTAGTCGACCCCCAATACAAACTTGAGAAGGGGAAATAAGACTTACCGCTACTTGCGGATCCTCCGGCGGTGTTCTTGTAACCTCGGCGCCCCCGGAATTTCTGCCTTCTGGTCAGGTAGAAGTTGGTAAAATTGGCAGAAGTGTTGTATTGACCACGTCCGGAGCCTTGTCCCCTACCAGGGTTCTGCTGTCCGCCACGGCCGGTCACGCGGCCACTGCCACGACCGGCCCGCCGGAAAAACGAGACTGAAAGACCCGCTTAATATTGGACTGGGCCTTGTCCAAACTCATGAAGGTGGCCACAAACTTGCCTTATTCCTTCACAAAATGCTCGCCCAAAAGCCCGCCTTCTGCGACGGCCCCTGCCTCAGACGAAGCCAAGTCGCCCAGCTTGGGGTCCAACTTAATCAGGAATGAACGCCGACGTTCAGTCGAGAGTGAACAATTGGCGTTGCCCAGAAAAACTACCGCCCGCTGTGCCCAGTTCGAAAGAATGTCGGGAGAAATGGTGGAACCTGTGGCCTTGGCCTCCTCGGCCATATCTAAAATCTTCATCAGTGACCCTATCACGTCAAGGAGCTTATCCTGACAGGAACGCCAGGAACGGTCTATGGGCCCGATTCACAGAACTAACTTAAGACAAAATCCTAAACTTACTACCATTTTGGTATTCACAGAAGGCACTTACTCATTTTGGTATTCACAGAAGGCACTTACTCATTTCGGTATTCACAGAAGTTAGGAGTCCTAACTTTAGGACTCCTAAATGCCTTCTGTGAATACCGAAAGTCTTAAAATTAGGATTTTTCTCAGTTTAGTAGTAGTATAGTTAGGACTCCTAACTTTAGGACTCCTACATGCCTTCTGTGAATACCGAAAGTCTTAAAATTAGGATTTTTCCCAATTTAGTAGTCCTAAATTTAGGACTCCTAACTTTAGGACTCCAAAATGCCTTCTGTGAATACCGAAAGCCTTAAAATTAGGATTTTTCTCAGTTTAGGAGTGACTCCTAAACTGAGAAAAATCCTAATTTTAAGGCTTTCGGTATTCACAGAAGGCATTTTGGAGTCCTAAAGTTAGGAGTCCTAAATTTAGGACTACTAAATTGAGAAAAATCCTAATTTTAAGACTTTCGGTATTCACAGAAGGCATGTAGGAGTCCTAAAGTTAGGAGTCCTAACTATACTACTACTAAACTGAGAAAAATCCTAATTTTAAGACTTTCGGTATTCACAGAAGGCATTTAGGAGTCCTAAAGTTAGGACTCCTAACTTCTGTGAATACCGAAATGAGTAAATGCCTTCTGTGAATACCAAAATGAGTAAGTGCCTTCTGTGAATACCAAAATGGTAGTAAGTTTAGGATTTTGTCTTAAGTTAGTTCTGTGAATCGGGCCCTATACCTTTACGGGGGTCCTTCATACACTTGGACAGGAAGGTGGCCATCTTGGAATCCAACTCCGGTGTATGGGCCACCTTTCCGTCCAACGACGGTCTAGGGCACTCCGCCCTCAGACAACCCCTAGCCTCCTTATCCAAGGGTTTCCGGAGGCGATTTGCCACAAACTTTGCCACCTTGTCCCCGGGTGCCCAGGCCGCTGACCGCGGGTGAATGATCTCATCCGGGTTCAGCATGCCTGAGGCATCCTGAGGTAACTCCTTGACAGAGCTGGTCAGGCGCCAAGACCATGAGGATCCTTCCTCCTCATCCGAATCCGCCGGCGAACCTGCATCTGGGGAAGGGGAATCTGGAACTACGGAACCTGCAGGAGTTGGGACCGGGGATCGCGCTGGGGGCGACAGGGGCGCCTTTGCGAGAAACGTGCATTTGAGAAGGTCAAAAGCGTCCCTGTCCACCCCCCGCACCTCCCCGGAGCCTCCCTTTATGCGACCCTTTTTAGGCACCGGCGGCCCATCCTCCAGGGAAGGGGTAGAAGTTGGACCCTGTGAGTTTGCGTGGGAGAAAGCTAACTTCGCGCACTCCGCAATAATACGGTTAGAGAGGCGCTCTTCCATAGGCCCCACAATATCATTCACACACCTGAAGATGGACTCATCCACCGCCTCAAAAAACTGGTCGTCCAGTGGCAAGTACTGAACCTGCTCCTCTTCCACGAACTCTGAGTGGCTCATAGTTGCCGGTAATTACTACCCCACTTACACAATCAGCGCAAAGCGCCACCCCGTCCTAGTGTCTGGTGAGTCAACCACCAGTCAACGTTAGGAAAGGGAGAGCCCCCCCCTGAAGTATCAAGGGAGTTCAGAACCAGAGGTCAGAAAAACCCTTTGCTGGAATGTGGGCAGCCTAACAGACTGCAGGAATTCCGGGCAGTGTGGAACACTGCAAATAGAGGCTGCACCCGCCTCACGCACGCAGCCCCCAGCTGTGTGACGGGGCCCAACCGCCACCCAGCGCACTAAAAGCTCCTTCGAGCGGAGTGCTTGACGTATTGTGCCCTCAGGCAATCACCGCGGCAGCGCCGCAATACGGACCCCTGCCGGGGCGTAAATAGCTTTTGCGGGACAATTACGGACCCCCGAGGGGCGTTCAGGTGTGGCTGTGGGAGACAAGGCTCGCAGGTCCGATGGTCTCGCTTTGCGCCTCCTCAACTAAGGAGACGCGCTGCGGGACCAGTGAGATGCTCGAGATCCCCCCTGCGGTGCTAATTGTCGACCGCAGAGATGGGACGGCCGCGTAAGGAGCAAAGGCGCTCCCGCGGCAAAGGGGAATCTGTGGAGAACAGTCAAAATACAACAACAAGGCGCCCGGGTCCCGCTTAAGGAGATTTGCCCCTGAGCCACAGAACAGGAAAACACTTCTAGTCACAAATTCGGAGAAAAGAAAGGAAACGACTTATCTGGTGCTGCGGAGCAGCGAAAGAAGAGGAGGGACAACGGATGTAGGAGACCTTCTACCAGAGGCTGACACTGAGCAAGGACTACGGTTGGATGGGACTGAGACTCATGGGAGCTGTAGTCTAATGGACTCATGTTGTTGTTGTGATTTATCTCTCAGGATCGTTTCCCCTTATTTGGGAATAGAAATGTTGATTGTTTTATTTGGCTGCTGTGGAAAAATATGTTTATTAAAGCGAAGAATGAAAAGCATAATCGGAGCCTCCGGTCCTGTCATAGAATCCTTTCACGAGAAACACGTCTGAAACGCATGTCTCGTTGAAGTGAGTTTGGAAAGCGTTAGAAAACGCATGCGCTGTGTGTTTCTTGTTACAGCTAGCTCACACTTCCATGTCCGGGCGAGCACATTCTCACACCTTCCAAGTTGCATGTGTCTTGTTCGCGAGGAGCGCTGTTGAAACCACATCTGTTGCAGTCAGTGGTGCTGAGACAATTTTCTGAGTGGAGGTGCTGCCATCAATGTGACATAACTGAACTCATTGGGATCCTGAAAAATCCAAGCATCATACAAAGAACATGTGTCGCAATTAAGCCATGCCCATTCAGTAGAGAGTAGTAAGGTGTAGAAAATGGGGTTACTGGTTGAATAGGGGAGCGAAACACTATTCAAGCAGCAACCACAATTCCTGTCAGGGTGAAACACAAGTAAACCCTAAATTAACCTGTGCTTAACCCTCTGGTAGCTTGGCACAAAGCAGTCAGGCTTAACTTAGAGACAATGTGTAAAGTATTTATGAAGCACACACACAGTAAGAATGTGACAAAAATCCAATTAGTAGAACTGGAGATATGCAGTTTTGAAAATGTGAGTAAAAATAGTGCATAAAAGCACATAGTGCCAACTATGGTTATCTGGTCGTGGTGGGATGGGACAAATTCATAAGTTCAGGCCAACCGCAATGGAGCATGGGACGAATACAGGGGCCATGTTAGGCCAGCTGAACAAAATACCTTAAATCCTGGTTGCAGAGCTTTGTGAGCCCCAGCACTGAGGGTGCGTCTCAACAGCGGTGGTTCCAATGTGTTGCGGGCTGCGGCGCGAGGTCTGAATGTTGCAATGCTGAGCTGCGAGGAGATGCGTCGTGCTACGTCGGTTCTGCTCAAAGGCCACAGCTGGACAGGCAGAGAACCTTAAGGCCCACCCAATTCCAAGGTTCCAGAAGTCAAGGTAGCACCTCTTACCGTGCAGAACTCAACTGCAGGTACAGTCAAAGTGAAGGGTTCAAGGTGGTTGGAGCCTTTTCTGTCTCTGCTGCTCTGATCAGGAGGCGAGTCATCTAAGCCCTTGGAGTCACTATGGAAGTCCTGGGTTCAAGATGCAGGTCCAGTTCCTCTCACTCAGGCAGCAGGGAAGCAGTCCTACTTTCAGCAAGACAGCACAGCAACCCTTCTGAGTCCAGACCAGAGGTGTACTGAATACTTGGGTGTGAGGATTGACTATTTATACCTGGTACCCACTTTGCAGTGAGAGAAGCTTCAAGAGTCCTCTCCCTACTGAGGTGTCTGGAATTTCCTGCCTCCCTGCCATAGCTTGCTTGGGGGCATTAGACACTAGTGTGAAACCCTTTGTCAGTGTTCTAAGCCAGAGTCTTTGGCATATGTAAGTGCGGTAGGTGACAGTTCCTCCACTATCAAGTCAGAGTAGGCACATCCTGCCAACAACTATTCTCCCTTTGTCTCACTGTTTGGGAGCAATTCACAAAGACCAACTGCCAGCTACTCCTGGTCATGTAACACAGGATGCAAACTTCAGGCACCAAATGGTTAGGACAAGAAAATGCCACTTTCAAAAAGGGGCACTTTCAGAAGTGTGACTTAGAATCCAACTTTACCAATAATGAGGGTTTGAAATTACAATTCTTTACAGACCAAACTCAACTTTCCTACCTATTCCCAATTTAACGTTATCACTTATTAAATGTAATAAGCTAACCCAAAGTTATCCTATGGGCAGTGGCGTAACAAAACTTAAGGGGGTCCCCCTGCAAGGTACATGGAGGGGCCCCCTCTCCGCATTTAATCTGGAGCTGTCAGGCCAAAGTACTCTTCTGAGGGGGCCCCTGGCAGCCCAGGGCACCCCCCGCACCGAGGGGGCTGCGGGTGCCTGTGTTACGCCACTGCCTATGGGATAGGCAGCCGTTGCAGTAGTGAAACACGAATTTGAGAATTTTTCACTACTAGGACATGTAAAAGTTAAAAGTGCATGTCCCAGGTTTTAAATACACTGCTCTCTGCCGTAAGGGCTATTTAAGGTCTATCCTAGGACTGACCTATATGTATTGAAAAGGAAGGTTTAGGCTTGCCAAAGGTTTATTTCGCCACGTCAAAATGTCAGTTTACATCTGCACATATGGGCTGCAATGGCCGGTGTAAGACATGTTTAAATAGCTACCTAAGTGGGTGGTAGAATGAGTGCTTCAGGCCCACAAGTAGCATTTAATTTGCAGGCCCTGGGCACATGTAGTACCACTTTACTGTGGACCTACAAATACATTGAATGTGCCAATTGATTTTAAGCCAATTTCACCATGTTTAAAGGAGAGAGCAAAAGCACTTTAGCACTAGCTAGCAGAGGTAAAGTGAGCAGGGTCCTAAGACCAACAAAAACAAATTCAGTAAAGAACAGGTGGAGTAAGGCAAAACTTTGGGGGAAGACCACCCTAAGGCTGACAGGTCTAATATGTAGCTGGTGTTGCATTTTGAGTATACTGTAACAACTATATTACTAAATCATCGGCATGTCATTTACAGACAGCATATTATCAGTTGAAAAGGCCACTAAATTTGCACGGACATACAGTTTTATTGATAAAACGCTACAGCGCACAAGCTATAATGTGTGGAAATCGGATTCAGCAAATATTAGTCATTTGCTCATCTCCAGATAACGTGTCTTAGTTTCTTTTGATCTTGTTAAAATCTTTGTTACCATCACACTTCAAAGCACTTCATTTGTGCTTTTCTAACTGCTTATTTATTTTGAAATATTTGTATAGTTGAATTATAGGTATGCAAATATTTTTACGTATTCGAAAAAATAAAAATCCTGCAACCTCTCCTTTCCTTTCACACCAGCAAGATTGTCACATATTTTACTTTGCAAAATCCTCTCACTCTGCGGTCAGAGATAGGACATTAAACAGCAATCTCCATGTTAAAAGACTAAGCAGAAATTTCTCAGGGGATTACCCTGACATTTGCTTTCTGCCACTAAATGCACAGTAAATGTGACCAAATGAAAGTAAAAATTATAGTAATCTTTAATGCTCATTTAACGTCTGAACTCCAAAATTGTTTTTATGGCGGTGCTGCAGAACTTCCTGCACCCCATCTTCCAGTGCTTATGGTTGCAGTGTGCATTGGGAACTATGCATGCTTCTACTGCACTTGTGTAGTGTTGAATGAAGGAACCTATCTATACAATGCCTGTCACTTCAGAGACCAGGAACTCGTGAGTCGCAGTGAGGGTACACCTATCGGATATCCGACATTCTGGGAAAATACAGGATACATGGAGTACTAATGTGCACATCTCACAGAGCATGTCATTTGTTTTGCCAGAAGTTAGAAACCTTTGTAACCCCTTAGCCCGGTCACCCCACTCCTCAACATCAACAGACAAACCTTTATCAACTTCCCACCATCCACATATTGCACCTAAGGCAATGTTTTCCTGGGTGAGTAGAGGTCGAGGGATCTTAGGGAGGTAAGGTTGATTTTAGGGTTCAGGGGTGAATAAAGGTAAAGGGAGGAAAGGTTGATTTTAGGGTTCAGGGGTGGGCATAGGTAAAGGAAGGAAATGGTAATTGTAGGGTTTAAGGGTGGCTAGAGGTAATGGGAGATAAGGGTGAAACATAAACCTGTTGAAAACACTGCATGTTAGATGAGAAATAAAACATCCTCTAAATTATAAAAGAGATAACCAACCAATGAGTAAATGTGACGTGGCAGCAAACATAAATTCAGAATGTCACAAACTGTATGGCTACAGTCTTAAACACAGAGAATATGTTTACAGCGTCATCATCAAAACAAGCGTCATGCAACCAAAATGTAGGTTTCAGAAATTGGTCACAATTTACAAAGTTTTGTTATTGCTAGTTGTTTGCTTTCCACTCTCTGGAATACTGCAAAGCATGAGCTTCAACTCTGAGGTTTCAAGCAACAGAAAATAATACTACAAACTAATCACAAGCATTGTGGAAAAACACTAATTAGAAAAACAATCAGTACTTGGTGCTTGCTCCACGGAAGAAAACAAACACATGGAGACAAAGTAAAATCCAAGAGAAGCTGACACATACTCATCAATGAAAAACAAGAAAATAAGAGTGATACTGAAGCCAACCAGTGGTAAGCAATGGGAAGACTAAAAGCTCCTTTTTAGAGTTTGAAAAAAATAAAATAAACAACAGATGCTCATATCACATGCAGTGCCAGTGAAGTGTCATTAAATAGTACAGTTTGAGTAGAAGTGCTCCATGTACTCCATGTGAAAATACTTGTTGCACAAGCCACATAGCAAAAAGATAAAAAAGATGTGCTTCCTGTGGTTGATGCAAGCAGCAGAGATTCTGTACAACTCTAGTGCTCCTATTCACAGTCTTTGCTGTCTACTTATGGATTACTTAAAAAGCAAGTATTAAATTTAATCCTGGATCATGTTGATCAAAGACACCTTGTTTCAAGTTTAAATAAAACAGTCATTTGAGTTTTAGTTACACTGCTGCATTTGATTTCCACCATATAAAATGTGTCACAATACATCTTTGTAGATTATGAAACCCTTTACTTATCCCCATGTGCTTGCGTTTCTTTAGCGGTCTTGTGGTGGGAATGTCTGTGGATTAACATATTCCAGGCTGCTCTCCAGACACAGCCTTTGTGTAGTAATTTCCCTCACAGCAGGATAGTCTCCAGCTTGGCACACCCACAAAAGAGGTGCAAAGAGGTGTGACCTTTCTCAATTCTCTGTCATCAGCCAAGCTGAAAGTGTGGTCAAGAAAGACAAAAGCCTGATCCTTTCCTGGAGGGTCCCCTTCACCTTGCGCAACAGAAACCTGACGGCCCACCCTTCACCCTTCCATCCACCAAAGGGCAGTACTTTAGAAAGACTGATCAGCAGACCCTTGATAACAAAGTCTTCATTGAATTTCTAAAAGGAATCCAGTCACCACTCCCCTCACCCTAATGTCTGAATCTCCATCCTCCAGTATCAGGAGTGCAGGCAATATATTTCAACTATCAAGGGAAGTTGTCCTCGCTCTCTACCTTGTGCTATGTCAAACCACAGGCATCCAAAATGTATTCCCCTTTGCCTTGTAATTAATAGTGTGAATCAACCTTGAGGATGAGGTAAAGGGAGGTTAGGGTGATTTTAGGGTTAAGGAGTGGGTAGAGGTAAAGGGTGGTAAGGTTGATTTCAGAGTTCAGGGGTGGGTAAATGTAAATCCTTATGCATCAAAAATCACCACATTCACCCATATCGGCCTACAGTGCTTTCTCCCCCCCCCCCCCCACCTGGTAGTGACATTGCGTAGCCGGATGGGCCTGGTACGGAGCCTCCCACAGATTCCCGCACCCGGATCTCCTGGCACGGCCAGATGGAACTCGCGTGGACCCCCGGGGGGAACCTAGACTGCAGTGTCTGCGACCTTGTTGATATTTGAGTGGGCGAAGGGACCTCGGCCTGCCTGGGATCCCCCGGGTATTGTGCCCAGCGGGTGGTGGCCTGGAGGGGACTCTACTGGACTGGCATTTTCTACAGCATGGTGCCCTCTGTGGGATGCCCTCATGCCGTGGCATATGACCCCCGCACGGCTCATGGTCTTTCCATGTATCTAGATCACCAGGTGCGCCCATCGCGGCCCTCACTGAGGAGGTGGCGTGATTCTTTGTGGGCCAGCACCTATTGCTAGAGGAGTGAGTGTGCAGGATAGCTTTGGCAGCTCGTACCTTGACGGGCTATTGGTCCCCCTCTTCTGAGGCATCAGTCCTGTGGCTTGGGCAGAGACATATCCCGATCTAACAGATCCCTGGGTATGCGCACGGCCCTGCGTTACCGGTCCATATCCCTTGAGCAGCCGAAACAAATTTGGACCACCTCCATGATGGGCAAAGATAAGCCCAATACAGCTGGCCCCAAGCAGGGCACCCTGGACCAGTACACTACGCCCACTGGAGGCCCCATGGGCGGCGAGGGGACGAGTCCGGCACCTGACAATGCAGTCCTCCTGGCAGCGATAAACAGTGCTATGGATATGCTGGACATCAAGATCAGAGCAGTAGGGTCGGAGGTCTCATTCCTACGTCAAGTTCTCCGTAAGTCTGTCGATTGCATCACAGAGGCGGAAATGAGGGTCTCGACAGTGGAAGATACGGTTTCCACCCTCAAGAAAAAGGTAAACAAACTCACTGTGGTGTCGAGGGAGCTGGCCTCCAGTATGGAGGATGCGGAGGGCCGAGCTAGATGCAACAACTTACGCTTTGTGGGCCTGCCGGAGGGCTGTGAGGGTGCTTCCATGACTCTGTGGCTTACGGACCTCATGCCAAAAGATCTCCTGTCCTCGTCCTTCGTGGTGGAACATGCCCACAGGGCCTTGACTCAAAAACCTCCTCCAGAAGCAAATCCCAGGCCGATGATAGCCAAAATCCTGAACTAGGTCGACCGGGATGCAATCTTGCGCTATGCCAGGACACATAAGGACAGTATCCAACACGAGTCTCGGTCCATCATGGTGTTTCCGGATTATATGCGCCTGGTCCAGCAGCAACGCCAGTCTTTCACTGCTGCGAAGCGCAGACTGCGAGACTTGAACATACAATACATGCTGCTATATTCATCCAGGATGCGAGTGATTTACAGCTCCAAGTCGTTCTTCTTCGACACTCCAGAAGCCGTCTTTGCTTGGACAGATGAGCGCCCCCAGCTCCGGTCAGGTTCACCGCCATTGGTGAATTTAGACTCTTCACACAGCTCACAAAGTCCTCGACCACGGAGAACCAATTCCAAGAAACGACTGGGTTCCGGATCAGACAGGATGTCCTTGAGCCCGGAGCGGCCCCCCTGAACTTTTTGGAGCATCGGAGGCAGCCAACAGCAAGTTGACATTGATTGTTGTTTATTAAGAATCTCTGTATGAATCTATCTCTGGGGGGGTGTGGATGCTAGGCCATGGGACTGCCGAGCCACAGACTTATTGTGCCCCTCTTGTTCTCATGTTTCTTGGCTGGGTAGGGTCCTTTTGGTGTGAGGGCGCGGGGTCCCCCTGTTGGGTGCCTGGTGTGCCTCACGCCGCAACAGATACTCCTAGTTACTGGCAGTGTTGGGTGGGGGGTGATGGGGTTTTAGGGGAACATAGATTTAGGATGTTTTTGTTTCTATGTTATATGCAGACAGACCATTCAGGTTTTGATCTCTTCGCTGCTATTTTCTTCGAGTCAAGAGAAAATGGTGCTAGGTGATGTAACCCCTCTCGGGGACCTTACTGTGGTCTCATGGAGCGTCAGGGGCCTCCTAAACAAAGTAAAACGAGGTGATGTTTTGCGTCAGGCGAAAAGGAATGGGGCAGATATTCTACTTTTGCAGGAAACCCACCTCATGGGTACCAAAGCCCCATGTCTAGCCCGCTTTGGCTTTTATCATGTGAATCATGCAGGGTTCACCCGGAGTTCCAGGGTGGTGGCCATCTTAATACATCGCAGGGTCCAGTTTCAGCACGTAGTACACAAGACAGATTCTAGGGGTCGATTCCTCTTTGTCACAGGCACGCTGTACAGGGAATGGGTTACCAAAGGCAGCATTTACGCCCCTCCCCTGCTAGGGACAGCCTTCATTGATAAGATTTCGGGATTCTGGGGGATATGCCTGAGGGTTGGCCTGTTCTGGGGGCGTCTGGAATGATACAATTGGACCATTGGACCGGTAATGCAATACTGACAGCCCACCACTACTGGGCCCTACTAAATAGAACACATTGGTTTCCACTCTGGGTTGGGCTGACATCTGGCGAGAATATCATCGTGCAGAACATTGCTACACATATTTATCCACAGTCCGTGGGTCACAGTCCCGTTTGTACTGTTTTTTGCCCCTCGCATTTTCCTTCACAGATTCTCACAAGTAACACATCTACCCCGCAGGCTCTCTGATCACTCTCCGGTCACCCTACAATTCCACACATGCTCCCGCAAACCCCCCTTCCGTTTGCACATGCCTCCTTGGCACCTCCGGTGCCCAGATTATCAAGATATGCTACGGACGGCGATCACCACGTACCTAGACGATAATGGCCCCTCCACCCCATCCCGATGTACCCTATGGGAAGCCCTCAAGCCTACTTTTCGGGGTATCGAAATCAGCTTTCCCACCAAAGCAAACCACGCACGGCGGGAGCAACTGGAGGCATTAGAATTGTGCCAGACGGCCTTGGCTTCGCAGCTTAACCTAGACCCTATTCCCATAATACGGCACAACCTGATACAGGTGCAACAAGAACTGCAGCAATATCTCATGGGTGAGGCCAAGGAGATTTGGGAGGCGTCACAACATCGGGTTTATCAATGGGGCAACAAGTCAAGCAGGATGCTCCACCGGCTCTGCCAGGCTGATGACTCCCTGGCGATTGTTCCCACTATTCGCGGCGTAGATGGGTCCTTATATACGTCACCGGAGGGCGTTGCCAGGGAATTTGCGCAACATTTTACAACTCTTTATGCACGACATGAACAGATCTCGGCCAAACTAATAGCAGAATTCCTCACGGACATTCCGCCACGGAAGCTCCCTGATCATTTATGCGAGCAATTGGAGGCCCCAATTACAGTGGACGAACTGACAGGTGCCCTCAACGCGATACACCCCGGGCGCACCCCAGGTCCCAATGGATTCCCTATGGAATTCCTACGGCCGAACGTACACCTCTTAGGCCCCCATTTGTTGGCGGCAATCCAGGAGGCCACAGACCTAACCATTTTGTCCCAGGATTGGCGACACGCGGAAATAGTGTTATTTCTCAAGCCCGACCGCCCTCCAGACGATCCCTCCTCTTACCGCCCCATCTCCCTCATTAACTTCGAACCCAAACTGTTGGAGAACGTCCTTGCTGATGGCCTACGGGCATGTGTCACAGATCTGATACATCCCGACCAGTCGGGTTTCATGCCTCAAAGAGCTACCCGCCACAATATCCGGAGGGTACATAACGCTAAGGCAACGGCCCCAGTGCTCGGTTGGCTGGCCGGCCGCAATGCTATTGGCCAATATTGACAAAGCTTTCGACTCACTGAGCTGGGTGTACCTCTTCCAATTGCTCGAAGCAATCAACTTTGGGCCGCGCTTCATTGCTTATGTGCGCCTGTTATACACAGAGCTAACAGCGTCAGTGCGCATCGCAGGGCACCTCTCCCTTCGCTTCCCTATCCAAAGAGGCACTCGACAGGGCTGCCCCCTGTCCCCGTTATTGTTTGCCCTTGCGGTTGAGCCCTTAGCGGCGTGGGTTAGAAGGTTTTGACTGATCTGAGTCGAGATCGGACCGTATCGTGTTATACGCGGACGATGTCCTCTTTTTTAAAACAGACCCCTGGTGTCTGGGCCCCGTATACTTGAAATCCTTAGGGTGTTTGGGGAAACTACAGGCTTACACACAAATCCCGCCAAATCTGTGCTGTTTCCGGTGTACAGTCACCAGGGTTGCGATACGTGGGCTTCACAACTCTCCAGGGCAACAGATGTTTTTAAATACCTCGGCATTTTTGTGTCCCCGTGCCCCAAAGTCTCCTGGGCACATAATATGACCCCATTACTAACCAGTCTCAATGGCGAAACGGCGATATGGTCTTCTTATCCCTTGTCCTTCTATGGGCGCTCGGCCATCTTTAAGATGGTGTCAATACCCCGGGTCTTGTATCGCCTCCAAAACTTCCCTTAACCTATTCCGCACTTCTGGTTCGCACAAGTCGACACCATACAAAACAAATTCCTTAGGAACGGTGGTGCGGTTAGGGTCGCTCTCCGTACATACTGTGGGGGGATCAGAGCAGTGGACATCTACTCATATTATGTGGCGTCCCATATACTAGTGGTGAACGAATGGTGGTATATCTCCCCACAGACCCGGCATATGCGATCAGGCACGTGGAGATGGAACGGGCTCCCCTCCTTCACCTACTATATAGTGCTACATGCCTGGATTTTATGCCACCTGCCGGCAAAGTCGTTATACAGCTGTGGCGGGCTAAAGTCCGACAGATGGGCTGGAATGGAAGTTCGCCAAGACAAACCCACTACGGCAGGGTCCATATCTCCGCCCGGTACCCGCCTTGGGGGGGGGTTCTGGGGGTGGGACTTTGTGGGGATCTCGACGCTCGGCGATGTGATCCGGGGTACCACGCTGAAATCCTTCCAGCAATTACAGGTGGAATTTGACCTACATAAAACAGAATTCTATAAATTCCTTCAACTTCGACATGCACTCACCCCCCTGATTTGTACACTAGTGACCCTTCCGGAGTTCCACCCTCTGGAGGGCCGCCTATTGATGGGCGACCTTGGCCTCCACAATAACAGACAAATATATCAGACCCTGACGACCCACACACCAACGACACTTGACAAGACACACCTTGCGTGGCAGGCTGACATTCCAGACTTGAGAGATGATGACTGGGCTGAAGCCATCTCTAGCCCACGGGGTTCGGCAGTCTCCAAGCGATACCGCCTGATACAGTTCAAACACCTGCACCGGGCTTACTATACTCGGACTAGACTCTGGCGGATGGGTGCTATCCAGTGCCCTACATGTCTGCGGTGTGACCGGGAGGATGGTACATTCTTACACACAGTATGAAGTTGCACGGTGTTGCAACCCTTTGGGAGCAGAATTCGGTCCTGCCTAAATTAGGTGTTATCGTGGGTGCTTCCGCTTGACCCGTGACTCTTCCTCTTACAAAGCAGTGACAACATTGGGGGGAATAGGTATAAGCAACATTTACTGTTTCTGGCTCTCACTATTGCCAAGAGGGACACTGCACAACTATGGAAAGCGACATCTCCCCCAACCCTAGGCAAATGGAAGACCGAACTAGATAGATGCATGGGGGCCAAAATAGCTGAATTTCTAGTGCGGGGATGCCATGCAAAACATCGGAAAATCTGGACTCGATGGGCGACATATCGAGGAATCGAGCATCCCCCCTGCCATCAGCAGACCCCTGAGTGGTGCCCCATACTCTCAACTGCACCTTAACCAGATTTTCCTGCACCGTATGTATATGAATACCTATGCCAATGTGCCGTGTTTTGAGATTGAGAACTGTCTACATTTTGTTTCTGCATTTTCAGCAGGTGTTGACGAATAACCCAATAAAATTTATTGTTAAAAAAAAAAAGTGCCACATTTATACACACAAGTATCCAGTAGTTGTTTGGACACACTTGATTGAAATGTATCTGACTTCCTTCCCTTGAAACAAAGTGAAGTTAATGTATGGCAAATGTGTTTATTTTTGTTACTTATGCCAACAAAATGCAAAATGCAACAAAGATATTTCCCCCAAAAAAGCAGCACATTGATGTAATGCTTATTTTGGGAGGTTACTTCACTTAACCATTGCTAAGGCCCGCAAGAGTACATATATCATCCAAGATTAATTGACAAATTATATATATATATATATATATATATATATATATATATATATATATATATATATATATATATATATATATATATATATATATATATATATATATATATATATATATATATATATATATATACATACATATATACATATATATTTTACCTGAGCTAACTATCACTTATGCCCCCGCAATGCACTGCTTATGACCTCACATAGTACATCACTCATGACATGGTCAATGACATCACTGGTGACATCTCAAATTACATTACTGGTGACATCATCAAGTGAGTGTAAGTGTTTTTAAGCGTTAATGGGTGTTAAACATATATACTAACCTACTACAAAAGTTTGATTAGTATACTAGTTGTACTACTAGTGAGTGATCTATGTGATCTGAGTGGGTGCGTGGTTGTCCATATCAGTGTGTGAGTGGGTGTGTCAGTGGCTCTATTGGTGTGTAAGTGCATGCATGGGGTGACTTTATAGATGAATTAATGTATTTCTGACTAGGTCTGTAGGTGTGTAAGTGGTTGTATGGGTGTGTGAGTGGGTATCTGAGTGGTTGTATGGGTGTGTGAGTGAATCATTTTGTGGGTCCGTGAGTGGCTGTATGGGTGTGTGAGTGGCTGTATGAGTGGCTGTTTGGGTGTATAAGTAGGTATGTGAATAGCTGTGTGGGTGTGTGAATGACTATGTTGGTGAGTGAGGGGCGTGTCCGTGGCTGTATGAGTGAGTGAGTGGCTGTATGGGTGAGTGAGTGAGTGGGTACCTGAAAGGCTGTATGAGTGAGTGACTGGCTGTGTAATTGGCTGTATGGGTGAGTGTTGGGTTAAGTGAGTTGGTGTGTAAGTGGTTGTATTGGAGAGTGAGTGTCTGTGTTAATGACTGCACTGGTGATTGAACAGATATGGGAGTGCTTGTTTGGATGTGTGAATGGGTATCCAAGTGGTTGTGTGAGTGTGTGAGTGCTTGTATAGGTGAATGAGTGGCTGTGTTCAGAGGCTGTATGGGTATGTGAGTGGGTGTGTAACTGGCTGTAGAGATGAATACGTCTGTGTGTGAGTCTGTATGGGTGAGTGTAGGGCTGTAAGAGAGGCTGTTTGGATGAGTGAATGATTGTGTGAGTGGCTCTATGGAAGAGTGAGTAGGTGTGTGAGTACTTGTATGGGTCTTTGAATGGGTATGTGAGTGGTTGTGTGAGTGTTTGAATGGGCATACAAGAGGTAGTATGGGAGTGTGAGTGGGTAAGTGGTTCTGTGAATGATGCCATCAGTGATGTTATCATCGATGTCACTGACCATGTCATAAGTGGTGTAATATGTGAGTTCATAAGTACTACATTGTGGCTGTGTAAGTTATTGTTAGCACAGGTAACTATAACTGTTGAATGTCAATGGCTTTATAGGAGTGAAATCTGAGCCTAACTATAATGTCCCTGTAACCTTTGGTTTTTTTTCAGTGAGTTTGTAAGGTTTTTTGAAATTCTATTTCCTAACTATAACATCCTTGTAACCTTTGTGTTTTGAGTGAATTTCTATCGTTTTTTAACTGCTAGCCTTGTTTGCAGAGTGGTGGAGAAAGGGGACAGGGCCTCCGACCAGCTCTCACCAATCCCGCTGTGTGGGACTTACTAATGATAACAGGAGGGCTTCTTGGTCTCCAAGGACCCTTGGCATCCAAACGAACTTCATCCCCCAACAGGTAATACGCAGGAGGTGCATTTGCAGAGTGGCGGAGAAAGGGGACGGGGCCTCCGACCAGCTCTCTGCAATCCTGCTGTGTGGGACTTACTGGCGGTAACATGAGGGAATGATGGCCCCTAAGGATCCTCAGCAGCCAAGGAGTCTTCATCCCCAAACCAGTCGTGTGCCAGTGGGCGTGTTTGCAGAGATGTGGAGAAGAGGAGCGACCCACGAGCGCTCAGCAATCCGACTGTGTGGGACTTACTAGAGGTAACAGGAGGGGTTGTTGGCCCCAAGAAACTTCAGCAGACAGGGAGAATTCATCCCTCAACCAGTAGTGCAGCAGAAGGCTCATTTGCAGAGTGGTGGATAAAGGGGGAGGGACCTCCCATGAACTCTTTGCAATCCCGCTGTGTGAGACTTACTGGAGGTATCAGGAGGGGTTGTTGGCTAACAAGGACCCTAAGCATCTAAGAGGACTTCATCCCCCAACCAGTAGTGCACTAGGAGGCGCATTTGCAGAGTGGTGGAGAAAGGAGGTGGGCCTTGGATGACCTCTCAGCAATCCCGCTGTGTGGGATTTACTGAAGGTAACAGGAGGGGTTGTTGGCCCCCAAGGACTCTCACCAGCCAAGGTGACATCCTCCCCCAACAAGTTGTGCACCAGGAGGACCCTTTGAAGAGTGGTTGAGATAGGGGGCGGGGCCTCTGGTGACTTACCCTGGGCTGGCTTTTTTTTTTAGGGGAGGGGGTTTGCACGGCCCCCCTCCCTAGTCCGATTTCAGCCCCGGGAACCCTATCTCCAAGCGCCCTGCAATGGGGAGGGGGACTACGCGGCCCCCGTCCCCAGGCCTACTTCGGACCTGGGAAATCTATCCCCCAGAGCCTTTTTAAAAAAAAATTATATTTATATTAAGGCTGGGGACCCCAGGTCCCAGTCATTTACAAATGAGGGGGGCTGTGGGGCCCCCTCCCTGGGCCACTTTCAGCCCTAGGGACCCCATCCCCTGTGGCCAGGCCGTGTCTCCTGGGTACCCTCAGGGCACCCAGTCTGCATTGGGACCGCGGGGGCCTCAAGGCCCCTGCGGTCCCTGCCAGCTCCCCGCCTCCTGCGGGAGCCGGCATTGCTTTCACATACAGAGAGGTGCTAAACATGCAGCTCCTAGTGTCTGAAAACAATTTGTCTGTTTTCCTGCTCACTTGACAGCGGGCAGGGAAACAGACAAATTCTTCACCTCCAGCAAGCAAGTGCATTTTGTCAGCTCTCGCTTGCTGGAAGCGGAGCATTTTCTGTGACTTGGTGGGAGTGGCTAAAGCTCCTGCCAAAACACAGCAAACAGATATGTCCTGGTGTGGGAACCAGGGCCATCTATGGCTGCAGGAGGGGGCTGCGCTCTCCCCCTCCTTTCATTCAGTAGGGCCTGCCAAGAAAGGCACGGGAGGGGGGCCCTTGGCTCCCCTCCCACTTATAATGGTACTTTGGCCCCAGGGAGGTTGTGGTCTCCGGGCGGAGGTCTTTGCACCCCCCATTACATTTAATTTAGCTCTGGGGAGGTGGTGGTCCCCGGGGCTAGTGGGTGTTCACGCCGACCCCCAATTTATTTTTTCTATGTGGCCCTGGGGAGGTGGTGGTACCCGGGGGCAGTCCGAGCGGCCCCCTTTACATACACATATGCCCTGGGCAGGTGGAGGTCCATGGTGCATTTATAAGCCCCTGGAGTTGGGGCCCGTGCACCCTCTTCCTTTAATTCCCATGCCTCAGGTGCCTAGCCCACCCTGGGCCTATTAGTAACAAAGTGCGGGAGTCAGCTCTTCTGTTTAATTAAGCCAAAGCTACAGTTCTAGAGTGGCTTCCACCAAATATTTTTTTTCCCATTTTTTTCGGAGCCGTGGCGGTGTCCCTCTAGGACCCCCCCCCCCCCCTCCCAAAGGCCTAGGTGGTCAGAGTATTCTTACCCTGCCCCCGTCTCTTTTTTTTACCTTTTATTTTGGGTCTCGGCTAAAGCCTAGTCCCGAGATGGCTGCCAACACTTGTTTTGAAGTGTTGGCAGCCAATCAGAATTGAGCATGGGGACTGTCGGATCCCCGGACGTTCCACATCCCTATATTTACAAATTTTAATTTCTTTTAATAACTCAGCAACTATTGAACAGATTTACACCAAATAAGAAAAAGGCACTTCCCTGGATCAATATCTATCTTTATGCCAAATTAGGTGTAATTCTGTATTGAAGTTCGGGCTGTAGCCGTGTCAAAAGTTCCTATGGGAATTAACATGGGGAAAATGCATTTTGGGACCCCCCTTTTTCTCTGCCACCGCTTGACCGATCACCACAACACTTTCAAGCCAGCAGCTGAAGTGAGCGTCGTATTAGCTGTGAAAATTTTGCGAGGATTTGTCAAATGATGCCAAAGTTATTGGCAAAACAAAAAATGCTCTTGCTATGGAAACTAGGTCCTAACTATAACTCCCTGCTGGAGACTGCCAGTGGCTAACATATATATATATATATATATATATATCTATATATCTATCTATATATATATTCACTGAAAAAACCATAGGTTTCAGGGGTGTTATAGTTAGCTGGACTTTTCACTTGTACAAAACCATTGAAATTCCCCCGTTATAGTTAGTTCAGCTAACTATAACTTGCGCGCCCGCAATGCACTGCTGATGACGTCACATATTACATCACTCATGACATGGTCAGTGACATCACTCATGACATCACTGATGACATCTCAAATGACATCACTGATGACATCATCCAGTGAATGTGTGTTTTTCTGAAAATTAAATATGTTTTATATATGTATATCTCAAGGTCGATGGAAGAATAAATGGGTATATAAGTGTCTAAATGGATGATTTGTTTTTGAAAAATTGATTGTGTAACTGACTGATTAAGTGTATCATAGTGAATACATGGCTTAGGGCCATATGTAGGTAGCCTAATACCGGTCGGTAACGGCCGATTTTCGGTAAATATACCGTTACCGACCGGTATTTAGGCCTTTGCTATGTAGGGGGAACATTTCAGGATTTGGTAAGTTACCGAATCGGTAAAATTACCGAATCGGTAATTTTACCGATTCGGTAAATACCGAATCCTGAAATGAGATGTAGGTGACACTCAAATGAGTGATGTGTAGGGAAAATAATTCGGTATTTAGCACCAAATATATGTTGGTGCTAAATACTGAATTCATTGCAAAAAGCAATATTTTGCTGGACTAACAGTGCCATGTGGCAGACATACATGCCCTTAGGGCATGTATGTGCGCCACATGTGCACACATGCAGGAATCAGGGGTGCAACAGGGTGTCAATGTGACACCCTGCCACCCTTGAATGTGCTCCCCCATTACCGAATCGGTATTTACCGATTCGGTAATGAGGCATACCTTCCCATTGATTCAATCAATGGGAAGGTATGCCTCATTACCGAATCGGTAAATACCGATTCGGTAATTACCGAATTTCTCCGATTCGGTAATATTTACCGAATAATTACCTACATACGAGTTACCACTTCTTAAATACCGAATCGGTAAAGTTCGGTATTTAAGAAGTGGTAACTTGTATGCTACCTACATATGGCCCTTAGTGAGTAATGTTTAAATATGTAAATATCTGTATCAGTCTCTCACTTTGTGTATAAGTGGCTGCATGGGTTGGTGAGTAGCTACATGGGTATCTATATAGGTTATTAGTTGTTTTTTTGAGTATCAGTCTGAGTGTCTGCATGGCTCGGTGGGGGGTATTACGTAGTGCATAGGTGCATGAATGAGTGACTCACTGTTTGTATGTGTTGAAGACAGCATGTGTGCAGGACTGTATGGGTGGATGAGTGTGTGTATGGGTGTGTTAGTGAGTGAATGACTGTCTCAATAGTGTCTTTATGAGTAACTACATATGTTTTAAACTAGTATATGTGACTATTGGTGTATATAAGTGAGTATATGTGAGAGTGAGAGATTGAAAGAGTTTCTGTAGGAATAAGTATGTGTTTCTATAAGTGATTGTTTAAAAGACTAAGTATGTGTAAGTTTCCGTAGAAGTAAGTGTGGTGGTGTGTGTATAATTGTATATGCAAGTAAATGTATGTTTGATTCTTTATTAGCATGAGTGGCTATGTGTGTGAGTAACTCTATGGATGAGTGGCATTGCGTAACAGGATGTATAGGTGTATGAGTACATATGATGAGTGAGTACATGTATGAGTGACTGTATAGGACTGTTGGTGAATGAGTGGATGTGTATGTGGATCTTAGAATTACTGAAGAGGTTGTTGTAACTGGTATTGGTATGTCCATTGTTTTGAAAATTTTACTCTCTATTTTTGAATGTGTGTATCAAAGGTTATTTTAGGGTGAGAGGAGGTCTGCCACTCTATCACAAGGATGATGTCATCAGTGATGTCATCAGTGATGTCATTTGAGATGTCATCAGTGATGTCATGAGTGATGTCACTGACCATGTCATGAGTGATGTAATATGTGACGTCATCAGCAGTGCATTGCGGGCGCGCGAGTTATAGTTAGCTGAACTAACTATAACGGGGGAATTTCAATAGCTTTGTACAAGTGAAAAGTCCAGCTAACTATAACACCCCTGAAACCTATGGTTTTTTCAGTGAATTTCTGAGGTTTTTTAAATGCTAATTCCTAACTATAACGTGCCTGAAACCTATGGTTTTTTCTGTGAATTTCAAAGGTTTTTTAAATGCTAATTTCTAACTATGCCTACAGAGATAGGACATGTGAAGAAAGAAGAAAAACTGCACAGAAAGAAAAAAAAGAAGTGCAGAAAGAAGCAACAGAAGTCCTTAAAGACGAAGAAAAGTGCAGGAAGAAGGATAACGTGCAGAAAGAACAAAAAGAAGAGCAGAAAGAAGCCTTGTTGCAAAATCATCCTGTACCCTCAACTTTTTCAGACGGATACTGGTGGTAACTGAGTCTGACTAACCAGTCCTAGAGCCAGTGCTATGTTAAAAGACACTTATGGGCAGATTTATGAGCCCCTTGCGCCACTTTTGCGTCACTTTTCCCATGTTAAAAGTGACGCAAAAGTGGCGCAAGGGGCTCATAAATCTGCCCCTTAGAATACAGTGAAAACACCTACATACACTAGGGAACATTATGCGTTGGGGTCTTCCTGTGATTAGCATGACCTCCTCTGTAAGCCCCTAGTATATAATAGGGCAGGGGGATTAAACCTACCTCTTAAAACAGGCCTCCGGGCGTTTTTGCACACGTTAACTCAGGCCCCGTCCCCTCCCTTCACCACTGTGTAAACACGCCCTGTGTCCGTTTTTAGTTGGGAGATTAAGTTCATTTGAATCCTGAGGGTCCCAAGGGTCCAACTAGCCCACTAGGAACCTCCAGTATGCGCCACAGAGCTGCGTTGCAGAGAGGTGTAAAAAGTGGCACGGCCTAGACCACCTCTCTGCAACGCAGCTCAGTGGCGCTTACTGGAAGCACCTGGTGGGCTAGTTAGCCCCCAGGGGCCCTCAGGATTGAAGGGGAATTATTTCCCCAACTTAAAACGCGCCAAAGGGATTGTTTGCACACGTTAACTGAGGCCCCGTCCCCTCCCTTCACCATTGTGTAAACACGCCCTGTGGCCGTTTTTAGTTGGTAGATTAAGTTAATTTGAATCCTGAGGGTCCAACTAGCCCACTAGGTACCTCCAGTATGCGCCACAGAACTGCGTTGCAGAGAGGTGTAAAAAGTGGCGCGGCCTGGACCACCTCTCTGCAACACAGCTCAGTGGCGCTTACTGGAAGCACCTGGTGGGCTAGTTAGACCCAGGGGCCCTCAGTATTGAAGGGAAATTATATCCCCAATTTAAAACGTGCCATAGTGCGTGTTTGCACACGTCACCTCAGGCCCCGTCCCCTCCCTTCACCACTTTGTAAACACGCCCTGTGGCTGTTCTAAGTTGAGAGATTAAGTCCCCTTGAATCCTAAGGGTCCCTAGGGTCAAACTAGATCACTACGTACCTCCAGTAAGCGCCACAGAGCTGCGTTGCAGAGAGTTGTAAAAAGGGGCTTGGCCGCAGAACACCTGTCTGCAGCGCAGCTCCCTGGCGCATACTGGAGATGCCTGTTGGGCTAGTTGGCCCTCAGGGACCCTCAGTATTGAAGAGGAATTAATTCCCCAACTTACAACTCGCCAGGGGGCGCGTTTGCAGAGTGCTGCAAGGAGGGGGCGTGGCCTCCGGCACGATGCCAGTCTTTTATTTATTTTAATTTTTTAAGAAGGGGGGCTGTGTGGTTCCCCTTCTTATTCTAATTTATTGGCCCTGATGACCCCATCCCCCAGGGCCTGTCTCCTAATTATATTTGTTTGACCCCAATCCCCAGGGCCGGCCACTGTTTTTTATTATTTTTTAAAAATATATATTTATAGACACACCTAGGACATGCTGGACAAACCGTACGTACCTATCAACATGACGATTTGCGTGATATTCATTAAAAGGCGACTATGCATACAATGAATCCACGTGGAATGTATTTACACCACTAGTGAAGCTCTGACATGTCTGATGCCCTACCGTGCCTAATCCCAATAGACACCCTTGTCGTTTATTTATACAAACATGGGTAGCTATTGACGGGCACATTTAATACACATGCACACCAAGCCATTCAAAGGGGATTCGACAAACATTCGACCAAAACTATGCAAGAAACCCCCCTCACGGTTAATAAAACACACATCCACTGCCGGATGTGTAATACTTTTTATTTTACTCTCTGGAAAGGGGACGAACATCACTTGAGAGTCACAGCGCGCTCCTGGCAGAGCCCAATGCTGTGTTACACCCACCAGTGCCCGCCGATTGCCTCACACCTCTGTGTTGTATTCCACCAACTAGTGCATATGCTATGACACTCTCTAGCCCATGTGCACTGTAACACCACCCCGTGAACATGTCATGCCACACTTGTCTTCGCACGGGTTATATTGCCCCATCTAACGTGCCTTCCTCGATGCCTATGTTATAACGCACAGTGCTATGCCATACATATTACAATCTGGGATCCATATCTTTGTCACAGTGCATATGCAACGTTACACTCCCCAGCACATATTTTATATTACAACTTTAGAGACTAGTTAGGTTACACAACACTGCCCTGTGCATATTACACTCCAAGGCGTATATCACATAGCACGCGCTAGTGCCTGTGCTATCTCGCGCTCTCCAATGAATCTGTCATTGCGCACAATTTATTGCATATTATATTTCACGCCCCGGTTCATCTTATATCACACTTTTTGGTGCATAGTTTATACCATACACTATATCTGGTTTTCATTTTCATTCGTGCTCTCAGGACTATGTTCTATACAAAACACTGTGTTCACCTACCCTTTTCACGGGCATTACATTTTGCGATAGGGGTGGAGGGTCAGGGGTGTTTCTGCCAAGTGACCCGGGAGTCACAGTCACAAACGTCCTCTTCTTCCTGAATAAAAGTGAGATTATGCTGCATACTTGTTCATATTTTAAGTAGTTCGCACAGACACACGTTTTAAAAACAATAAAGTTCCTAATACCCGCCTTCTCTGAACAGTTAGCTTGCTGCCCCATCCACCTCCTCCCTATCCTCTGTTGTCTGAATCCATGGACTAGCCTCTTCCCTCCTGCCATGCATGGTCTGATGTGCTGCCACTGCCCTCAATTTAGTATGATGTACCAGTCCACTCCTCCTGCCCTCCATTGCCCAATTCTATGCCCCATCATTGACCTCCTGCTTAAACTCTGTGCTTAGCTTGCTGCCCCTATTCTCCTTCCCCCTGCCCTCCGATGTCTTTGTGCATGCCCCTGGTCCATCCTTTCTGCCTACCATGTTCCATGGACCTGCCACTCCTATCTACTCTGAGTGTTCTGTTGAGCTGCCACTCCCCTCCCACCTGCCTAGCATTGTCAGATGACTGTAACCTGTCCCTGCCACCTCCACCCTGCCTGTGCACATGCCATGCCCCTATCCTCTTCCTCCTGTCCTACATGGTCCATTGTACTGCCACACCCTTCTGCCCTCCCTGGTCTGTTGTGCTGCAACTGCTCCTCCTGCCCCATGTGGTCTGTTGTGAGGCCCCTTCCCCTGAACTTTCTTGTCTGTTCACAGGTCCTGACCCTCCCTTCTATCCTCCATCGTCCTTTGTGCATGCCCCTGCACCCTCCTTATTGCCCATCATAGCCATTGTGCTGCCACTAACCCTCCCACTTGCCATGCATGGTCTTCTGTGCTGCCATGGCCCCTCCCACCTTCCCTGTGTGGTCAGTTAGCTGCCCCTGACCCCCTCCCACCTTCCCTCCATGGTCTGTGTGTATGCCATCACAGTCTCACTGTTGCTCTTCATGGTGTGTCTTGCTTCTAGTGCCCATTCTGCCTGACCTCCATGGCTATCTTGCTGCTCCTGCCCTGCCCCCTTGCCCCCAGCCCTCTGTTTACATGTGCAGACCCCTACTCCCTCCCTCCTGGCTTGTCTGTTCCATTGTAATGCCCCTGATCCGTCCCTCCTGCCCTTTATGGTCTGTTATGCTGCAGCTTTCTCTCCTGTCTGTCCATTATGGTCAGCTACCTACCATTGCCTCTTGCCCCTCTGTTCTCTCTTGTCCATGTGCATGGTCCTGTCCCCTCCCTCTTGCTTTCTATGGATTGTTGTGCTGCACTCCCGTCCTGCATGCCCTGTGTGGTGTATTGTGCTGCTGCAAACACTGATGCCTGCCCTGCAGGGTCAGTTTGGTGCACCTCTCCATGTCCCTCCTGTCCTCTGTTATCCAAGTCCATGTCCCTACCCCATTTCCTTCCATGATCCAATGTACCATACTTGCGAACATTTTGAACTTGGTAAGAGGGAGATTTTGAAAAAAAAACTGGGTTATTGATTTTCCCCTTGTGAGTTACATTGAAAAAGAGGAGATTGTAGACAGGAGACAGATCAGATAAAGTCCATTTGAGCTTAAAAACATTGGACGTTTCCTGGCTGAATCGGGTCTGTTGGCATGTATGGTTGTACTACCATTGCCTCTTCCTTCTGCCCACAATGGTCTATTACATTGCCACAGCCTCTCTTGCAAGTCCTGTATTGTTGGTTTGTTGCCCCTGCCCCCCTTTCCACTGCCCTCCATAGTCTGTTGTGCTGCCACGGCCCTTCCTGCCTGCTCAGTGTGGTTAAATTGTTGCCTTTGCACCCTCCTACCTGCCTTCAATTTTCAGAGTCCATGCCCCTGGCCTCTGCCTCTCAACAGTATGATCAACTAGATTGCTAACATTCTATATTTATTACAAAAGTGTGGAACGCCTGAAGTCATCTTGATGTAATCAAAACTGTAATACCTAGAGCATTTCCTTTAGAAATTACATATATGAGAGGGTCTTATTGGCATCAAAATTATGGTTAGTGTCCTAAAAGACTAAAATAAGGACATATTTTCTGAGTTTTCAAATAGCGACAAAGCACTTTTAAATTATTTGTTATCTTTATGTTTTTTTATCCAGTTGACCACTTGATCAAATGTTGCACTTAGGGGAGAGGATGTGGTGTTACTTCCAGAACTGCAGACTTTGCAACTGGGGAACCAGGTTGGAGTTTCTGCTTCAGCTCGACATTCTGTGATTCTGGTCAAATCACTTAGTCTCCCCATGTCTACAACCAAAATGAATTTGTTCTTGTGTGATGTAACCAATGCTCATGTAAAGCACTCCAATAGCTGACAAGTCTGCACTATATAACACTGCAAAAACACAAAATAATAAGTGTTTTGCACACTTCTGTCATTGGGCTATATTTGGGCTACATCTGGGTGATTTTGGGCTACATTTGGGCTCTTTTGTCTCCGGTGGCCATCTTGGGAGATTTATTTGTTATGAAGTTTCCTAATTTCCTCATGCACTGCAGTCTCCTCAGTAGGAAATGTGTTATGCCCTGCATAGTATTTTCATATCTTGCAGTTTCCCAGTTCTCCTGCTGTTCAGCCACAGTGTGTGTTTGGAGTAGAATGTTGAGAATGCTGTGATGCATAGAACGTTGGGAGTCTGACTGGGTGACAGATGACAGTTACAGATGGGCTGAGCAGCGGGCAGGCTGCTCCTGGTGGGGTTTAGATACTACCTAGGGGGTTTTGATACATCAAAGGTGTTTGCTGTGACATAGTACCAAGGACTGACTACTGGGCTACCCTACTTACCTTATCCAGTTACTTGTTCTACCTGTTTGATGTACCTGTGAACCTACTTGCTGTACAACTGGAATAAAGGTACTAAAAGATCTTACATGGCTGACAGCGTCTACTTCATGTGAGAGTACAACATATTTTTGGCGACGAGCGAGAGTTGGAAACGTACTCACTGCCCTGGGAGATGGTACAGTAACAAGAAGAAGAAAGAAGAAGAATTTTCTAACAGCGCAACTAAAAGAAGTAACTCAAGATGTCACTAGCAACAGAAGAAAGTGGCACAGCACTCTTCGCAACCCCACCAGTGTCCTGTACATCGGACAGCCCAAGCAACAGAGTGCTGTACTGTGTGGTTGTGCGTACACCCACAAGTTCTGCGTCGAAAAGGAAAATTAAAGTCTTGGGAAAATTTATCTTCATGTTCTTAGGCGCAGCAAAGATCAAGACAAACATGGACTGCTGTTTAGTGCCATATTCTGAGGATTCCTGCTGTTGGCGTTACTTTGGAGGTGCATGAGGGATACAGCGCACGTCTTGTCTGACGTCTGGAGGTGCCTTTGAGGTGCTTGAAAAAACGATTTTGCCACATGGATTTATGTAGTTTGGGGTACTAGGATCTACAATGTTTCTGATGGATCCACTGTTGTGTCCTCTCACAACGATTTGCGTTTTGGTTTTAAAATGATGCTCTTTTTGGTGGACTTTATCAGCATCGAGAATTCATACGAAGGGTATGTGTGAATATTGACGTTGTGCCTCACCGTCAGTTTGTTCCACCACCGGAGCAGAGTTTTATATACTCTCAAACGGGCACAAATATGGACCATGTATGCACATTGTTTAAAAGATGCCAGCGGCTTTGAATACTATTTTCGGCACCGCATAAAAGTCATATGAGGTGAGACACTATTTCTCTTGTATTTATTTGGAAGTCGAGACTTTTCGTCTATGGAGTTGGAAAATAGCCGTTATGTACTTTGATTTAAACTGTGGCACGAGCTCTGTTTAGCGCGTGAAATCTTACCTCAGTAGAGACGCGCGCTGCTCAGGATGATCTTCTGTGACGTCTTCCAGAGTTTGCCTTGCCTTGTTTTGGACGCTTGGCACACACAGCGTGCCGTGAGCCATTCGACGCTGCGTGAGAAAACGTGCCGCCATTTTGTGACTTTGACATTTATTTTCTGCCAACCACGTCATTCAGAACAGCATAGTTCTGCCAACCAGTTTTTTTTTTGTGCGCTATGTACTTAATAAAGTTACATGTAGCAGGAAGTTCATCGAGAAGGTCGTTTCGATTGATATTCGGAGTATCCGGAGTCAGAGTCTTGTTGAACTTGTGGAGAGTTGAATTCAGTGATGGTTCCTGTTTCAGGTCTTTGGTGCTGAACTTTATGGTGTCACTGATTGGAGAGTCGGTGTATTTACAACACGAACGATGGAAATGTTCGGGTGAGAGATCGCTCACCGGTGTGGCAAATACAGTATATTTATATGTTTTCCATTTAAAGTATTTGCAAATTTTTATGTAATATGTTTTTGGAGTGTGATTTTCCACAGTATTTGTTTCCCTTCATATGGGTAGGACATGTAATGTCGGGGTGGTAATCACACGTTCATCTCTAATTTCAGGGATGTGTTCAGTTTACGCTCATTGCATAGTTACAGTACCCTTAGTTTAGGGATGCCCATTTAGTGGTGTTATTGGGCAGAGGCTACACGTATGCCTGGTTTTGTTAGTGAGTGTAAATTTGAGGTGTCTTGTCCTCAGTGGTTCAAATTCCACAGGTTGCCCTCTTAGTGTCTTTAAGGGGCTGTGTTTACATGTTCCCTTATTTTAGGGATGGGTATGGGTTTGGTTCTAGTTCCTTCCCATTTAGAGTTATTGGAACCCCTGCTCTGGGGTGGGTATGTGGTCTTGTTACACATTAAGCGGTACACGCGGCCTTTTTATGGAGGCGAGTTAGTGAGTGAGATTTCTACTCACAGTTCCCATTTTATAGGGATGGTCATGGTCTGGGTACGAGCCCCTTTCTATAGTGCGTTTCACGCAGCCTTTACTAAGGTGAGTTTATGGGTATTGTTCCCATTCAAGGTTTACAGATTAGTTCTTTTTGGTAACCCGGACGTGGGTCATGTTTTCTTGGTTTCCACCAGTTAACATAACATTTTACCCTCTCTGGGTTGGTTTAGATTTATGGGTACGGTTCCCCTACACAGGGTGTATCTTTTAGTTATGTGGTCCCATATTCATTGTTATAGTCTGAGACCCTTTCATTAGGGTGGTTTTTAGGGTCATAATCCCGAGTTTTTGTACCTCACAAGAGGAGTGAAGGTTTGCTTTTAGTCATCTTCACAACGTAGGTTAGTTTCTTATGCTAGGAACTGTGCTTTTCATTTGTTCCCTTTCTTTAGGGATTGTACTATAGAGTTGGTGTGTGTCGGATGGGTCCCATGCTTTTCAAGGTCATTCCTTCTCAGGATGTGCATGCATGGGAGTTAGACTCGAATACAGTGGAAAGGTGGTTACCTTTTGTCTAACGCAATGACACTTTCTCATTTTGTTTTTGGGAGAGGATGGGTTGTTGTACTCAATTTTTACAATTGTTGTATTTTATCCATGCTCTACTTTGAATGGTTCATTATCTCTCGTGATGTTCTTATTTGCACATCCCTGGTTTTGATTCATTCTTTTCTTGGGTAATTTTGCTATGTTTGAGACTTGGCAATATGTGCTTTATGCGGGTTTGTTCCCCTGTTGCTATACGCTACCTATTGTCTCAATCTTTTGTATTTGTTTAATTACAAGAGTATTTTCTTTTGTGTATGGCTTGCTCATTTTGCATTGTTGCATTTCCATAGTACAAATGTCACTTTTGTTTTTCATTTTAAAAGAAGGGGGATATGTTATGCCCTGCATAGTATTTTCATATCTTGCAGTTTCCCAGTTCTCCTGCTGTTCAGCCACAGTGTGTGTTTGGAGTAGAATGTTGAGAATGCTGTGATGCATAGAACGTTGGGAGTCTGACTGGGTGACAGATGACAGTTACAGATGGGCTGAGCAGCAGGCAGGCTGCTCCTGGTGGGGTTTAGATACTACCTAGGGGGTTTTGATACATCAAAGGTGTTTGCTGTGACATAGTACCAAGGACTGACTACTGGGCTACCCTACTTACCTTATCCAGTTACTTGTTCTACCTGTTTGATGTACCTGTGAACCTACTTGCTGTACAACTGGAATAAAGGCACTAAAAGATCTTACATGGCTGACAGCGTCTACTTCATGTGAGAGTACAACAAAATGCTTTCAGTTTTTTACTTTGATTCCATCATGAAGGTATTCAGATATGTCACACATTTGCCATAAATTCTGAATGTTAGCACTCTAGTTGCTCATTAGATCACTGTAGTAAAACTACTGCTCACCAGGGAAAACTGCTGCTGGTATTAAAAGTGCATGTTTCAGCCTGAAATAGAAGAGGATTTGAGAAGTGAAAATGTGCCCTCATTTTCTTTCTTCAGCATTAATCATAATTTCTGTGGCAAAATGAACCCCCTCATTGTGTTCCTTTTTAAATTAAATGTTTTAAGTGTTACCAGTTTATTCCAATAAAGATGGCTTCAGGTGTGCCATACTTTTGTCATAATGAAGACAGTAAGCGCTCTAGTTGTTTTTAAGAACACTCTGGGACATTCTGTCATTGGGCTATACTTGGGCTACATCTGGGTGATATTTGGGCTACATTTGGGCTCTTTTGTGTCTGGTGGCCATCTTGGGAGACTTAATTGTTATTAAGTTTCCTAATTTCCTCATTTACTGCAGTCTCCTCAGTAGAAAATACTTTCAGTTTTTTACTTTGATTCCATCAAGAAGGCATTCAGATGTGTCACACATTTGCCATAAATTCAGAATGTTAGCACTCTTTTTGCTCATTAGATCACTGTAGTAAAGCTACTGCTCACCAGGGAAAACTGCTGCTGGTATTGAAAGTGCATGTTTCAGTCTGCATGTCAGAATTCTTTAATGAAATAGAAGAGGATTTGAGAAGTCACTCAAAATGTGCCCTAATTTTTCTTTCTGCAGCACTAATCATACTTTTTATGG
This sequence comes from Triturus cristatus, assembly GCF_964204655.1. Classification (NCBI taxonomy): domain Eukaryota; kingdom Metazoa; phylum Chordata; class Amphibia; order Caudata; family Salamandridae; genus Triturus; species Triturus cristatus. The sequence continues at coordinate 763,035,412 of NC_140583.1, forward strand.
AAAAATGAACCCCCTCATTTTGTTCCTTTTTAAATTAAATGTTTTAAGAGTTACCACTTTAATCCAAGCAAGATGGCTTCAGGTGTGCCATACGTTTATCATACGTAGGACTGTTAGCGCTCTAGTTGTTCTTTGGAACACTCTGGGAAGCTGCAGTAGAACACAAAGGACTCAACTGACAGTCTCTGCCCTTGTTGGATGTACATGTTTTACTGAGAATGTCAGACTTCATTCTCACATGACTGAGAAAGATAATGTGAATTTACAGAAAATAAGCTCTCAGTTTAGCTTATAGATCACCTTCCAAACCTCTGTGGGAAAAGCATGAGAAAATATTTTTCTCTCAATCATGATATCCCAGCAGAAGGCTTTTTCACATGGTGAAATCACCTTAGAACATACCACAATTCCTAAAATGAGTATGGTACCATCAACAAATGATTTATAATGTACCTAAAGTCTTAAAACCTTCTATTAACTGCAATGCTTTTTAATGAGGTGCTATCATGTATATTGGTCCCAAGATGGCTGCCAACACTTCTTGGATGAAGTGCTGACAGCCAATCAGATCTCAGGATGAGATGTGTGGTTAGGCTCCGCCCACATATATATATGATTTTACTTTTGATTTCCTCAGGAACTACAGAACAGATTGACACCAGACCTGCAAAAGGCACATCCCTGACCTGAGGACTACCTCTTTGCCAAATTTCAAGTAATTCTGTTCAGCCGTTTGGGCTGTACCTTGGACTAAAGGTCCCTATGGAAAATTGCATGGGAAAAACGTGTTTTGGGACCCCCCTTTTTTCTCAGCCCCCGCTTGACGAATCCCCCCGAGACTTTCCGGGTAGGAGCGGAGCGGAGCGCCCCACCTATTTTGAAAATTTGGCAAGGATTCATCAACCGGCGCCAAAGTTATTCCAAATAGAATGTTGCGGATTTCCTATGGAAACACGGTCCTAACTATAACTATCTACTGGCGACCGCCAGTAGATAATATATATATATATATATATATATATGATTCGATTTCCAGAAAAAACGGAATGTCGACGCCGTGTCGTTTGGAAAGTTGTTTTAATGTCAGCTGAAAAGAGTCAGACGCGTTTCGCCTGCCCTGCAGGCTTGTTTACCAACAACTCCAATAAAGTTTTTACCACCATTTAAGCTTGTGCATATGTTCCGTGTCACATGATAAACTACAACAATGAAAAGTGAAGACATACTCGTAGTTCTTTAGTCATAGCATATATCAATCTCATTTACGCTATTACATATGAGGTTCAAACATTATTGAATAGATGGATATAAACAATTGTAATAGACAATTTTGGTGACATTCAAAACGCCTATTTCATTGCCATAACGATAATCATTATTACCATCATTCATGTCTCTAGTGAGACTAATCACTGCGCTTGTGTCACAGAATCCAAATCAATATTATATCTCGGTCCAAATGCATCAATGTTCTTCGAAATGTAACGCCCCAGTGGGCCTTCATATAATTCATCCAAATCCATTCCTATTCTTATAATTACATCTTGTATACTACCGCGCCTGTGCGCAAAACCTCTCTCATTGTCTTTTCATTATCCTAGGTATATGCTGTTATATATCATGTTGCATCATACTGGGTTGTCTTCCCTTTTTTAAGTGCAAGTGAAAATTAAATAACCAAAACACAGAAAAAATGATTAAAAATGATTAAAAAGGAATATACTTGGATCGTGAGGATAATTCATAAATATGTGTATAGGTCTTCCTCCATATTTAACCCCATAGGGGTTTTCGTATTAAGCCTGATAATGTAGCTTGATTCCAGTCTCCGTAGGGTTTTCTGACGATCACCCCCTCTAATGTTGACTGGTACAGCATCTATGACAAAGTATGTCAAACCACTCACATCTTTGTTATGCATTTGGTTAAAATGACGGGCAACCGAATATGATTGATCCGCATTTTTTATGGCTCGCAGGTGTTGCAACACCCGCTTATGCACTTGTAGGATTGTGCTGCCCACGTACCTCAGGCCACATGGGCACTGAAGCACGTAGACAGCAAACTCCGTTTTGCATGAAAACTGCCGTTTGATTTTCTGTTCCTTCTTTGTAAAGCCAGATACATAACTGTTGGTATTTTTGCCAAAAGTACAGGCCTTACATTTCGTGCATCTGATAAACCCATCTTTCCTGGTTAACCATGTTTTATTATCCTTAGATATTCTGTCAAGTGGTAGCATATTGCTCACCAATACTTGTTTTAACGAACGTGCCCTTCTAAAAGTGATGAGAGGTTTTCTTTGAACACACTGTTTTAGAATTGGATCACTCCAAATGATGTGCCAATGTTTTTGTAAAATGTGACGTAAATCTTTATGCTGGTTGTTAAATGTGGTAATCATTCTACACTGGGAATTCCCCATTTTGTTCTCACCCTCCTTTTTACTAGGCCTGGGCGGTAAATTCCGTTCCGCTCGCGGAATTTGCGGAATTTCGGTAATTTTGCGTTCCGCGGAGAACGCGAAATTGCCCAAAATTCTGCTTTCCGCGACTTCGCAAAATTTTTTCTTGTTCGCGTTCTCAAAATGCGTGTTCGCGAGATATGTCTCCCCGAGCACGCAAACAGCAACTGTGAACAGGAAAAAAGCATCGCGAACAAGCAATTCCGCGTGTTTGCGGAATTTCTGCATGTTCGCGGAGATTTTTTACCGTTTCGCGGAGATTTGCGTAACGTGATTACGCAAATTCCGCCCACCCCTACTTTTTACTTGAATTGAAGAGTAATTCTTCTCTTGATTGTTTTGTCGCTCTATACACTGATGTTGCAATGCATTCCTCTGAGTATCCTCTGGCAGAAAATCTGTTCTTGAGACATTCAATTTCTGCCTCCAGATCTTCCTTGATACTACAATTCCTCATGGCTCGAAGACACTCTCCATAGGAAATGCTTCTCACCAAATTAGCTGGGTGGAAACTCGTTGCATGCAGCAACGTGTTCCCATCAGTGGGTTTCCGAAATAATTTGGTGTGGTGTTTTTCTTGATAAATGTAAACTGTCAGATCTAAAAAGTTCACTTCTACACTGCTGATGACACTAGTGAATTTCAAATTCAATTGATTGGTTTGTAGTTTCCTTACAAACTCTTGGGCACTGATAACATCTCCCTTCCATATAACAAACAAATCATCGATATAGCGACTCCACTGAATCACGTTATCTTGCCATTCTTGAGCAAACTGCGATTGGACCACCTGCTCCTCCCACCAGCCCATATGCAAATTAGCATAACTGGGGGCGAAGCAGGTGTCTATCGCTGTACCACACTTTTGGTGATAAAGATCTTCACCAAAAAGAAAAAAGTTATTTTGTAGACATGTAGTAGTCATGGATAGCAACATCTGTGTATGGTGCCAGAGTTTTGCAGGTCTCTCTCCTAAGAAATATCTGACTGCATTCAACCCATCTTTGTGACGTATACTGGTATATAAAGTTGTCACATCTATTGTCATTAGAAGAAAGTCAGGTTCCCATGGTACATCGTATATTTTACACAAAAAATCTCCCGTGTCTTGGATGTAAGAAGGGAGCCTGGTGACTAATGGATTCAGAAAAGAATCAGCAAATTTGGATGTGTGTTCAAAAGCACTGTTGATGGCTGAAATAATAGGTCGGCCTGGGGGGTTTGTTAAAGCTTTATGCACCTTGGGGATTAGATAAAATACTGGTGTGGTGGGATTCGATATTTTCAAATAAGCATATTCATCCTTATTAATTAAGCCTTGTCTTTGCCACTCAAGCAACTGGGTATTATAAGTATCAAAACTGTCCTGCATTAAAGCATTTTGAGTTTTAACATAGTTGCTTCTGTTGCCCAATTGTTTATTGGCCTCAATCAGATATTTATCTTTGCCCCATAGCACCACATTCCCACCTTTGTCCGCATTACGGACAATACATTCTTTATCATTGGCGAGTTTCGCAACTAATGCGTAGTATTCTTTAGTTTGTTGGGTAGAAGGTTGTTTCTTAGAATTGATTTGAGTGTACAGTTCTTTCACCTCATTCACCACTAATTCACTGAGAATGTCTACAGAGTCCCTTGCTGTTATTGGCATGAACTTCGAAGGTAATTTGAAGTTAGTTGTCTCACTTCCCCCGATTTCAAGTTGTTCTTCCTGGGCCAACTGTATTGCCTTGTTCGATGTACTGGGCAACTCTCGCAGGGCCATCTCATTATTCAATACAGCGTCTTCAGTTTGTAGTTCTCGCATTTCGACCATCAGATTGATATCACTCACCACCAAACCCTCCCCACTACAGAGGTCCTGATTGTTATCTGATTTAGCTGATTTGGTGGGGGCCATTGCACAGAACTTTTTCAATTTTAACGACCTAGCAAATTTAAACAGGTCCACTCTAGTAGCTGTATAGTCCATGTTCATTTTCGGACAAAACGATAGGCCTAATTTCAAGATTTTACTTTCATCATCTGTGAGTTTGGTGGAAGTAAGATTGATAATTATTGTATAACTGTCATCATTCATTTTCTGTTTTTCATCTTTGATTTCTCGTTTCCTGGTACATAGTTTTGCGCCTTTGCGCGTCTTCCTTCTCTGCCTCTTCCTCTTGGTGGTTTGAGATCTGTTTGAGGTCTTGGTCTCAGATTGAAACGTCTTTCCTCCCTTAAAAAACTCGTCAATTACTGAAGGGACTGATATTGTTCTGTCATTAGATGTTCCCTCTTCCAGGTCTGTGTCAAGCTCTGAACTCGGTATACTGCTCAAGTCCGATTGTTGTACTGGTATTCTAGGCCCACTCGCATTCATCCTTTGTCGTCTCATGCTGTCGAATTTCCTGGCAAATGTATAGATTTGGCCCCTATCGTAATCGATTTTATCTCGAAGGAACTTCTGAGCTTTCCTTTCTTTGATAGTGACTTCCAATTTGATTAGACGCTCCTTTATTTCGTTCATATATTGCGTGATTGGTCCTTGATCAGCTTCTTTACTGAGCATATCCATGATTTGTTCTATCTCTTCCATGATCTTTGCCCGGTCTATTTCTGCATATTTAATCAAGATTGTTAACATCCTGCTCGATGACTCCTGATTGTTATCCGCCCATTCTCTAAGCATGTTAGGATTAGGATCCTCATACGTAGGGGCTACTAGTATTCTAAGTCCACGAGGGATTCGTTTGACCTCCAAATACCTGTTCAAAGATTTCACCTCCCACCATTTTGAAAGCTCTGTCCGTTTAAGTTACAAGATGTAATTATAAGGCCCACTGGGGCGTTACATTTCGAAGAACATTGATGCATTTGGACCGAGATATAATATTGATTTGGATTCTGTGACACGAGCGCAGTGATTAGTCTCACTAGAGACATGAATGATGGTAATAATGATTATCGCTATGGCAATGAAATAGGCCTTTTGAATGTCACCAAAATTGTCGATTACAATTGTTTATATCCAACTATTCAATAATGTTTGAACCTCATATGTAATAGCGTAAATGAGATTGATATATGCTATGCCTAAAGAACTACGAATATGTTTCACTTTTTATTGTTGTAGTTTATCATGTGACACGGAACGTGTGCACAGGCTTAAATGGTGGTAAAAACTTTATTGGAGTTGTTGGTGAACAAGCCTGCAGGGCAGGCGAAACGCGTCTGACTCTTTTCAGCTGACATTAAAACAACTTTCCAAACGACACGGCGTCGACATTCCGTTTTTTCTGGAAATCGAATCATATTGTTGGACCGGGCTGCGGAGGTCCGTTAGCGTCGACGCGCCTTGCGTTCAGGAGGTGGTGGGTTGCAGAAGCAAGTTTGGAACCGACCGCCAGTAAGTAGTTATAGTTAGGACCGTGTTTCCATAGAAAATCTCAAAATTCTATTTTGAATAACTTTGGCACCGGTTGACGAATCCTCGTTAAATTTTCAAAACTAATGGGGCGCTACGCTCCGCTCCTACCCTGAAAGTCTCGGGGTGATTCGTCAAGCGGGGGCTGAGAAAAAAGGGGGGTCCCAAAACGCGTTTTCCCCATGCATTTTTCCATAGGACCTTTAGACACAGCTACAGCCCGAACGGCTGAACAGAATTACTTGTAATTTGGCAGAGAGGTAGTCCGCAGGTCAAGGATGTGCCTTTTGTAGGTCTGGTGTAAATCTGTTCAGCAGTTCCTGAGAAAATAGCATTTAAATCAATATATATATCTGTAAGCGCGCTCCGTGCGCTTACCGTAAGCTTACCGTACGCGTATGGTGCCGTGCACGAGCTCAAATCTGATTGGTTGTCACATGACTGTAAACATTCGAATCGGACGAAATCAGGAAGTGTCGGCCGCCATTTCGTGTGTTTCACACAGAAAAAAAAGGGAGATAACGTGAAAAGGGGGCAAGGAAGAGAGTTACAGACCCCCTAACATTTGAAAGGGGGTCAAAGAAGGACACAAAAGTACGAAAAAAACATTTATTAATTTTAAAAAAAAATCGCGGAGTACACGTACGGTAAGCTTACCGTACGCGTACGGTAGAAAAATAAAATAAAAAAAGAAATAAAATTCAGATTTAAGTGTTTAGATATTAGGGGGCTCTAAAAAGAGCCGTTGTGTTTATGAAGTGATTTTTTAGTGGTACCTACAAGTAAGTACCGATGCAGAGTCTAAGGTTCAAGAGGAAGACTCTGTTCCCTTCATCAGTGCGGTGTACACCATCTCCTCTATAAATGTCTTGCATGTTGTAACGCAAGTTGTTGTGGTAAATGGAACCCATACCATAGTCTCGGAGGAAAGCAGAAACAGATTTGTTGACGTGCTTTCTTGCTTTGTCAATCTGTGGACAAAAATGATTGGACCAGTTCCATTTTTGCCTTTGGCATATGTTAGAATACGCAAAGGCAGTTTTAGGGAAAAGTGAAAACAGTTGTGCAAAGGTCTCCTTCATAAGCATTTCCAGACCTACCCCAGTCAAAGTGCCTAGGTCATTGCCACCACAGTGCACTATTATGAGGTCAGGGTGTTGGATTTGCATGAAGGATTTCACCAATGGCATCAATTGGTGCCACTTTAACCCTCTCTGACCAATCCATTTAATGTCTACATTGTGCAAAGCAAGGTCTCTCACCATACCTGTTTTCTCTGCATACTTTTCACTCCAGAAGACATAGCTGTGCCCTAGAATCCACACTGTGAACATCTTCAAAGGAGATCTGGATGCACTCAGGAGGTGTATTTCAGTAGAATGGGAAAAATAAATGAAAGACAGTTTGGAAATGGAGGCATACATATTTTTTTAAAATAAAAAGAACTCATTGGCTGTTTCATACCATTCTACACTAAAAACTAGGCTGTATGTGTCAATTTATAGAAGCATGTTTTGTATTGGTACAGAAAAATGTGTTACCAAAGAACATTACTATGGATTTGCTGTTAGGTCTGAAAAGTCAAGCACTCTTGCTCTTTGAAAATGAAACATTGTGTGGTGAACTTCTGACCTGACTCCACACAGCAGTGTTCCATGAGCTGTTGCTATGGTAGCAGGCAGAAGTCAAGTTGGGGGAAGGGTACTTTTGGAAAAGGGTTGGTTTTCAACCAATAGAAATGTGTGATTTCATTTGAAAAAAAGGGGGAAGCACTGAGATTTGTAATTAACATGTATATGTGTGAAAAAAGAGAGGGAAACTGTGCCATTAACTGGTTCTGCTGAGAGGAGAGAGGTGTTCAGCTCAGAGATTCTGGTCTGATAAACTGCTGTGTGACTGCCACATTTCTTTCACAACTAACTAATTTTAAAGGTGAGTTATGAGTTTGAGAGGGGGTGTTTGTGGTTAATTTAGATATAAAAAAAGAATTGTGATTATTTGTTTAAAGTTGTGATTTACATTTTCTGTTTTGGGAGATATTTAACTGTTTTGAATATGTAAAATATTATGGTGTATGTTTTCACCATAAGTTAATGTGTACTGGTAACAATGAGGAATACTGTTTTGTGCCTACCATCAAACCATGAGTCTGTGTGCAGAGAAGAATTGTTGACAGAGATTTAATTTGTGTTGCTGTTGAAAAGTAAGACTTGCAGTTGAAAGAAAAGGACAGCTTCTTTTTAATTGTGAAGGTTAGCATTTAGCAGAAATCACTTTGAAAGAAAAGAGAGGAAAATGGCAGCACATTTGAAAAAAGCATTAGTTCTGTAAGAATTGATAACCCAGGAAAGGGGCAGCCTGTGTTTTGTGCCTACCAACACATGAGTCTGTGTGCACACAGGAATTGTGGGCAGAGATTTAATTTGTGAAGATGTTGTTCAGTAAGAAATGCAGTCCCAGGAAAGGGGCAGCCTGTGTTATGTGCCTAAAATGATGGCAGGACCTTGTAATGTGGTAATTGTTTTTTAGTGGGTTTTTTTTCAAAAAAAAAAAAATACGCTTACGGTAAAAAAAAAAAAAGTTTTTAAGAAAAAATTAAAAAAAGTTGAGAGGTAAGGTTGGCTCTTAAAAGAGCCGTTGTGTTCATGCAGGGACAGAGGAAAGGAAGAATGGGAATATTAGCTGGTAGGACAAATGTGCTGGTCTATTCTGTTGTTAATTAGGGGAACACTGGTCTCCCCACGAACAATTAGACCATGGCAATTTGAGCACCGCATTGTAACCCTCGCAAATCGATGGTTAGTTTCCAGAGGACCAGAAAAAGGTGAATCTCCCCCCACAGATGAAGGGCTCAGCTGAGCTGCCGAAGATGGACTCGGCTGAGCTGCTGTGGATGTGCTTGGTCGACTTACTGAAGGGTTTCCTCCAGTATGTCGAGCATGTGTCCTAGGGTGTACATCCTCAAGGTGTCTTAACATAGTGTGATTCCCGAAGGAATACTTCTTGTTAGGATTACCTCTAGAAAGTACACGCTGGCAAAGCTTGCAAGTCACTAAAGCAGCATTTACTTTTTTCTGGCCCTCAGGAAACGTAAAATACTCCCATATAAAAGAGCTCTTCTGTTTCCTCCTTCTCTGCCTGATGGTGGTGCTGCTAGCCTCACTCTCAGAAGAGGAGTGCTGGTCTGCCATCGTATCCCAAAGACAACTCAGCTCCTTCTCCTAAGGGATCACAAGCAGAAATGAGGGGAATGGGTGTGGTGTAGGAGAGTTCTAGAACTGAAAGTACTTTAAACCAATCAAAAGTTTTGTTTCTTGATCACATGACCCACCGCGCGCGTACGTTACGCTTACGGAGCGCTTACGGAGAGTAGAAATATTACGTACATTACGCAAAACGTACGCTTACCGTAAGCTTACCGTACGCGCATGTAAAAAAAAAAAAAAAAATTGGAAAAAAAGAATCACTATGTTATACTAATATATCTTACCTGTTTGGTAAAAAAAAAATGAGAAAAAATAATATATTGCAGAATTTTTTTAATTTAAGCATAGTGTTTAAAGAGAATATAAAGTAAAAATAAAAAGATGTAAAAAACCTTGCAAAAAAAAAAAAAAAAATCACACGTTTAATATAAGAATTTGTATTTAAAAAACCATACAAAATCACTGAAAAAACCATGGGTTTCACACACGTTATAGGTAAGAATTAGCATTTAAAAAAACATACAAATTCACTGAAAAAACCATGGGTTTCACACACGTTATAGTTAGGAATTAGCATTTAAAAAACCTTGCAAATTCAGTGAAAAAACCATGGGTTTCACACACGTTATAGTTAGGAATTAGCATTTAAAAAACCTTGCAAATACAGTGAAAAAACCATGGGTTTCAGGCACGTTATAGTTAGGAATTAGCATTTAAAAAACCTTAGAAATTCACTGAAAAAACCATAGGTTTCAGGGGCGTTATAGTTAGCTGGACTTTTCACTCGTACAAAACCATTGAAATTCCCCCGTTAAAGTTAGTTCAGCTAACTATAACTCGCGCGCCCGCAATGCACTGCTGATGACGTCACATATTGCATCACTCATGACATGGTCAGTGACATCACTCATGACATCACTGATGACATCTCAAATGACATCACTGATGACATCACTGATGACATCATCCTTGTGATAGAGTGGCAGACCTCCTCTCCCCCTAATATAACCTTTGATACACACATTCAAAAATAGAAACTAAAATTTTCAAAACAATGGACATACCAATACCAGTTACAACAACCTATTCAGTAATTCTAAGATCCTGTACAGTCACTCATACATGTACTCACTCATCATATGTACTCATACACCTATACATCCTGCTACACAATGCCACTCATCCACAGAGTTACTGACACACATACTCACTCATGAAAATAAAGAATCAAACATAGATTTATTTGCATATACAGTTATACACACACCACCACACTTACTTCTACGGAAACTTACAAATACTTAGTCTTTTAAACAATCACTTATAGAAACACATACTTATTCATACAGGAACTCTTTTAATCTCTCACTCTCACATATACTCACTTATATACACCAATAGTCACATATACTAGTTTAAAACATATGTAGTTACTCATAAAGACACTATTGAGACAGTCATTCACTCACTAACACACCCATACACACACTCATCCACCCATACAGTCCTGCACACATGCTGTCTTCAACACATACAACCAGTGAGTCACTCATTCATGCACCTATGCACTACGTAATACCCCCCACCGAACCATGCAGACACTCAGACTGATACTCAAAAAACCACCTAATATCCTATATAAACACCCATGTAGCTACTCACCAACCCATGCAGCCACTTATACACAAAGTGAGAGACTGATACAGATAATTACATATTTAAACATTACTCAGTAAGCCATATATTCACTAAGATACACTTAATCAGTCAGTTATACAATCAATTTTTCAAAAACAAATCATCCATTTAGACACTTATATACCCATTTATTCCTCCATCGTCCGTGAGATATACATATATAAAACATATTTAATTTTCCGAAAAATACACATTCACTGGATGATGTCATCAGTGATGTCATTTGAGATGTCATCAGTGATGTCATGAGTGATGTCACTGACCATGTCATGAGTGGTGTAATATGTGACGTCATCAGCAGTGGATTGCGGGTGCGCGAGTTATAGTTAGCTTAACTAACTATAACGGGGGAATTTCATTGGTTTTTTACGAGTGAAATGTCCAGCTAACTATAACGTATGTGAAACCTATGGTTTTTTCACTGAATATATATATATATGTATGTATATATATATATTTTTTTCTTTTGTTTTGTTTTTAAACCTTGCAATAGTCTTTTTCAGGTGGAAGCTCAGAGCTGCTGTCCTCTATGTGATGATCAGAGTCAAGGACATTGCTGGTTGGGAAAGAGTATCTGACTACATTGTGCAAGTCGTTAAGACTGCAAGCAAGTACTCAGTTTTCAGAACTGCTGTGCTCCGTGTCTTCGACAATGTTACTGGCTCTATAAGCTTTGAAATTATTAATTTACCAAAAATGTCTCTACAAATGAAACCTCTGAGAGTAACCAAATGGTGTTTCATGAAAGGGTACGCCCCGCGAATGTGGGCCACTTTTTAGGTCTTGCCTAGCGTTGCAGCGCGCAAGCACTGCTTGCTCTGCGAGGCTTCTTGTAATCAAGCCAATTTCAGAAGTGGAGTCTAGGCTCGGCCCCTTTATTCCATTGGCTTGCGTCATCGTGCATGCTAAACCCTGGCTTTCCATTGTCAGTGAGGCTTTTTAGTCCCTCCTCGTTAACGCCTTGTCTCCTTTTGGCCCCGCCTACCCGGAATGGATTTTTTACTTGCGGCGTGACACGGTGCCTCTTAATTAGCCGCTAAGCACTTTTTTCTTGTATTAGCTCAATGGCAACCCCCTGCAGAGGAGCCCTCCGTTGTGCGCTCTTTGGCAAAGGAGCCGCGTGATGCTCTCTTTGTAACCCCCTTGTTTTATTTGTCTCTCCCCACTCCCCTCCGAGATCTCTGTTTATTTATATGTGATTACGTGATACAGCCCACCCGAGGGTCAAACCCTGTTTTCCAGCTCCAAAGTCGTCAGCGTTATATGTTGAGCTACCTCCTCACTTTGATTCTCTGCACCGTTCGTTACAGATGCTACATGTGCCATGTTGGTTTTAAATTATATATGCTGTACAACTTGTAAAAGGCAAGGCAGAACCCATCATGACAGCAGTTTTTCTGGAGCAGTAGACGTTGGCATTGCACAAGTCGGAGAGAAAATGCTGCGTCACGAGCTGTCCGGGCACTGTAGCTTCAGGGAGCAGTGTGCTTGTTCTCCGTGACTTCTGTGGCGTCTCTGGTGTTCTTATATCTCCTGCTAGAGTCTGCATTTTAGGCGCTCCTGTTTTCGCTGTCCTAAGTTGGTACATGGATGAACCCGCGCTTTTTTCCAAGGTACATGCGTGGCAGGTTTTCTGCCGAAACATCACGTATTCCGGTCCATTATTCAGTGACCCGGGCTATAATGAAATATGACACACACAGTAAGTCCTTCCGGGGCTGGTTTCTGTGTGTGGAGCCGCAAGGGTTTCGGGTATTTTGTAGTTTGAAAGACATAACTTACAAGTGCATTTGGTGTCAAGAATGACTTTAGAGGCCAGTAAGACACAATTGCAGATGTGTCTGGAATTAAATGTGCGCGCTTTAACAGAGCATTCACCTCTAATCCTTTACTACTCACTGAAAAGCGCTTCGACCGGGTAGTAAGCGCTATATAAATACAATTGCATATTCCACACTGAACATACTGCCGGACTGAAGGAGTAAATTGCCTGATAGGATTGAAAAGGAGCTGTTTACCACCCACTGTTGTGACTAAGGGGTGTGTGTGGGGGGGGGGCAGTGATTCATCACTTGGTGGTGAACAGCATAACATCTGAACACCCCGGGGCAGCGATCTTATTACTGATTTTGTCACATTCTGCAGGAAATCGGTGCAGTGATTTCACAAAAAGTCATGCGGGCGTGTGTATATGTTAGCAGTTCTTGTGTATTTTCACAGTGCTACAGAAGTGCCGTTGGGCGGAGTCCCTCTCTGCTGTGTTCTGCAGGGTGCCACCTCATGGGGGTGATAAGGCCCCCCCTGTCTTCCGTCTCCACCATGAGGTTCCCACGCTGCACCCCGGTGGTGGCTGCCCAGGTGTGTTTCTCATAACACCTGGGCGCTGTACATCCCGCTGCTCTTGGGTGCTCGCTCGTCGCTCTCGGTTTGTCGGAGGGGTGGGCGGGAGTGATTTTATGAAACTCTAAACTGCATGCGGTGTGAGTGCTGGCGTTAATTGGCCATGGGGCTTCTCCAGCACACAGGCCCAACAGCTACGACGATCGACCCCAAGGTTTGAACAAGCATTTGCAATGCAATAGGTGTCGCATTTATGCAGCTTGAGCTATTGGCATTGTAAATGAGAATGCCCTTTATTTATGTTTTGGTTTTCAAAACATAAATAAAAGTCATTGTCATTTACAATGCCAATAGCTTAAACCTGCTTAAACGCTAGACCTATTGCATTGCAAATGCTTGTTTTGACAGTACCCGGGCCAAATTGTGATCCCAATCCGACCCTGCCTGGCTCCTGAGAGGCAAGGACAGGATCGGCAGCCTGGGTCCATGGCAGGGGAGGGAAATCACTCCTCTGATCAGACCATTCCCTGATCTGCCAGCTGCTCCAACGCCTTCCGGCTGCCGCTTCTCGTGCCCTCCCATCCAAGGTGCTGGGTTCTTAATGCCAGGGGAACAGAATGTTAGCACGTTTATGAATTAGAAAAGTGGTATTCAAATGGAAAAGTGGCAGTTGCTGATCCCTGCCAGGGCTACTGGCCGTTCTTTGATGCTCGTTAAGGACTTCCACAGATTACCTTTGGAGCTGCCTCTTTTTACAAGCGCACAGCCAGTGCATGAATGCCTTATTTGCATGATTATCGTTGTTTGAATCGCTGAAGCACCCGATGTGTCGTTTCTCTTGGCATTTCTATACTATTCACTTTGACAATATCATGTTTAGTGCAGTTCTGCGCGTACCTGATACAGCCACTCTAGAGTCTAGACGTAGAGCTGGCAGTGGGTAAGGTGGCAGTGCGTGGTGCAGAGGAAACACAGGGCTGGCAGTGCACAGCGGAAGCAGGCACTGGGCTGACTTCTGGTCTGACACTCTGTGGGGTTGGTACCATATATAGATAACATGCAGAGCACAGGGCTGGCAGTTCAAACTGGGCACACAGTGCAAGCCTGGTAGTATGCAGAAGTGAGGAGTGCCAGGTAGGCGGCAGAGCACAGCTTAGCGGGCAGAGAAATGGGCTACGTTGTGGTTGCCAGTGTTCAGGTTTGACAGTACAGCGAACTGGCAGTGCTTACACCCTCAGACCGGAGGGGATTTAGGCCTTGGTGGACAGCATGTGGCTTTTCTGCTGCCTAATGAAGTTCTGCCTGGCTAAAGGAGAGGATGTGGTCCGTCGGCTAGATTGCCGACTTTGGTGCTGGAAACCAGGGTTCGAGCCTCAGGGTCGCGACCACATTCTGTGATTCTGGGCAAATCACTTAATCTCTCTGTGCCTGAATGTGTAACGTAACCGGTGCTCATGTAAAGCGCTCTAATACCTTTGGGTCGAGTTCGCGCTATAAAAATCTGCATTAACAAAAGGCACGGCTGCCCACTAGGACTGTATGTGCAGTGAATCATCTTGGCAGTTGGTGCCCAGCATACCTGTGCACGTGCCTGCCAGAGTGCACGTCTACTAGGAGGGCTGACTGCGCAAGAGCTGCCCTTCCTAGGGCTGCCGATGCACAAGGTTCTTTCTCTGTGTGCAGGACTGCTGCTGGCCGAGGCACCCACAGGGGGCCACTAGAGAGGTCAGCACTCTATTGTTGCCCTTGGCACCCCACACTCCCCGCCCCCTTCAGGGGCAGGGACTCTGGTTGGAGTCCCCCCATCTCCAGCCTGGTTGCGGCGCACGAGGGGCATCACTTCCTGGGCGCCTAGTACTTGGGGGAGGGTATATATCCCTCCCCCACCATTTTGGCGACCTCTTTTATCACCGCAAATGCTGTCTAGGGGTCGTCGTCGTGTAGCATGTCAGGTGGCTCAACGCTGTTCCGGTCGTGCTCGGTGCCACGCGGCACAAGTCACGGTGAGTGCACCTAGCCACCCCCCCCCCATTCCCAAGTTTTAGGACAGGCCCGGTCGGGCCAGCTGGGACCCATGCAGGCGGACACGGGGAGGGGTAAGCTCTTGGTGAGCACGGCTAGCCGCCAGTGAAGGTGGCCAATGATAGAGCCAGCAGGGTACGGGTTGTGCCCGTGGGTGGATGAGCATTCCCCTAGCCGGTACCTTGCACTTGTCCATGTTGGGGATTGTGCCCGTCACTCCATGCCCCCATGACCACTGAACAAGGGGGCGCATAGGACCTCGAGGGCGGCGGTGCTGCCACTCGGTGCAGGGTTGTAGACGGATGGCCTCTGTGGCTACCCAATGGGACGTCTCTGCTGCCGGGCACGGTGGAGCCCTGGCAGAGGAAACATTTGCTGGGCTCACTGCCCTTGTTCGTTTGTTGGCCCGTAGGAACGTGAGGCTGTCCCTGGAAGGTGTAGGCCGCGGGGGGCTGTTTGACAGTTCAGACACGGTACATGAAATAATTATGCTGATGTGTAAGCCATTCCTGGCCGAACTGGCATACTCCCAGGAACAGCCGGTAATATTCAACGGGACTCCAGGAAACTGCTGTTGGCCCGGGTGAGTTGAGCCGCCATGGGGGTTGGGGGCGCTCAGTCGGGCAAGTCTACCGGTGAGCTGTTGGTAGATCGGTGGACAGCAGTCCAATAACAGGCGTCCTTGGGGCAAAGGTTCAAGTCCGTCTCTGTGTGATTTTTGCCTCAAGGGGTATGAGCAGGGAGCATTGGGGGGTTGGGATCGGTCGCTCAAGAGCTCTGATCCTGGGAGGGACACCTACCCGTGCTCAGCGCTTTTCCTGGTGGGGGTGATGTCCCTGTGGACTCCGTTGGAATGCTGAAAATCGTGGTTCCAGTGGCTGAAAAGGGACATTTTATCTCATGCAATATTTGACCCGCTTTACGATGTACGGATTCCCATGTCAGATCTGAGCAGCTTTCAGTCTTTTTTTACTTTTGTCATTTTACATCCTAATTCCGAAATGCACAAAAACCTACAAGGACCAGCTAGAGAGGTCATGCATGCACATGAGAACTTGAAAAAGAATGCTTCGTTGAGAAATTGTGCATCACCTGACCAACACGTCTTGGGGAAATGGAGAGCAGCTTTAAATGAAGGTCAAACAAGCTCACTCTGTGCTCCAAGGCCACGCATATCGTGGTACACACTCTTTTGATAGACAGCAGCACTTGAGAGCAACTCTCTCTCTGACAAATATGGGGCAGGGGTTTGCAAACCCGAGACTCTCGTGTGGCAGCTCAGGGCACTTCACGCATGTCATTTGGATGCCCACCATAGCATTGTCAAACAGAGAACTCTGTAAGGAAGAGGGTGAGATAGCTCAGCTGGTCATTGGCCCTGCTGCAGATGGGTGTGAACAAACACCAGATCACAGAAGTGTGTACAAACAGTAATCCACAGACATGCCTCTTGGTAGTCAGGCCAATCTTGTGTCTCTGCCGTATAGTACTACTGGAACCGGAAATGGTCCTATCTAATCCCACACTACCAACAGAGTAATACAATGATGTACTACTAAGCACTATAAAACAGTCACCAGTACATGTGTGAAATGTAGTTGTACACGTAAGCACACTCATACTTGCAGAGGCATCAAAGAAGCTATAATTTTGTCAGATTAAAAGGGGAAATACCCTCTAATGTTTTAAATATACTCTGTTAACATTGTACATGTATGAAATGTACTTATACATGTAAGCAGACTCATACTTGCAGAGGTACCCAAGAAGCCATAATTGTGTCATATTAAAATCCTGTTAGGGGGCTGGCCTTCTCTGCCTGCTGAGGCTCTTCCTAACTCTGCTGCTTGCGGTATTTGCTGTTTTTCTGTTGTGCCTGTGGGGCTGCGAGTGGTCCCTGGTTCCGCTAATACTCATTTGAGTACTCTTTCACCTTCCATGAGTATTGAAAGTGCATCTCTTGTGACTCGTTCAAAGGTTATGCTGGCCGGCTCATTTTCTCATCGCTGCGGGCTAGGTGGTGCAGTAAATGCCAACGGGGCCAGATCTGAGTTGGTGGTGTAAGGAAGGTCTGGGTTTCTGGGGCTCCAAGGCACGGGGGGGGGGGGCTCTGAGCAGGAACCGGCTAGATGGCGGTCAGCTAGTTCTTAGTTGGTGGTTTGACCTTTATATGCAGGCAGGAAGTACCCAAACAGATGCTGCGGTCTTCCTCCAGGAAGTGTTCCTGCCACCGGGCGGCACTGCCCCTTGTTTCGTTTTACATTTGGGCACACAATCCCCCCGTGCCTACCATATGAATGGGTCCAGCTGCAACACACCTGGTGTCATGTGCATTGCTTTAATACCTTGGGCAGCATGTGCGCACGGGAGTAACACCTCAAAAATTTTATTGCTTGGGATTATAGAGAAAGGGAGATCTGGTAGGGACAATTTAGACATAGTGCATTTCTTGGCAGGTCTGAAACGAGGAGCAGGTTTCCCGCTGGATTTCTGCAGGCGCCGGCTTTATCTCGGGCAGAACCTAGAATTATTTGCAGTTTTAAGGGCATTCCAGCCCTGCCTGCTGAGGCCCTCCCACTCAGCTACTTGCGGTATCTGCGGCTTGGCTCTTGTGCCACACTGCATTACAACGCCTAAAATTGACGTGCTTCACGGGGGTGTGCAGCTAGTACGTGCCAGGTGTATGGCAGTTTTGTTGACTTAAACCCTACCAGGCACTTGTACTAATTCAACCCATGTGCAATAATAGGAGAGTAGTTGAACTATTAGTTCACCACATGGGACAACAACCTCACATTGTGTAACAGTTATCTGATGCACAACCCCTGTCAACAGGGGACCACGTATAGGGAACATATCAGTTTCACATATTAGTTTCACAGCGTTTGTGTGGCACTAGATGAACGGACACACATGAACGTAAGGCCTCATTAGCACTTTGTCTTTACAGTACATTCTCACCACAGAGGGCAAAGACAGGCCGTAGCCCTTTATGGAAGGTTTATTTGGCTGTGTTGGATCTCTCAGCGGTGTAGTAGGTGAGTGTTTTGACACAATTTCCATATGCCTGAAGTGTGGCGCGAGCACAAGTTTCCAAAGCCAAAACAAAGTAAGGACCTTGATGGCAGATAGGGATGCCAGCATGGCGACACAGCATCTGTCAGGCAGATGACTGATGGGTTTGTAGGATAAGGACTTGGTGATCCACCCTTGTCTTGGTTTAGGCGAGGTGGCACACCGAGCGGCCTTGTAGGGCATGAGTTAGCCTAAATTCACTACATGTCTATTGGCTGGCGCAGCACTTGGTCATCAGTCTGTACCTTGTACTAGGGATCATCCAGGTTACAAAGAGCAGCATGGATAGCCAGGGCTCCCCCCCCTTATTTTTGCTGCATCGGTGGAGCAGTGGCAGTTGTGGAGGATTAGTAGGAATGTGCACTCCTGCTCAGTGCCAGCAATGGGGTCTGGGAAGGACCCGGCTGTTACAGGGCATGGTCAAGCGCAGTGTCTGGCGAACCTCAGCCTACATTATTCTCAGGGGGCACTCAAGCTTCATGCAGGGGGCGTTGTTCATGGGTGGATCCTTCAGCGGTGCCTTGGTGAGTGACTTGCGCAGGGGGTTGGGTTTGTGGTGCCTTTTCTTTGGAGTTGGGATGTTCGGTGTAAACCTTGGTGTCCTGTTTGGCACCTGTGTGGCGTGCGCCGTGAGAAGTCTGTCTCGTATTATTACATTGAGCGAAGATTTCGCTGCTTGGCCAACAAGGTCCTTTTGCCACAAGGAGTTATGCATGTGGCCCTTCGCAATGTCCCATTGATGAATGTGCTACTGATGACAAATGGTAAAATGGTTGCCGGTTTTGGCCGGGGCTCGGCAAGTATGGTTTCATCTTTCTCACCTAATACTTGTGCATTATCGGCCTACAAGCCAAGTATACTTCACGGGGCTCTGCTCACACCAAAGTGGGCCAAGATCACACAAAGCACAGGATGAGAGTGCGGTGTCAGTCATATATGGTGAATTATGAGAAACATACCAGAGGTAGCGAATATGACATCACAGACTTGATCAGTGATAATATCATGGTTCATCTTTTGTCCCAATATAGACAAAAGGGGTCGAGAACAACTATGTTGCAAGTTCAATCCCATTACGGGTCGCTACTGGATGGGGACGTTGTCACATCTTACTGGCTAGGCAATACTTTTAAGGCGGTCTCGAAGCTTAGAGTTTCGTGTTGGTCTAATGGGTGTAATTACTGATATCGGTATGTCTCCCTCATCTTCATTGTTTGATTTTGTTCGCAAGAAAGTGTCAGTCACAGTCCTTTAAATGTCACTCATAGTTGCACTGTAATGAGGAAAAGGTCACTCATAGCAAACTGAAACCTTGGCAGCTATGGATGGGGGCTCTTGGTTGGCTTTGCAACTGAGATAGAATTGTGGCTTATTTATATGATGCAAATAGAAGCATTGACTAAGCCAAAAGATGGATTTGTTGTAGGTGTAGTGTTCCTTTTGTATTAAATATAGGGATGCAATGACATAGCGGCAAAATACCAGGCAAGGGCAAGGACCCTAACACATTGATAGTCAAGCGCTGGGATAGATGTAACATGAAAGGCATGGTCACTACTTGGATTGTCCCCAAGTTCTGGGGGCAAACTGGGTTGGAGCATTAAGTCTTCAGTCCTTAGGTAGCATCCAGCAACCCTTCAATCCAAGTAGGACAATTAGCGATAGATAAGTATCAGCGAGTGGGTAACATACACTGGCCATTCAGCGACATTATGCCCCGGGGGCATGCACGCTTCACTAATACACAGAGCTGCAACCAGAAGGGTGCCAAGCGTCTAAAGACAGTAAAGAGGTTTAAGATATGTGTGTCTCTGGCGTACAGCTGGGTGGAGCCAGTCCCATTTGGATGCAAAAAGAGGCACAGGGTCAGACTGATTTGCATATGGCCATGTCTGAACTGGGTGGGGCGGAGAGAGCTAAAGAATGATGATTGATTAAACCCAGATCAGTTGACTGGGCGTGAGTGCTTGCTAGGTCAACACTCCGTCCAACATCCCCTTTGGTATCGCTTTGTTCGCCCTAAGTAGGCAGGGTATGCCCAGACGTGGGTCCCTTGCTCACTTTGCCACTGGATTCAAGATAGCCTGGCTGATGAGGGTTATGAACCCGAAACCGGTCCCAGGATGCTTGTTTCCGGTCCAGGGAAGACATGGCTTGGCAGTTCGGGCTGGACTGCTCCCAAGAGGCACAGGGTCAGACTGATTTGCATATGGCCATGTCTGAACTGGGGTGGTGGAGTGAGCTAAGAAGGATGATGGATTAAACCCAGATCAGTTGACTGGGGGTGAGTGTTTGATTTGGTCAAACGCTCTGTCCAACATCCCCTTTGGTATTGCTCAGTCCCATTTAGAGGTACACCCGGGTGAAAATGGTGTGCTCCTTCTGGTTCTCATGACCTAGGCGATGTGTGGCATCTCCCACATCAAATGTTAGGCACCATATTACAGACAGTGCGCCCTGTATCGAATCAGACAGATTCTCTAAGTGGGTATGCCTAGGGACTTCACCAGAGGGAGCTGAGCGGGAGGAATAAGGGATGCAGGGCAAGTGCTGGAGGTCAGCCTTGCTCATTGTCTCATACGCCTAGTTATGGACATTCCTGTGTGCCTTGATTTAGCGAGCAAGGGACTGTGCCAAGGTTAAGTATTCCTTCTCGCCCTATTATCCGAAGTAGGCAATCGGGGGTATGAGCGGTCTCCTAACTAGTGAGCTGCTGTCCCAGAGATGGGAGACACATGTGCTCAGACGCACACGGTGCTAGAAGGGCGGCAGCTAGTGTGATCAACGAATAGGTGGGGCATTGTGAGCCAGGGTGTCTGAAACTGTCGTGGGGTGAATACTTCACAGACCAAAAGGACTTTTTATTTAATCTGACACTAGCTGACTGACTAGGGCTTACTGCTTAAATTAGACAGATTCTCTAGCTTGTATGCCTAGGGGGTTCCACCACAGAGGGAACTGAATGGGCAAAATTCCCATAAGGAATAAGGGATACATGGCAAGGGCAGGAGAGCCCCTTGCCCATTGTCACGCACTTCTAGTTATGGACACTCCTGTGCGTCACGATTTAGCAAGCATAGGGACTGTTCAAAGGTTAAGTATAAACCTTCTCGCCATAATAGCCAAAGTAGGCAGGCAGGTGGGGGAGTGGTCACCTAGCAAGTGGGCTGCTGTCCCATAGATGGGGCACGCAGGTGTTCAGGCACACACGGTGCTAGAAGGACGGCAGCTAGATGAGATCAGCAAATAGATGGGGCAATGTGAGCAATGGTGTCTGCATTCGTCCCGCCCAGAGTTGGCACGGGGCTGAGGCATGTGTTGCAGTGGAACTTTCCTGCATGAGGGTAAATAGTGCTTGGCACAACTTCACAGGCCAAAAGGACCTTTTGTTTCATCAGACACTAGTTGACCCAGGCCAACATCAACGGCTATTGGGATATAGATGGGACCATCTATAACCAGTAGGGATGGTTCTCTTTCATCTAGATTTACTGGAGGCTCTAGAGAGGAGGGGTTGCGGGTAAGACCATAGCTGTTTTGGTGGGGGGCCCTGGCGGCGATGGTGGCCGCCTCCAGAGCTGTGGCGGAGTTACAGGGTGATCTGGAAGCAGGCCGGTACCATGGGTACCTCTGCGTGGCACCATAGGGGATGCCAGAGCCAAAGACGAGGAGCCTCATGGGAGGGTCCTTGAAACCGTGTCGACGCCCTGCTAGTCCTTTGGGCGGTTGTGGGCCTGAACAACTGGGGGTTTGCTATGCAACGCTCCGCCCTGAAAGGGGCGTGAGTAAGAAGGTACCAACGGTCACATGATCCGGGAAGAGGATCACTAGTAAGGGCAGCACAGGCGGGGTTCGCCCCAGTGCTGCCTGGCTCCTCAGGCGGGAAGGCGGGCAGGCGGCCCAGTTGGTTGCCTGCCCTTGGATCGCTCGTAAGATAACCCACCTATTACATAACGGTGTATGTAATAAACCTGCAGCAACTTTACCCAAACAAAAAAAAAATTATGTGTTTATTTATGAGGAATGTATATTATGTTGGAGGGGTGGGAAAGGATGCCAATGACGATACTATGCCAACAGAGTGTTCTCAGAGGACACCTTTATTTGTAGGGCTGCCATTGCACAGGGCTTGAAGTGCACACAGCACCCATTCACAGGGCATCCTGTGTCGAGGATATCTGTGTGCAGGGATGGACGTAAGCTCTTCATGCAGGGCATACATCTGTTAATGTGACAACCTTTCCTTAGTGCGTGTGTAAAACGGCGCACACACACACTGCTGTTAACGTGCAGCCCTGTCAGTGCACGGGGCTGTGTGCAGGCCCGGCCACTGCAGAGAGCTCTCTTGTACAAACATTGGGAAAGGACGGCATCACTGCAGGATGAGGAGGATGGCGCTTGGGTGGAATGCAGAGAGTGGAAAACAACAGCAGCCGACTAGGAATGAGGAGTATTTGAACTAAATGTAATGGTGAACGAAATGATGTTTTTTAGTTCAATTGTTACCCAACATGGTTGCTCTGCCCTCAGAAGCCTAAAGAGGAAATCAACATAGAGCCTCGTTAAACCAGCAGTGAGAAGAGCCAAGTTCTGGGCTGTTTACGGAAAAGTCAGAGACAGGGTTGAAAGCAGAGGGCATGGAATTCCAGTCGTGTGCAGCCAAGTAGGAAAAAGGTCCGCTGCCATGTTGGGCGTAACTGAAAGTGATTGGGAGGATGAGTGCTTTAGATGAGAGGGTGGAGGTCTTGAATCTGGCCTTTACAAAGTCAGGGCCAGACCAGCACAGCACTGCATGCAACGCCAAGCACAGAGACAGGGACAGTATTGGCCACAGACAGCTTATGAATCTGCATAACCTGACTAGAATGGTGAAACCGTGCAAATGATCCCTAGTTTCAGATGAGTAGCAGAATCCTTCATGGTATATCTGAGATTTGGAACCGGGTAAGGATGTGCACCCCTGAAGGCAGTATTACTTTTGATTTGGATGGCTCCCTATCCACGCAATAACCTTGCAATTTGCTGCCACCTAGTAGTGGCGGCAAAGCTGGAATACCCCACCTTAAGGGAGAGCTGACTTTGCACACGTTCCTTAGGGCGGGCTATATATGAGCTGCCATGTGCGATGGCATAACAGGAAGAAGAGAAGATTTTGACAAGAGTTTTTAGCAAGAAAAAACAAGGCAAGGCAATGGTATTGATTTGGGGTGGCAGAGACAACGGGGAATTGAAAATAAAACCCAAATTGTGAGCTTTTATAGCAGGTTCAGAAAGGATGACCCGCTGAGAAGGTTCCTATAAGGGTGTGCATAAGTTAGGCTGGCCACCGATAATCATCAAACACACAAAAAAGGCCACAGGTCCAAGGGAGCGGAATGTGGTGCGACACCGTTCGACCAACCATGTAGTTGAGGGGGATCCCTTTTAAGGACGGTTCGCCTCACACACCAAGGGTGTTATGCTTCATCACAGGGTATGTTATACTGAACCAGTGGTCTTGATTGTTCAGTATGTCCACCGTTCAACCATTTTGGTTAATGAATTCACTGCATCTTTCCTGGCTCACTGGCCAACAAGGTACCTCTGCCAATCCAACCGCTCGAACATAGCATTGGGTCCAGGGCACAATTCCAAGGAACAGGAACCATAATCATCGCCAAAAGTTTAAATGAGTTGAGTTTCAGTGTATTGAATTTCATCAAGTCTGAGAAATTAAGCGTATGCAGCTTCCGAACCACATAACAGTCGACTTCAAAGTGCATTTTCTTTCATTTATTTTATTTTTGTCGTTTGTAGTACACTTATGCCATATAAAGGGAACCCTAGCGCTGAACTCGGGCGCAACCAATAACAAGCCAGGAAGCTATGAGTTGAAACAGCAAGTTTATTTTTATACCTTTTCCTAAAGCTAGTCAGGGACTAAGGAGATCTTAGGTCAATGACTAAGCAGATCATAGGTCAAGCAGAAGGGAGCTCCATCATTACGCTTCCAAACAGGAGAAAGACCATCCTCCCAATCTGGCGTTCTTAAACCGAGGATGGACCACCAGCTTGGTGCTCACAGATCCTGGAATGT
This sequence comes from Triturus cristatus, assembly GCF_964204655.1. Lineage (NCBI taxonomy): Eukaryota > Metazoa > Chordata > Amphibia > Caudata > Salamandridae > Triturus > Triturus cristatus. The sequence goes on from NC_140583.1 coordinate 763,059,702, forward strand.
GTTTATTCTGATACCAAGAGAATGTACATCTCAGGTAGAGTAGGTTAGAAGTGTTCATTGACTGATAAGTCATGCACAAGATAAGATACATTTCTGGTTTGGAAGACAATGTAGGTCTTTCAGATAGACACAGATTGATGAGAAGAAAGTTTGAGTGCAGTGCATGCAGCCGCATTTTCAACCATCTGAAGACAATTGATGAAAAAAATCAGACAGTCTTAGATAAACGGAGTTGCAAAGTCTCGTCGAGAAATGAGCACAGATTGCATGACCAATGTTCTGATTGATTTCCGTGAGAGCGTGGATACATTTCCAGTGTGTCTTACACATGGAAAGGAAGGTAGTTGCTGTTCAATTTACCTACATTGAAAAAAAAGTTTGTGGTCAAAAGTAATCCCAAGTTTCCTGAGTCCTCATTTGAACGCCAGGTAGTGGAATAGGACCGAGCTCTGCAGGCCGAATAGAAGAGTATTCACCAAAAACCAGCACCTAGGTTTTGTCCCCATTCAAACTTCCGACAGATAGAACCCATCCACCCAGGAGCTGCTGACATACAGGAGCAGAAACACTCTTGGGTAGAGGCAACTCCATCCGAAAATGACACCTCAGTTTGGGTATCATCAGCGTAAGTCACGGGCTCAAATCCAAAAGACCAGATGATAAGCCACGACATGGAGATTGAATAAAGCTATGCTCAATGAGGATTCCCGAGGGACTCCACTTATTAACTTCTCCTCTGAACAATAAGGAGGCATCATTCGTGACTCATTGAGTGCGGTTAGTAAGAAAGGATTTAAACTGCTCCAGTGATGGACCACCAATGCCAATTTCACACAGCTGATAGATTGGAATCGAGCACAGGATCGTATTAGAGGCTGTAGAGCGGCCCACCAGGATCAGGGCAGCACCGAACATGTAGCAGATTCTGTGTTGTGTCGTGGTCTGAAGCCTGACCGGGAGACGCCCAGCAAAGAGCGAGATTCCAAGTATAAAGAGAGTTGAAGTATTAACCTCCAAGATCATAATAGGACGGGGTAGTAAGGAGATAGTGTGGTAAGTGCTCAAGACTTGAAAGTATGAGCCTGAGTTTTTCAACAACGGCAGAACTCTGTCGTGTTTTCAGCAGGCTGGCACCTACATGGAGGAAAGGGAGAGCTTAAATAAACCAGGCGTTACTGGTGTGATTAAATCTAAGCCTAACGCGAGAATCTGATGTGGGAATGAGTTAACCTGAATGCACCCATTTAATTAAAGGAAGCAATCCTGACCAAGGCTAGATCACAGGCACAAAGAAGAACGAAACAATGTGGTGTTAAATGTGACTGATGGATGCAAAAGGATACAGAAAAGGATACAGACTGCCACACTGGAATCCATCGTTACACAGAAGTAATTCAGAACAGAAACAAGCACTCACTCCTTGCAGTTCAGAGGAAGGATAGTGCTTACGCTGGGTCCATCACACTGGCATGGTTAAATTATTCAGAAAGTTCAGCAATGGCCACCCTCTCCATATGTGTTGCTGGAGAAGCAAAATCAGGTATACATTGAGTAGAATACCATAATATACTGAGAGCAGATTAAGGAGCGGTGACACAATCCCTTGTTTCCGAGAAGACAGAAATAAAGGAGAACTAAAACAGCAATTAATAATGTGGCAGAGTGCCGGGAAGCTAACCCGGCTGATGAGGGGTGATATCGCGAAACCGGGTCCAGGATGCTTGTTTCAGGGAGGACCTGGCCTGGCAGTTCGGGCTGGACTGTTCCCATGAGGAGCAGGCTCAAGACTGATTTGCAGATGGGTGGGTCCAAAGTGGGGTGGCATCGTGAGCAAAAGAACAATGGATTTAACCCAGATCTCTTGACTGGGGTGAGTGTTTGAAAAGTTTCAGCACTCCGTCCATCATCTTGTTGTGTTTGAAAAGTACTATTTCAAATATCCAGGCAGGAAGAGGGGGAGAGGGGGAGAGGTAAGAAGGGTGGCAACCTTCCGACATTTTGCAGGTGTGTCCTGCATTCATGGTTCCTGTCCCGCTGTCTCCACAGAGGCACTGCAGGATGCCAATTGCTCACGTTTTGTTTCCCTGGCACTTTTAACCCTCTCAAAGGACAAGCAACTCTCAGTCTTTCAGCCCTTTATGAGCTATACATGAGATATCTATCAGTGGATGGGATAAATGAGCTGCTGCACAGGAGTAGTCCTGTACAATGCAGTTTCAGTAGCACACTTAATTGTCGAGTTGCAAATCCAGCCAAATGCCGATAAACAGCCCTGAAACAATGTTGGGGACCTGTCCTATAAGTATGTCACTGGTCTTTGTTTTTTCCACTAAGCCGACATATGGTCAGATAAATGGACAGAGGCAAAGAGAGAGCATGATTTGCACAGGTCACACAGTTTGTTAAAGTAGTAGACCTGACAGCATACTGCTACTTGCTGCACAGGCTATATACATTGATCACCATATTACATTTTGGTGTATATACCATGAGACTGGACACTTCTTCCCTCCCATTGGTAATATCCAATCCATTTTTAATGACCTGCTTACGATCAGCTTTTACACTGATTCTAAATACGCCCAGTATTGTCAAAAAAAGGAGCAGAGGAATAAGTTCACAAAGTGATTGCCTAGGAGCAGACGATTTGGACAAATGTGTGGCCTGGGTTAAAAACGGTGTCTCCTGCTTCCATGTTTCCCACTAGTCCATTAGGTCGCAACTGAGGTGGTAGAGATTCTGATGGCAAAGCCAATAAGTCCCCCCCCCCCCGTAGGAAAATGACCCTGTTTTGTCGCCTTGTCCAGCGCAATTAGACTCAAATTTTGGGGGGGAGGGGGGTGGTGGCTAACACATGGATTAATGGAGGCAGAGACATCATAAGATCCTAGGCAACATCTCATTTCACCATACCTCCTCTTGTTTCATTATTGCACATGACAGTACCTTGAAGTACGTGAGCACTGTATAAAAACATCTTGTATTTGATGTAATAGTCTATAAAGCTTCTACATGTATAATAGGAATCTAGGCCACATTTAGGGTGCACATGACGGCTGTCTTGCCTCTTAGGGGCTTATTTATGGGATTTTGGCATAAGGCAGCGCAGCAAGGCACCTTGCTGTGCTGCCCTACGCCAAAGTGAAAGGGCCAGAATGCTTCATATTTATGCAATATGGTGCATTCCTGTCCTTTCTCCCTGTGCTGGTGACGTTTCTGATGCCTAGCGCCAACGTAGGCACCTTTGCACCACGGTGCAAGTGTGCCTGCGTTGCATACAGGATTGTTTTTGTGTAGGAAAGGACACCTTCCTGCACAAAAACAATCCTAGGATGTTTTCCTCTTTCTATGTGTGCTGCAGAATGTACCACACATAGAAAGAGGGAAAAAAAAGAAGAAATTAACATATTTCTCCTTGTTACACTTCACCTTGGCAGGTGTACTGATTTGGCAGTTCCCCAGGTTTACATGACTATGTATATCTGGGGAAGCGTCAAATTCCATGGGTGTTGCATAGGAAAACCCACTGTAACGAACATGGAATGCCTCCCGGGCACGGAGTAAAGTAACTCAGCGATTTGTGCTGCACCGCCATACTCATGATTTATGAGGCCACTCAAAGCCACGCAAGGTGGCTTTGCGTGACATCATAAATCGAAATGAGAGCCCTACATCACACATGTGCCACTTTCCTAGGTGCAAAGGTGAGACATGGCTCTCATAAATAAGCCCCTTAGTTCACTAATGGCATCGCTGTTAGAGTGGAGGGGCATGAATGTTTTCAAAAGTAATGATAAAAGTTATCTCTTGTCATAAATACTTCTCTGCATATAATCTGATGTACTAAGGTGAAACACTTCTGCATCTTAAATAATTGTACTATTTTGAAATTTGGACGAGGTAATTTTATTTCTGCATGATGTGTTTTTTGCACAATGGAAATGCCAAACATTTTCATTGCTTGACTCGTGCACAGGCTCTTTGAGCCAAACCACATCCTTGGCTCGGTCACTTCTCCCTGTTAATTTGCAGACTCGCCCAACTCCATGTAAAAGGTATCAATATTGAGATAAATATTCTTGACAATGTTTTTATTGGATTTAGATCGCACTCCAAACCGCTTTTGTCATGGTGCTATTTATTTGTTTTAACGCATGTTGCACTGCACTTTATGATGGGTCTGGGGCCACTAAGAAAAGAAAAGAAACGACTTCGAATATTTATGTTGTAATGCCATGCACAATTCTAATTTCCAGCAAGGTTTCTTCCCTATGGAAAATCCTTCAGGCAAATGACTATCTTTCTATAAATTGCCCTGTGATGGGCGCTTACTGTGCAGCTTTTATGACAATGACAGTGTTTCTGGGTGTCACTGTTGTTTATCTAGGGATGAGGGCAGGATCTGATAGCAGCTTTGATCACTGCTGCTACTTTCAGACCTCCTCCATGGACCAAATGTGCATTGCTTAAGTAGAGCACAGAGAATAAAAAGTGGGCACCTGAAAGGAGAAAGAAGGACGGTACAAAACAGAGGGGCAGATTTACAAGAAACTGAGGGGCATATTATCAAGAAACGGCGTTAAAATTATCGCTGCTTTAGCGGCAGAAAACTGCCGCTAAAGCAGCGAAAATGGGCTTGATAATATGCCGCAGAGAATTCCAATAGAAGCCGTGTCAACATGGGCTTCTGTTGGAATTCTCTGCGGCATATTATCAAGCCCATTTTCGCTGCTTTAGCGGCAGTTTTCTGCTGCTAAAGCAGCGATAATTTTAACGCTGTGCTTGATAATATGCCCCTTACGCATCTGTAGAGATGCTTCAGTTTCCCTGCGCCTCCTTGCAAGACCCTTGTGCCACCATGGATGCGCTGTATTAACAATACGGAGCACCATGGCGAAAGGATTGACAGATGTGTCGGAAATTCTGTCACATCTGTCAGCCCAAAAGTCACGCATTGCTGGAGTCGTGTCGCAAGCACGATGCAACTCCAGCAATGCTTAGGGAAGGCCTATACTTAATACACTGCGTCACTCGTAAAGTTTTGAAGCAGTGGCATCCTAGAAGTGGCGCAGTGAAATCTTGTAGATTTCACTGCGTCACTTTTACAAGGAACTCCCACCATGCATGCATTATACCTGATGCAGGTATAATGTGATGCAGGGCTTTACAATGTGACGTATCTCCCTAGATGCGTCATGTTGTAAATTGGCCGCTTTGTTTAGGTCGCCACTGCATCACAAAAATGATGCAACGACAGCACAACAGTGTCGCAAGGGCCTTGTAAATCAGTCCCAGAGTGTTTTAATGCCACGTGAATACTTTGAGTAACTGATTTCAAGGCCAGGCTGGCAGGCACCAACACCAGCCTGGGCAGGCCAGCCTTGCTGACGGGGCAGCGGGGTGCTGAACCCTGTTCTGCCCAATGGGTGTTGCGCACCTGGTTACAGAGGCAGCATTGACAAGGGTGAGAAAGTCCGGCTGTACATTACAGCGGGCTTATTATGCGGCAAGGAAAGAGTCCAGTGGGGACACAGGACGATGTGCACAGCTCTGCTGATAAAGAAAAGGGAAGGCTTAACATAAGAGTTAAGCAAGGAAGTTTTGTATAACTTTATTTCCGTTTGGTTTGATTAATGTCACACATTACTAATACTTACCTTTTGTCTCCGTTGAGGGAGGGTGAAACCAAACGTTGACGTGAGGATTGACGGCGATGAACCTGGAAACATCCTCTTCACTAAGTGCACAGAAACAACAGGAAACTGCCCCAGAAAGTAGAAACAACCAAGTGGGAGACTGCAACTTAGCAGTACTGTACGTCTATCTGAAATAAAAATGAGTTAAGGAATCTTCTGAGCAATTGAACTTTGTTTCGAAAGAATCAGGAAATAAAATAAATCTTAGCTCATCCTATATGCTGAGTTCTGTCTCACTCATTGGCGAACTAAAATCAGTAACACTGCCACTTGGATTAGAGCTCAAATGCAGTAACCTACAGTAAGCTTTCTTGATAAACTCAATCTCCGACATGGTTATATCTTTTAAGATACCATTATTTTCAGGAAGGGGGTTTAGAGGGAAACTGCAAAACTGTGCTACATGACTCGTCCCTCCACTGTCCAAAAAACGTCATCTGCTGTCTCCACACGTGTCTCCACACGTGCAAAAGTGCCCTGCGAAGTGATAAATTGGGCTGTAGTAGCAAGAATGAAAGAGAAACAGAGATAGGGATGGATGAGAGAATGGGCATGGGCAGGGGACAGGGGTGGCCAGCACAGCTCGCTGGTGGGGGGTGGGCGCAGGGGGTTTTGGGGGGTGCGGCCTTGGGCTGCATCACAAAAATAAGAATAAATAGAACTTACCTTGCCGCCACCGACGGGTTCCGCGTCTTCTCGCCTGTTTCCGACTTCAGGTCAGAACAGGAAGCAGGCAGCAAGGCACCCACCCCAAAGCCAATCACAACTCTCCAATGGAGCATTATGATTGGCCTGATCACCGTGACATGGCGCTCAGCCAGGGGCTTGAGCCGTGGGCATGTTCTCCAATGCAGGCTGCATTGCAGCCTGCATTGAGAACAGGGGAGTGTGCATGACTGGTTTGGGCAGGTGTTAGACTTGGCATCTTTTGGCGTGTTTCCCCTGAGTTTTTGCTTTCTGCCCTCCCGGTCTTGACTCGGTTTTTGCTGGCATAGTGTTTCTGCGCACTTTTCGCTCTGATGATGAGTGGTAAAGTGCAAGTGCTCATGTGGTAAAGTATATTATGGATTGGTGTTTCCATGATTGGATATTTGGTTTACTTGTCAGTCTCTAGTAAAGTGCACTGACTGTGCCAGGGCTTGTCAATCAAATGCTACTTGTGGGCCTGCAGCACGGATTGTGCCACCCACGTGAGTAGCCCGGAAAAGGTACCTCAGACCTGCCATTGCAGAGTCTACGCGCAGTTTGTAACTGCCATGTGGACTTGGCGAGCGCACCCCCTTGCCAGGCCCTAAACCTTCCCTTTTCTAAATGTCAGTCACCCCTAAATTAGGCCCATGGTACCTCTGTGGGCAGGGTGCAGTGTATGTGAAAGGTAGGACATGCCCTGGTGTGTGTGGCATGTCCTGATAGTGAATTACAGCCCATTTTGTTTTTCACTATTGCTGACTAGGAAGAAGGGGCCCTATTTGGACAAAGGTGCAAGCCCTTGCCAACTACAGACCCCCATTTCTAACAGCGGCCTGAGAGGGCTGACCAGTCATTGTGCACTCAGGAGTGGGCAAACCACTCCTGCCCTGCTCCGTAAGCACAGCCGCACCGCCCACCCACCCACCAGCAAAATAACCCATAAAATGGTAATAACTAAAAGTTATTACCATTTCATGTGTTTTCTTCTTGCACTGCGAGAAAGCAGTAGGGTGACGCTCTTCCGCAATAGTGAAGGAGCCGCTACTGACTGAGGTAAGAATGGGAATGGTATAAGAAAGAGGAGAGATCAAAGAGAAAGAGTGTAAGAGCCAACTTGGAGAGTAGAGGTGGGCGAGCCAACAAATCAACAGGAAGAGCCATGTCAGAGCCGAGTTAATGAGCTGTCTTGGGTCTTAGAGCACATGCACGAGCCAGGCCCTGGAAATATTTACCATGTAAATCATTCAACAAACTACGTAATATATGATAACATCTCTTCAAAATTCAAAAAATGTTATTTCTATAACGTGGGGCATTTGGAAGTACTTGTTAAAAGTGATAGTTTTGAACTGCTGGTTTTCTGAGCTCACATATTTGAAAGTGCTTTCATATGCGATAATGAAGAAAAAAGAGTTTCAGTGAAATAAAATATTTTCCTAAGATCACACATTTTACGTGGAGAACCAACGATTTATCCAGGTTTTCCGGTTTCGCTTTGTGAATATCAGCAAGTAAATGAGTACATATTTGTCTTTCCTTATGTTAAGGCTTTGCTTTTACCTCTTAGTGCATTTTTCTGCAGTTTTTAAATATAGCATTAACTCTACCCAAAGGTCCAGTGCTTTACATGTGCACCAGTTACATCACATAAGGTCACATGCATTGTTTATAGGCATAGGGAGATTAAGTGATTTGTCCACAATCACAGGATGTTGAGCCGACATTGAGACTAGTTACCCAGTTCCACTGTGTCAGCTCTGACTGTAACGCCACATCCTGGCTAGAGGGAGGAAGGAATGCAGAAGCCTCATTAAAACTGACATTTCTAAAGGGGGGAAGGGCATATCGTATTTTGTGTGTTCCCAGGAATACATGGAAAGCAAAACAGACACCCATACAGGATAGAATCCAGCAAGTACCTAAGTGGTGATCCAGGCAGTCTGCAGCACAGTAGCTAGACCTTCACAGCCCTCAATATACATTGCTGGCCATGACATAACTACAAGGTGATGTTATACAGAAATGCTACTTCCAGGTGAGGTGATCCGGAAATGTTACACACTTATCTAGCCCATAGATTTATGACAAGAAGAAGCTCTCTGCACCGACACATAGATGGTCAACAAAAAACCCTGTAAAGAATCCTACTCCTTCACCATCCCTGGAGCAAGCAAGCTGGGCTCATCAGACTGAAGGTAAGGGTAAGTGTTCCTTCTTTCATCCAGCCTGTTGCCTGTCAATAGAGGTGGGAAGACATCATATAGCCTCTTTACTGGTGGATGCGCAGACCTTGTCGGGATTCACTCTAGATAGTGACCCGTACCATAAGAAGACACCTGGCACTGCTAGGTGCAGTCTTGGAGGACTGCCAGCACAAGCCTGGTCAGTTTACTTTATTTCCTCTGGTGAATGCACCAGAGTGCCTGCATGCATGTGTATGTCAACTCCATTTGCCTGGCAATATTTTACATCCTTTCCAGACAAAAATCTTATGTTTCCTGGAGCATGTCTCTATCTTTTGGTAACAGGGGTTGCCATCTTGCACCTAACACAGAAAATCCCTCAGCCTTACTGGGGGTTTTTCTGGAGAGCATATTGACCGGACCCTTAGGCCTCCTGTGGTGGTACTTGGTGGTTTTGGCACTCGGCTCCCTGACAGTCTGGGAGCCCTGCTGGAGGCAGGCCATCAGAGTTTGGCTCATTCTCTCTTTGACAATCAAGCAGACCGGTGAGCTCACTGAGGTCTCTTCCTCCTCGTCCTGCCCTAGTGCCATCTCATATTCATCTGGCCCAAACTTCTTAGGATATCCTTCCCTGGTGTCTGTGGAGGGTATTTTCTTGAGTAGTGCTCCATTCCTGGTCACCTGCTCCCATTCCCATTAGGCTGTGATCATTGTCCCTTTTCGAGCCTCCATGATCCATGGGCTGCTCTTGAAAGGGATGTGGAACTTAATCTCTGGTGTTCTATCCTGTACCAGGACTCGGATCTCCCACTTGGAGGCTCAACGGTCAAGATCGGTGGCAATGGTTGACGGTATGCAGACATAATATCGATGTCTAAATATCAATATACCATTAGATCGATGTTTAAAAATCGATATGACAGAATATCGACCATCAAGAATATCATCGACCAGAATATCGACATGCAGGTAAGAAATATCGTTTTAATCAATATCGATGTTAGTAATATCGTTAGTTAAAATATCGTTGTTAATAATATCGATTTTTTTTAGTGTTTTGCATGTTAGTATATGTGTTAAAAGTATAGCTTATTTTGTAAGTAATTGAATTTATGTTAATTGATTTTTGCGTATTTTATTTCCTTAGTGAGTTGTGGGTTTATAGGGGAATAGGGTGGGAAGTAATTTAATGTGAATATATTTATTAATTATTTTTTGAAGTTATTAATGTAAAAAAACACATAAATATTGCGTTTTAGTTCCGTTGCGGGGTGTGGGTTTATAGGGGAATAGGGTGGGAAGTTAATTCATTTAAATTAATACTTTTATTAATTAATATTTTTGTATTTAATAATTTATATTGTTAATTGTGTTAATTCATTTATTAGTTACTTATTAATTTGTTATTGATAATAATTAATTGGTAAGTATGTTAATTGTGTAATTTTTGGAGGAATGGATTGTGGTTTTATAGGGGAGTAGGGTGGGACGTAATTTAATTATAATTAATTATTAATAATATTATCAATTAATATTTATATAATTAATATTTTATATTGTGAATTGTGTTAAAAATGTTATTAATTAGTTATTAAATAGATATTAATTATTTATAATTAATTGGTAAATATGATAAGTGTGTCTCTTTTGAGGAGCAGGTTGTGGTTTTATAGGGGAGTAGGGTGGGAAGTAATTTAATTATAACTATTTATTAATAATTTTATTAATTCATATTTATGTAATTGGTGTGGCCAAGCTGAGCATTAAGATGGCCGCCTTATCTGTCGGCTCCGCCGACCAAGCATTAAATCCGTCGATCATCTGTCTAATTTTGCCTAAACTGGGGCTTACCTTGCTAAAACGATAACCGGAAAGGTTGCGGAGTCGATTGATACCTCCTGTGGCCGGAAAGGAGGTGTGGGACGTCCGCAGCGAGATCTACGCCATCAGAGCTGAGGAGCGGCCATGCGGTCTGGCGGCTGTGAGTGCTCTGGGCCACGTGTGACCCTCCAGGAAACTGCCTCCTGCACCTGAACTGTTGAACACTTGCAGGCTGCATACTGGCAGAGTTTGGCGGGGGAGCCTAGATGGCCATCGTCGCCATCTACAGACCGCGGCTCACTGGGGGCGTGTCACTGATGCCTCCGCGTGAGGACAAGCTGGGAGCCGCGGAAGTGTAGACCGCCCGGCGGCATCAGAATCTGGCACCAGCGCCTGCATCGGCCTCTGTTGCTGCCTGCTGCACCGGAGGGGAGATTTTGGTGCGGTGGCGGCCCTGCGCTGGCCGGATGCAGTATACGCGATCGGGCTGATTGCTGTGCCGCCAGGGAGACGTCTTGAGGCTCCGTGTACCAGGTGAGCACGGAACTGATGTTGCAGCACTGCTGCACTGCCAAAACAGCCACACATTAACGCGCTGGCAACGAGTGCCCATGACGAAGGCTGGATAAGGTTTGAAATATGTATCAGCACTAGTGACTTAAGATATCCGAGCCTACTGGATCTGATGCTGTAAAGCCCCCTGTGGCTGCTTAGTAATATCACATTACGGCCCTGTTTTACTGGCCTCAGGGTTGTTGCCAGGAGGAGCATTGACCTTTGCTGAATGGCTCCTGTGGTGCAGATCCTCTTCCCCTGAACGTGGCCTTTGATGCGCTGCTGAGGAGCATTCTCTGAGCATCCCTGATGCGCACTTGGCACTACTCAAGCACTGGAGGATTCCACAAATAGGTAACCTGGGACACATGCTCCTGCTGTTCCGCGGGCTGCATCTCACCACGAGGTGGCCGTTGGTGAATTAATTGCCTCTGCCATGTATGGTAACTGGTCCCAACCGCAAGTAGGCTCCATCGGAGGGATTTGCCGCTATTGTAGCAGGGGGTCGCAGTTCGAAACGCTCCAGGCCAAGCTGAAAAAATGCGCTTGGGACAGGGGACCTGACGCGAGTCCCAAGGGAGGACAGGCTACATCTGACAAGTCTGAGTCCAGGGGGAAACAAAAATAACCAACACTGCAGGATATTCTAGAAGCCATCACTACCGTCCGCACATCCTTGGAATCGCGAATTGACACGGTGTCTACTGAGGTGTCTCTCATCAGAGAAGATATGCGATCAATGAACTCGCGCCTAAAAGATGTTGAAATCAAGGCAACCTCCCTGGTTGGCGACACATCAGCGTTGCAGAGGAAGGTGGACGACCTGCAGACGCACGCCGCGATGCTCGAAGCACAGCTGGATGACTACAAAAGGCGCAATAAGGTGCGCATAATTAGGGTTCCAGAATGAGCAGAGGGGCCTTCGGTGGAACTTTTCATGGAAGAGCTGATGACTACTCGCCTCAAGCCGCGGGGACTCTCCAACCTCTTCTCGGTGGAGCGGGCGCACCGGGTGCCGGGCTGTCGGCCGAGGCCTGGGGCCCCACCGCAACCGCTCCTTGCCAGGATCTTTAACTTCCGTGACAGAGATGTTATCCTACAATGTGCTCGCTCCACCCCGTCAGTGGAATTCCAAAACAGTCGCATCACTTTCTTTCCGGACTTCACCCTCAAGGTACAGAGACAACGGCGGAGTTTCTTGAAAGTTAAAAAGGTGCTCCGCGACAAGGACTTGAAATATGCTATGATGTTCCCGGCCAAGTTGAGAGTGGAATCGAAGGGTAGATCCTGGTTCTTCACCACCCCGGAGGAGACCTGGGGCTGGCTCGAGGGATGGTGCATGGCGGGCCGCCGCAACAATCAAGGCTGTAGTGTGAGGATGGACGCACACGCCCGAGCTTCTGGTGGTGGCTCACCGCTGCAAGACTTGAGTGATGCGGCGGGTGGTGCCAGATGACTGGTCTGTATGTTTTTTCCTGGGGGAGAAGGAACGGTCCGGATGGCTGGTGGGGATAGATTTTCCTCTGCCATAAGTGTCAGACTTTGTTCCTCTGAGTTTTTCTGTCATGTATGACTTGGCCGGACTGACCTCCCCAAATTTTGCTGTTCCCTGCTTGGACAATTGGGCGTTATGGAATGTATCCTTGGCCAGAGCTTCTGCTTTAGTATAAACATGTTAGACATTTATTGTTATTGTTGATATAGCGACCATTTCTCAAAACTGTGTGCTCAGTTCGGCTGCACGAGTGCTGAATAACTGATCTGTATTTTTCCCTTGGGGAAGTGAACTGTGTTCAGGTGCACGGAGGACTGTGGGGAGGCAGCTGCCCCCGTCAATTGTGATAGACTTTTGTTGCTTGGAGTTTTAATGTCGTAAATGGCTTTGTCGACTCTATCTCCTTAGCCTTGCCTGTTCCCCTGCTCACTCTGTGGGCAGCGAGGGGACTATACTGGGCCCTTGCCGAGGCTCTTAGCGTAAACATGGTAGGCCTCAAAGTGCACAATGGTAAGACAAAATTATTCAGGGACGAATTCTCGGTTCGGCTGCAGGAACCCGTAAGTTCTTGTAAGGGTGGGCGATAGGCACTCTGCTAGTTTGGGGGGCGGGAGGTTTTGTTACCGCTGAGCAGGGAGGCAGGGTGGGGGGTGTTTGGGGGAGATTCACATTGGGGTTGTGGGTTGTGTGGGAGGGGATTGGAGTTGGGGATTGATTTTTGTGTTCCTTTTGTTTCGGCATGTCACTTTCGTTTGGTCTAGTGAGCAGGACGCGACTTATGAGGCGCTTGTGGTGTTCTCATCGGCAACAGTACTCAAGAATGCAAGGACATCCTTCCCTTTCTCCCCCTTGATGTGCTCCTCAGTGGGGTACCTCGCATCTATGACATCAGGTGATGGGTACCATGCATAGACAGAAACTCAAACTGTTATCCTGGAATGTGAATGGGCTGGGCGACAAAATCAAAAGAGGGATGGTTCTCCAGATCCTGAAGCGGCACTCACCTGATATTGTTCTTTTGCAGGAGACCCACCTGTTGGGTAATGGTTGTAAGGCCCTGTCTCAGTGGGGATTCCAGATGGCTGCCCATTCTGCCTTTGGCTCTGGTTCGTGGGGGGTGGGCATTTTAGTTCGCAAGTCCTTTCCCTTGTCTGTTAATAAGGTCCACACGGACCCCCGGGCAGGCTTGTGGCGGTGTCTGGGGTGTGGGAGGGGGCTGCCCTCAACCTGGTATCGGTGTACATTCCGCCATGCCTACACACACAGACATTTATAGACCTTGGGGATCTTCTCCTGAATCTGTCACACTGGAGATTGTTGATTGGGGGAGACTTTAACTCCATCGTTTCTGATTCCCTGGATCACTGACCCCAGAAAGTCCAGCCAATATCACGTAAACGCATACATAATTTTCTGAGGGCTATGGACCTGGTGGACATCTGGAGGTACCTACATCCCAGCGAGCTCCATTACACGCATCTCTCGGGGCCCCAGCGTAGCATGTCACAAATAGACTATGTGCTCACACTCACAAACCAGATCAACAATGTCAAAGAGATTCAGCATTTGGCTAGGGGAATTTGGGATCACTCACCCGTGCTGTGCAGGGGAACCCATGGTTGGCCGCGTGGCACCACTTAACCCCTGGTATCTCACTATTCCCTCAGTTAAGGATAAAGTATTGAGCGAATCCGACCTCTATTATCAGGTGAATCAGGGTTCAGTCAGTTCATCTGTTTCCCTTTGGGAAGCCTATAAAACTGTCATTCGGGGGGTAGTGTTGGGACAGATTGCGGGACAACGCAAGGAAAAAGCTGCGGACATGGTGCGCTTAGAAGGGGCGGTCCTGGTGTTAGAGCGCGCAGTTCGTACTCAGGACTTGGAGGAATCGCGTCACAGACTCCGAACTAAGATGAAAGAATTCTCTGACTTGGCCACGGACGCGGCTAAGGCACAATACAGGGCGACTCTCAGCAGGAGCTATGATATAGGCGAAAAGACAGGCAAACTGCTAGCATGGCTGGATCGTAGAGAGGGGGCGAGGCGAGTGGTGGTGGAAGTTGACACTGACCAGCATTCCTGTGTTACCGCCCCGCAAGACATTACGGACGCGTTTGGACAAAACTACCGCTCCCTATACACTTCCAGCCTGATCTATTCGGAGGAGAAGGCTTTATCTCTACTCTGCGATATAGACATGCCGGCCCTTACTGCGGAGGACAGCTCCGAACTGGAGAGAGACCTAACTGTGACCGAAGTGGAGAAGGCCATCCATAACTTGCGTGGCGGGAAAGCATCGGGTCCCAATGGGATCCCCATAGAATTATTTAAGTTGACTGTGAACATTAATGCCTCTTATCGTACAGATATGTAACAGGAGAGTAAAGAGATTGGAATCCTTCCTGAAGTAGTGAGTTGTGGGTTTATAGGGGAATAGGGTGGGAAGTAATTTAATGTGAATATATTTATTAATTATTTTTTGAAGTTATTAATGTAAAAAAACACATAAATATTGCGTTTTAGTTCCGTTGCGGGGTGTGGGTTTATAGGGGAATAGGGTGGGAAGTTAATTCATTTAAATTAATACTTTTATTAATTAATATTTTTGTATTTAATAATTTATATTGTTAATTGTGTTAATTCATTTATTAGTTACTTATTAATTTGTTATTGATAATAATTAATTGGTAAGTATGTTAATTGTGTAATTTTTGGAGGAATGAATTGTGGTTTTATAGGGGAGTAGGGTGGGACGTAATTTAATTATAATTAATTATTAATAATATTATCAATTAATATTTATATAATTAATATTTTATATTGTGAATTGTGTTAAAAATGTTATTAATTAGTTATTAAATAGATATTAATTATTTATAATTAATTGGTAAATATGATAAGTGTGTCTCTTTTGAGGAGCAGGTTGTGGTTTTATAGGGGAGTAGGGTGGGAAGTAATTTAATTATAACTATTTATTAATAATTTTATTAATTCATATTTATGTAATTGGTGTGGCCAAGCTGAGCATTAAGATGGCCGCCTTATCTGTCGGCTCCGCCGACCAAGCATTAAATCCGTCGATCATCTGTCTAATTTTGCCTAAACTGGGGCTTACCTTGCTAAAACGATAACCGGAAAGGTTGCGGAGTCGATTGATACCTCCTGTGGCCGGAAAGGAGGTGTGGGACGTCCGCAGCGAGATCTACGCCATCAGAGCTGAGGAGCGGCCATGCGGTCTGGCGGCTGTGAGTGCTCTGGGCCACGTGTGACCCTCGAGGAAACTGCCTCCTGCACCTGAACTGTTGAACACTTGCAGGCTGCATACTGGCAGAGTTTGGCGGGGGAGTCTAGATGGCCATCGTCGCCATCTACAGACCGCGGCTCACTGGGGGCGTGTCACCGATGCCTCCGCGTGAGGACAAGCTGGGAGCCGCGGAAGTGTAGACCGCCCGGCGGCATCAGAATCTGGCACCAGCGCCTGCATCGGCCTCTGTTGCTGCCTGCTGCACCGGAGGGGAGATTTTGGTGCGGTGGCGGCCCTGCGCTGGCCGGATGCAGTATACACGATCGGGCTGATTGCTGTGCCGCCAGGGAGACGTCTTGAGGCTCCGTGTACCAGGTGAGCACGGAACTGATGTTGCAGCACTGCTGCACTGCCAAAACAGCCACACATTAACGCGCTGGCAACGAGTGCCCATGACGAAGGCTGGATAAGGTTTGAAATATGTATCAGCACTAGTGACTTAAGATATCCGAGCCTACTGGATCTGATGCTGTAAAGCCCCCTGTGGCTGCTTAGTAATATCACATTACGGCCCTGTTTTACTGGCCTCAGGGTTGTTGCCAGGAGGAGCATTGACCTTTGCTGAATGGCTCCTGTGGTGCAGATCCTCTTCCCCTGAACGTGGCCTTTGATGCGCTGCTGAGGAGCATTCTCTGAGCATCCCTGATGCGCACTTGGCACTACTCAAGCACTGGAGGATTCCACAAATAGGTAACCTGGGACACATGCTCCTGCTGTTCCGCGGGCTGCATCTCACCACGAGGTGGCCGTTGGTGAATTAATTGCCTCTGCCATGTATGGTAACTGGTCCCAACCGCAAGTAGGCTCCATCGGAGGGATTTGCCGCTATTGTAGCAGGGGGTCGCAGTTCGAAACGCTCCAGGCCAAGCTGAAAAAATGCGCTTGGGACAGGGGACCTGACGCGAGTCCCAAGGGAGGACAGGCTACATCTGACAAGTCTGAGTCCAGGGGGAAACAAAAATAACCAACACTGCAGGATATTCTAGAAGCCATCACTACCGTCCGCACATCCTTGGAATCGCGAATTGACACGGTGTCTACTGAGGTGTCTCTCATCAGAGAAGATATGCGATCAATGAACTCGCGCCTAAAAGATGTTGAAATCAAGGCAACCTCCCTGGTTGGCGACACATCAGCGTTGCAGAGGAAGGTGGACGACCTGCAGACGCACGCCGCGATGCTCGAAGCACAGCTGGATGACTACAAAAGGCGCAATAAGGTGCGCATAATTAGGGTTCCAGAATGAGCAGAGGGGCCTTCGGTGGAACTTTTCATGGAAGAGCTGATGACTACTCGCCTCAAGCCGCGGGGACTCTCCAACCTCTTCTCGGTGGAGCGGGCGCACCGGGTGCCGGGCAGTCGGCCGAGGCCTGGGGCCCCACCGCAACCGCTCCTTGCCAGGATCTTTAACTTCCGTGACAGAGATGTTATCCTACAATGTGCTCGCTCCACCCCGTCAGTGGAATTCCAAAACAGTCGCATCACTTTCTTTCCGGACTTCACCCTCAAGGTACAGAGACAACGGCGGAGTTTCTTGAAAGTTAAAAAGGTGCTCCGCGACAAGGACTTGAAATATGCTATGATGTTCCCGGCCAAGTTGAGAGTGGAATCGAAGGGTAGATCCTGGTTCTTCACCACCCCGGAGGAGACCTGGGGCTGGCTCGAGGGATGGTGCATGGCGGGTCGCCGCAACAATCAAGGCTGTAGTGTGAGGATGGACGCACACGCCCGAGCTTCTGGTGGTGGCTCACCGCTGCAAGACTTGAGTGATGCGGCGGGTGGTGCCAGATGACTGGTCTGTATGTTTTTTCCTGGGGGAGAAGGAACGGTCCGGATGGCTGGTGGGGATAGATTTTCCTCTGCCATAAGTGTCAGACTTTGTTCCTCTGAGTTTTTCTGTCATATATGACTTGGCCGAACTGACCTCCTCAAATTTTGCTGTTCCCTGCTTGGACAATTGGGCGTTATGGAATGTATCCTTGGCCAGAGCTTCTGCTTTAGTATAAACATGTTAGACATTTATTGTTATTGTTGATATAGCGACCATTTCTCAAAACTGTGTGCTCAGTTCGGCTGCACGAGTGCTGAATAACTGATCTGTATTTTTCCCTTGGGGAAGTGAACTGTGTTCAGGTGCACGGAGGACTGTGGGGAGGCAGCTGCCCCCGTCAATTGTGATAGACTTTTGTTGCTTGGAGTTTTAATGTCGTAAATGGCTTTGTTGACTCTATCTCCTTAGCCTTGCCTGTTCCCCTGCTCACTCTGTGGGCAGCGAGGGGACTATACTGGGCCCTTGCCGAGGCTCTTAGCGTAAACATGGTAGGCCTCAAAGTGCACAATGGTAAGACAAAATTATTCAGGGATGAATTCTCGGTTCGGCTGCAGGAACCCGTAAGTTCTTGTAAGGGTGTGCGATAGGCACTCTGCTAGTTTGGGGGGCGGGAGGTTTTGTTACCGCTGAGCAGGGAGGCAGGGTGGGGGGTGTTTGGGGGAGATTCACATTGGGGTTGTGGGTTGTGTGGGAGGGGATTGGAGTTGGGGATTGATTTTTGTGTTCCTTTTGTTTCGGCATGTCACTTTCGTTTGGTCTAGTGAGCAGGACGCGACTTATGAGGCGCTTGTGGTGTTCTCATCGGCAACAGTACTCAAGAATGCAAGGACATCCTTCCCTTTCTCCCCCTTGATGTGCTCCTCAGTGGGGTACCTCGCATCTATGACATCAGGTGATGGGTACCATGCATAGACAGAAACTCAAACTGTTATCCTGGAATGTGAATGGGCTGGGCGACAAAATCAAAAGAGGGATGGTTCTCCAGATCCTGAAGCGGCACTCACCTGATATTGTTCTTTTGCAGGAGACCCACCTGTTGGGTAATGGTTGTAAGGCCCTGTCTCAGTGGGGATTCCAGATGGCTGCCCATTCTGCCTTTGGCTCTGGTTCGTGGGGGGTGGGCATTTTAGTTCGCAAGTCCTTTCCCTTGTCTGTTAATAAGGTCCACACGGACCCTCGGGCAGGCTTGTGGCGGTGTCTGGGGTGTGGGAGGGGGCTGCCCTCAACCTGGTATCGGTGTACATTCCGCCATGCCTACACACACAGACATTTATAGACCTTGGGGATCTTCTCCTGAATCTGTCACACTGGAGATTGTTGATTGGGGGAGACTTTAACTCCATCGTTTCTGATTCCCTGGATCACTGACCCCAGAAAGTCCAGCCAATATCACGTAAACGCATACATAATTTTCTGAGGGCTATGGACCTGGTGGACATCTGGAGGTACCTACATCCCAGCGAGCTCCAGTACACGCATCTCTCGGGGCCCCAGCGTAGCATGTCACAAATAGACTATGTGCTCACACTCACAAACCAGATCAACAATGTCAAAGAGATTCAGCATTTGGCTAGGGGAATTTGGGATCACTCACCCGTGCTGTGCAGGGGAACCCATGGTTGGCCGCGTGGCACCACTTAACCCCTGGTATCTCACTATTCCCCCAGTTAAGCATAAAGTATTGAGCGAATCCGACCTCTATTATCAGGTGAATCAGGGTTCAGTCAGTTCATCTGTTTCCCTTTGGGAAGCCTATAAAACTGTCATTCGGGGGGTAGTGTTGGGACAGATTGCGGGACAACGCAAGGAAAAAGCTGCGGACATGGTGCGCTTAGAAGGGGCAGTCCTGGTGTTAGAGCGCGCAGTTCGTACTCAGGACTTGGAGGAATCGCGTCACAGACTCCGAACTAAGATGAAAGAATTCTCTGACTTGGCCACGGACGCGGCTAAGGCACAATACAGGGCGACTCTCAGCAGGAGCTATGATGTAGGCGAAAAGACAGGCAAACTGCTAGCATGGCTGGATCGTAGAGAGGGGGCGAGGCGAGTGGTGGTGGAAGTTGACACTGACCAGCATTCCTGTGTTACCGCCCCGCAAGACATTACGGACGCGTTTGGACAAAACTACCGCTCCCTATACACTTCCAGCCTGATCTATTCGGAGGAGGAGGCTTTATCTCTACTCTGCGATATAGACATGCCGGCCCTTACTGCGGAGGACAGCTCCGAACTGGAGAGAGACCTAACTGTGACCGAAGTGGAGAAGGCCATCCATAACTTGCGTGGCGGGAAAGCATCGGGTCCCAATGGGATCCCCATAGAATTATTTAAGTTGACTGTGAACATTAATGCCTCTTATCGTACAGATATGTAACAGGAGAGTAAAGAGATTGGAATCCTTCCTGAAGACCATAGACTGGCTACCGTCATTGTCATCCACAAACCGGGCAAGCCAGCAGAATAGTGTTCTTCGTATAGGCCTTTTTCGTTGCTCAAATGCCAGGCAAAAATCCTCGCAATGGTCCTCGGCACTCGTCTGTTGCAGGTTATTCCCACCCTGATCCACCCGGATCAGTCCGGGTTTATGCTGGCAAGAAACACATCTCTTAATCTCCTCCGATTACACGGAGTACTCTGCAGGGCAGACACTATTAGAAAGAATGCCATGGTGGTGTCCCAAGATGCTGCATCGGCCTTTGATACCATAGAATGGCCTTACATGTTTGCGGTGCTCCGCAAATTAGGCTTTGGCCCGGAATTTATTAATTGGGTGTGCCTTTTATATTGCCAACCATTGGCGCAGGTGGTCGTCAATAATCGGAAGACCCCCTGTTTTTTCCTTGGGAAGGGGCATCAGGCAGGGATGGCCCTTATCACTGCTCCTCTTCGCTTTGGCCTTGGAGCCACTGGCGGCATGGATCCGTTGGGACCCTGCTATCAGGGGCCTGAGATGGATTCATGGCTGGGAGGACCGCATATCTTTGTACGCGGATGTTATCCTGCTTTTCCTTGCCTCCCCGGCAAAGTCGCTCACCGTGGTGATGGACCTAATTCACATCTTCGGTAGATTCGCAGGTTACAGGATCAACTGGTCCAAATCTGTGTTCTACGTCCTTAATGGGCAGAAGCCCTGACTTCCCCAGAGTTGTCAATTGACGGAGGCCGTGACAGGGTTTAAATATCTGGGAATTTGGGTATCCAAAGACTTGTCTCGATTCTATGAGACTAACATCCGGCCTCCGCTAACGCGTCTTAAATCTGATGTCCAGCACTAGAAGTCGCTTCCCCTAACCCTCCTGGGGCGTGCGGCACTATTTAAAATGCTGTCCCTCCCCCGACTTTTATATGCACTGCAGAACACGCCAATTCTGGTAGCAGCGTCGTATTTCGAGAAAATAGAGGCTTTGGTGCTGGAATTGCTATGGGAGGGTAAGTCCCCCCGCATTGCCATGCAGAAACTCACGTTGGGTTGGTTCGACGGTGGAATTGGGCTTCCTGATATGAAACGGTATTATTGGCCTTCGCAGCTCATTGCCATCAATCAATGCCGATATAGACGATACGATGACCCGGCCTTTTGGATAAACCGATGGCTCCTCCCAGGAGGCGGCTTCGAGGGGGCAGTGTATAGCAAATCTCCGATATCCGTCCTGTCCAGTCCGACTATACATGCGCAAGTGTGGAAAGACGCTACTAGAAGCCTGGGTTGGGAGGG
The DNA here is from genome assembly GCF_964204655.1 of Triturus cristatus. Classification (NCBI taxonomy): domain Eukaryota; kingdom Metazoa; phylum Chordata; class Amphibia; order Caudata; family Salamandridae; genus Triturus; species Triturus cristatus. Next base: position 763,080,992 of record NC_140583.1, read on the forward strand.
CAAGCTCACTAGGGCCACACCGCTCTGGCACTGTGACCAGTGGGGTCAATTGTCGCGGTCCCAGAGATTCGACAAATGGGAAATCATTGGCATCTCCAGAATTGGGAACCTATGGAAATCGGGAGAGGTCATACCATTCTTCTGATTGCATCAAGAATACGAAATGGCCAATTCTGAACAGTTTCAGGATCTCCAAATCAGGCACGCTTTGCTTGCAGTTCTCCCAAAACTGGGTTGACCTCCCTGAATCCTCTCCGCTGGAGGACAGTATTTTGGATGACGATTTGCCTGAGAAGGCTATATCCCTTATATATAGAAAGCCTATTAGAAAAACATGCCGGATCCCCTGATCCGCCTCAGATGTAAATAGGATCACGACGTGGCTGGGCTGGATGACGAGGAGTGGTGGGCTGCAATGGCGTCTCCGCGGGAGGTCACCATTTCTTCTAGATTTCGATTGGTCCAACTCAAAATCCTTCACAGAACATATTTGTCAGGACGCTCTTTGGTTCATATGGGCTACGCCCAAGACAGCAATTGTGTCCGGCACTGTGGGCAAGAGGGCACCTTTATTCACACACTGTGGGAATGTGCTATAATACCGAAATATTGGGAGAGAGTGGTTCGTATGATGGAGGAGGTGATGGGACAGCAGATACCATGTAATATTAAATTGATTTTGTTTAACATTTGGGACCCCACGGACCGAAGTGCTAAGGAGAGAATTTGGGTGGCTTCTGGGCTTCATAGTAGCCAAGTGCAATATTGCACGTCTATTGAGTGCCCCGAACTCACCCAACATTGCCGATTGGGCCAAGGACATGGACTGGTGTATGGTGAGGGAAGTTCCTGTTTATGTCTCTAGGGGGTGCACGACGAAATGGTCACAAATATGGGGGTCATGGAACACTTTTCGAGGGGATATATGTGAACCACCTGCGAGCAGGGATGAGGGTGCTGCTGTAGTTGTATGATATGTGACTTTTGACGACACTTGTAATGTACTGTGCCATGAGCTATTACTGCTGTATCAATGTGCTCTACAGACCCTTTGAGCATTGTGGTGCTTCGATTGTTTACATGCCTTTTTCAATACATTTTTTTTTTTTAAATCGTGTCATTAATATTTTATATTGTTAATTGTGTTACAATTTTTATTAATTAATTATTGATTGGATATTAATTATCAATAATTAATCGGTAAATATGTTAATTGTGTAACTTTTTTATGAGTTGATTGTGGGTTGATAGGGGAGTAGGGTGGGAAGTAATTTAATTTTAATAAAACATTTTTTTTATATACAATATTTATTTAAAGATATTTTATAGTGTTAATTGTGTGAACTAATCTTTTTTGTATTGTTTTTAATTTGCTTGTTAATAGTTATTAGTTAATTAATTAATTGTTAAATAATTATGTTAATTGTGTAATATTTTACAATATTGGTGGTGATATTTATAGGGGAATATAGTGGGAGGTAAATTATTTTTGAAAAATTAATTATTTGTTCATTAATGTTAATTATTTTGCAGGAGTGGGAATACTTAATTATTCCCCCCCAATATCCAACACTTTTCCTACTGTTACACTCGCTGGAGTGGGAATAGTAATTTTTACCCACCCACTATCCAACACTTTAACTACTGTTGCACTCACTGGAGTGGGAATAGTAATTTTTACATACCTGCTATCCAACACTTTCCCTACTGTTGCACTCGCTGGAGTGGGAATAGTAAATGATTCCCCTCCGCTATCCAACACTTTCCCTACTGTTGCACTTTCTGCAGTGGGAATAGTAATTTTATCCCCCACGCTATCCAACATTTCCCTACTTTTATAGTTAATGTATTGTAAAACATATTTTTTAAAAATAAATATTAATTTTAATATTTAATTTATTATATATATATTTAATTTTTATATTTATATTACTGGTTTATGTATATATATATATATATATTCAGTGAAAAAACCATAGGTTTCACACACGTTATAGTTAGGAATTAGCATTTAAAAAACCTTAGAAATTCAGTGAAAAAACCATAGGTTTCACACATGTTATAGTTAGCTGGACATTTTACTCGTAAAAAACCAATGAAATTCCCCCATTATAGTTAGTTCAGCTAACTATAACTCGCGCGCCCGCAATGCACTGCTGATGACGTCACATATTACATCACTCATGACATGGTCAGTGACATCACTCATGACATCACTGATGACATCTCAAATGACATCACTGATGACATCACTGATGACATCATCCAGTGAATGTGTGTTTTTCTGAAAATTAAATATGTTTTATATATCTCAAGGTCGATGGAAGAATAAATGAGTATATAAGTGTCTAAATGGATGATTTGTTTTTGAAAAATTGATTGTATTACTGACTGATTAAGTGTATCTTATTGAATACATGGCTAAGTGAGTAATGTTTAAATGTGTAAATACCTGTATCAGTCTCTCACTTTGTGTATAAGTGGCTGCATGGGTTGGTGAGCAGCAACATGAGTGTCTATATAGGTTATTAGTTGGTTTTTTGAGTATCAGTATGAGTGTCTGAGTGTCTGTATGGTTCAGTGGGGGGTATTACGTAGTGCATAAGTGCATGAATGAGTGACTCACTGTTTGTATGTGTTGAAGACAGCATATGTGCAGGACTGTATGGGTGGAAGAGTGTGTGTATGGGTGTGTTAGTGAGTGAATGGCTGTCTCAATAGTGTCTTTATGAGTAACTACATATGTTTTAAACTAGTATATGTGACTATTGGTGTATATATGTGAGTATATGTGAGAGTGAGAGATTGAAAGAGTTCCTGTATGAATAAGTATGTGTTTCTATAAGTGATTGTTTAAAAGACTAAGTATGTGTAAGTTTCCGTAGAAGTAAGTGTGGTGGTGTGTGTATAACTGTATATGCAAGTAAATGTATGTTTGATTCTTTATTAGCATGAGTGACTATGTGTGTGAGTTGCTCTATGGATGAGTGGCATTGTGTAACAGGATGTATAGGTGTATGAGTACATATGATAAGTGAGTACATGTATGAGTGACTGTACTGGACTGTTGGTGAATGAGTGGATGTGTATGTGGATCTTAGAATTACTGAAGAGGTTGTTGTAACTGTTATTGGTATGTCCATTGTTTTGTAAATTTTAGTCTCTATTTTTGAATGTGTGTGTCAAAGGTTATATTAGGGGAAGAGGAGGTCTGCCACTCTATCACAAGGATGATGTCATCAGTGATGTCATCAGTGATGTCATTTGAGATGTCATCAGTGATGTCATGAGTGATGTCACTGACCATGTCATGAGTGATGTAATATGTGACGTCATCAGCAGTGCATTGCGGGCGCGCGAGTTATAGTTAGCTGAACTAACTATAATGGGGGAATTTCATTGGTTTTTTACGAGTAAAATGTCCAGCTAACTATAACATGTGTGAAACCTATGGTTTTTTCACTGAATTTCTAAGGTTTTTTAAATGCTAATTCCTAACTATAACGTGTGTGAAACCTAGGGTTTTTTCACTGAATTTCTAAGGTTTTTTAAATGCTAATTCCTAACTATAACGTGTGTGAAACCCATGGTTTTTTCAGTGAATTTGCAAGGTTTTTTAAATGCTAATTTTTTTTTTTTCTCCTATTTTTTCTAACATATTTTTATTTTAATTTTCTTACCTTTTATAAAGACTATGATTTAATTTTTTAAATTCTTTAATATGTTTTTTTTTATATATATTTTTTAAAATAAACATGTAAAAATTATTTGCAGTACTTTTTTTCTATTTTTTTAAAAAATTTTTTAGTACGCGTACCGTAAGCTCACGGTAAGCGTACGGTTTACGCAACGTCCGTAATTTTCCTACGCTGCTTGCGTATAGTTACGCAATTTGCGTAGCCGCGCGTACTCCGCGTGGGACGCGTACGCGTGTACGCTACACGCGCACGTTACGCGGAAGTGTCGGGTAGTGACTGTTATGCGCATGCGCGCAAGCGCGTGTCTTTTTTACGCGCATGCGCACTTTTGCCGTAAGCGTACCGTAAGCGTACAGTAAGCGTACGGTAGGTCATGTGATCATGAAACACAACTTTTGATTGGTTGAAACTACTTTCAGTTCTAGAACTCTCCTACACCACACCCATTCCCCTCATTTCTGCTTGTGATCCCTTGGGAGAAGGAGCTGGTTTGTCTTTGGGATACGATGGCAGAACAGCAGAGCTCTTCTGAGAGTGAGGCTAGCACTAGCAGCACTGTCTTGAGGCAGAGATCGAGGAAACAACAGCCCTCTTATGTATGGGATTATTTTACTTTTCCTGAAGGCCAGCAAAAGGTAAATGCACCCTTAGTGACTTGTAAGCTGTGTAAGCGTGTACTTTCTAGAGGTAATCCTAACAGGAAGTATTCCTTTGGGAATCACACCATGAAGAGACACCTCCAGGATGTACACAGAAGGACACATGGTCATCTTTTTGGAGGTAACTCTTCAGAAAGACAAGCCAGTACATCCACAGCAGCTCAGCCTGGACCATCATCTGCAGGGCTGACTCCTTCTTCTGCAGGTCAGGTGAGCCCTTCATCTGTGGGGGGAGAATCTCCTTTTGCTGGCCCTCTGGAAATCAACCCTCGATTTCGGAAGGTTGATATTCGATGCACATTTTGTCAAGATCTAATTTGCTATAGGGAGACCAGTGTTTCCCCAGTGAACAACAAAATAGATCAGCACATTTGTCGCTTTGAATAATTTTCCCATGCTTCCTTTCCTCTGTCCCTGCATGAACACAACGGTTCTTTTAAGAGCCAACCTTATCTTTCATCTTTTTTTTACATATGTTTTTAAAAACTTTTTTTTTTTTTTTTACCGTACGCGTACGGTGCGCGTACTTTTTTTTTATTTTTTAAAAAAAACACTAAAAATCAATTATCACATTACAAGGTCCTTGAGAGACTACAATTATTATTATTGACTTACCATACTCACTCAAAAAAATATTTATTCATTTGTTTTTAAAAAAAATAGTTTTAAAAATGGTTCTAGTTTTCGAAATTTTTCTATATCTATCTGGAAAAAAAGAAAAAAGTATTAATATTTTTAAAACATTTTATAATACAGTACACATATTTACATTTTTTTCCCAAAAATATTTTTGCCTTATTTTTGCTGTTTTCAGAATATATTGCATTTCACTATAAATTGTGAAAGCAATTGCATTCATCATTTTACAGCGGGCAAAAAAAAATAACAATCACAAAGATTGTATTAAAAAAGCCCTGATTCTTTTTTTACTTAAACTTAACATTATAGAAATGCATAATATTCTAAAAAAATATCATCTAATACCAATACTTATTTCTTTAAAATACCGTCTGATATGTTTGTTTCAGAAGTATAATCACAATATTATATCTCAAATAACTCCAAAATACATCTGATTTCATTTCCTTTAGACCAAATAGTAATTTTAAATTTTTTTTTGGAATAAATTTCCAACGGTAATCCAATAAAATTCTAAAGTTTAATTTGTCCAGATCTCACCGATTCTCTGTAACATTTTGGTTCACGAAAATTTTTTGAATAATTTATTAAGTCCACAATAGAATTGGTTACTTTTCCGCATGGCCAAATAGTAATTTTTTAAATCATTTTTGAAAAAATTTCCAATGGCAGTCCAATAACATTCCAAAATTTAAAATGTGCAGAAGTTACCGATAATCTCAAAATTATTGGTTTTTCAAAGTTTCATTAAAAATTTAAAAAGTCCACATTACAATTGGTTATCTTTCCATTAGGCCAAATGATAATTTAAAAAATCTTTTTTCTACAAAATTGCAATGGTAATCCAGTAAAATGGTAAAATTATTTTGTCGAGATCTTGCCAAATCTGTCTAAAATTTAGGTTTCAGGAAGATTAGATAGGAATTTGCTAAATCAAAAGGCAAACGTTGTTTGAAAATCAATTGGGAATCATTACACAGTGTCCAGCCTTTTTCACATTTAAGATAAACTGTGTAATGTCCAGAAGTAACAGTAGGTCCATCATGGAAAATTATTGCAACAGTTACAAAAGTTTTTCCTGAAATTGATAATTGCTGTCCTGTAAACTTCTTTATTAAAGTATCCAATTTTGAACCATCAGCTCTACATCGTTGCATCATTAAAATTACATACTGTCCGTATTCCTTTAAAATTAATGTTGAAAACATGTCAGAATTACACTCACTACATTTCATGCTATGATTAGCATCTTTAACTAATTTTGCAAAAGTGACTGTTTTACTCTCTGGCAATGTCAAATAAATAAATCTTTCATTATCAACAATAGAGCCACATATATTATAACAATTATCACAACTATGTTCCCATTTATAAGAGAGACCAAAAAAAATGTCAATGGGAACTCCTTCTTCTTCCACTACCTGAAGAAAATACATCAAAAATTCATGTGCATCTTGCTGTTCATTTTGAGAAAACTGTGTTCGTCCTGAACATACATCTAAAAGTTTTCTAATTTCAGTAGCACTTTCTATTTGAGTTTTATCTTTACTCAGCTTTTGAAAAAGGAGACTCAGCTCTGAACAGAATCTTTTTCCCTGATTTACTATTATCTGCTCTTGCAAACTTTTCAGATAAAATGCAACATTCAGCACTACATTTGCGTAGCAGTTGACACCAGAGCTATTTTCAAAATGACATCCTACAACCTGTTCTTCATTTTCCTTTTTCTTTTTGCTTGCAATTACATCACTCCTCTTTTTTATCCTCTTCTCTACATCTTCATTACAGATATTCTCATTTTTTCTTTTACGAGAAACTACACGTTTCTCCAACACAGGATACTGACCTAAATGAGGAGCATAGCTTCTTCTTAATCTATTATACTCCTTTACACAGTTTGTATCAGCACTAACTTTTGAGTCATCAAAGTCTATCATGAATAAACCTGATAATGTTTTCACTCGTGACAAAGCTACATATGCCATACCTTCTTTGAACACAGTTGAACCAATGTTCACAAATGCACAATCTACAGTCAATCCTTGAGACTTGTGAATAGTTACAGCATATGCTAGAGAAAACGGAAACTGCTTCCTACGTACATATAAGTCTTTCACAAGCATAAAACGTACTGTACAACGACAAATATCTTTAACTTCTTCTATCTGATCAAATTTTATTTTTAAACATTCAACTCCTTCTTTTTTCTGGTAATTAATAAAACCCACAACTCTTCCCATCGCTCCATTAACTAAACCTTTTTCAACATCCAAATTTCTCCTTAAAAATACTCTACAGTTCATGCAAACATATAGATTTTTTTCTAATCCAGCTGTTTTGGAGATGTTCTTCTCTAGTGAGTCCAATTTATTTTTCAGTTTGCCTGTTACTGTGACACTAATTCTTCCATCCTCAATTTTGTCCACTGCTTCCAATTTCCTGATCTCTTCCTTTTCCAATTTCAAAAGCTCCTCATTGAATATTGAGCATTCACGTAGAGTTGGCATTAAGCAGATGACACTTTTGTTTTCTGCAATGTTCTTGTATATCTTCTCTTCAACTATTTCTTCCTTTGGAAATAAATTATGTAGCAGCCGACTCTGTAATGTTTTTTTGCCAACTTCTGTGAGTAGTCCAATCCTGATATCTTTCAGAATACTTCCATATTCTTCATCGTTTGCTTGCCTCATATTAGTAGTAAGTTCCTTGTACTCAAAGAAGGACCAAATATTTGTATTTCCGATGCTTCCCAATGACTTCTTCGTGTCTTCATGTGTGACAGTATTAAACACTGGTTGTCCTTTAACTGGAGTAAGTTGCAAAAGATCTCCAAAAACTATGACGTGTTTTCCACCAAATAACATGTCATAGTCTGTCTTCAAAATTTGCTGCATTCTTAAATGCACAAAGGCAAGCATTAAGTTTGATACCATGCTCACCTCATCAATAATGAGAACTTGCATCTTCTTCAATACTCTTGAAACTTCCAAGGATGCTTCTCCAGTTAGCTTGTTGAATTGTATTTTGTTCTCATGCTCCACTGGTAACATTAGCAAACGATGTAAAGTGATTCCTTTTATGTTATATGCTGCTAACCCAGTTGGAGCAGTAACCACACAAGACAAAGTAGAATCCGTTTTTTGCTTTAGGTAGCTTCTGATGACTTTTATTAGGAAACTTTTTCCAGTTCCAGCTTGTCCGCTTACATACATCCTGATTGGATGAAATGATGTGCATGAGCACTCTTTTTTTTCATGTAGAAATCCGTGATCAATTTTGTTTTTGATCTCTTCATAAATTTGTTGCTGCTCTTGATTCAGTTGTCTTTCCAAATTTTCTAAGTCTATAAATTCTTCTTGAGCTTGATTCATAGCCGTTTCCACTTCATTCATGGCTATTGATGCTTCATTTTCAATGATTGGTTGTCCTAGGGGATCTTGACTGAGTGTTCCTGAACTTTGGCTGTCCTGAGAACTATCTCTAGCGATTTCTGCTGCAATTGTAGTTTCCTGATCAATTTCTTCATTTAACATTTGCAGATAAGTTGAGAATGTACTGCATTGTATGCTGTCTTTGCAAGCATTAAAAGAATCTTCATAGCTCTGGAATTCTCCCAGTAGTTCATCCTCTGTACGACATGGTTTAAACAACTGTAAAAGAGCCAAGTAGTAAAATTCCTTCTTGTCAGTAGTGTCGCAACTCAGCTTCCGGTGATTTATCAAACTTCCTTTTGTTTGCTTCACCAAACATCCTTCTTCACCAACGACTTTATATTTTCCATTATTGATGTCTTCTGTGGCTTTCCGTGAATAAATGTAGTTCTGCAGCACTTCATAGAGACACATGTTCTCCAGATGTTGACTTCTCTTGGGATAATATGTGTCCAACATGTTTGTTTTCAAAATATCTGTACTTTCTGGGTCATTCTCGGCCAAATATTCAATTTCTCCTACAGATTTCAGTACCCGATTTCTCATTGCTGCAAGGCCTAAACTTGCCCAAATTATTCTTCTTGACTTCGAGTAGAGACTTGCAGAAGATAACCTATCTGAACATTCGTAGGATCCAATTTCTCGATGCGATAACATCTTCAAACTGAAACTGTACAGCTTCTTACTGACAGTCTTCTCGTGAGAAATCTCTTCCCACATTTCCTTCAATTCTGTTTTTTCTGATTTCGTAATGTAAGACGTTACATATCGAGCAACAGCAATGGAATTGTCAGCTACATACTGTATATCCATGTTAGCGTTCCACATGGATGAAATGACTGGGTTGTAGTCATTTATATTTTTTGATTCTTCTTTTCTTTTTAGGTTGTAGGTATTCTTAGGTGATTTTCTTGTGATAGTATGTCTCACAGCTGACATAAAACTGTTGACTCTTCCATTTGAAAGAACAGGTCTAGGAAATCCAAATCGACATTTAGTGTAGTATTTTTCTTTGCTCTTGTATTTCCGTCGACAGTATTTTCCACACCGATGACTTTGGAAACGTAAAACTTGCTCCTTTAACTTGTTCTCTTCTGTGCTTTTTGGTATAGCACATGTTGCATATTCTTCAATGTAAGATAACACTGCTTCATCAGCATCTGTTCCAAACTTTGGGGCATCCTTGATCCACAACAGCATATGAATATGAGGAGCACCTCTTGCCTGGTACTCTTTTCTCCAAAAGAAATCCACTACTTCTCCAAGGGGTGGATTTTTTTTATTGCAGATGAAGGACATCATAGCCTCAAATCTATGATTGAAATATCTGCAAACATTAACCGGATCCAATGAGCACAGTTCTCCTGCTGTCTTGTATTCGATGTTTTTAATGTTTGAATTGGCCTCTCGTAGAAAATCCAGTAAATCATCCCAAGCGTACTCGGCACAGCTTAGGGTAAGGAACCATGTTGGTGTTCCTAAATTCCGTAACATGCATTTTAGTTCACCATGGCGTCGGTACCAATATTCATTTGTCCCACGCTGACAAGCCATCAGATTGATCAGTTGTGTTTCCAAATGATCATCTCGGTGCTGCACTTTCTCCATAAAATCCTTAGCAGACACATTTTGTAAATGTACTCCACTTTTTAAAATGTGATTTACTGCATAAGACAGTGCAGACAAGTCGCTTTCAAATAAAAGATGGAACAAATAAGGAATACTTTGTCGAAATCTGGGATCTTCAGCATATAGTCTTGTAGTCCGATACTCAGAAGCTGGAATCTGTTCTGGACGTTCATCGTATCGTCCTCCTTTTCCTTTAGGAAACAGCTGGGGAAAACATCGAGCTTCCAAGCTCTCCTCCCATACACTCACGGGAGTTCCTTTTGCTTTCTTCATCTGAAAGAGATCAATATTGTCTCCCATAATTTCTTTCGAATGAAGAGGATGTATGCTAAAATGTTCATAAATTTCTTCTTCCTTTGACTTGTCCACTTTTTCAATTTGTCCAGTTGGTATTTCTGTGTCTTCTTGTAAATCTTCTTCTTCTTCTTCTTCTTCTATATAAATTGATTCATACCATTTGTTATTTTTTTTCAAATACAAATTTGCTCTTTGTACTTTCCGCACATCTACCAGCTCCTGCCAAATCTTCTTATTCTTTGTAGGTACACCATTAACCAGAATAATTAATGGTTCAGTTTCCAAAGTATCCGCATCAATAGTTTCCATATTTTTTTTCAAATCCAAGGGCAAATACACCACTCTACCTTTTAAACCTCTCAGTAAATCTGAAGGAGGTAATTTACCAGTTTTGGGCTCCATACGTACTATGGTCTGGAACGGATGAACACATTGAATGAGTATAGACTCATATGTATTTAATTCAGAAAGTTCAGCAGGAATAGCATCCAATTCTAAATTATTATGTACAGCTCTGGTCGGCATTCTATTTTCCTCTAACTTGTTGTAACAGTATTTACAAATACGCTGATCTTCACCCAATTCAAAACAATTTTCTAGAAATATATATGTGGCAAAATCCTTCCACTTATAATTATCTTCATTTTCACTCTTTCTGTAGAGATCAACATTCCTAGTTTGTTTTCTATAATGAGTTCTGCGGCAACAAATACAAGTAAAATTTGGTCTTTCATTAGAGACTATTGCAAATTTTGTTATGTGATCATTAAATGTGTTACTTACAGAGGGTTCTACATTCTCTTCCACTTCTTCCTCATTTACTGTGTCCTTCTCTGCACTGTTTTGTTCAGGACCAAAGTAACAAAACTGAATTTCATCAACAACCTTCTCTACATCTGATACTGTTCCTCGGAACAGAGCCCTATTCAATTCATTTAACTTTATTGCTGGACTTTTGGCAAAATACAACCGTCTCACAAACTTTCTCATTTCAGTATGATGAACAGCCAACATCCTAAAATGATGGAAAACACTATTGCACACTTTTCTAGATAGACAAGCCAGAGAATGACCCTGCAAACCAGTATTCTCTCTCACTCTGCATGGATCCAGACTTTGAAGCACCTTAATCTTCTGTTTTACACTTTTTTTACTATATTCTCTTAGAAACTCTCGAAATTTGTCAATAGATTCCTGACGCACAGTGCAAATACTACTACAATTCCAAGTGTACACTGGGGCTTTAGGACGTCTCCCCATTGCCTCATCTGCCATCACTTGTACCTCATCTCTTGGAACCATTATCTCCTTCTCCATTATGCAACCATTTGTTACTTCGTATGAACGACCTCTGGTGTCAACTGCATGCAGCAAACTATTACTTTGAAAATAGCTCTCTTCATTAAAAAAAGGTTCACTACTTGAACTATGCATCCACTTTCCTAAAAACACTTTACAAAAGTTTGTTCTGTTCACTACTCTTTTCCTTTTGCTATGTGATTTCAGTACATTAACCATTTTGTCTAATGTACGCATCCTATTCAAAATTAATATGAATAGTTTCCTTTTTAATTCTAATGCCTTTGCTGCAATGGCTTCAATTTCTTTTTTTCTCTTGTAATATTTTGCCTTTTGCTTATATTTCTTCACATCCTTTATCAAATTGGACATAACTCTTCTCTGAAACATTTTTCTACGTATCTCTTTAAACGCTGTTTTTCTGTTTATGTAAATCTTTTCAGTTGCAGAAGGTATATTTGCATTAACTAAATTCTCAATTTTTTCCTGTTCTGTTCGTTTCGTAACATTCTTTCCAGTACAGACATTTTGTACATTTTTCCTTGTTTTGAATATATTTTTAAGAAATTGTTTTTTCTGCTTACCAGAAGATTTTTTCTTTTTCCCAACATGAGCATCTTCTACTAACTTTGGTCCTCCAGTTGTCTTCAAATATATTTTTTTTTTTTGCGTTTTTTGAACTCTGGATTTTGTAGGCATCTTAAATTTTGTTCACTGCTCTTCAGCAATACCTGAAAAAAACTAAAAAAAAATTCCTTTATTGTATTTAAATATATTACTACATTTCTTTTCACAATAGTCACAAAACGAAATTTCTATGCCAATTTGAATGCACACTAACTGCTCTTTTTTTTGGGCAAGTGAAAATCACTTTTACAAACTGTCACATTATGAAACCACTTTTCAGATTTTTTAAAAAGCCCATGTCCAGACTGCTACACTACAGCAAGGGCAACCAGCCTTAGTGATGCTGAATGTATTTGCATTACAGACTGAAACCTGAAAACCCCACTCGCTTGTAAATACTGTGCATGATTATACATGGCAAGCACATGGGTGTGTGCTAAGAGTCTGCTTCTTCCCCCAAAAATTCGCTCCCCCTTTCCATCTAATGCAACTGTGAAATCACCAGAGCAATACGCAATAAATCTCTGCCTATAATTCCTCTCTGCACACAGAGTCATGTTTTCACATTAGTCCCAAAACGAAATTTCTTTGCCAATTTGAAAGCACACTTACTGCTCTTTTTTTTTTCGGGGCAAGTGAAAATCACTTTTACAGACTGACACATTATGAAACCACTTTTTTTGATTTATTTAAATGCACATGTCCAAACTGTTTTTTCAGACCACCACCATGTGTATTCTCGGTGACTGCCTACACTCCAGCAAGGGCAACCAGCCTTAGTGATGCTGAATGTATTTGCATTACAGACTGTAACCTGAAAACCCCACTCGCTTGTAAATACTGTGCATGATTATACATGGCAAGCACATGGGTGTGTGCTAAGAGTCTGCTTCTTCCCCCAAAAATTCGCTCCCCCTTTCCATCTAATGCAACTGTGAAATCACCAGAGCAATACGCAATAAATCTCTGCCTATAATTCCTCTCTGCACACAGAGTCATGTTTTCACATTAGTCCCAAAACGAAATTTCTTTGCCAATTTGAAAGCACACTTACTGCTCTTTTTTTTTTCGGGGCAAGTGAAAATCACTTTTACAGACTGACACATTATGAAACCACTTTTTTTGATTTATTTAAATGCACATGTCCAAACTGTTTTTTCAGACCACCACCATGTGTATTCTCGGTGACTGCCTACACTCCAGCAAGGGCAACCAGCCTTAGTGATGCTGAATGTATTTGCATTACAGACTGAAACCTGAAAACCCCACTCGCTTGTAAATACTGTGCATGATTATACATGGCAAGCACATGGGTGAGTGCTAAGAGTCTGCTTCTTCCCCCAAAAATTCGCTCCCCCTTTCCATCTAATGCAACTGTGAAATCACCAGAGCAATACGCAATAAATCTCTGCCTATAATTCCTCTCTGCACACAGAGTCATGTTTTCACATTAGTCCCAAAACGAAATTTCTTTGCCAATTTGAAAGCACACTTACTGCTCTTTTTTTTTTCGGGGCAAGTGAAAATCACTTTTACAGACTGACACATTATGAAACCACTTTTTTTGATTTATTTAAATGCACATGTCCAAACTGTTTTTTCAGACCACCACCATGTGTATTCTCGGTGACTCCCTACACTCCAGCAAGGGCAACCAGCCTTAGTGATGCTGAATGTATTTGCATTACAGACTGAAACCTGAAAACCCCACTCGCTTGTAAATACTGTGCATGATTATACATGGCAAGCACATGGGTGTGTGCTAAGAGTCTGCCTCTTCCCCCAAAAATTCGCTCCCCCTTTCCATCTAATGCAACTGTGAAATCACCAGAGCAATACGCAATAAATCTCTGCCTATAATTCCTCTCTGCACACAGAGTCATGTTTTCACATTAGTCCCAAAACGAAATTTCTTTGCCAATTTGAAAGCACACTTACTGCTCTTTTTTTTTTCGGGGCAAGTGAAAATCACTTTTACAGACTGACACATTATGAAACCACTTTTTTTGATTTATTTAAATGCACATGTCCAAACTGTTTTTTCAGACCACCACCATGTGTATTCTCGGTGACTGCCTACACTCCAGCAAGGGCAACCAGCCTTAGTGATGCTGAATGTATTTGCATTACAGACTGAAACCTGAAAACCCCACTCGCTTGTAAATACTGTGCATGATTATACATGGCAAGCACATGGGTGTGTGCTAAGAGTCTGCCTCTTCCCCCAAAAATTCGCTCCCCCTTTCCATCTAATGCAACTGTGAAATCACCAGAGCAATACGCAATAAATCTCTGCCTATAATTCCTCTCTGCACACAGAGTCATGTTTTCACATTAGTCCCAAAACGAAATTTCTTTGCCAATTTGAAAGCACACTTACTGCTCTTTTTTTTTCGGGGCAAGTGAAAATCACTTTTACAGACTGACACATTATGAAACCACTTTTTTTGATTTTTTTAAATGCACATGTCCAAACTGTTTTTTCAGACCACCACCATGTGTATTCTCGGTGACTGCCTACACTCCAGCAAGGGCAACCAGCCTTAGTGATGCTGAATGTATTTGCATTACTGAGTCCAACCTCAAACCCTTAAACTATTCTTTTTTTTTCCAGTACACCTTAATTTATTGTGAAAACATACTCCATATTATTTTACATGTTCCTCACATTTAAATTTCTCCCAAAACAGAAAATGATAAACGCAACTACAAAAACAATTTCCATTTCTATTATTCATTTCTTAAGTTACCACATACATCCCCTCTCAAACTCTAAACTCACCTTTAAAATTAGTTAGTTGTGAAAGAAATGTGACACTCAAACAGCAGATTATCAGAGCCAGGATCTCTGTTGTGTTCACCTCTCTCCTCTCAGCAGAACCAGATAATGGCAAACTTTCCCTCTATTTTTCCACACATATACATGTAAGTTTCAAATCTCAGTGCTTCCCCCTTTTTTTCAAATGTAATCACACATTTCTATTGGTTGAAAACCAACCCTTTTCCAAAAGTACCCTGCCCCCAACTTGACTTCTGCCTAGTACCCTTCCCCCAACTTGACTTCTGCCTGCTACCATAGCAACAGCTCATGGAACACTGCTGTGTGGAGTTAGGTCAGAAGTTCGCCACACAATGTTTCAATTCCACAGAGCAAGAGTGCTTGACTTTTCAAACCTAACAGCAAATCCATAGTACTGTTCTTTGGTAACACATTTTTTTGTACCAATACAAAACATGCTTCTATTAATTTACACATACAGCCTAGTTTTTATTCTAGAATGGTATGAAACAGCCAATCAGTTCTTTTTTTTTTGAAAAAAATATGTATGCCTCCATTTCCAAACTGTCTTTCTTTTCATATTGCCATTCTACTGAAAGACACCTCCTGAGTGCATCCAGATCTCCTTTGAAGATGTTCACAGTGTGGATTGTAGGGCACAGCTATGTCTTCTGGAGTGAAAAGTTTGCAGAGAAAACAGATATGGTGAGAGACCTTGCTTTGCCAAATGTAGACATTAAATGGATTGGTCAGAGAGGGTTAAAGTGGCACCAATTGATGCCATTGGTGAAATCCTTCATGCAAATCCAACACCCTGACCTCATAATAGTGCACTGTGGTGGCAATGACCTAGGCACTTTGACTGGGGTAGGTCTGGAAATGCTTATGAAGGACACCTTTGCACAACTGTTTTCACTTTTCCCTAAAACTGCCTTTGTGTTTTCCAACATATGCCAAAGGCAAAAATGGAACTGGTCCAATCATTTCTGTCCACAGATTGACAAAGCAAGAAAGCACGTCAACAAATCTGTTTCTGCTTTCCTCCGTGACTATGGTATGGGTGCCATTTACCACAACAACTTGCGTTATGACATGCAAGACATTTATAGAGGAGATGGTGTGCACTTCAATGATGAAGGGAACAGAGTCTTCCTTTTGAACCTTAGACTCTGCATCGGTACTTACTTGTAGGTACCACTAAAAAAATGACTTCATAAACACAACAGCTCTTTTTAGAGCTCCCTAATATCTAAACTCTTAAATCTGCTTTTCATTTATTTATTTTTATTTTTTTTACCGTACGCTTACCGTAAGCTTACCGTACGCGTACCCCGTGATTTTTTTAAAAATCAATAAATGTTTTTTTTGTACTTTTCTGTCCTTCTTTGACCCCCTTACAAATGTTAGGGGGTCTGTAACTCTCCTCATTGCCCCCTTTTCTTGTTTTCACTCTTTTTTTTCAGAGTGAAATACACAAAATGGCGGCCGCCGCTTCCTGGTTTCGGCCGATTCGAATGTTTACTAAGATCTAAGAGCCAATCAGAATCGCGCTCGCGCACGCCACCGTACGCTTACGGTAAGCGTACGGTAAGCGTACCGTAAGCGGGCTCAGATATATATATTGATTTAAAGGCTATTTTCTCAGAATCTACTGAACAGATTTACACCAAACCTACAAAAGGCACTTCCTTGACCTAGGGACTACCTCTCTGCCAAATTTCGAGTAATTCTGTTCAGCCGTTCGGGCTGTAGCTCGTTCTAAAGGTCCTATGGAAAAATGCATGGGAAAAACGCGTTTTGGGACCCCCCTTTTATCTCAGCCCCCGCTTGACGGATCCCCCCGAGACTTTCAGGGTAGGAGCGGAGCGTAGCGCTCCACCTATTTTGAGAAATTCGCGAGGATTCATCGACCGGCGCCAAAGTTATTCCAAATAGAATGTTGCGGATTTCCTATGGAAAAGGGGTCCTAACTATAACTACCTACTGGCGACCGCCAGTAGGTAATATATATATATATATATATATATATATATATATATATATATATATATATATATATATATATATATATATATATATATATATATATATATATATATATATATATATATATTATCTACTGGCGGTCGCCAGTAGATAGTTATAGTTAGGACCGTGTTTCCATAGGAAATCCGCAACATTCTATTTGGAATAACTTTGGCGCCGGTCGACGAATCCTCGCGAAATTTTCAAAACTAATGGGGCGCTACGCTCCGCTCTTACCCTGAAAGTCTCGGGGGGATTCGTCAAGCGGGGGCTGAGAAAAAAGGGGGGTCCCAAAACACGTTTTCCCCATGCATTTTCCCATAGGACCTTTAGTCCGAGCTACAGCCCGAATGGCTGAACAGAATTACTTGAAATTTGGCAGAGAGGTAGTCCTCAGGTCAAGGATGTGCCTTTTGTAGGTCTGGTGTAAATCTGTTCAGTAGGTCCTGAGAAAATAGCATTTAAATCAATATATATATATCTGTAAGCGCGCTCCGTGCGCTTACCGTAAGCTTAACGTACGCGTACGGTGCCGTGCGCGAGCTCAATTCTGATTGGTGGTTACATGACTGTAAACATTCGAATCGGTCGAAATCAGGAAGTGTCGGCCGCCATTTTCTGTCTCTTGCACTGAGAAACAAAGGTGGGGAACGTGAAAAGGGGGCAACGAAGAGAGTTGCAGACCCCCTAGTGTTTGTCAGGGGGTCCAAGAAGGACCCAAAAGTACGAAAAATACATTTAATAATTTTTAAAAAAAATCGCGGAGTGCGCGTACGGTAAGCTTACCGTACGCGCACGGGAAAAAAAATAATAATAAAATAAAGAAGTAACAATCACATTTATTAAATAAATTAAAGGACCCTCAAGGGAGAAAAAAACAAATGTTACTGTGTAAAAAAAGGCGAGGCGCGCACGGCATGGACTGCGCAACGTGGGCGCTCGGTGCGCGAAGTGCACCGAGCGCCCACAGCGCGCGCACGGTGCGCGAAGCGTACCGTGCGCGCAGGGTGTGCGCACAGTGAGAAACCAGAAAAAAAATTAAAAATAAATACATAACTTAGCATTTAAAAAACAGTACAAATTCACTGAAAAAACAATAGGTTTCACACACGTTATAGTTAGGAATTATCATTTACAAAACCTTGCAAATTCACTTAAAAAACCATAGGTTTCACACATGTTATAGTTAGCTGTACATTTTACTCGTAAAAAAACCAATGAAATTCCACGTTATAGTTAGATCAGGTAACTATAACTTGCGCGACCGCAATCCACAATGTGTAATTTCAGATGTCATCATTGATGTCATGAGTGATGTCACTGACCATGTCATGAGTGATGTAATATGTGACGTCATCCGCAGTTTATTGTGGGCGCGCAAGTTATAGTTACCTGATCTAACTATAACGTGGAATTTCATTGGTTTTTTACGAGTGAAATGCACAGCTAACTATAACATGTGTGAAACCTATGGTTTTTTAAGTGAATTTGCAAGGTTTTGTAAATGATAATTCCTAACTATAACGTGTGTGAAACCTATGTTTTTTTCAGTGAATATATATATATATATATCAGTAAACAAAGTCGGGTCCTTCCGGGATCAATCCCTCGTCAGGTGGTGCATTTACCGGCGAACCCAAAGCCGGTTGTGTTAATGTCCAATCACCAAAGATAACGCACTCTCAGAGGTCAACTCTTTATTTCTTTAAACAATCGCTACGCGTTTTGACACCAAATGTGTCTTGCTCACACGTGAGCAAGACACATTTGGTGTCGAAACATTTGGTGATTGGACATAGATATATATATATATATGATCAAGGCTCCACGGAGCCGAAACGCGTCATGGCTGACTTACCTCGAGTTAAATAAAATAACTACTGCATTCAACGGTGGTCCGTGCTCCTTTACTGTGGACTTACAGGCGCTTTCCAAGGCGTAGGCGCAGGAGTGCTTTCGATATATATATATATATATATATATATATATATATATTCACTGAAAAAACCATAGGTTTCAGGCACGTTATAGTTAGGAATTAGCATTTAAAAAACCTTAGAAATTCACTGAAAAAAACCATAGGTTTCAGGGGTGTTATAGTTAGCTGGACTTTTCACTCGTACAAAACCATTCAAATTCCCCCGTTATAGTTAGTTCAGCTAACTATAACTCGCGCGCCCGCAATGCACTGCTGATGACGTCACATATTACATCACTCATGACATGGTCAGTGACATCACTCATGACATCACTGATGACATCTCAAATGACATCACTGATGACATCACTGATGACATCATCCAGTGAATGTGTGTTTTTCTGAAAATTACATATGTTTTATATATGTATATCTCAAGGTTGATGGAAGAATAAATGGGTATATAAGTGTCTAAATGGATGATTTGTTTGAAAAATTGATTGTATAACTGACTGATTAAGTGTATCTTAGTGAATACATGGCTTAGTGAGTAATGTTTAAATATGTAAATATCTGTATCAGTCTCTCACTTTATGTATAAGTGGCTGCATTGGTTGGTGAGTAGCTACATGAGTGTCTATATAGGTTATTAGTTGGTTTTTTGAGTATCAGTATGAGTGTCTGAGTGCCTGTATGGTTCGGTGGGGGGTATTACGTAGTGCATAGGTGATGAATGAGTGACTCACTGTTTGTATGTGTTGAAGACAGCATGTGTGCAGGACTGTATGGGTGGATGAGTGTGTGCATGGGTGTGTTAGTGAGTGAATGACTGTCTCAATACTGTCTTTATGAGTAACTACATATGTTTTAAACTAGTATATGTGACTATTGGTGTGTATATCAGTGAGTATATGTGAGAGTGAGAGATTGAAAGAGTTCCTGTATGAATAAGTATGTGTTTCTATAAGTGATTGTTTAAAAGACTAAGTATGTGTAAGTTTCTGTAGAAGTAAGTGTGGTGGTGTGTGTATAACTGTATATGCAAGTAAATGGATGTTTGATTCTTTATTAGCATGAGTGACTATGTGTGTGAGTAACTCTATTAATGAGTGGCGTTGTGTAACAGGATGTATAGGTGTATGAGTACATATGATGAGTGAGTACATGTATGAGTGACTGTATAGGACTGTTGGTGAATGAGTGGATGTGTATGTGGATCTTAGAATTACTGAATAGGTTGTTGTAACTGGTATTGGTATGTCCATTGTTTTGAAAATTTTAGTTTCTATTTTTGAATGTGTGTATCAAAGGTTATATTAGGGGGAGAGGAGGTTTGCCACTCTATCACAAGGATGATGTCATCAGTGATGTCATCAGTGATGTCATTTGAGATGTCATCAGTGATGTCATGAGTGATGTCACTGACCATGTCATGAGTGATGTAATATGTGACGTCATCAGCAGTGCATTGCGGGCGCGCGAGTTATAGTTAGCTGAACTAACTTTAACGGGGGAATTTCAATGGTTTTGTATGAGTGAAAAGTCCAGCTAACTATAACGCCCCTGAAACCTGTGGTTTTTTCAGTGAATTTCTAAGGTTTTTTAAATGCCAATTCCTAACTATAACGTGCCTGAAACCTATGGTTTTTTCAGTGAATTTCAAAGGTTTTTTAAATGTTAATTTCTAACTATGCCTACAGAGATAGGACATGTGAAGAAAGAACGCACAGAAAGAAAAAAAAGAAATGCAGAAAGAAGCAACAGAAGTCCTCAAAGACGAAGAAAAGTGCAGGAAGAAGGATAACGTGCAGAAAGAACAAACAGAAGAGCAGAAAGAAGCCTTGTTGCAAAATCATCCTGTACCCTCAACTTTTTCAGACGGATACTGGTGGTAACTGAATCTGACTAACCAGTCCTAGAGCCAGTGCTATGTTAAAAGACACTCAGAATACAGTGAAAACATCTACATACACTAGGGAACACTATGCGTTGGGATCCCCCTGTCATTAGCATGACCTCCTCTGTAAGCCCCTAGTATATAATAGGGTAGGGGATTAAAACTACCTCTTAAAACGCGCCACAGGGCGTGTTTGCACACGTCACCTCAGGCCCCGGTCCCCTCCCTTCCCCACTGTGTAAACACACCCTGTGGCCGTTTTAAGTTGGGAGATTAAGTCCCCTTGAATCCTGAGGGTCCCTAGGGTCCAACTAGACCACTAGGTACCTCCAGTAAGTGCCACAGAGCTGCATTGCAGAGAGATGTAAAAAGGGGCATGGCCTAGACCACCTCTCTGCAACGCAGCGCAGTGGCGCTTACTGGAAGCACCTGGTGGGCTAGTTGGACCCGAGGGTCCCTCAGGATTGAAGGGGAATTATTTCCCCAACTTAAAATGCGCCACAGGGCTTGTTTGCACACGTTAACTCAGGCCCCATCCCCTCCCTTCACCACTGTGTAAACACGCCCTGTGGCCATTTTAGTTGGGAGATTAAGTTCATTTGAATCCTGAGGGTCCCTAGGGGTAAAATAGCCCATTAGGTACGTCCAGCAAGCGCCATTGCAGAGAGGTGTAAAAAGGGGCACGGCTTGCACCACTTCTCTGCAACGCAGAGTAGTGGCGCTTACGGGAAGCACCTGGTGGGCTACTTGGCCCCCAGGGTCCATCAGGATTGAAAGGGAATTATTTCCCCAACTTAAAACGCGCCACAGGGCGTGTTTGCCCACGTCACCTCAGGCCCTTCCCCTCCCTTCACCACTGTGTAAACACGCCCTGTGGCCGTTCTAAGTTGAGAGATTAAGTCCCCTTGAATCCTAAGGGTCCCTAGGGTCAAACTAGCCCACTAGGAACCTCCAGTAAGCGCCACAGAGCTGCGTTGCATAGAGGTGTAAATAGGGTCGTGGCCTCAGAACACCTGTCTGCATTGCAGCTCCCTGGCGCATACTTGAGATACTTGTTGGGCTAGTTGGCCCTCTCGGACCCTCCGTATTGAAGGGGAATTAATTCCACAACTTACAACTGGCCAGGGGGCGCGTTTGCAGAGTGCTGCAAGGAGGGGGCGTGGCCTCCGGTGCGATGCCGGTCTTTTATTTATTTTATTTTTTTAAGAAGGAGGGCTGTATGGCCCCCCTTCTTTTTCTAATTTATTGGCCCTGGGGACCCCATCCCCCAGGGCCTGCACCCTATTTTTTTTTGTTGAAAAAAATAAATTTGGCCCACCCAAGGCCTTAATCGGCCCCGGGGACCCCAACCCCCGGGTCATGACCTTTTTTTTTTATTATTCTTTAGGAGGGGGGCTGCGTTGCCCCCCACCTCAGGCCACTTATGGCCCCGGGGACCCCATCCCCCGGGGCCGGCCTTTGTTTTTTATTATTTTAAAAATATATATATTTATAGAAACACCTAGGACATGCTGGACAAACCATATGTATCTATCACCATGATGATTTGCGTGATATTCATTAAGAGGCGACTATGCATACAATTAATCAACGTGGAATGTATTTACACCGCTAGTGAAGCTCTGACGTGTCTGACGCCCTACTGTGCCTAATCCCGGCTCCCCCGCCGGTGGGTACTCTCCAAGTAGACACCCTTGTCGTTTATTTATACAAACATGGGTAGCTATTGATGGGCACATTTAATACACACGCACACCAAGCCATTCAAAGGGGATTCGACAAAAATTTGACCAAACTATGCAAGAAACCCCCCTCACGGTTAATAAAACACACATCCACCGCCGGATGTGTAATACTTTTTATTTTACTCTCTGGAAAGGAGACTGTAGGAAGGTGGATATCTGACTATGGTTACCCCCAAATTTTTGCCTAGTGTCTAGCTGGTTTTTCGACTTAGTTGGCCTGAGATCCTGCCATTCAGGCTCTCAGGCTATCTGCTCTCTCTGTAAAATGGACTCCATGTACCCTAGGTACATACCCAATTGGTTGGATCACCCTGTCAGCCCCTGTACCTGTGTACACTAGGTACCCAGGGCATTGGTGTATCCAAGGCCTGCCAGGGGCTGAAGCATGTATTATGCCACCCCAGGCTTGGCCTAACAATCTGACACAACTGGCTGATCACTCAGCTGGGGTAAGTTGGTGTAATCACCTCTTACTTAGGTGTAGTATACCTATACCTAAACTTAAATGGGACACCTGGTAACCTATAAGTCACTCCTATGGCAGGCCTTAACAATCCTGAAGGCAGAGTGCTTGGTTCCATGTGAGATGGTGCTCTGGCATGAGCTGAGCCTGTCTGCAGTGGTCGGAACAACTTCCTTCTACTGTTTCCAGATATCGTCATACCATATACTCTTAAGTGCATTATGAACCTCGCGGTTAAATGCTATCTTTGGTTTGGCTTTATCAAAACATGTCGAGTAAGGTGTCATACGAATTGGAATACTAACCCCTCGCCAATTCTGGCGACGGGGTTAGCATTCCACCCTTCTAGAGGGACACGACATGTACAGTACCTGAAACCCGGGTAAAATCAGACATAGCCTCAGCTCCACAAAATGGATGCTGCCACCACAGACACAAGTCTGCCCTCCTGCTGCTGGGAGTCCTTCCAGCTTGGGAGGTGTGGACAAAGGGTTTCCTGCCAGGGGAGGTGCATGCACCACCCCAGACAGGATTTTGTGTATTGGTCAGGTAGGGCTTGAAAGAAACCAGACATGCCTGTGGCTCACAAGGAGCCTCGGTGCATATGCCAGTTCAAACCGGTCCTGGGGCACACCAGTCCCGGGCCTGGGGCGAGCTGGACAAAGGATTGGGGGTGTAACCACCCCCCTTCCTGGTCCCACCCTTAGGGAGGGACCTAGCAGGTAGTCCGGCCCCTAGAATCCGCTTAAAGGTAGGAGCTGTGTCCTAAGACTTCAGACATCCTGGAATCAACTTGAAACTAAGAAGAAGACGGGAACTTCGACATTCTGCTGCACAGAAGACTGAAGAAAATCTCCCCTGTGGTCAGGGAGTGACCACCTTGCTAACGCAAGCACCATCCAGCGCATCAACGTCTGCTTTGCCGCCGCCTCCCGCCGGAGCCCGAGCCCAGAGACTGACAAGACCTGGACCTCCAGACCTCTCACCGCCCGATCCACAGTCCCTGAAAAGAGGAGACCCGTGGAGGCACCGAGACACGTGGAGCCAGCCACCTTGGAACGACTACGACAAGCTGACAAGTGCAACAACCGAGGCTCCCTCCAAGTTGTGCTTTGGGTCCTGAGAAGCCCAACCCTCGAGCAGCATCTGCACCAAAGGTGAGCCCTCCAGCATCTCCACGATCTGCGTGGGGCCCTTCTGCATTTTGCCACTCGACGCGCCTAACCGGTTGCTGGCCCGCTGGCTAGTGGCCATCTTGGCGACGAAATCTACGACAAACACCGCTGGTCTGGTTGCTCCAGACTGGCCCTTGCTCCCCTCCAAAGGAGCAATCCCTCTGACCTTGCTGGTCAGAACCAACAGCTGATTTCCGAATCCTTCTACAATTGCTTTTGCCAAAGCTTGTTTGCTTCGATCAAGTCGCCGACACCGCCGACAGCGAGAGCCTGCGTGGGACAGCTTGTGAGCCGACTCCTGGACGTCGTCGACCTTCAGGGACCACGTGGCTGCGGAGACAAGCTACCCCTCATCACCTGTTTGCACCCGACATCGCCTGGTACCCACCTGGTGCCACGCTGGTCACTGGCTAGCGACTGTGAACACTGTCCCCTCTGCTTACAGGTCTTCAACATCTCCGATCCACTCTTGGATCCACTGCATCTCTCCCGGACCGACCGCCTGCAGCATCTTTGTCTTCAAGCTCCACGGAACAGATAGAAGAAACCCGACGCACTTCGAGGCCTATGCACCCGCTTCCTGTGGGTGAGGTAAAGCTGGCACACCTGTGCCCAAGTGTAGTATTACACCTCTAGTGCCTGTGTTCCAAATCTTAAGTTCCTAGGTCATCCGGAAGATTCCTTTTGCAGTAACTTTGTACTTTTTACGCACCCATTGAAACCTATGGGAGCACGCGTGTGACTATTTGCTCTGCACACGCCACCCGTGGACCTCCTGGTCACTAACTGACGTTAGCTCCTTGTAGGCCCAGCGATTCTAGAGGCCCTAGGCCTTTTCCCTTTTCTGTTCGTGGTACTTATACCACTATTTTAGTATATGGTTCGAGTGGCCACCAGGGCCTATCCATATAAAGTGCAACTTCTGTGTATTCTGTGATAATCTTGTTTGACGATTTGTGCTCCTGTGCTCATAAAGAGACTAGGGGTTACTTTGAGAAATAAATACATATATATTTTGAATATATATCTGTGTGGTGTCCTTTCATTGGTATAAAAGGGGGTTACTATTGGTAAAACAGCCTGCTTAACACGCTTCACGAGTTTAGCCTCAAAGACTGCTTAGCCTACGCTACCACTAGGGCAGCTAGTCCGAAAAGGTTGACTTACAACCACACCATAAGGGTTGCTTGGCATGGTACAAGGTGGTCACTAGAACTAGTGAACAGCATATACCAGGCCAACTTCTCACATTGGTGAGCAGCGGTTGGATTTGAGCTTGCTGTGTTTTACCATTGTAATCTCTTGGTTACCAATTGAAAGATCACATAGGTACCTGTAGGTACATATAAAACAAGATTAGATATACATAAGTTCTACTGAACTTAGTTGTTGTAGAGCAAAGGGAGTAGCACACCCTGACTACAACTACTAGATAGGTTTAGTAGGTAAACCCAAGTGTAGGTAGATTGCAACACATCCACCCACACTTAAGAGCAATGGCCGGGGCAGAGGGGTCCACTGTACCCATCTCTGTTGAGAGTGACCCCCAGAGGGCACCATCCAGCTTTGCTACCCTTAATCAGAATGAGCTCAGGCATTTGGCAACTCTTAGAGGCCTTAAACAGCCCAAGAACCCAAACTCCGCTGAGCTCAGAGAGCTCTTACAGAATGATGAGAATCAGAGAGCACTCAAGAAAGCTTCCCAGTTAGCCCCCTTAGGGTCAGGAACAGGAGGCCCCCCTTCTGAAGATACTACAGAGGTACCCAGTTCCAATAGCCATCCCTTAGATGAGAACCATACTACAGGGGAGGAAAGTGGTGAGGATACAGAAAGTAGTGATGATGAAGGGAGAACTAGTCCAGTGCCAAGTATTATACTTGGCCCAGCTAAACTAAGGCTATTGGGGACTGACAATGGGTTCCCCCCCTTGGATCTCCCCAGTGGACTTAACACAGGGCTTGGAAGGCAAAGGAATCGCTCAGGTGACTCCAATGCTTCCCATGGCTCTAGAGGCTCTCAAGGTCACTCCAGAAGGAGACTGACCACCCCTCAGAGGAGGGAACATGAGGCCAGAATGCAGGAAGCCCAGCTGAGGATCAGGAAGCAGGAGCTAGAAGTAGCCCTGATGGAAGAAAAACTGAGCAAGGCTAGGCAGCATAGAGAGAGTGGGTCTATACCCACTGGTGGCAGCAATGTCCCTAGGGACAAAGATAGGGTCTTTGACAATAGGAACCTGTCCAAGATTGTGCCCCCCTACAAAAGTGGGGATGACATCCACAAATGGATGACTGCTCTTGAGAGAGCCTGCAAAGTGCAGCAGGTTCCTGAAGACCAGTGGGCAGCAATCTTATGGCTCTCCTTTGAGGGGAGAGGCAGAGATAGACTCCTCACTGTTAGAGAAGAGGATGTCAGAAATTACAGAGTCCTGAAGAGTGTCCTAGTTGATGGGTTAGGCTTAACCACTGAACAGTACAGGTTAATGTTCAGAGACACCCAGAAGACACAGACTCAGGACTGGTCTGAATATGTGGAATGTGCCACTAAGGCTTTGGAGGGTTGGTTGCTGGGAAGTAAGGTGTCTGATTATACAGGATTGTACAATTTGATGATGAGAGAGCAGATTTTAAGTAATTGTCAAAACCAGCTTCTCCATCAACACCTGGTAGACTCAGATTTGACCTCTCCCCAAGAATTGGGAAAGAGGGCAGATAAATGGGTCAGGACCAGGATCAGGCCTAAAAACCAGGGTGGTGACCAAAAGAAAGATACCACCAAGCCTCAAGAGAAGGGTGGGGATAAAGAAAAAGAGAAACCTTCCTCAGGGCCCCAAAACTCCACACAGGGTGGTGGGTCCCAAGCTCCCTCCTCTACCACAGCTAAAAAGCCCTACTGCCATGAGTGTAAAACTCCTGGGCATTGGAAAACTGACAGCGGTTGCCCAAGGGCTAAAAACAAAACTGTTCCTCCAATTACTCCTGTCACACCACCTATTACTGTCAGCAGTAATCCCCCAGGTGGTGGGAGTGCCCCCAGAAATCTGGGTGGGTTTACTTGGGGAACACAGGGGGACCCTGGCTTAGCCAATTCCCCTACAGCAACCACTCTTGTCTGTGATGGTGGCATGGGGTTTGCCAACTTCACTGCCTGTCCCAACACTTTGGGTAGGTACAGACAGGAGCCCTACATCAATGGTACAAAAGCTGAGGCCTACAGAGACACTGGGGCTAGCATCACAATGGTGGCCCATTGGCTAGTTCCCTCTGAGCAGCTTTTGCCCGGTTTCTCCTACCAGGTGACTAACATTGATGGCAAACAGAACAGTCATCCCATGGCAGAGGTATGTCTCAGCTGGGGAGGGGTCACTGGCCCTAAAAGGGTAGCAGTGTCCCCAACCTTGCCTGTAGACTGCTTACTGGGGAATGACTTAGAACTCTCAGCTTGGGCTGGAGTTGAACAAGACACCCATTCTAAAATGGTAGGCCTTTCACAAAAGGGTAGGGGGGTTGTGCCATTCACAACCCCTGTCCAAATAGATTTCCTCCCTGAAAAGGTTGGAAGGGCAGTGGTAGCCACAGCCCAGGCACAGACAGACTTCCCTGTAGGGACTGGCAGAGCTGTGACAGTCACAGCTCAAACACAAACTGAGTGCCCCCCTGAAAAGGTTGGCAAGGCTGTAATGGTCTCAGCCTATACTCAGACTGACATAGGTGTAGTGAAGCCTGAAACAATGGATCACTCCACACAAACTGAGAGTAGTGGGGAGGAAGAAAAGTCTCCCTCTCCCCAGACATTAGGAAAAGGTCAGCCTCCTCAGGGATCTGACCTCACCCCTTGTGAAGGAACTGCCCCAGAGGTAGCCAGGCCTGGCCTGGCAGAGCCTCTGATGTCAGTGGCCCCTTCCAAGGTGGGATCCAGTCTGGTGCAGGTAGCCTGCCTCTCTCTACCCTGCCTCAGTCAGCCCAGGGCTGCAGAGGTCAGGGAGGCCAGTGGACCCCCAGAGGGCCCCTGTCCACAAGAACCCCCCCATCAAAAGAATGAGGATTGCCTGGCTAGTAGCCCTAGTCAGGTGATGGGTAAAAACATTCCTGAGGGATCTCCTTTACAGGTAGTTAGGGACCTCCCCCAGGGGGATTCTGTTGGGCACAGGCAAACATGGGACCTTGGGGCCCCAAACCTGACCTGTCCCTCCAGTAAGCCCACAAAAGGGACCCAGCCTCCAGCTTTAGGTAGCCAGAGGCTGACCCTGAGAGCACAGTGCAACTCAGTTAAAGAAAGAAAGGCATCCATGGTGGAGGATGATTGGAGGAAGCTGAGGCCTCACTTTGAGGACACTCACTTCAGTACTCCATCTCAACACCAGCCTTTTACTTTGCCAAGACACACCACAGGTAGAGATTCCCTATGGTGGAGACCCTCTGATACCCTTAGGGTGAGGGATTGCTTAGTGGACCATGAGACAGGGGGTAACCATGCCAGTGCTGGTTCCTCCTTATATGGCCACTTGGGCAATATAGGCTTACCTGGTCAAGGTCAGCCTTATCTCCCTTCGTTTGGGGGGGGGGTTGTGTAGGAAGGTGGATATCTGACTATGGTTACCCCCAAATTTTTGCCTAGTGTCTAGCTGGTTTTTCGACTTAGTTGGCCTGAGATCCTGCCATTCAGGCTCTCAGGCTATCTGCTCTCTCTGTAAAATGGACTCCATGTACCCTAGGTACATACCCAATTGGTTGGATCACCCTGTCAGCCCCTGTACCTGTGTACACTAGGTACCCAGGGCATTGGTGTATCCAAGGCCTGCCAGGGGCTGAAGCATGTATTATGCCACCCCAGGCTTGGCCTAACAATCTGACACAACTGGCTGATCACTCAGCTGGGGTAAGTTGGTGTAATCACCTCTTACTTAGGTGTAGTATACCTATACCTAAACTTAAATGGGACACCTGGTAACCTATAAGTCACTCCTATGGCAGGCCTTAACAATCCTGAAGGCAGAGTGCTTGGTTCCATGTGAGATGGTGCTCTGGCATGAGCTGAGCCTGTCTGCAGTGGTCGGAACAACTTCCTTCTACTGTTTCCAGATATCGTCATACCATATACTCTTAAGTGCATTATGAACCTCGCGGTTAAATGCTATCTTTGGTTTGGCTTTATCAAAACATGTCGAGTAAGGTGTCATACGAATTGGAATACTAACCCCTCGCCAATTCTGGCGACGGGGTTAGCATTCCACCCTTCTAGAGGGACACGACATGTACAGTACCTGAAACCCGGGTAAAATCAGACATAGCCTCAGCTCCACAAAATGGATGCTGCCACCACAGACACAAGTCTGCCCTCCTGCTGCTGGGAGTCCTTCCAGCTTGGGAGGTGTGGACAAAGGGTTTCCTGCCAGGGGAGGTGCATGCACCACCCCAGACAGGATTTTGTGTATTGGTCAGGTAGGGCTTGAAAGAAACCAGACATGCCTGTGGCTCACAAGGAGCCTCGGTGCATATGCCAGTTCAAACCGGTCCTGGGGCACACCAGTCCCGGGCCTGGGGCGAGCTGGACAAAGGATTGGGGGTGTAACCACCCCCCTTCCTGGTCCCACCCTTAGGGAGGGACCTAGCAGGTAGTCCGGCCCCTAGAATCCGCTTAAAGGTAGGAGCTGTGTCCTAAGACTTCAGACATCCTGGAATCAACTTGAAACTAAGAAGAAGACGGGAACTTCGACATTCTGCTGCACAGAAGACTGAAGAAAATCTCCCCTGTGGTCAGGGAGTGACCACCTTGCTAACGCAAGCACCATCCAGCGCATCAACGTCTGCTTTGCCGCCGCCTCCCGCCGGAGCCCGAGCCCAGAGACTGACAAGACCTGGACCTCCAGACCTCTCACCGCCCGATCCACAGTCCCTGAAAAGAGGAGACCCGTGGAGGCACCGAGACACGTGGAGCCAGCCACCTTGGAACGACTACGACAAGCTGACAAGTGCAACAACCGAGGCTCCCTCCAAGTTGTGCTTTGGGTCCTGAGAAGCCCAACCCTCGAGCAGCATCTGCACCAAAGGTGAGCCCTCCAGCATCTCCACGATCTGCGTGGGGCCCTTCTGCATTTTGCCACTCGACGCGCCTAACCGGTTGCTGGCCCGCTGGCTAGTGGCCATCTTGGCGACGAAATCTACGACAAACACCGCTGGTCTGGTTGCTCCAGACTGGCCCTTGCTCCCCTCCAAAGGAGCAATCCCTCTGACCTTGCTGGTCAGAACCAACAGCTGATTTCTGAATCCTTCTACAATTGCTTTTGCCAAGGCTTGTTTGCTTCGATCAAGTCGCCGACACCGCCGACAGCGAGAGCCTGCGTGGGACAGCTCGTGAGCCGACTCCTGGACGTCGTCGACCTTCAGGGACCACGTGGCTGCGGAGACAAGCTACCCCTCATCACCTGTTTGCACCCGACATCGCCTGGTACCCACCTGGTGCCACGCTGGTCACTGGCTAGCGACTGTGAACACTGTCCCCTCTGCTTACAGGTCTTCAACATCTCCGATCCACTCTTGGATCCACTGCATCTCTCCCGGACCGACCGCCTGCAGCATCTTTGTCTTCAAGCTCCACGGAACAGATAGAAGAAACCCGACGCACTTCGAGGCCTATGCACCCGCTTCCTGTGGGTGAGGTAAAGCTGGCACACCTGTGCCCAAGTGTAGTATTACACCTCTAGTGCCTGTGTTCCAAATCTTAAGTTCCTAGGTCATCCGGAAGATTCCTTTTGCAGTAACTTTGTACTTTTTACGCACCCATTGAAACCTATGGGAGCACGCGTGTGACTATTTGCTCTGCACACGCCACCCGTGGACCTCCTGGTCACTAACTGACGTTAGCTCCTTGTAGGCCCAGCGATTCTAGAGGCCCTAGGCCTTTTCCCTTTTCTGTTCGTGGTACTTATACCACTATTTTAGTATATGGTTCGAGTGGCCACCAGGGCCTATCCATATAAAGTGCAACTTCTGTGTATTCTGTGATAATCTTGTTTGACGATTTGTGCTCCTGTGCTCATAAAGAGACTAGGGGTTACTTTGAGAAATAAATACATATATATTTTGAATATATATCTGTGTGGTGTCCTTTCATTGGTATAAAAGGGGGTTACTATTGGTAAAACAGCCTGCTTAACACGCTTCACGAGTTTAGCCTCAAAGACTGCTTAGCCTACGCTACCACTAGGGCAGCTAGTCCGAAAAGGTTGACTTACAACCACACCATAAGGGTTGCTTGGCATGGTACAAGGTGGTCACTAGAACTAGTGAACAGCATATACCAGGCCAACTTCTCACAGAGACGAACCTCACTTGAGAGTCACAGCGTGCTCCTGGCTGAGCCCAATGCTGTGTTACACCCACCAGTGCCCACCTAGTGCCACACACCTCTGTGTTGTATTCCACCAGCTAGTGCGTATGCTATGACACTCTCTAGCCCATATTGCCCCATCTAACGTGCCTTCCTCGATGCCTATGTTATAACGCACAGCGCTATGCCATACATATTACAATCTGGGATCCATATCTTTGTCACAGTGCATATGCAACGTTACACTCCCCAGCACATATTTTATATTACAACTTTAGAGATTAGGTAGGTCCACAACACTGCCCTGTGCATATTACACTCCAAGGCGCATATCGTATAGCACGCGCTGGTGCCTGTTTTATCTCGCGCTCTCCAATGAATCTGTCATTGCGCACAATGTATTGCATATTATATTTCACGCCCTGGTTCATCTTATATCACACTTTTTGGTGCATAGTTTATACCATATACTGTATCTAGTTTTAATTTTCAATCGTGCTCTCAGGACTATGTTCTATACAAAACTGCGTCCACCTACCCTTTTCACGGGCATTACATTTTGCGATGGGGGGTGGAGGGTCAGGGGGTGTTTCTGCCAAGTGAGCCCGGAGTCACAGTCACAAACGTCCTCTTCCTGAATAAAAGTGAGATTATGCTGCATAATTGTTCATATTTTAAGTAGTTCGCACAGACACACATTTTAAAAACAATAAAGTTCCTAATACCCACCTTCTCTGAACAGTTAGCTTGCTGCCACATCCACCTCCTCCCTATCCTCTGTTGTCTGAATCCATGGACTAGCCTCTTCCCTCCTGCCATGCATGGTCAGATGTGTTGCCACTGCCCTCCATTTAGCATGATGTACCAGTCCACTCCTCCTGCCCTCCATTGCCCAATTCTATGGCCCATCATTGACCTCCTGCTTAGCCTCAGTGCTTAGCTTGCTGCCCCTATTCTACTTCCCCCTGCCCTCCGATGTCTTTGTGCATGCCCCTGCTCCATCCCTTTTGCCCACCATGTTTCATGGACCTGCCACTCCTATCTACTCTGAGTGTTGTGTTGAGCTGCCACTCCCCTCCACCTGTCCAGCATTGTCAGATGACTGTAACCTGTCCCTGCCCCCTCCACCCTGCCTGTCCGCATGCCATGCCCCTATCCCCTTCCTCCTGTCCTCCATGGTCCATTTTACTGCCACACCCTTCTGCCCTCCCAGGTCTGTTGTGCTGCAACTGCTCCTCCTGCCTGCCCCACGCGGTCTGTTGTGAGGCCCCTTCCCCTGAACTCTCTTGTCTGTGCCCAGGTCCTGACCCTCTCTTCTATCCTCCATGGTCCTTTGTGCATGCCCCTGCACCCTCCTTCTTGCCCATCATAGCCATTGTGCTGCCACTAACCCTCCCGCTTGCCATGCATGGTCTTCTGTGCTGCCATGGCCTCTCCCACCTTCCCTGTGTGGTCAGCTAGCTGCCCCTGACCCCCTCCCACCTTCCCTCCATGGTCTGTGTGTATGCCATCATAGTCTCATTGTTGCTTTCCATGGTGTGTCTTGTTTCTAGTGCCCATCCTGCCTGACCTCCATGGTCATCTTGCTGCTCCTGCCCTGCCCCCTTGCCCCCAGCCCTCTGTTTCCATGTGCAGACCCCTATTCCCTCCCTCCTGGCTTGTCTGTTCCATTGTAATGCCCCTGATCCGTCCCTCCTGCCCTTTATGGTATGTTATGCTGCAGCTTTCTCTCCTGTCTGTCCATTATGGTCAGCTAGCTATCATTGCCTCTTTCCCCTCTGTTCTCAGTTGTCCATGTGCATGGTCCTGTCCCCTCCCTATTGCTTTCTATGGATTGTTGTGCTGCACTCCCGTCCCCATGCCCTGTGTGGTGTATTGTGCTGCTGCAAACCCTGATGCCTGCCCTGTAGGGTCAGTTTGGTGCACCTCTCCATTTTCCCTCCTGTCCTCTGTTATCCGAGTCCATGTCCCTACCCCAATTCCTCGTGCCTACCATGATCCAATGTACCATACTTGTGAACATTTTGAACTTGGTAAGAGGGAGATTTTGAAAAAAAACTGGGGTATTGATTTTCCCCTTTGAGTTACATTAAAAAAGAGGAGATTGTAGACAGGAGACAGATCAAATAAAGCCCATTTGAGCTTAAAAACATTGGACGTTTCCTGACTGAAACGGGTCTGTTGGCATGTATGGTTGTACTACCACTGCCTCTTCCTTCTGCCCACAATGGTCTATTATATTGCCACAGCCTCTCTTGCCAGTCCTGTATTGTTGGTTTGTTGCCCCTTCCCCCCTTTCCACTGCCCTCCATAGTCTGTTGTGCTGCCACTGCCCTTCCTGCCTGCCCAGTGTGGTCAAATTGTTGCCTCTGCACTCTCCTATCTGCCTTCAATTTTCAGAGTCCGTGCCCCTGGCCTCTGCCTCTCAACAGTATCCCAATGAACAACTAGATTGCTAATATTCTATATTTATTACAA
Source organism: Triturus cristatus (assembly GCF_964204655.1). Classification (NCBI taxonomy): domain Eukaryota; kingdom Metazoa; phylum Chordata; class Amphibia; order Caudata; family Salamandridae; genus Triturus; species Triturus cristatus. Next base: position 763,115,078 of record NC_140583.1, read on the forward strand.
AAGTGTGGAACGCCTGACGTCATCTTGATGTAATCAAAACTGTAATACCTAAAGCATTTCCTTTAGAAATTACATATTTGAGAGGGTCTTATTTGCATCAAAATTATGGTTAGTGCTCTAAAAAACTAAAATGAGGACATATTTTCTGAGTTTTCAACTAGCGACAAAGAACTTTTAAATTATTTGTAATCTTTATGTTTTTTTATCCAGTTGACCACTTGATTAAATGTTGTACCTAGGGGAGAGGATGTGGTGTTACTTCCGGGGCTGCAGACTTTGCAACTGGGGAACCAGGTTGGAGTTTCTGCTTCAGCTCAACATTCTGTGATTCTGGTCAAATCACTTAATCTCCCCATGTCTTCAACCAAAATGAATTTGATCTTGTGTGATGTAACCATGTAAAGCACTCCAATACCTGACAAGTCTGCACTATATAAAACTGCAAATACACAAAAAATAAGTGTTTTGCACACTTCTGTCATTGGGCTACATGTGGGCTACATCTGGGTGATATTTGTGCTGCATTTGGGCTATTTTGTCTCTGGTGGCCATCTTGGGAGATTTATTTGTTATGAAGTTTCCCAATTTCCTCATTTACTGCAGTCTCCTCACTAGGAAATGCTTTCAGTGTTTTACTTTGATTCCATCAAGAAGGTATTCAGATATGTCACACATTTGTCATAAATTCTGAATGTTAGCACTCTAGTTGCTCATTAGATCACTGTAGTAAAGCTACTGCTCACCACGGAAGTCTGCTGCTGGTATTAAAAGTGCATGTTTCAGTCTGCATGTCAGATTTTTTTTATGAAATAGAAGAGAATTTGAGAAGTCAAAATGTGCCCTAATTTTTCTTTCTGAAGCACTAATCATAATTTCTATGGCAAAATGAACCCCCTCATTTTGTTCCTTTGTAAATTAAATGTTTTAAGTGTTACCTCTTTATTCCAATCAAGATGGCTTCAAGTGTGACATACTTTTGTCATAAGTAAGACTGTTAGCGCTCTAGTTGTTCGTTAGAACACTCTGGGACATTCTGTCATTGGCTATACTTGGGCTACATCTGGGTGATATTTGGGCTACATTTGGGCTCTTTTGTCTCTGATGGCCATCTTGAGAGATTTATTTGTTATGAAGTTTCCTAATTTCCTCATTTACTGCCGTCTCCTCAGTAGGAAATACTTTCAGTTTTTTTACTTTGGTTCCATCAAGAAGGCATTCAGATTAGGCCTGGGCCATAATTCCGTTCCGTTCGCGGAAATTGCGATAATTTGGCATTTTCGCATTCCGCGGAAAGCGCGAAAATGTCAAAATTTCAGCATACCGCAGCTTAGCGATAATTTTGCTTCTTGCTCGCGCTGTAAAATAATACATTCTCGCATGCGCGCGATAGCCTTACCTGAATCCCCGCGTTCGCCGACAAATTTTCCCGATCCGGTCGCGTTCTCCACGAGATGTTGGATTGTTAGTAGCCATTAGCGCTGTCTCGCGACAGTTCGCGCCTGCAGTAACGTCATGCGTCGCGCGATCACGTCTTTCATCTCGCGATCATGCACCGCGAGACAAGTGAAAACAAGATGGCCGTGCCCGCGAGCAACTGCATGGGTAAGTTGGCGAGCCGCGACCACGCAGAAAATACCGCGAACGGGCGGGAAAAAAACTTCTACATCTTCGCGATATTTCCGCGTGTTTGCGGAGATTTTTAACATTTTCGCAATAATTTGCGAAAGTGAATTTCGCAAATTCCGCCCACCCCTAATTCAGATGTGTCACACATTTGCCATAAATACTGAATGTTAGCACTCTAGTTGCTCATTAGATCACTGTAGTAAAGCTATTGCTCACCAGGGAAGTCTGCTGCTGGTATTGAAAGTGCATGTTTCAGTCTGCATGTCAATATTTTTTAATGAAATAGAAGAGGATTTGAGAAGTTACTCAAAATGTGCCCAAGTTTTTCTTTCTGCAGCACTAATCATACTTTCTATGGCAAAATGAACCCCCTCATTTTGTTCCTTTTTAAATTAAATGTTTTAAGAGTTACCACTTTATTCCAATCAAGATAGCTTCAGGTGTGCAATACGTTTGTCATAAGTAGGACTGTTAGCGCTCTAGTTGTTCTTCAGAACACTCTGGGAAGCTGCAGTAGAACACAAAGGAATCAACTGACAGTCTATGTCCTTGTTGGATGTACATGTTTGACTGAGAAAGATAATGTGAATTTACAGAAAATATGCTCTCAGTTTAGCTTATAGATCACCTTCCAAACCTCTGTGGGAAAAGCATGAGAAAATAGTTTTCTCTCAAACATGATTCATGATATCACAGCAGAAGGCTTTTTCACATTGTAAAATCACCTTAGAACACACCACAATTCCTACAATGAGTATGGTACCATCAACAAATGATTTATAATTTAACTAAAGTCTTAAAACCTTCCATTAACTGCAATGCTTTTTAATGAGGTGCTATCATATATATTGGTCCCAAGATGGCTGCCAACACTTCTTGGATGAAGTACTGACAGCCAATCAGATCTCACGATGAGATGTGTGGTTAGGCTCCGCCCAGATATATCTATCTTTTTAACTCTAATTTTCTTAGGAACTACTGAACGGATTTACACCATTTAAGCAAAAGGCATGAGTCTGAACTGAGGACTACCTCTTTGCCAAACTTGGTGTAATTCTGTTCAGCAGTTCGGGCTGTAGCTGCGTCAACAGGTCCTATGGGAAAATGAATGGGGAAAACGTGTTTTGGGACCCCCCTTTTTTCTCGGCCCCCGCTTGGCTAATCACCATGAAATTTTCAGGATAGGAGCAGACCGGAGCTGGCCAAAAGTTTGGAAAATTTCGCGAAGATTCGTCAATCGGTGCCAACGTTATTCCAAATAGAATGTTGCGGATTTCCTATAAAAAATAGGTCCTAACTATAACTACCTACTGGCGACTTCCAGTAGGATATATATAAATCACCGCTGCCACAGCCCTGATACTGGGTTATCCATGATATTGGTTGCTGAGGCTTCCAGCCTGCATGTTGCATGGCAGGACACGCAACTTAACCACCAAAGTGTCCATTGTCTGGTCCATTTCTATGTACCACAGTTTCACCCACAATTGGACTGAGGTGTTCAAGTTGCTATGGTATGATTAGCGCAGTATATCTAATGACAGTATGATTAATTATGGTGTATTCAAGGGTTCGAAATTCCTGTTATGCTTAGTACGACAGAAAGGGCCGAGAACCGAACCGCCTCCATCTTGGATTGTGGCTCTCTCGCTTAGGAATCACATGGCCTCTTCCGCACACCATCTGCTTCCCCTTTTCATGCATTTGTTTGGAGACAGGCTGAATTGCTGAGAAGCAAGGTCACATCTGCTAAAAGGGAGTATCAAGCAAATTCCTCTAGACCTGGGACGAGAAGGGAGTCACTCTTTCGACCTTCTCTGTAAAGATAGTAACCCTTTGTATGTGTAACCGAAACTAGATATAGGCATGAGCTCATTAGGAGCGCCAGGACTAACTGGTATTTTTCCACATATAAGGTTTTGTATGCTGAACTGATAATGTATAAAAGTGTGTTACTGTCAAGGAGCCAGCAGTCTTCCTCGGCGCACCTGATGGGTGAGGATCGACGAGGCTCCTCTATATAGAGCTCTGTGGTGGCTAATAAACGTTTGAACCTTCCACGTTGCCAACTGCTCCTTATTTTACTTAATATTGCGGGCCAGTGGTAAGTGTGGCCCTTGGAATAATTATTTGGACACAACAGTTGGCGACCACGAAGGGACCCCGTGACAGGGTCTCCCCCCCCCCGTATTCGGGTGGTGGGATTGGGGGCGTCCTGATCGGTTGGCGGGAGAGGAGCTTGAGGATTTCTCCCACTCTGCACAACTTCTCGGTACGTCCCCTGCTGCTAGTCACCCTTCACCGGGGTCCTACGGGCTTAACCCAGAAAATGGACTGATTTGGTCGGGAGAAGTTGGCAGCGGAGAATTAACATTCGTATCTGGGTGCACCCGGTGAGTATAGATTGATTTGATTTGAAGCACGCGTTGTAAACGGTGCATTATTTTGTTGAAGCACGCGTTGGAGACGGTGCGCTATTTGATTGATTTGAGAGCATTCGTTGAGAACGATGCATTTTTGATTTGAACACTGGCTGCATTTGTTTGAAGCTCGCGCTGGACGGCGGTGCATTGATTTGAAGGCGCGCACCGGAGAGTGGTGCCTTGCTTGATCGGGTTAGCATTACAGTGTTTTTTTGATTCGAAGTACGTACCTTTTGATTGATTTGACTAAAACGGCGCGCCGGAGGAATATAGACGGATTGCACGTGGAAGGACCTGCGACCTAGACTGGGTAGCCACAAGGCATACTCCTGACGGGGCTAGTCCTCGTTGGGGGCTGGTCTTAGTGGTGAGCCGGAAGGGTGGCGGGAATCCCGCGTGCAGTTTGGTGACTGAACCGTGAACCAGAGTCGACGGGCTTGGTTCTCCGATACCGATCGTATATTGTGTATGATTCGTGTTAATTGTTGTTTGTGTGTACATGTCTGAAAACTAACCAAAAGGTCCTGTTTTAGTAAACTAAATTGTTTTGGCTGCTGCTGCCGAACAAGTGACTCCAGATTAGCTGAGAGCCAACCCGCCCCGCCGGAGGGCAGTCCTAGCCATTTTATGTACGTCAAACATGGGATCTCTCCCTTATTGTTCTGCACTCTGTGGCATAAGTACACCAAGGGTAATGAGGAGTTACGATGGCCCAAGACGGGTTCATTTGATGAGAAGAAAATTGCGTTCCTACAAGAACAACTGTTTTCTAGGCGAAGTAGGCAGGCCATGTTCGATGCTCTAATTGCATGGCAGAAGGAGGCCAAACAGCGGTGAATGAGGGAAGAGAAAGTAGCTAGAGCCAAGGCAGGACAGAATATAACTCAGAAAGCTATGGCCTATGACCGAGACAGAGTAGAAAAGGGATTGGATTGCATGCATCGCAAATTTAGATTAAAGGTTGATGAGAGCTATGTGACCCGCCCGAATGCGGAAGATGAAATAGAGGATTTATTAGACACCAGGCCACCGCCACCTTATGTACCGCAGAGAATATATCCGGAGGTGACAGGGGCCTCGGCCCCGGTCCCAAATATGTCTCTGGGGGCCACGGCTTCAGCTCCCCCGGCCACTCCTACCCCTCCCTCCCTGCCGGACCTCTCCCGATTGCCGACATCTGTGTCTGAAGTTATGGCCATGCTGCCTAATTTATTGACGGCAGCTGCAGCCGGGACCCCTCAGCTGTTGCCGGGGTCAACGTTTTCCCCTTCTGCTCTGCCCTCCTCCTCCGCCAGTACAACGCCGGTAACAGCTGTAACTACTCCAATACATCCGGCCAGTCTAACGGAGGGTAGGAGGTTGTTCACTCGTTCTGCCTTGGGGACGGAAGAAAGGGAAACTATTGCCACACAAGCGTCCCAATGGATGCGGCATCCTATTTATACTCTTTCTGATATTTGGAGTACTATGAGAGACTATGAACCGGTGATGCAACAGCATGCCCTAAAACATATGGCCAACCGTCTTATTTCTGTATGGGAACAGGTACACCAAGGAGGGAGAGCTCCGGCTATATTGTATGATATCCTTGATCAGGTTCACAAATCTCAATTGACGCCGGAAGAAGTGTATGGGAAGGTGCAGACTTTGGTTTCTGATAGAACTCGTTTGCAGCCTGCCATTCCCGCCGGATTCTCCCAGTTCCCTATGCGAGAAGTGCACCCTATCTTCCATCCTGAGGTTACCGAGGTGGTGGATGCCCAAGGTGTCGTCACCCGTCTGAGAATAGACGCCCGGTTCCAGGAACAATGGGTCTATACCCCCTGGAAACGGAGTGAGGTATTGTCCCTAAAAAGCCAGTTGCCAGATCCTAGAAAAAACCCCACTGCATATTACAAGGAACTGACCGAGGCCGCCTCGTCAGCAGTAATGACGCTGGCGGATATTTAATTATTCTTTGCCTTATTAGTACCGGTGGACATTTGGCGCCAGGTACATGACCAGGACCATGTTACGGAATTTGGTGGGACATGGGACCAACTGAGAAACTGGGATAGAGATCGTAAACCGGGGAACAAGCCCCGATCTGAGATACTGACCTTGCCTGAAAAAATAATAATCTATATGCATTCATTGATCCCACCCAGGAAAGTAGATTGGGATAAACTGACGGCTTGTAAGCAAAAGAAGGATGAGAGTGTATCCGATTTTTTCACGAGGTTTGAGGGAGTATTCATTGATTTCAGCAGACAGGACCTGGCCACGGAAGGGGGTGTGCGTTTATTTGTTAATAGATTCGTAACAAATCTGCTACCTGAGGTATCGGCCCGGTTACAGGCAGCTGAGAGTACCTGGACGACCACCTCGCCTTCCACAATATTAAGCATGGCCCAGTATTATGAGCATCGGGAAAATGAGAGCAAGGATAAGACAGAAAAGAAGTCGAAAGACTTGAAAACACGAGTGTTACTGCAGCAAGTAGAGAGGGGTAGAGGAAGAGGAAGAGGGTTGCAGAATTTCGTTCCAAGAGGGGCGGGACCCACGCAAACGGTTGGACGAACGGATCTAGGCATAAACCAATGTGCTTTCTGTAAGGAGGAGGGGCATTGGAGAGCCCAGTGCCCGTTGTTGTATGAGCAGAATAATGCTTCAAGGGGTCGTGGACGGGGAAGGATGAGTGGGCACCGAGGTGGATACACGAGACAAGAACAGTCAGCCCGAGATGAGAATAGTCAGAATTATTTCGACCAAAGCCAAGGTAAACAGTACTACCATGAAGGACGTGTGACGGACGAAGGCTCAGGATATTCTCAAGCATAGGACAGCCAAGGGCAGAGTAAGGGGCATGTGTCAATCCCGATAGATCAAGCTGGACCTTATGTCCATGCACAATTACTGGATGCATCAGGTAAGTTTTTGGTTGACACAGGGGCTATGAACAGTTCTGTTTCACGTGCCCTGGTCCCGGGGGCCGCTCTGTCTGGCCAGAATAATGTGTCCGTGGGGTTCTCTGGAACTCCGGTGGTGAGCCCCATTTCTAAGCCACTTTCCCTTACTCTGGGACCGGTAACGATAGAATCGCCTTTCCTCCTCACCTCCCAGTGTGGGGAAAATCTCCTGGGTATGGATATATTAAAAAGACTGCATGCCCGCATCTTTTGCTCCCCCGATGGAGTTTACCTGACCATTAGGAATACCTCTATCCCCTCCATTCAATGTTTTTCAAAAACGGACTCCCTACCCCCTGAGCTTGCAAAACTCCCGAGGGATCTTTGGGCCCTGGGGGATACTGATGTAGGGTTCCTACAAATTCCCCCGGTGTCCATCACTTTGAAACAGAATGCCAAATTGCCGAGGATCCCACAGTACAAAATAGCCCCCGAGGGAGAACGCGCTTTACTGGCCATTATTTCTGATTTGATTAAAACAGGGGTGGTGGAGGAAACGGCTTCCAATATCTGCAACAGCCCTATTCTTCCGATTCTTAAACGAGCTCCCGTACCCCAGTCCCCTGATTATGCTGATACCTATCGATTTGTGATTGATTTGCGAGAGATTAACAAGATTGTGGTGCCCCAATATCCTGTGGTACCAGATATTAATTCTATTTTAACAATGATTCCTCCCAAAGCGATCTTTTTCTCGGTGATTGATTTGAAGAATGCTTTCTTTAGTATTCCCATTCATCCAGATAGTAGACATTTGTTCGGTTTCTCGTTGGGAGGCCGCAGCTTTAGGTTCTGTCGCGCCCCCCAGGGGTATACCGAAAGTCCTAGTATCTACAGCCAAGCTCTAAAAAGAGTATTGGATACTTTGCAATTGGCGTCAGGTAATGTCCTATTGCAGTATGTCGACGACCTCCTTGTGGCCTCTGATACAGAACATGGTTGCCGCGATGCCACGGTTTCCCTGCTACAGCACTTGGCTACTCACGGTAACAAGGTGTCGCTTTCTAAATTTCAATATTGTCGACCGGAGGTGACCTATCTCGGTCATCTCCTGTCGAAGGAGGGAAGACGGTTGACTTCTGAGCGCATCGCAACCATAACTAACATGCCTGTTCCTCGCACGCAACGTGATGTCCGTGCTTTGCTTGGTATAACCTCCTACTGTCGCCAATGGATTGCTAACTATTCCCTCTTGACTAAGCCTTTCCTGTATCTAACTACGAAGGATGTGCATGAACCTTTACCTTGGACTGATGAATGCCAGACTGCTTTTTCCGCTCTGAAAACTGCTCTTTGCTCTGCTCCTGTGCTTGGCACCCCTGACTACCGGAAGCCTTTTGTGCTCTACGTGCATGAGGTGGACGGTTGTTCTCTTTCAGTGTTGACACAGGACTTTGGTGGTAAGCAAAGGCCTTGTGCATATTTCTCGGCGGTTTTGGACAATGTCGCCAGAGCACTTCCCATTTGTCTGAGGGCTGCAGCGGCAGTGGCCATAGCAATCAGACAATCGGAAGGGCTAGTCCTGAATACGGATCTGACAGTAATGGTGCCTCATGCTGTGGATGTATTATTAAACAGGACACAGACGCAGCACTTAACTAGTGCGCGTCTTACAGGGTACGAATTGACCCTGTTCGCACCTCATATAACGATCAAAAGATGTGTTAATTTGAACCCTGCCACGTTGTTACCCCTCCCTTTGGGAGACGGTGGACAAGACATACATGATTGTATCTTTCGAACTGAAGAAGAAACCAAGGGCCGGATAGATTTAACTGACACCCCACTATCTGATGCCCAAGGAGAATTGTACGTTGATGGGTCATGTTTCAAATTACCTGATGGTACGACAGCTGCGGCTTATGCGATCACTACCCTGCAAACGGTAGTTGAGGCAGCAAAGATACCATACCGGTCGGCCCAGGCGGCCGAATTGGTTGCATTATTCAGGGCCTGTGAGTTGGGGAAAGGCTTGAGGCTAAATGTCTACACCGACAGCCAGTACGCGTTCGGTGTAGCACATAGCTTCGGGAGGTTATGGGCGGAAAGAGGATTCTTGACATCCCATGGCGAGAAAATAAAGAATGGACCATTAGTTGAACGATTACTAGCCGCATTAACATTGCCCAAGACCTTGGCCATAGTCAAATGCAGTGCACACAAGGTTATAATTGATGATGTGGGGAGGGGAAATTTCTTTGCGGATAGAATCGCCAAGGAAACGGCCCAGTCTGACACCACTTCCATGTTTGTAGTAACAAGAATGATAGAAGCAGGGGTTTTTAACAACACCATAGATAGTGTGAAAGAGCTACAAAAGGAAGTGACCCCGGAAGAGCTGACATACTGGCAAGAACAGGTGGGGAGGCTTGATGAGAATGGATGTTGGACTGACTTGTCAGAAAGGTGTAGATGGTTGCTGCCAAACGCATTTGTAAATGCGGTAGTATCCATGGCACACGGACCTTCGCATGTGGGAGTTCAGGGCATCTGTGCAACATTGGATCCTGTCTGGTATAATGTTAATATCCATAAGACAGCTAGGAGCTTGGTCCAGCATTGCATAATTTGTCTCCAGCATAATCCTGGGGTTAGTATTCCCGTCCTTGCGGGTAGTTTTGCGCGACCCACTCTGCCTTTTGAAGTACTCCAAATGGATTACATACAGCTAGAGTGAGTTAACAATCTGAAATACGTGCTAGTGGTGATTTGTACTTTTAGTAAATGGGTTGAGGCGTATCCCACAAAAGAAAATACTGCCCTGGCAACTGCGAAAGCTCTAGTAAAGGAGTTTTTCCCTCGATATGGGTTGCCACGGGTGATTTGGAGTGACAATGGGACACATTTTAATGCTAACTTAGTTAAGTATGTATGCAAAGGTCTGTCCATCCAGCAGAAGTTTCACGCAGCCCGACATCCTCAGTCAGCGGGCCTGGTTGAGAAATGTAATGGGATTCTGAAGTTGAAACTGGCTAAACTTCAGGACACGACAGGATTAAAATGGCCTGATCTCCTGCCCCTGGCCCTGTTGTCTATGAGAACTACTCCCCATTCACGGAGCGGTATCTCCCCTTATGAAGTAATTTTTGGCAGACCTGCCAACGTGTGGGGAGTACCCCGGCCCAAATCTTTCAGGGACATTGACCATCCTATGTTGACTGACTATTTGTATGCTTTGACTAAAGATCTTCATTCCATTCATCAACAGATATCTGCCATACTGCAGCCCCTGCCGGAGGGTCCTGGACACAGCGTAGAACCTGGACAGTGGGCCTTGGTCCGAAACTACCAACGAAAGTCGAGTTTGGATCCGCGCTGGTCCCGGCCGTACCAGGTGCTCCTGGCTACGCGAACGGCGGTGAAAGTCGAAGGGAAGCAGCACTGGATCCATATCTCCCATCTTAAGCGAGTTCCCCTCCCATTGCCAAGGGAGCAGCTTGACCAGGAGGAAGGCCTGCCAACTCAAGGCGAGCCCAGTACTGAAGAGTAACTTTCCCTGGACACCCGCAGAGAGGTTGACGGGCGAGGGGAGAGTGCTGTGAGCTTGGAAGCCCCTCTTTGTGGCCACCCAATTGCCCAAAGCAAAGTATCTGGTCGGGAGCCCAGCTCCTTGTCTGACCCCACTGTTCCTACTTTGTTTGTTAATCCTAAAACCCCTGGTCAGGATCGATATCACCTGCGGCCCCGGAAATAGAGAATCCCAGCCTCGGTGAGTGAAGTTGGAGGCTCCAGCAAAGACCTGAGGATTGTTGGAACACTGGACTGAACTCTTTGAGAGCATGGAACTTTAAGTAAAGCTCTGTTCAGAACGAAGATAGAGACATAGATCAGTTGGTGGGGCCCAGGTGGAGTTCCTTTTCGACACGGGTCACGTCAAGTGTGACCCCAACGCGAGAAGTTTTTATCTTTTTACCTTTTTGTTTTTCTGAACAATAGGAGTCTGCCTGTGAGGCTCTATACGGACACAGGAAAGAAGCACCCTCCGGCAGGTCGGACTGCTTGTAGACCCCTTTTTCCCGAGATTATATTGGACTTTTAGTGAGAAAATGTACCCTTTTGCTCGTTTTGTCCCTGAAGAAGGGCGTCCCATAGTACCCCGTACCATTCCCCCGCATTTGCCAATGTTCTCCTCATGGAGTTTGCGTGTTAAAATTGTTTTCGTTTCTATGTTAATTGTATCATTCGTACTGTGCTTAGGTTTGTTTATATATCTAGAGTTCCGCCATCCTGTACACACCTTGATAGTGTCTACCCCTGCTCCTAAGGAACATCATTTCCAGACCTTTGCCCCTCATAAGGAAAGGCACCGACAGACGTATGTACATAATGCCTTCATTGAGATGCTGCACCAGACTCATAGTTCCACAAATGTTACTGATTGTTGGGTCTGTGGTCTCCTCCCGTCAGTGATGCATAAGCAAGATTTGTTTCTATCAATGCCCTTATCTTATTTAGGTAGTTGCGAAGCCTGGTTCAAAATGTTATCCATGCTGTATGAACACTACACTATAGATGAACGTCGGTTCTCAGAGAAGGATTATGCCTTGATTCTAGCCTATATAGAGAAACACCAAGGTTTTACTCCTAATGCTGAGGGAACAGATGGTACCCTTGATCCTACCGCCTGCATGAACGTGTACACTGATCACGAAAATGATACCTGGTTGAGGGATGAAGTATTGGATTTCGTGACTTTTAACTTTACTGAGTATTTCAAATATTTTCAGGAGCGAAATGTCTCAGATGAAAAAATCATTCCGGTCCCGGTGCTGAATACATCCTCCTCCTTCTGCGTGCAGGGTACTGGACATTTGTTTGTAGGTTATAGCAGATGTAATTACACTTATAGACTACAGACGTTCAGCAGTCCCCCAACACTCACCCCTCCCAATGTTTATTTTGTGTGCGGTGAAAACGCATACACTTGGCTACCCAGAGGATGGGCAGGTAGGTGTTACTTATCTTTCCTTTACCCACCGGTTTACATAGCCCCTTCTGATTATCATAGGTCCCATTCCTTGAGTCGGCGGAGTCTGGGAGCTAGAGCCGCTAGTAATGATGCCACTGACCAGACTGACACTCCAGCTCAACACTTTGTTGACATCATGAAAGGGGTGTTGCCCATATGGGGACCCATCCTCACTAGTAAAGAAATTAGGAGGCTATCCAGAGTGGTGGAAGGGGTGGTTAATACTACTGCAGGGATATTAACTAATATCACGGTGGAGCTCCAGGCGACCCGGCTTGTGACCCTTCAAAATCGCCTTGTTTTAGATGTTATCTTGGCTGATCGTGGAGGAGCTTGTAGAGTCATCGGCAGTTCCTGTTGTGTATATATACCTGACTCCGCCCCTTCCGTCCATTTAGCCATCCAGAAACTGCATCGGCTAGCTTCTGAAATTCACACCGAGACTGGTACTTGGTCCTTGTCCGGGTGGTTTTGGGATTTGGTGACTACCTGGGGATGGAAGTTATTCATGATTCTTTTGGGAGTAGTAGGGTTCATTTTCACCTGCTGTCTTTGTCTCCAGTGCTGCCTGCTTGCTGTGCATATTGTGCTACTCAGGTTCGCCAATCTATCCCTAGGCCCAAGCCCGTCCAGACCAGGATTGATACCCAGCGGGCTCAGAAGGAGATGCATGACTTGATGCAGATCGATGAGGGTATTTTTGAAGACTGACTCCGTCATTAGCTATGCTGCCCTAAAAGGGCCGTTCTGAGGTGTTCAAGTTGCTATGGTATGATTAGCGCAGTATATCTAATGACAGTATGATTAATTATGGTGTATTCAAGGGTTCGAAATTCCTGTTATGCTTAGTACGACAGAAAGGGCCGAGAACCGAACCGCCTCCATCTTGGATTGTGGCTCTCTCTCTTAGGAATCACATGGCCTCTTCCGCACACCATCTGCTTCCCCTTTTCATGCATTTGTTTGGAGACAGGCTGAATTGCTGAGAAGCAAGGTCACATCTGCTAAAAGGGAGTATCAAGCAAATTCCTCTAGACCTGGGACGAGAAGGGAGTTACCCTTTCGACCTTCTCTGTAAAGATAGTAACCCTTTGTATGTGTAACCGAAACTAGATATAGGCATGAGCTCATTAGGAGCGCCAGGACTAACTGGTATTTTTCCACATATAAGGTTTTGTATGCTGAACTGATAATGTATAAAAGTGTGTTACTGTCAAGGAGCCAGCAGTCTTCCTCGGCGCACCTGATGGGTGAGGATCGACGAGGCTCCTCTATATAGAGCTCTGTGGTGGCTAATAAACGTTTGAACCTTCCACGTTGCCAACTGCTCCTTATTTTACTTAATATTGCGGGCCAGTGGTAAGTGTGGCCCTTGGAATAATTATTTGGACACAACAGGACGTTGATCTTTACAATGCCTTGGTGATCTATGTGTGCAAGTTGGATGTCCCTGTTATGCATCATTTTCGTTATGTATAGACCTGCACTCTTATCAGGATGCCACTCACGGTTGTGCTTATCTCATATCTCACCCCTCCAAGACTGGTCAGGTCTCTGTTATGCGCCTGGAAGAGGAAATGCCTCATAGTGTGGTTTTGTGAGGCCTCCACGGAAAATTGGATGCTGGGGTCAAGATGCGAGGCAGTGGTTATCTCTGCCCTCAAGAAGGCCTTTGGGCAGATGACATTGTCAGCCAAGTTGAAGTGCTGCTCTTCACCTTCACCACTGTCTTCTAAGTGCAGTTCCAGGTGGTGGGGAAGGAAACCATTGAGGTTACAGCACCCCTGCTGAGAAGCAGAATTTCTTGCATCTGTAGGATCCGCTTCTCAATTCTGGGGGGTCCTGGTTGGACTATATCAGAGAATAGTGGCACTAGCAGTTTGTAGTTATGATAATCTTGAAGTTCAGCCAAAACAGATATTGATGGTAGTGGTGGCATCTCCGATGGATGGCTAAGGCCTCTCTCTATTTGTCATTATCTCGTTTCTGGGTTGGTCATGCCGTGTTTGGCATTGAGGATCACAGTACCTCAAAGCACTATCACTGAGGAGGGCTGACTTCACCTGGTTGAATACCTCGCCCTGTGCTCAGCCTCAAATTAAAAAATAGGCCCTGTTTTGTGAGTTGGCACAGGAGTTTTCATGAGCATTGCAAGGTGGGGCATGTACTGCCCACAGTACTTGGCCACCTAAAGGAAGCTTCTGACTTAGGCCATGTTGGATGGCACTTTGGTGTTCTTGATGTCATTGGCTTCCGGTTGGTCAACGTTGACACCCTCGCTAGAAAAGATGGAGCTTCGGAACTCAATGCTGTCAGTCAGGAACACATTTTTCTATTTGTAGAAGGTAAGGCCTAATTCAGGAAGATGTAGTAGTTTTTGTCAGCAGGGAGTTGTGTTTCTGTGTGGTCTTGGCGTGTATGAGGATGTCATCACTGGCGTTCAGGACACCTATCAGCGTGAGCCCTAACACTGTCTCTTGAACCACCTTCTGGAAGACTTTAGATGATGACGAGATCCAGAACCTCAGGGGCTGGAACCACCTCATTCCCAGGTGGGCAGAGAAGGTTGTAATGGACCGGCTGCTCTCATTCAATGGTCTTTGGTGATATCCCGTGTTGTGGTCTAAGTTGCCCAACCATCAGACACTGCTCAGTTCTGCAATCGATCTTCGATTATTGGGTTTGTGTGCCGTTCTCTTCTTACCACAAGGTTGGCCGCTTCATATCGACGCAAATCCTAATGGCTCCAAGTTGTTTTAGTTTCTGGATGACGACCATCGGTGAGACCCATGGTCGTTGTCATGAATCTGAAGATAAGGTTAGTTTCTCCTTAGCCAAAGCAGGGGGTCCCTAAAGGTGGATCTTTGTGGCTAATAGTCCTGTCGTCGAAAGCTCTGAAATTCAGATCATGATGCTCTCACACACCCGTTAGGGTGTCATGCTTCATCATAGGGCGCTTCTCGTCAGGCTGGTGCTGCAAAGCCTGACGGGCCTGGGTGTTCTTTTTCGGAGATCTTTTGATCTGAGGGTGGTGTAGAGATGAATGCAAGTGAGGGAGCTACCCAACAGTGTAACTAGTGAAGGGTAAGTGTGGTAATTAAAATAGGCTCTGGTACCCAAAGAACAAGTTTTATAGAAAGTAGGTACCAGGTCTAACTAAAATCAAAGGTGCTATCATATGGTCATCAAGTACCAGGATAGCTACTAATAGGGTGTGATCAACATATTTCGTGCCCTGTGGGCCCCGAAGTCTAAATTTCAGATCTTTCGACGACAGAACTATAAGCCACAAATGTCCACCTTTTGGGACCCTTTCTTTGGCTAAGGAGGAACTAACCTTATCATGAGATTCATGATACTGTCCCAGGGAGGAGATTGGGTTTAGGACCTTGTTAAGACATTTTGCTCTTCTTTTCCTCCTTTGATTTTTGTACCTCGTCATTGTCTTCATCTTCATTGTTGTTGTAGGGCAGTCTGTCTTCAAGGGCGAACGTGTGATGCCCAGGGCTTCTTGGATTAGTGGAAAATTTGAGTAGAGGGTGCGGAGGGGACTGTTGCTCTCTTGCTAGTCCTTCCTGCTGCCCCACCTCCGCAGGCATTTGTGAAGTGGTTAGCCCTTCCACACACTGAGCACATCTTGCCTAGGGCTAGGCATGTGTCGAGACTGGGATACCACAAAAGAAACATGCAAAACAGTATGGAGATGCTTGCTGGGCACGCCCCTGAACCATTTCTTCTGGGTTTGTAAGCATTTCACGTGATCCGTATCTTTTCCTACTTGAGGGCCGGCACATCATCTTGCTTGTCTTTTGCGAAAATCTTCACCAGGGCTGTCTCTGTGCACTTGACCTGCATATTTGAGAGTTACTGTGAGCACGCTGTCATCAGAATTGCATCAAGCGACAGAATGAGGCAGCTTATGGCGAGTGTCTTGGAGTCTTGAATCAGCTGAGTTTGGACCTCCTTTGGTGGTGTTGTCTTCCCAGTATGTCCTTGCCATCTCCCACAGCCATACGTAGAAGCCGTTGATTGTCTCGCTATCATGTTGTTTGGCTTGGTGCATCCTAAATCATTCAACTTTGAGCTGTGGGTTAAAGTGAGCTCTGAATGATACCACCAACGCTTTGTAGTTGTAGGTTCCCAAAGGGCTTGAACATTTCTTCGCCAGCATAGTGTAACAGTAGGTGCCTCTTCCTGCCTCCGTTGACCTCCTTCATTGCCCTGAAATTAATGTTGTGCGTCGCAAGCCAGGTCGTCCAGCAGTGATGGACGGGCAAGCTCATTGAAGGGCAGAAGCAGGTTGCTGATGAAGCCACCAACCACATGTAAGGCTGCCCATTGTGTTTGGACGTGGCTGGCTGAAGGGGGGTCCCCTCTGGGAGATGTGTTGTGACTGTCCCTCAGAGCATGAGCGCCCCCTACTTCATGGGTGTCCACAGCAGTAAGTTGGGCCCTGGCTAGAGTTCTTATTTCAGTGTGAGCAAACTACTCTCTCACCTCCTTGCAAGGAGCAGGATAGAGTCTGAGGCCAAGGGCCAATCCTAGGTAGGTGGTGTGTGAAATACTACCATGCTGGTGCATGGTTAGACCGTGACCTTGAGTTTGACCAGTCACTCCTTAAAGTGGCAGCAGAAGTGAGCAGTGTCTGCAATGTGGGTCAGACTGAAGGGGAACACTTTTATCACTGTACGGGTATAACCTGCAGGTCTGGCGAGCTCATTGTTGCATGAACTTCAGGGTAGCTCGGGCGTACGCAGAGCCAGGTCACCTATCAGGGACTTGATGGCTGCAGCTGGGAGAGGAGAGCCTCTCTCTGATGTGATGCATGGAGGTGGGGCACTGGTTTTTTAAAGAAGGCCTCCAAACTGGTCTCTACCTGTTCATCAGGGTGTGTTCGTCATTTCCAAGTGTCTGGCGATACACTACAGGCCTCAGCTGCGACTGTTGCTTTCTACTTTTAACCTTATCCAGCTCAGTTGGCTGTCTCCTCACCCTACACGGTCCCCTAGGTCATGTCATTGGGTTTCTCTGCCTTTGACAGCCCACCTTAACTTTCATGGAGCAGAAATTATCTTTGTTTCCTGAGGAAACTATTGCTGTAAAAAGCAAGGACTATTTTTAGCTGATATGTCCTCTGCTATTTCTCATACGATTAAATGAAGGCTAGCCAACAAAAACGTAATTCCTCATAGGCCCCACCTTGTGCTTCCCTGAAAGACCCCCAATGATGTCTGTGACTTTTTGCTGCAAGTCTTTGACCAGATTCATATTTCCCTTCTCTTCCATTCTTGGCTCGCTGTTATTTATTTATTTTTTCCTTCAATTAATTGCTGGGCCATTTGCCAGCATTTTGTACTACATGCACCTTTAACCTACATTGCCCTCATATTGCACTACATAATGGTTCTTAGGACTGACCTTTTACCTAGTTGAGGTAATGACTAGAGGACCTGGGGTTTTCTCCGAAAAGCCTAGGCCTCGTTCATTACGCACGAGGATTCTTAGAATTACAGCTGGGCAGCATGCCAAACATTTCCTGCATAAAAACTATGTACAAGGGTCATTCCTTCCGTCATCCTAGTTCGACATAACACAGTGAGGTATATCCCCAGGGGGTATCACTTTTGGGTATATATACACTATCTCTTGCTAAGGTAGAGGGAGGAGAAAAGGACTTCCATGCTGACACACTGACGCAAGACCCTGAGGCTCCTGCACGCAGACACTCCAGCTCGCAGTGGTCTGACATCCCTTGTGGGGTGTCTACCTTGAGACCAGAACGGGGTCCTACAGTCTATCACTTGAGGTAATGGGGTGGACTTTATCCTAGAGGGATTCTTGGCTTTACACCCACTTCCATGCTAGGTACATTTAGGTACATCTAGTTAGGTATGCATCGTAGGAGTACGCTTTTATTACTGTCATGTATTTTTATACTTGCCTGTGTTTATCGTTATAGCACTATGGTAAAATCTACCATCCTTTTACTCTGTTAGTGCTTATAATCATTTACATCTGTTACTGTCTAATGGTTGTTTCAGGACATCTATTTTAGACTAGAATGACACTGGTTCAATAAATACTATTGAGAAAAGTCCCCATCATTTACTCTGTGTATCTCTCTCTGAGACAAAGTGAGCATGAATGACTGAGCGACTAGTAGCACTGTTTACATGATTCTGAGGGATCAGGGTTGTCATGTTCGATAGTTGGCAAGAACTATTCTCTCCTTGGTAAGAGGAATTTCTAGTGGCACTGTGAGCTAGCTGGTACACAGGCTGACATACTCGGTGGGGGTGTCCGGAATCCGTTTGGACACCAAGCCTGCAATGTATGTTGTCTAAACGCACATATCTTACAAAGGTTTATAGGAACGACACGACAGACAAGGTTCTTAAAGCTCAATTATAATTTGCTATTTGGTGACCACATTTCCACTAGCCACAAGAGTGTTTTAAACCATTTGTTACAGTTGGCACCATCTTGGGGCTTTTGTGGTGGCGCACACCTACCTGCA
Organism: Triturus cristatus; assembly: GCF_964204655.1. Lineage (NCBI taxonomy): Eukaryota > Metazoa > Chordata > Amphibia > Caudata > Salamandridae > Triturus > Triturus cristatus. Next base: position 763,133,561 of record NC_140583.1, read on the forward strand.
ATAGCTTAAATATACCACCACCGATGGCCAGTTCTGTGCAGAGAAAGTGCGCAGGTGCAATCAATCAATCAATCAATCAGGGAATTCTAAGCACGCTACTCACCCATGAGGGTCTCAAGGCGCTGAGGGGGTGTGGGGTCCGCAGATCTGTTTAGCCGAAGAGCCAAGTCTTGAGGGTCTTCCTGAAGGTGTTCAGGGAGGGAGCACGTCTGATGTCTGCCGGTAGCTCGTTCCAGGTCTTGGTTGCAATGTGAGAGAAGGATCTTCCGCCTGCTCTGGCTCTGTGGATGCGCGGAGTTTTGGCCAGTGCGAGGTTGGAAGGTCGGAGGTTTATTTTGGGTACGTTGAAGTTGATTCTGTTGTTGAGGTATTTGGGTCCATTGTTGTGTAGGCATTTGTAGGCGTGAATGAGGATTTTGAAAGTGACTCTTTTCTGCACGGGAAGCCAGTGGAGACTTCGTAGGTGTTGGCTGATGTGTTCATGTTGGGGGATGCCGAGGACGAGTCTGGCGGCAGTGTTCTGTATTGTCTAGAGTTTGCGGAGTCAGGACTTGTTGATTCCGGCGTAGAGTGCGTTTCCATAGTCCAGTCTGCTGGTGATGAGTGCGTGGGTGATTGTCTTCCTTGACTCAGGGGGGATCCACTTGAAGGTCTTGCGGAGGATACGGAGGGTGCTGAAGCAGCTGGAGTTGACGGCGTTGACCTGTCGGTTCATGGTGAGTGATGAGTCGAGTACGATGCTGAGGTTCTTGGCGCGGTCTGAGGGGGAAGGTGGGCTTCCGAGGGCAGTCAGCCACCAGGTGCTGTCCCATGCAGAAGGGGTGGTACCGAGGATGAGGACATCTGTCTTCTCGGCGTTGAGCTTAAGGCAGCTGTTGGTCATCCAGACTGCGATGTCTTGCATTCCTTCTGGAAGTTGAGTTTGGCAGTGGTGGGGTCTTTGGTGAGGGAGAGGATGAGCTGGGTGTCGTCAGCGTAGGATAGGATGTTGAGGCTATGTTGTCGCACGATGACTGCGAGGGGGGCCATGTAGATGTTGAAGAGGGTGGGGCTCAGTGATGTACCCTGTGGGACTCCACAGGTGATTGTTTGGCTTCTTCCCGTGAGGAATGATCGGATCCAGTCCAGGGCTGTTCCTTGTATGCCTGCGTCATGTAGTCTGGCTCATAGTGTGCGGTGGGAGACGGTGTCGAAGTCCGCTGATAGGTCGAGTAGGATGAGGGCTGCAGAGTGGCCTTGGTCCAGGAGGGTGTAGATGTCATCTGTGGCGGCGAGTAGGGCGGTCTCTGTGCTGTGGTTGCTTCGGAATCTGGATTGGGACTGGTCGAGGACAGCGCTCTCTTCAATGAATCTTGTCAATTTCCTGTTGACTGTTTTCTCTGCAACTTTGGCTGCGAAGGGGAGGGGCGAGATGGGCCGATAGTTCTTGAGGTCGGTGGGGTCAGCTATGGGCTTCTTGAGCAGGGGTTTGACTTCTATGCGCTTCCAGTCGTCTGGGAAGGTGCCTGTTTTAAAGGTGGTGTGGATGGTGCATTGTACTTCGAGTGCGATGGTGGCTGAATCTCTGTGGTAGATGTGAGGGGGGCAGGGGTCGGTGGGGGCCCCACGTGTGGATGCTTTTCATGGTCAAGGCAGCGTCTTCGGCCGTGATCGTTGTCCAGTTGGATATGGTGGGCTGGGTGGTGTTTCTGGGGGGCCATCTGTGGCGCCTGGTGGATGGTCGATGAAGTTGTCGTAGTGCAGCCGTCCCTAATGGAAAAACTCAGAATGTGTTTGAATTGGCAGGTGTGTGAGACCACAACCAGCAAACCTACTTATCCTGCAAAGTTACCATCTGTGGTGGTTCTCAGCCCACTCCCCAGGTCACCTTCAGACTGCAGGCTAAGAAATGCAAAAAAGTACAAAACAACACAACAGGCATTTTTCTATCCATGCGACCAGCATCTGGAACATCGCCATGTCCATCAGGACCACCCCAATGCTATTCCAATTTTGGAAAGAGTTGAAGACTCACCTTTTTAAAGAACACCATATTACAATGCGTTAACCATCCACAACTCAACTTTCTTTCCTATTACTCGCTTACTTTAAGGTTGCCTTTGACCGTGTGCTCCGCAGCCTTTTGCCTGTTTTTGCACTATAGAAATATCATATATATACATTCATACACAACAGCCTTAAACAGTGCCCAAATTCACTAGGGGCCCTATACAACTATCCACAGTCTGCCTTCCAAAGTTGCTGAGCTGGATTCGCAGACAATGACACATGCCGGGTTGGTAACTGTTTTATTTACATTTATCTTCATAATATTGTACATGTGTGATGGTATGATAGCTTGCATTGCAACTGCATTTGCTTTGTGTGAGGGACCCTTCTGCATTGCCGCTTGTGCTTTACTTTGTTGTACTTGTGTGGTTGTGTGTGTGTGGGAACGCCACACAGCTACTTCTGATGGAGCTTTACTTCCTTTGGTGTTTGTGTGTGAGGGTAGCTGGCAGCGCTGCTGTCGGTGCTACACCTGCCCTTTAAGCGGTTAGATTGCACTGCTGCTTCACATTATGGGCCTGCTTGTGCTTTTACTGCTCGAAAGAAGGGCCATACATTGAAGCCCCTGAAAACTGCAGTCTGATTCTGCGGTTAAAGTTTCCACCCTTGGCGTCAATCCTGCGGCCTGCCCATTCAGTGGCAAGCATATGAGACAGGTGCAGTTTCACACAGGAAACTGGGTGGCTAGAAGCCTGACTGTGTATGAATATAAGTAACTTGAACATAAAAACTTCTCCTCTCCCAAAACCCTCTGAAACAAAGTCACTTACGTTATGGCACACTGCAAGCTGCCCTTGTTGCAGCAAAGAGTGCTCTATAACAAAATAGAGAAAACAAGCCTATTACACTGCTCAGAAAAGGCAAACCTGCTGTGCAAATGCTATACAAATGAGAAATTACAGTACCAATGGTCTGGCTAATAATTGAAGGTGCCTCTTCAGTCACTGACAAGTTTAGTCATTCACTATCCCATTAGGAAGCTCGTAGTAGTACAATGAGGTTTGGGATGAGTCAAAGTAAGTATAAAGGAGGGAAGAGTCTAGAAAGTTTCTTTTGGAGATCATAGCAGAAAAAAGAAGTTTGGGATGAGTCAAAGGAGGGATAGAGGAGGGAAGCGTCCATAAAAGGTTATTAGGAAGATCATAGTGTACAATGAGGTTTTGGATGAATCAAGGGGAAAGAGGAGGGAAGAGTCTAGTAAGGGTTCTTAGGGAGATCATAGTGGTACAATGAGTTTACCATGTTTAGCGGAGCAGCGCATGCACCTTAGCACTGGTCAGCAGTGGTAAAGTGCTTAGAGTCCTAAAGCGAAAAAAAAGAATTGACAAAAAGAGGAGGTAAACAGGCAAAACCTTTGGGGTAAGGCCACCCTAAGGCTGACAGTTTAAACACATGTCTCTCCCAGCTTGAAGTGTGGATGAAGTGTGGAGAGCTACCCAACCTTTAGGGAGTTGTCATCACTAATGTGGAAAAAACTGGATAGACCATCAGCATTGGTGTGGTCTGCCCCTGATCTGTGTTCCACCCTGAAGTCCATAGCCTGTAGGGAAATGGACCACCTAAACAGTTTTGGATTCTCACCCTTCATTTGCATGAGCCACCTGAGGGGCCTGTGGTCAGTCTGAATCAGGATATGATAGTGAGTACCAAACAGGTACCACAGCAAAATCTTATCTTTCTATAGCACTCCACTTTTTTCCCTGGGGAGTAACCTCCTAGAGATACAGGCTACAGGTTGGTCTAGGTCCTCTTCATTAAGTTATGAAAGTACTGTCGCTATGCCTATGCCATTCTCTCAGGAACCTGTCTGAATGATCAGCCCCTTGGAGAAGTCAGAGGCCTTGGGCACAGGGGTTGTGGACATGGCCTGCTTATGGGAGTCAAATGCAGTTTGGCATGCTGCAGTATAAATCACATTTCTAGGCTGCTTCTTGGAAGTCAGCTCTGTCAATGCAGTCGCGGCCGGTATGACTCGCGGGTGGGGAGGGTAGCGAGGGGATTCGCGTGGGGCTCTGCGTGGGGGTTTGCACAGGGGGTTAATTAAAATAAATAAACGTACATTCCCGGGTCCGACGCTGTCTCAGCTCCCGGCCGGGTCCTGCGTTTTCCTGGAACAGGAAGCAGGCAGAGAAGTCAGCCTTCCTCCCCTCCCCTAAGCCAATCACAACACTTCAATGGCAGCATTGTGATTGGCTGGGGCACCGACCACACAGGCGTCTATCGGGAGGCTATTTTCTCCATGTAGGCTGTATGCAGCCTACATGGAGAAAATGCAGAGTGCGTATGACTGGTTTGGTCGGCCATGGGGCCGACCAAATAGTCAGCGCCCTCAGAGTGGGCAAGCCACTCTTCCGCTGGACTCCAGCCGACCCGCCTACCCACCCGCCCCCAACCATACCCTTCTGCTTTCTCACAGTGCGAGAAGCAGAAACATAAAATGATAGTTTTACAATTTTATGTTTCTGCTTCTCGCACTGCGAGAAAGCAGTGGGGCGACGCTCTACCACCGTAATGGAGGAGCCGGCCCTGTGTCAATGGGACAACAATGGTGCCATATCTCTTGACATAGCTCATATAGTACCCAATGAGGCCTAATAATGTGCTGGCCTCAGTCTGGGTTTGTGGGGGTTCTTGACCATGATAGTCCCTATCTTGGCCTGGAGGGGCTGCACCTTACCACTGCCCACCGGGTGTCTCAAGTACACCACAGACTCAGCCCTATCTGGCACTTAGTGGCCTTGTTAGTCAGGCCTGCCCGGTGCAGAGCCTGAAACTCTTCCTGGAGTTGAGAAAGGTGGTCCTTCCAGCTGCTACTGAAGACAGCTGCGTCATCCAGATAGGCAGCACTGAAGGCATCCATACCAGTAAGGACCTGGTTCACCAACCAATGGAAGGTGGCAGGGACATTATTGAAGCCCAAGGGCATCACCCTAAACTGATAGTGGCCCTCTGGAGTGGAGAAGGCTGACCTCTCCTTTAGTTCTTCTGTTAGGGCGATCTGCCAGTACCCTTATATAGGATCAAAGTTACTTAAGTACTGGGCAACCCGTAACCTGTCAATAAGCTTATCAACCAAGGGAATGGGATGATCATCTGTCTTTGTGGCTGTATTTAACCCTCTATAATCCACACAGAACCTGAGTTCAGGTTTGGTGCCCGGTTATGCAGCTTTTGGTACCATAACCACAGGACTGGACCTACTGGAGGGTTCTATCACCCCCAACTCCAACATCTTGGAAACCTCTTCCTTAATGGTGGCCCTCACCTTATCAGACAGCCTGTAAGATTTGTTCTGGACAGGAACAAATCCAGTGCCTACATCATGGGTACACAGGTGGGTAGGCTCAGGTATAAGGAAAAACAGAGAGGCGTACTGCCCCAACACTTGGTGGCAATCCCTCTGCTGTTCAGGAGTTAGACTGGGGGAAAGGAATACTCTCTCCACAGACCCATCTTCCTCCTTGGAGTCTAAGAGGTCAGGGAGAGGTTCACTCTCCTCTTCCTCCTCTCCACCTGTCACCTACAGCATGGTGAGGTCAGACCTCTCCAAGTGGGGTTAGAGGCAATTGACATGGAGTACCCTGTGGGGATGCAATGGGGTCTTAAGATTGACCATGTAGGTGGCCTCAACCTCCCTCTCAACCACCTCATAGGGCGCAGTCCAACAGTCTTAGAGGGCCTGGGGCTCCACAGGTTACACGACCCACACTTTCTGCCCAGGTTACAGGTCCACAGTGGTAGAATTTTGGTTATACCATTCTTTCAGTACATCTTGACTGGCTACTAATGTGTCTGAAGCTTCCTTCCACAACATAACCATTTTGGCTTCTGAAAGTCAACATGTAGCTCATTATATCCTGAGGAATATTCCTGGGGACTTGCTCCCATCCTTCTTTCACCAAACTCATAGGTACTCTGACTGGGTGTCCACACAGAAGAGGGTGACGCCCACTCCCTTCTGTGGCAACTCTCTGTAGGCAAACAGAAGACAAGGCAGGAGAATGTCCCACTTACACCTCAGGGCCTTAGGCAGGCCTCTAATCATGCTTTTCAGGGACTTGTTGAATCCCTCAAAAAGCCCATTTGTTTGTGGATGTTAAGGGGTGCAATACTTGTTGGGTACCCCACACTCCTTCCACATTGACTGCATATAAGCAGACATGAAGTTGGTACCCCAGTCAGACACTACTTCCTTGAGGGAAAGGTACTCAGGTAAAAATCCCCATCAGGGCATTTGCCACTGCAGGTGCCTTCATGGTCCTCAGAGGTAGTGCCTCTGGGTACCTAGTGGCATGATCCACCAGAACCAATATACACCTGTTGCCTGAAGCAGTCTGGGGATCCATAGGCCCATCAATGTTAATGCCTACCCTCTCAAAGGTGTGCCAACAACAGGCAAGGGATTAACGGGGGCTTTAAGCCTCTGTCCTAACTTCCCTCTGACCTGGCAGGTCACACAAGTCCTAAAGAATGCACCTCAGGAAGTCTTGATCCTAGGCCAATAAAAGTTGGGAACAAGCCTTGCAAAAGTCTTGTCTTGGCCCAGGTGTCCTACCAGGGGAATTTCGTGTGCCAGCTCCAGTAGGAAAGCCCTATATCAATGGGAGACCACCAGGAACCTTGCTGTTTCATGCACAGGAGCCTTAGGCTCATTGTGAAGGAGTTTGTCCTCCCAGTAAATGTGGTGACCTCCATAGACATCACCTGCTGCTTGGGCTTTGGCCTGTTGCCTCATGCTCCTAAGGCCTGGATGCTCCCACTGTGCCCTACAGAACTCCTCCTTGGTGGGTCCTCGTTCCACATGCCATGCAGCAAGCTCTGGCAGGTCACCAAGTGGAGCAATGCTCTCAATAGGCTCCAGGTAGCCACCACAGGTGCCCCATCCACCTCACTGGGAAGACATTTAGGGGCCGGCATCCCACACCCTCTGCCTTTACCCTTCTTAGCAGCTGGGTGGGCCATTTTTCCAGGCTCCAGCCCTTTTTGACCACCCTGGGCAGCCATGGACCTTGTGGTTCCACAGATCCAATCAGGTAACCCCACCATCTCTACAGGACCCTTGAGCTCCACTTCCTTCCAGGTTGTGTGCTCAAGGTCATTACCAAACAAACAGTCCACAGGCTTTCTGAATTGATTGAATAGATTGCCAATAGGAGAAAACCTTGCGCGGGGACACTCTGTACTGGAGTAAGCAGGCGCTTTCCAAATTTCTAAAATAACATAACAGGCATGGCAGGGCTCACAGCAACCTTCAGATGACCTGACTCCACCACACAAATGAACAAGGGTCTCTGGATTGTGACCCTCTCTGTTGTCAGTCACCACAACCTGGTGGAGTGCAATGGGAACCATCTGCTCTGGGGACACCAATTGACGCCTTACCATAGTCATGTTGGTACCTGTGTCCCTCAGAGCCTCAACACCATGCCCATTGATGATGGGCCATTGCCTATACTTTTTAGTATTTGAGGGCACATAGATCATAGGAACCATCTCACCATCACCCAGGAACACTAGGGTAAACCCACTAAACTCCCCTCCATTAACTGGTACAAATTCTTCCCCCAGCACTACGTCCACCACCCCTGGAACATTTCCTCCAGTGGGAGGTTGTGCTCTTTTTGGACACTTGGGATCCTCTTTGTCGTCTCCATACACAAAGCACTCATAGCACTTGGGAGTTTTGGACTGCTGACTTTTGTCAGCATAGTTTTCTTCTGGTGGTCAGATTGAGAATGAGACCCTTTCCCCTGTGAGTTGTGTTAGGGGCCCAAAAAGAGCTCCTTCTTTTTATCTCCTCTCCCCTCTTTCTTCTGTTGGGAACCCAGACCACCCTTGTGAGAGTCCCTCCCAGATACCTTCTTGAATACTCTGGTGCTGACCCAGATGTCCTCCTCCTCAGCAAGCATCTTGGGGTCAAAAGCTTAGTATCAACCAGATGGTGACAGTGCTCTGGAAAACAAATATCAAGCATGTGCTCCTTCAAAATTAAGTTGTATAGCCCTGAATAAACATCAACCCCTCACCCAGCCCTTCAGTGCCTTGCTAGCATAGTCTAGGAAATCCACCCATGTCTGTGATGAGATCCTGTGGCTGGCCCTGAACCGTTACCTATACTTTTCAGGGGCCAGCCAAAGTTACTGACCAAGATAGCCTTCATTGTAATGTAGCATGTTTGGTCCCCCACCTCTAGTGTGAGAAGTGTGCCCTCCCCAATGTGAGTATGTACCTCCATAAACCACCACCCCAGGACTCCTCTGAGACCTTGTGCACTCTTAGAACCACTTCATAGGCTGCAAATCACTTGTCTATGTCATCCCCACCACACAACTGTGCACCAAATCCTTGGGTATTCATACTCTTGACTAACCAGTGCACACTGCAGATATGCTGTCACCATTTCTGCTGGACCCCACTTCCAGGGCTCTTATTTCCAGCTCTCTGCGATAGTTTCTTCTCCTTAAGAGCTACCCTTCCCTTAGCCAGAGCTGTCTCTTTCTGCAACTTAGAAAGTTCCACCTTCAGTTTTATTGCCTACCTCTTGTCTGCTAGTTCCTCAGGGGACAGGGTTTTTGAGAAGACACTGCTCCCTGATCTAGGGGTCACAGCTGCTTCCAGCAAGTTGTTGGCCACTTCCACAGGCAGTCCTAGATCCACATTAGATTCCAGGATCAGCTCATCCTCTTCCTCCTCTGTTTCTTGCATTTCCTTTTCTGGGACCTCAGCTTTCTGCAACTCCACCTTCTGGGTGAAGGATCTCATAGGTACATGAAACCCCTTCAACAATCCTTAAGCCGGGCCACAGTGTAGGATTCTAAACTGGTCAGCTCAAAATCAATGATTTCAGGTGCAGATGTGAGTGATGGTTCTCCAGAGAGAGAGGCATGGTTTTACCAAATAATCAAAAAGCCAATTTTGGGAGAATTGAAAAAGGTTCAAATTGGCCTTCTGTATAGATCAGTATTGTACAAGTTACAATATGTTGTTGCACAAACACAATGCCAATCCTCACTGCTGATCATCAATGTTAGCAATGGGGTTTCTAGTTGGCAGAGGTATGCACCTTGTCCAAATAGGGAGCACGATTCTAGAAAGGTTAAGCTAGATACACACTAAAAGATAACCTGTACTCACCCTCTGGTACCTTGGCACAGTGCAGTCAGGCTTATCTAAAGAGGCAATGTGTAAAGTATTTGTGCAACACACAACAGTAGCATGGTGAAGACTCCACACAGGATTAGAAAAAAAGGAAAATAACTTTTTGAGTAGATCAAGACCAAAACAACAAATATCCAAAACGTTAAACTGGAGTTATGAATTTTTAAAGATGGAATGAAATTATAGTGCTTAGAATCATAAAGCCCCAACCGGGGACATCTGGTCAAGCTTGCCCAGGGTAAATCCAAAGTTCAGGCTAACCGCATGGGGTGTGAGTCAGATACAGAGACCAGCCCTGGCCTGCTGAAAAAGTACTTTGGATAGAGGGTGCGTCGACGTCGAAGATCTGATGTAAGGAGCCGAAGAAGTGATGCGTCCTCGTCGATCCCTTGGATTCAGGCGATGCATCAATTCTGATACATTAAGTTAAGCTTCATCGGCAATCCCCCTTGCAATGCAGGCAGTGCACCATCGCCAAGCCACGCAGTCATCGAAGCGGTGTCCTCAAGCAGCAAATGTGTCAGAGAGGATGAGCAAGTTCCGATTGGCGCAATGGAGACAATGCATCGAATTTGCTGGGTCAGCACAGAAAACTCACTTTTGTTGCTCCTATAGGGCAACAAAAGTCAGAACCTGGGCACATTACTTTGTGTAATATTTTTTGTGTGATTCACATAATTATTTTATTTGTTTTTGGTTGTGTATGGATTGTATTGAGTGTGCGTTGTCATGGTCATGTTAGTAATGTTTGTTCTGTATATGTACAAATATGAGCAATTTTTGTTAAAGACCTATGGTTTGTATAATAGATTCAACACAAAATCAAAAAAAATTGTTCAAATAAATGGTGATCACAGTGATTCAGTTGTGTGATCACGGAGAGAAGTGAGTTTGTGAATGTGAGTCAGTATTGGACATTGTGGAGCTGTTTGTCAGTTTGAGTGGCTCAGCCTTACTGATTAAGGGCCCAACCCCATTCTGTTGGTGCACTTTCTAAAAGTGGCATTTTTAAAATAGAAATGTTAAATCCAACTTTACTAGCAAAGAGGATTTATCATTACCATTCCAGTGATCTAAAACATGACAACGCCTTTCTTTTCTAATCAGGAATTACACCTTAATAGTGTATTGAGGAATTCCCAATGTTAACCTAGGAGACAAGTAGGTCTCACTGTGGTGAAAAACAAATTTAGGTGTTTGCCATTTCCAGGACATGCAAAACTAAACAGTACATGTACTACCTTTTCCTTACACAGCACTTTGCCCTAAGGGCTACCTAGGGACTTCTTTTGGGGTGACTTATGTGTAATAACAGGGGAGTAAACAACTTGGAAATTGTTTTAAATGCCAAGCTGAAGTGGCAGTAAACTGCACACACAGGCCTTGATGGGGCAGGCCTGAGACAGGTTTAAAGGGCTACTTGTCTGGGTGGCACAATCAGTGCTGCAGGTCCATTAGTATCATTTAATTTACAGGCCCTGGGTATATGGTATGTAACTTTACAAGGGACTTACAAGTAAATTAAATATGCCATTTATGTATACACCAATGAGTAGGCCTGGGCGGTAAATTTAGTTCCGCTCGCGGAATTTGCAATATTTTGATATTTTCGCATTCCGCGGAGAGCGCGAAAATGTCAAAACTTTTGCAACCTGCCTCGAAACGGAAGTATTTCTCTTGCTCGCGCTTTAAAAATGCATTCTCGCGTGCGCGGTCGCGACATACCGGGTCCCTGCGTTCGCCGACGAGTTTTCCTATCCGTTCGCGCGTGCCACAAGATGTTCGATTGTTGGTAGCCGGTCGCGCTATCTCGCGAGAGTTTGCGATCGCGAACACGTCATTGCGATCGCGAACAGGAAATAAGCATCGCGAGCAAGATGGCCGCGCCCATTAGCGACCGCATGGGTAAGTTGGAGATATATTTCCCCGCGAGCATGCAAAAACACATCGCGAACGGGCGGGAAAAGCAATCTCCGCATCTTCGCGAAAGTTTTGCATGCTCGCGGAGATTTAGAGCCATTTCGCGATAATTTGCAAAAGTAAATTTCGCAAATTCCGCCCACCTTTACCAATGAGCCCATATTTAGGGGAGAAACACATGCACCTTAGCATTAGTCAGCTGTGGTAAAGTGCTCAGAGTCCTAAGGCCAACAAAAAGGATCAGCAAAAAGAGGAGGTAAGCCAGCACAAAGTTTGGGGAAGATCACCCTAAGACTGACAGGTCTGACAGAGATGATGTCAGAGGAGATATGAGTATGAATCCTTGCCTAGTATAGTAATCGGCGAGATTCATAGAATAAAATGCCTTTCAACAGTCTTCAACACAGTGCCGTAAAAATCCACCCTTAAAGGCCTATTGAATTTAACAAATGCTTTAGCAAATATATAAACCAGACTAAATGCCTTTGAGAAACATGCTTTTCACAATAATTGAATTAGGCCACTGCCTTTGCCATAACTTTTAATAAGAAATAGATCCGACCTATGGTGTGTGAGATAACATAGCCAAAAGATTTAATCAAGCCTATTGCTGTCACCATTGGCTTGTCACCACAACCAACTCAGGCTACTGAATTGGGAGTAAACATTCCCATAGGGTAACCATCAGGTATACAGTCAACATATCACAAGTGTATTTCAAATTGCAGTTGGCAAATTTGTATTCAGCCCCTCCTGAGAGGGGTTAACAAGGATTATTCCGATGAAAATATTCTACCCCCAAGGCTGCAGAGGGGATAACCAGCACCAACATTTCTGCCTACAATGGTGATCTGAGAGAGTTCATATACCAAAATTCTTGTTTACAAGTTTTAACACAGTGTAATACCAGTGAACTCATATAGGCCTATTGGCTGTAATAACTGCTGTACACAATAAATAAACAAGACCTATTGCCTTTGTCATCTCTTTTGATACTAAACAGAGCAAATCTTTGGCAGCTTTGTAGTGAACCAATCAGACCTATCACCTTTGACATGGGCTTGTTACCATAAATAACTCATGTCTACGGTACTCAGCATAAGCTTTCCACGAGGTAACCACCAGGCAAAATTGCAAAATTAAAATTGGCAAAACAGACTGCAATCCTGTAGAAAACTGACTCTGTATATACGATACCAAAGTAAGGTATATCGTGCACAAATTCCAGGGAGTCCCTAGAGGTATAGCAGAGGCTAAATTAGGTAAGTACTAACAGCTCTCTTTGTGGTAGTGTGGGCGAGCAGTTAGGCTTACCCAGGGGGTGTGTTAAGCATTTCTTGTATTCACTAAATCAAGACTGATGCACACACCCAGAGACTGAATCTAGACCAATTGGGTAAGTATAAAAAAGGTATAATTGTAGTTTATTTCTAGAACCCGGCAGCACTTGGTACAGGTAGGTAAAATATAGTTGGAATGCAGGATTTCACAATGAAAGACAGTTATGATTGAATTTTGCAATAGTTACAGGTTGGTAATGATTCAGAAAGCAGTTTGCATTATACAATAATTACTCTTAGAATACTTTTAGATTACTTTGAGTACCGGGGGTGGTATGCCTAGAGATCATCCTTAAGGATCTTACAATCCACGGTAAGTAAGACTTTTTATACATAGCAGTTTTAGTTCTCTTTTCTCCATACAAGCATCAATTCAAAACTAGACCCAAAATCTCTTAACATGGGTTCCAATGGGAGAAAGTGTTAGTGGTTTCTCAGGTAAGTACACGACTTCCGAATGGGAGTTTTGGGGGTTAGGACCAAGGGTCCCCATGGTCTAGATGGGCATTCGAGTTGCACCAACAGCGGCACTGGGGTGGCCTGGTGCAGAGTGCACGGGCCCGTTGTTAGCCAATGGGTATAAGGGGGCTTTAGGTTAGAGACTGCTTACGAGCAGGCCAATCAGGTGTGGGAGCAAAACTCCTGGAGTTAAGGTCAGCACTGCAGAGGGCAACAATCAGCACAGGAGCTGCACCACCAGCTGCACTGGAGTGGCTGAGTGCCAAAAACTGTGCTTTTCAATGGAGACCTTCGGTTTGGTGAAGTTGCTGCAGGCTTGGACAGGGAGACTTCCTGAAGGCGACCCCCAGCTGGAGAGGTAATTTGCGATCTTGGTGGATACCTGGACATCGTTAGTTGGGCTACCCAAGACCGTGGGTCATTGGGTGCCTGGGTGTCTTTTAGCGTTGGGTTTTCTTACCAGCTACAGTCGCAGTCAGAGGGACCCTTCTGTTTGAGGCTGCAGGCATCTTCTTGAAGCTTGAGGGAGGTCAGGGTTTACCATATCCCAGGTTAGGATCACAGGGTAAACCTCCTCGTTGTGTTGGGCCACTCTGTGGGCGTCGGGTGCAGACTGGTGAAGACTTGTTTAGTCACCTGCATCCGGATTCTGGTCTTTGTTGAACAAATCCAGTGCTCACAGGAGATAGAGTCTGTTAGGTGAGTGCAGGGCTGGTCCTCCGGGCTCTGGGGGCTGCTGGACACGCCGGTTTCTTCACTGTAGGTAGGTCAGAGTCGAGACAGGCCAGTGGAGCTGGGGCCAAAGGAGTAGGTGTCTACTTCTTCTGGGTCAACATTGCTCTTTGGTTCTTCTTCTTTCTTCCTCGAATCTGAGGAAGTAAGGTTTAGGGTGGCCCCTAAATTCTAAATTTAGGAGCTTTAAAGGGGTGTGCAGCTCAGGCCCAATGTGTCCCTTCCTTGGGGTGGGTACACTCCCTATTATCCCCCCCCTCCAGTGGGAGAGGGCATGAGCCTCTCCCTAATTGGCTAAGACCCCCATCTTCAAGATGGAGGGGAATAAGATGTGTGCTTCACCTCACCTCACCCACCTGAGGGGTGGGGTTGACAAAGGGGGGCATACCTCTCTTTCTAGCTTAGTTTTCCCACCGATTCTCCTGCCCAAAGTGGGGGCCAGAACCGATGGGAGCCAGTTGCTGGGGGCAGCAAAAGGCAGGGACAGCTTCCAAAGGCAGCAGGCCTTTGAAGCTTCCCTTTCATGGACCCAGCATCTCCTGGGGGAGGAGGCACAACACTTTTGATTAGGATGGGCTTTGTTTCTGGACCGGGAGAGCGGAGGATCTCTACCCATGGGTCCAGAAACCTGTGTGGTGGTGGCAAATGGTGGGCAGCCATTCAGGAACCACACTAGGGCTGCTCGATTTTCAAGCGCCATCTCTAAGATGCCCTCTGAGTGCCTTTCACATCAAATCCCACACTGGCATCAGTGTGGCTTTAATGTGCTGACAAGTATGTTACCAAACGTCCCAGTTTTTAGTAAAGCCATTATGGAGATGTGGAGTTCGTAATGACCAACTCCCAGACCATATACTCTTTATGGCTTTACTACACTTACAGTGTCTAAGAATGGACTTAGACACTGTAGGGGCACAGGGCTCATGACACTGAGCCTTCACCTGGGGGCCAGTGCACCCTGCTAGCGGGGTGACTTACCTAGGCCTCAGGCAGAGGTTTGTATGCATGGCACACAGGGCTGTGTGCCATGTTGGCTCCTCACTTTACTCTGCACCAAAACACACAGCCTGCAGTGGCAGTGGGTTGGTGTTAAGGTACAGGGCCTTTAAGGGTAGTACAATAGGTCCTGCAGCCCTTCAACGTCTTCCCTGGTCAGAGTGCCCTTGGTACCCATGGTACCGTTTACAAGTAGCTTACCTGTGGCCAGGAATGTGCCAATTGTGGATACAAAGGTACAGTTTGGGAAAGAACAGAGGCCCTGGGAACCTAAATGTCAGGGACCCAGGTCACATCAAGTCAGGTTGCACCAGATTTCAGGCAAAAAGTGGGGGGGTAACCATGCAAAAAGGGGCACTTTCCTACAAATCCCCTTAAATGAACCTAACAAGGATGCGCACAGTGTAAATCTTCTAGCCCCAAGGTTTGTCAGAGGGTATAACCAACACGAAAACCCTTGAACACTAAGTAATCTGTGAAATGACATTCAACAATGTGCCTGTTCACAGGTTTTAGCACAGTGTAATAGCAATCCACCTTTCAATGGCTATTGATTTTAATATATGCTTTTCAAAAAAAATATGCCAGGCCCACTGCCCTTTTGTAACTTTTTGTACTTAACACATCAGGCCTAACGCCTTGGACTTTTGCATCCCACATAACCAAATCAGTCCTGCTGTAGTGAGTGCAAGCTTTCCTACAACTCAAAAAGTGCAACACAAACATATTTCAGTGAAAGCCCACAACTCCTGCCCAATCAAATGTTTTACTCCAAAAAATCAGCATGTGTGTGGTCAAAGCCCCTCTCCCAGTAGTGCTTCTTAAATCTCTTTTCCTCTGGATCACATAAGGTGCATTGTCAAATCAGATCTAAAAACAAGTTATCATTATGCTGTTCATCAAACATCGTGACAGCTTACGGGGATGCTCTGTGAGCAGTGCTTGGTAGGGGGGTGTAAAAAGAACTTACCAACATTAATTTCCCCGCCTCACCTTTACCTGCAAAAGGCATTTTAGAGCACTAGGATTGTCAGATATGAAAATACAGCCACGCAAGTTAAAAATCCATAACCACTAAAATGGATTGAATTACCAGAATGGCAGGCCCTGGTTAGGAGAAAAACAACATCTGTGAAGAAGATGCCACTCAAAGTAGCAGAGATTTGGTAAATAGACTATTATAACAGTAACTTGAAAGGTTGCTATAACAGCCCTGTGGATTTGTATTGCTGTTACTGTCCTTTTACTATAACTCAACTCAACAGTGCTACTTTTTGATTCTTAAGAAGGATGAACTTGCAAAACAGTCCTGCTGAGATCTGAACCTGTAAACACCTGGATACACATAACTCTGTTTCACTGTGGCCCATGAGCATTTTCAGTTTGTTGTGCTCCCTTTTGCCTTCACCTGTGCCCCTTGGTTGTTCACCAAGGTGATGGCGGTGGTTGCAGCACATCTGCAGAGGTAAGGGGTTCCAGTCTTTCTGTACTTCAACGATGGGCTGTTGAAGTTGAACTCGCCCCAGGCAGTCATTTCCCACCTCCAGACTACGGTGATCCACCTGCATTCGCTGTGGTTTACTGTCAATCAATCAAACATTTTGTGGGGCGCACTGCTCACCCGTGAGGGTCTCAAGGTGCTGGGGGGGAGGGGTGCTGCTACTGCTCGAATAGCCAGGTCTTGAGAAGCCTCCTGAGGGTTAGTTGTTCCTGGGTCTGCCGTAGGAGGATGGGGAGGGTGTTCCAGGTCCTGGCGGCGAGGTGGAAGAACGATCTGCCGCCGGTGGTCGCTATTCGGATGCGGGGGACAGTGGCGAGGGCGAGGTCAGCGGAGCGGAGCTGTGTGTTCGGGGTGTAGAAGGTGAGTCGTCTGTTGAGGTATGCCGGTCCGGTGTTGTGTAGCGCCTTGTGTGCGTGAGTGAGGAGCTTGAAGGTGTTCCTCTTGTTGACGGGAAGCTAGTGTAGGTCTCTCAGGTGTGGTGTGATGTGGCTGTGGCAAGGGATGTCGAGGATCAGGCGTGCAGAGGCGTTCTGTATGCGTTGTAGTTGTTTCAGGAGTTTGGCCGAGGCTCCTGCCTAGAGGGCGTTTGCGTAGTCCAGCCTGCTGCTGACGAGGGTTTGGGTGACCTTTCTTCTTGTTTTGGTGGGGATACATCTGTGGATCTTGCGGAGCATAAGGAGGGTGTTGAAGCAGGAGGACGAGACGGCGTTGACTTGCTTGGTCATGGAGAGTGTTGAAAACCCCAGGTTGTATGCATGGTCGGTTGGTGTCTGTGCTGGTCCCAGAGCGGAAGGCCACCAGGAATCGTCCCAGGCTGAGGGGGTGGAGCCGAGGATGAGGACCTCTGACTTGTCCGAGTTCAGCTTCAGACGGCTGTTCTTCATCCACTCGGCGACGGCTTTCATTCCTTCGTAGAGGTCGGTTTTGGTGGTGAGGGGGTCCTTGGTGAGAGAGAGGATCAGCTGGGTGTCGTCGGCGTAGGATATGATGTTGAGGTCGTGTGGTCGGGCGACGTGGGCTATCGGTGCCATGTAGATGTTGAACAATGTCGGGCTGAGGGATGATCCTTGGGGTACGCCGCAGATGATCTTAGAGGCTTCGGAACAGAAAGGGGGAGGCGGATGCTCAGGGTTCTGCCGGAGAGGAAGGAGGTGGTCCATTCCAGAGCCTTGTCTTGGATCCCTGCGTTGTGGAGCCGTGTGCATAGGGTGCGGTGGCAGACAGTGTCGAAGGCGGCTGATAGGTCCAGGAGGATGAGGGCCGCGGTTTTGCCATTGTCCAGCAGGGCGCTGATGTCATCTGTGGCGGCGATGAGGGCAGTCTCTGTACTGGGACGGGTCCAGGATGTTGTTCTCCTCGAGGTAGCGGGTCAGCTGTCTGTTGACGGTCTTCTCGATGACCTTCACCGGGAACGGGAGCAGGGAGATGGGCCGGAAGTTCTTGATGTCCCTCAAATCCGCCTTGGGTTTCTTGAGTAAGGCATTGATCTCGGCGTGCTTCCAGCTCTCCGGGAAGGTCACAGTCTCGAAGAAGATGTTGATGGCCTTGCAGAGAAGGGGTGCGATGGTGGCGCTGGCTTTGTTGAAGATGTGGTGTGGGCATCGGTCTGACGGAGAGCTGGAGTGGATGGTGTTCATGATTTTGATGGTGTTGTCGTCGTTTATGTAGGTCCAGGTGAGCAGGGGATCGATGTGGGTGGTGGTCACGGGGTCTGAGGTGTCAGTGGGTGTTGGGGCGGTCAGGTTGTTGAAGCTGTCATGGATGTCTGCGATCTTGAGATGGAAGAAGGTGGCAAGGGATTCGCACAGGTCTTGCGATGGAGGGATGTCGTTGGTGTTGGAGCTGGGGTTGGAGAGTTCCTTCACGATGTTGAAGAGCTCTTTCCTGTTGTGCACGTTGTTGTTGAGTCGATCCTTGAAGGAGGCCCTTTTGGCGGATGGCGTACTTGTGGGCTGCGTAGCTGTCTGGTGTCTGTTCGCTGTGCCATTTCTTCTCTAGTGTACGGCAGGTTTGCTTGGAGGCCTAGAGGTCTGCGGTGAACCAGCTGGCTTTCTTGTTGGTGTGTCTCTTGTGTCAGGTATAACTTCAGCATGCTGAAGTCATACCTGACTCCCTCTCAGATGCTCCCTTTAATCTGAGCCATTCTGGACACGGTGCAGTTTCAGGCCTATCCTGCTGAGTGGCGAGTCCAGGATATTCAGGCTATACCTCTAATGTATATAACCACTAGAAACCCCAGGTAAAGGCCTGAGGAAGGAACCAGAGGCAGTAGGGCACTAGAAGATGGCCAGCCTCCAAACTAACATGTATAACACAGTGAAGACCTCTTCTAGAGTATGACCGAGTAAATGTGAAGTGAAAAGTGCTAAGGTGGGCACATTACAAAAAGTGACGGACTGGCATCACACACCACCTGGTGTCATGCTTCATCATCTGCCAGTCCTCGCCCTCCAAAAACCGCGTTTGGTGGAGGGCGGGCATACACCTAAAGATAGGGATGCACTTCTAAAGTAAGTGGGGGCCCGGAGGGTAATGTGAGTTTAAAAAGCCATAATAGTGCACCTGACAACTTTTTATTCTAATGTGGTGACTAGATGGAAATAAAAACGTAAGTGCGGTGAATAGGGACCTTAATTATCCCATCGCCGCTGTGTTAGAGGTCGACATGTTTCTGCCAGTTGTCCAAAAAGGTACGTTGCATTCATCAGGAAAACATAGAAAAAGGGAGGGCTCCTAGTCTAATCAAAGACTATCCACTGGGTGTGGTGGCCTATGGTCACTCAACACTAAGAGGGTACATTAACCCTGCTCTTTCAACCTACTTGCCCCATGGGAGTTGGAATGAGGAGAGCCCCTGTAGTCACTCTTTCGTCAAGGTGCGCTCTCCGCGGAATCACCTGTAGATTATACGTCCAAGAGGATGGACGTATAATTCTAATGTTTCAGCCTTTATCCTGGAATTTAGTGAGACAGACTCTGAGACTGCTGGGCCAAAAGATTTGCAGTGGTGGCTGATGAACCAAGATGGTGTCAATGTCAGACACCTCTCCCTTCCTCACCCACAGTTGACTATAGTGGTAGATGCATCACTCCTGGGTTGGAGTGGCCATATGGGAAATGTGGTGATCATAGGACTCTGGTCTCCAGTGGAGTCTCAGCTCCACATCAACCTGCTGGAGTTGAGAGAGATTTACCTGGCATTGAAAGCCCTTTTTCCTTAAAGGGAAGGCTGGTTCAAGTGTTTGCGGACACCACCCCCATGTGGTATTGTGATAAACAGGGTAGGGTGCGGTTCATGGACCCTGTTCCAAGAGGCCTTGCATCTCTGGAAATGGATGGAACGATAGGACATATTTCTGGTGGTTTAACACCTGGTAGGTTCTCTGAAGGCCAGATCCGGTGAACTCAGCCATCCATGCCTAGTTGATCACAAATAGCATCTTCCTCCGGAGGAGATGCAAGATCTCTTCAACAACTGGGGAGAATCTTGGTTAGGTCTCTTCCCCACCTCCGAGAATGCAGAATGACAGTACTTCTGCCTGTTAGAGTTTCGAAGGTGACTCTTGTGGAAATGCTTTTCATCTAGAGTGGAGTTCAGGCCTCCTGTGCACCTTTCCGCTGATACCACTCCTGCCCAGAGTTCTCATGAAGCTCAAAAATTACCACACCCAAGTCATTCTTGTAGCTCTGGATTGGTCATGGAGCATCGGTCCTCTGATCCGGCTGGCCCTTTGGGAGGATCTACTGTGACAACAAAATGGCAGGGTCCTGTACCCAAACCTGTGCACACTGCCTACATGCATCAAGATTGAGTGGCATCAGTTGACAGTTTTTGATCTCCCTACAGAAGTCTGTGATGTTATTCTGGCAGCCAAGCATCCCTCAACCAAGAAAGTATACGCCTGCCGATGAGACAAATGTGTGGCTTGATGTGCTTTCAAAAATGTCAATCCCTTTTCTGCACCTCTAGCTGAGGTTTTGTTGTTTATTCTCTCACCTTTTCACCAAGTCTGTCTGGGTCCACTCTTCAATGCCTCACGGTCCACCTTCCTTCCTTCCTACGGCTCCCAGCAGTCATTGCATTGTCTTTCCGGCATGCACTCTCGGAATCTTCTCTCCGTTGTTAGCAGAGCTCATCCTGCTGTCCCGCTGCTCAATCTTCTCTCCGTCTTGCAGTTCTACTGGCGACTGCGTCTCTTCTGGTGCAGTCTCCTCCTTCCGCTCCACGCACCACCTTAGCAAAGCGGCAGGCCCTTCATATCTGGGCTCCAGCCATCCAGGGGGTGTGGCCAACCCAACAACTAGAACGCTGACAGTATCAGCCTTCGGGCAGACTGTGTCAGCCATGACGGGGTACCCACCTGTCTCCAAGGCCCCTGGACCACAGAAGCTTAGGATGATGGGTCTGATGACTCAGTGGATAAATGCATCCACCCCTAAAATCTGTGTTTTACCTCGTGCTCAAAGGTTCTAATCTTGGTGGGTCCACTCAGCCTTTCATCTTTTTGAGATCAGTAGTGTGAGTACCATTGAGATATGTAAAAATAAGCATCTCTTATATTATCTATCATCCATTCAGGACCAGTAGCCAAGCCCCACAAAAGGTGAGTGGCACCATTTTACCCTGGAAGGCTCGAAGTATTGGACCTGCTGTGAGGCTACTGACGTTCTTATCAAATTTGACTATACCGTTTACGGAGGAGAGGGTGCACATAGATGTACAGTTTTAATGGACCATCAACTCAGTTCAAGGCGATGGATATGTTTATGCCCACATAGTTACAGGTGCAAACATTTTCCAATTTTGAACCTGACAGCCAGGAGCCAGCAATAAAACGTGGGATTCTTTTAACCAAAAACCAAAATTTTAGTCTAATCAATATTCACTTGTAATTTATTGTAATACAGGAAGCCTGGAGGAGCTCAAGTTTGTGGTGAAGCCCCAGGAAGTGTCATCCATTAATAATATATCACCTGCGTAATAAAGCACACAGCATACACATATATACCCCACCTTTAGTAACAAGCATTGGCAAAGCAAATAGATCTCGCCTTTGGGACCTTGTCATTTCTTTGACAGAGCTATTGGCTTTGGCAATGTCTGTAAGCTATGTTCAAGAGCAGCGTGGCTTCTGCATTCATCTATAGAAAAATGTGTTCAGTATTTTGGGGTAATTAGACTGGCTGTGAGTGTGTGTGGATGCCAATACTGAACTGCAGCATGCAGCGGGAGACCTCCGTGAACAGAAGCATGCAGCGGAAGACCTCCGTGAACAGAAGGGGGTCGGCACACAACAAAGCACTGAGTTGGCATCAGGGAAGAGAGCTGCGGCGTCAGAGCCCACCCGACAGTGCAGCGGACTTAAATTGGAGCCGGAAAAGGCTGGAAGAGCTGGGCGGGGATCCGAGGCTGCGGCGTAAGGAAGTGAGTGAGAGTGGGGCAGCCTGTGACAAAAGCAAAAGTGAAAGCAAGAGCAGTCTTCTCTTTTTCAAGCACATACTCGTGCTCGTGGCACGCCCCTGCGCGCTCCCGCAAGATGGATGCTGCAACAAGCACGAGTATGTGCTTTGAAAAAGAGCAGAACGACGGCTAAAGGTCTCCTATGCAACGCATGCGTGCTGCGTAGGCGAGACCTAAAAAGGAATGAGAGCACAACAGTTTCTGAGCAAGGTTTGCCAGATATAACCCAAAGAGAGTCAGAGCAAAGGGATGCAGCCCCTGTTCAAGCCTTCATTGACAGGAATGAGTGCAGATAGATGGTCAATAGAACATCTCCACTTTTCCCCCAGTTATCAAAGATGATAATCCTTTGCTAAGACACTCTTATTCACACAAAAACATATCTGCTCATCTGAGGACCATTCATTTAAAAAACAGAAGGACCATTTTGGCAACATTTTTAGCTATAACATATAATAAAGAAATCGGATGCTATTTGATGGGTCATCGTGCCCTTTTCTAAAAAACAGATTTAATTGTGGCACCTTCACAGTGCTTTGGCAAGACGCATGTGGGTGTTACAATTTCAATTGTTTTACTTCAGCTCTTCTGGCCCCAATTGTGAGTGAGCCGGAATGGGAGGGCGCATTTACCACATCTGGTAAATAAAAATACCATTATCCCAGGGTGAGATGTTTATTGGGTGCAGTAAATAAACGTATTCCAAGTATTCCCCAGAAAAAAGGGGATTACACGCAACGCCGATGCACGCCAGGGCCCACATGTATCAGAATTTACTCTGGATTTATCTTCCAGTAAATGTTGTCCTGACGAAATGTAAATGGGGAAAATTGCGAGTATGCAGTGTTTGAGGCAAAACTCTGAACATCAGTTTAATATAGGTGTGAAATCTAATACCTTTGAGGATCAGAGACTTCCGGTTTCAAGCCAATAAATCACACTAAAATGCAGTAGAATAGCAAGGATGGCATGGACCCTGGTGCAAGCGAGGGAAAAGGCGCCTTTGGCTGCTGCTGGGGTAGTATAATACAGCAATTATTAGGGTTCAATGGGCCCCTGGGGGACCAGGGCCCCTGTGCTACTGCACCAGTAGCACCAATGGTAGCTACACCCATCCTAAAATGTACATGTGGATGCCAAACCCCGCTGATGAGCAACAGCTGTGCGGCAGAGAGTCTACTTCATGGGGAAGTGCACCAGGAATGCACAGGTCATGATTTAAACAGTGCTTGAAAAGGAAAAATAGAAGTGCATGTACTCTATCACAGAGTACCTGCTTGTTTCTGAGACGTGCTGTACTCTCCAATACAAAGTATTACGTTCTTCTTGAGAAGTGCAGGTACTCACCCTCTCAAAATAAAAAAGTGCTGGTACTCAGTACTGAACTGTAGCGACCCATTCAGTGCTTAATTTGTAAAAAAAAAAAAACACAAGTGCCAGGGCTCTAGTCAGGAGGCCTCTGCAGCTATCACCACACGTGGCCACTGCTGTCATTGCCAATTTATTTATTTATTTTCAGAGTTTTAATAGTGCTGGCTCGACCCGGAGGCATCAGAGCGCTTTACATGAGGATCAGTGAGTTATGGTTACAATAATTAACTCAGTTACAGTGCCAATGACAGTACCTACACAACTACTTCTAACCAGCACACTACCGGTGTGACAATTTAGCCTATTCCAGGCCCCCAGAGCTATAAAAAAATTGCTTAGGCGGCAGGTATTAGTTGTTTTTAGTGCCTACTGAATTAATAAACAATTACTGTTCTGCTTATCTCCAATTTATACAAAACAGCACCACCATGTGGCAGCTGTCATAAGTGCCAGTGTTGGCAATTAAGTGCGGGTGCCGACAATTAAGTGCTGGTGCTGGGCATCGTAAACCACCGGCTCAAATT
The DNA here is from genome assembly GCF_964204655.1 of Triturus cristatus. Classification (NCBI taxonomy): domain Eukaryota; kingdom Metazoa; phylum Chordata; class Amphibia; order Caudata; family Salamandridae; genus Triturus; species Triturus cristatus. Next base: position 763,157,072 of record NC_140583.1, read on the forward strand.
AAGCACTTGGGCCCATTTAAAGCACGGCTAATGAAAGAGAACACCGAATGGAGAGCAGTGAAATTCGACCTCAGATATTTTTGCCACAAAAATGATAACCAGTTGTGTCATTACGCGCCTTCCGTCTGCTTCTTTGGGCCTTGTCTTCGTTTCGGTTAAGGAATGTATCCTTCGGAAGGAGAACACACGTGTTTTATACGCACAACCTTTGTCCCCGACCAGATATGCGCCATTTCCTCATCCGATAAAGAACCTGAACGACATGGGAGTCTGGTGGCACCGCTTCGCGCGGCAGTAGTGAGAATCTCCGCCCTCCCCGTCACCTTACACCCCCGCGCTGCTGGAAGGCCATTCTGGGAAACATCTCTGCCTGCGGCTGCCTCGTTCTAAGAAAAAACACGACAATAACTACAGGCCGCAGATAAAAAGGTTGTGTTTTTATGTAAGCACTGCGTCTGTGATCTCAGCGAGCCCAGCACTATCTGCAGCCCCGTCGCTTCTCTTCTTTCAGGCACTTTCCAAGAATTCAAATCTGCAGGAAAGCCTCTAAGACCAACCCGGGCCTACTCGAAGGAGGGGGCCAGCCAAAGGACAGGGCTGGCGAGGCGCATGCAGCCCGGGCGAGTAGAGGGCTCCCGTGATGTGTGTAGGAGGGTCGGCAGGTGTGCGTTGCTTAATGTGTAAAAAACAATAAAAAAGTATCAGGGCTCTAGTCAGAAGGGCTCCGCAGCTTGCAGCGCCCATTGCCGCTGCCGGCGTTGCCAGTGACAGAACCTACTCAACTACTTACCAGCACACTGCTACAAGTGTGGCAATTCAGCCTATTCCAGGCCCCCAAAGCTACAAAAATAGCTTGGGCGGCAGGTGTTAGTTGTTTTTAATGCATACTGAATTAATAAACAATTGCTGTTCTGCTCATCTCTAAATTATGCAAACTGCACCAGCATGTGGCAGCTGTCAGAAGTGCAGTGTCGACAATTAAGTGTACCAGAAACCACCGGCTCAAATTAAGCACTGGAGCGGTATATAAGGATAGTGGGAAGAGTATTGAAAACGGAGAAGTTGGGAAGGATGGCTTATTAGACCGAGGGACTAGGAAATAGAGGGTGAAAAGGGAAGATCCGAGAGAAATAACTAAAGCTGTTCAAAGGGTACCAAGAGAGAAGAGATGGAAGGGGGTGAAGGAGAAGGGAAGCAGTTTATTAAGAGTGGAGAGAATACATTTTTTTCGTTAACAAGAAAGAGTATTATCCAAGGGGAGAAAGCAGAAGGGCACAAAAGTAAAACATAGCAGTGACTTGGCCAAGAAGTCTAGTCTTGGCAAACCTGTGGTGTATTATTTTATGTTCTTGTCTTGCAAACATATTCAATAGACATTAAAAGTGTAACATTAATACAAAGTAAAAATACGGCTGTCATGCATATGTACTAAAAACATCCAGGAAAAAACGATCCATCACAAAAATACATAATAAAAACATGAAATTAAAGTAGCATTTTGCCTACCAGCCCTAGCACTGAAGTGAACTACTTTTTAGATGGATGTACAACAATGGATCAAGTTGGCTGACCCATTGCCTCATGCTATAGGCAGGACAACTGGAATTATGCGGCAGTGGAGTGCCAAATTAAGCAGAAATGTTGAGTAAATTATGTGGCAAGAAAAGGCAAATGATGTGGGGTTATGCAGCACATTTTGTGATTGTAGTACTTTGCTTTGTCATTTTTACACAGTGTGGGCATTGGTTGCATCTCACTAGTACCAGTTTAACACCCCAATATTGCAATAAGCAACAAAAAGGTGACCAGTCAACCTTTGAAAAGGGAGTTCCACTGCAGAGCAGCACAGGTAACTGCAGTTTTAATAACTTTTGAACAGTTAGTTTTGTTAAAATCTTTAGATTATGCAACAGATGATGGATTATGTGGCAAATGCAGCAAATCTATAACTATGCGAAAAACACCACAGCTGTTCAATTCCAGTAGCCCTGGCTATAGGGTGTAGGGAGCAGAAGCAAGATGTGAATGAAACTTGAAGAGACCAATGTATAAAAGGGCTAACTGAGTCTGTATGCATTTTTGTTATGTTTTTTTCAAACCATGAAGCCTGGCAAAACAGCTAAATCTTTCTCTTGGCCAAACCAAGAAATGTTTGTAGCAGGGTTGTCAAAATGGACAGAAGGAGAATTGTGAGAAAGTAATGAAATGACAAATGAGGAAATGAGGAATATGCAGAAAGCAAAAGATAACTAGGGGAGAAAAAAACAGGAAAGAGAAGAGTGGAGGATAAAGGAACCTTGGGAGAGAGATAAGCGAGAAATCCACTGTAACAGTGGCGTAATGCAAAATGATGTCCTCATTCACCCAGAATGTGATGAGAGGCCTGTGAAGTTCATAGATATTCATTGACCTTGGGCCCCCCCTGCAACGCAGGGGCTGCATGGGCCTGCGTTATACCCCTGAACTAGAAGGAATTGATTAAGGAAGGAGGGAAAAGAGTAGAGGGGAACAGGAGGAGGGAGAAAAGATAGACCAGAAGGGCAGTAGCTGATTTAAAGAGACAACGAGAGAGAGCTTGATCAAGAACATTAGTTAAGAGTAGGCAATAAAGATTTTGCTCATAGTGAAAAAAATATTTATGCATTTGGGGTTGATCACCTATAAAAGAGACATTGCTCAGGAATGGAGTGCGCCAGAACCTACAATGGTTAGTGGATGGAGGGCCAACAGGGGCCCTAGCTGCACACTCAAGAAACCGATATGAGAGGTAAGGGAATGCCCCCAAAAACATGGCAAGCTCTGGGATAACGGGACCCAACAACTCTGAGTTGTGCGATACATGATCATGTATGACTAACATTATTTATTGACATACAAGTCACCACGATCTCAACAGATGCCTGTGGCATATTATTATTGATGAATGATACTCTGTGCAAGGGCTTGTTCAACCTTATCATGTCAGAAATGCAGGATATTTCATTGTTGAGATATGTCTTTGTTTGTACTTCTTAACAAAAAGATTTGTAGAACAGAATAAGAAGAGTAATTGTTGAATGAGGGAAAAGAGGAAGAGGGAAGAAGATAATTAAGCCTGTGAGAAGGTGTGACTCACAATTGGCATACTCCTGAATGTACTTCTCAGTTTCAAGTAGTGAGACACACCCAGCAATGAGAGACCAGGAATGCAAATAGATGATCAATTAAAGGAGAAGTGGGGTGCCAGGAAAATGAGGGAATAATAAGATAAGAGGAGAAAAGGAGGGAATAATAGAAGGACGGAGTGAGAATTGGAAGGGTGGATATAAAATTATAATGAAGTACTGAGAAAAGAGATAAAATGACCATGACGGTGAAGTTACCAAGGACACAGATTAGAGGAAGAAGAGCAAAGGTGTCAAGAAAATAAGGGTGGTGAGAATCAGCAGTCAAAGTGCATTAAAAAGTGAGGGAACTGTGATGCTGTGCACAATGGGGGCGGGGCGAGTAAGCGTGAGTGCAGGGTCAAAGGCATCGCTAATAAAACAAAATATGCTGTAATTTTTTCGGTCTTTCATCTTCAGGTATGTACATATAAAAAAACACACAGCTTAAATGTAAAATGTAAAATAAATGCAAGTTAAGTTATTCAATGGGAAATTTTACTTTATGAAACCTCTTTTAGCTAATGCACTGCAGAGGTCGCTGTGTGTAACCAGACAGCCAAGGAATTGAATCCTTGTAGACACAGTGGGGAATAGTTAGAAGCTAACACAAGCCCCTGAGGCACAGAGGCCTGTGCTATGCTCCTTTAAAAAGCACACACTTCACTGTTCAGCAGGTACCTCTTTTTCAATACCACACAAAAAGAATACATCTGTGTCATCTGGAAGCTTCAAGTGATTCCATCAATGGAAGCCAATACTGGCTTCCAAGGACCCTATACATTTGCAGATTGACCCGTTGCGCACATTTACATTTCTTTCAGGCAAGCAGGCACCCTGCCAAGAAGGCTTGTTTGGCTGCCTGTCCCTCTCTCGGTTTCACAGTACAGGAGACTCCCTGCCTTAGGTTTCAGCTGAAGCATTTCTGCTCTTGCAATTAAAGGCCCTGGGACGGTTATCTTTTCACAGAAAGTAGGGGAACTGTTTTCCTTAAAAAGTATGGGCAGGCCATGCCCCTCCGATCCCGCCTACTATGTCAACTGGTGAGAATATACATACAGTGAATTGTAAGTGCGAAACCTGGATCTGTATGAATAGCGCTCCCCCCTTTGCCCATTTCTATTTTCATAGCCTAACCATTTTTTTCCCCGTTTGTTATTCAGTGATTCCTTGGCCACTCTAGAGGCTAAGGGACGGTTTTAAATTGCATGGTGCAGGGTCACAGAAGTGACCAGGATTAAAGCACTGTTTCCTGCCAGTACTTCCACTATGGCACCATGCAATTAGGAGGTTTAGTCCCTGGAATGGGGAATAACCTTACAAATCTGGAATAAATGGGTCAAAAACATAGATGTTTCATAATTTTCAGGGACTATTTTCCTTGGATTTGCCAACTGCTCTGTGCATGTGAGGGAGCTTGAGGGTGGGGTCATATCCGGTTGCTATTGGTGGGCATGTGGTGGGGTGGATGTTGAGGGACAGGGCAGGCTGTGCAGCTGCCCAGAGGTGGGTTCCATACTCCTCCCGAGGAGGTGATGGAGGATGATGAGGGCCGGGTCGTGCTTCAGCTCTCAAGGACTGCTTTGGAGCCCACACACAGATTGTGTTTATGCACCCCGTCAAATCATACCCAATGTTCACTGTTGGATTGGCTATACGGGCAAAAGGGAATTGCCCGGTGGGCCTGAGTTATTTCCTCATGCCTGGGCTTCCCTGGGTCACACATGCTGGTAACAGCCTCAGGAGGCTGCAGCACCTCTGCTGGGCTGCCCATTGACAAACCACGGCAACAAGGTCTTTAACTGGGAGAAGAGACTCTTAAACAAGGGCACATTTTTGCTTTCTCTCTCACCTTAAGGTAGTTGGGGCAGAGCAAAGGCTAGCCAGCTGGAGGCCTCTTTATAATCACCGGTCTGATGACTTTGCATTAATGCTCTGACGGTTTGCTTTATTTTTGCTTCTATAGGGGCATATTTACAAGGCGGCGATAGAAAATTATCGCCGCTTTTGTAGCCGTTTTCGGACGAAAAGCGGTGATAATTCTATCGCCTAATTAGCAAGGTCACGCATGAAACCTTGCATTAGCGCACAAATTCTTAATGCCCAGCTTTGCATCTCTAATGAGATGCAAAGTGGGCGTTCCTGACCTGACATGACAGGAGAAATGTCGCTAAGCAACATTTCTCCTATCATCAAGCCCCACGCTATGAAGCATAGCGGCAAGAAAAGTAGCGATAATCCCTGTTATCGCTACTTTCCTTACGCCTGCTTCAGGACTGACTTAGCCATGATATCCTATGGAAGGTGGATATCATGGCTAAGTTTGTGGGGCCCTATCAACAAGCTAACGCCACATTTCGTGAGATTATTGCTGGGTTTCCAGCGATAATCTCACGTTAGGCAGTTAGCACTAGGATTTTTATCGCTGTCGAGATAAGCGTTGCTAATAGCACGCTATCTCAGCGATAAAAATCCACGTTAGCCGCCGATAATTATCCTACCGCTAAGTGCGCTTAGCGATAATTATCGCCGGTTGTTGCTGATATGCCCCAATGTTTCTTGTGTGTGAACGATCAAAGGGACAGACTTGTGCCTCGAATATTCGCCGCTTTAAGACCTGAAAAGAGACTTCAATGCGGCACGAGTTGTCTGAAAAAAACAAACTATTTTCTACATACAAGTTAACAAAGGTGCGTGGAACAAAATGAGGCAGTAAACTTTGCTGAAGATGTACTGCACTCCTCTTAGAGAGGACAGCTCGAATAACATGTTCCATGAATGCTTACTACGCAAATGTACCCTAATAACAGGTGAATAATATGGTAGAAATAGACATACAGGTAGCCCACAACAAAAATTATGTATTGGAGCTAAAAAAAAACCAAATACGTCATTTGTTGTTTATCCAATTGTGTTCATTTTATATTCTTCCGAAACAGAACAACTTAAGTTGGTGCAGCAGGAATTCAATCTTCCACTCTTTTCGCCTTGCTAACAGGCGCATAACCCACTGGGCAAGTTTAAAATGACTCGATCTTGTTTCACCATAATTTCTGCAAAAAAAACATTAACCCACTCAGGAGTTGTCTATGTAGGACTCAAATCGATGAGATGCAGTTTACACACAGAGTCACAAAGATACGCATACATGTACCTATGAACTCACATGCATATTTACTACTACCATTAGGTGTATTTGCTATTCAGTTCAGCGTTTCCGCGTGGAGAGTTATACCTGGGTGCAGACTTACATGTCTTTGACTCCTCAAATCATTCGGTGAAACCTCCCATAATAGTTTTTTCAAATGTAAATTCACTACTAGTTACTTTTTACCTGTTGGTGGAGATATCCCTATGGGGAGAAAATTATTAACTTTAAACGCTCTTGAAAAAAAATATTTGAAATATTTTAATGTATGAAATAAATGTTTTTTGTTAACATAATTAATACAAATAATATTATAGCACATTAAACCATGAAATGAAATGTTTATTAAGTAATACATTCATTTAAAAATAAAAACAATTTAAAAACAATATTCACCCCGGCTAACTTTGCTATTTTTATTTAGTATTTAGTAAATTATGTTGAAAGTTGTTTAATCAATTTGAATAATTTTTACGTTTTTTAATATTTTTCCATTTTAATTAAGTATATTATTCCATTAAAATATAAAATAATCAATCAATATATATATAATGTATATCTTTCTCTCTCACACACACATACAATTTAAATGTTGAACACATTTAATTTGTTATCATTAGCTTCCATGGGGTATTATTTTATTTCCTAGCTTCCATTATTGTCTATAGGAGTGTGTTGCAGTATCGGTGATTGGCCATATGTTGCCCTTAATTTACTACAAGCACCTTTAGGACTGTAGTAGCTTTAAAAGTGTAGTTTGTGAATAGAAATGGTCATACTATTTTGTGGGTGCGTGATTGTATTAGTATCTTCCTCTTAAACCCCTCCTTAAATTTCACTAAACCCATTCCATTTAGTAGTAGATAGTAAACGTTGGCACACCACTGCCCATGGTCCCTCCCACAATTACTACTAAAATATAAAACTACGTGTGTGAAGATCTCTGCCCACCATGGTGGGGATCTCCACACAAGAAAGACAGGAGAGGCGCCGTCTCTGGTGTAGGTTTGGTCATTGCATTTTGAGTGTGTGAGTAATACTACTGTCGTATTAAATGATGTTCTGCAAAATGCAGTTTGTGAACACATACAAACCCCCTGAGCTATTGTACCAGTGTTTAGAAGGTAGACTTGCTTTATACAGAATGCAGCTGAGGGTCCTTAATCTATTGAACTGTGCAAGTAGCTGCCCACTTGGTCAGCAGATGCAGACATTTAGGTTGCACAATGTGTTAAGATTCCTATTGTGGAAATCTGTGGACAGTTTCAAGTTTGCAAGCTTCAATTTCCTTGCCATCTCAGCTAGTCGTCCTTCAAAAGCAAATATATTAACAGCAACACCTGTGTTTTGAAAATGCAAATGGCTGTGTAGACAGTGCTGAACAGAGCTTTCACATTTGATGATTGGATCCTAGATTTTGTACAAAAAAGTTGCTAACCCTACGGCCAGCTCACCAGCTTCTTCATGTATACTACATAGTGGTAGGATGGGTGAGGAAACTCCGATTACTGACATGATCAATCAATCAAGTCTGTCAGCCAGTGGCCCTTCTTAAGGGCTTTAAGTGGGACAAAAAATCTGAGGGTTTCTTAAAGGGGCGTGGCTGATGTAATTAAGGAAGTGGCTTAAGAACACATAAGCCCAAAAATATGTGCTAGGCATTGTGTGCCGCCCAAGTGGTATTTTGCTGCTTCTGTCATTGCATCCAGATAAATAAAACAAGTAACATTACATGTACAACAAGCCAGGACTGTTGGCTTTGTCAATGGTTGTTAGTTGCATCAGATAAATACGCAACAACTATGGTTTGCTGTATATAATGTTGAAAATGCTTCAGTTCTGAAATGATGAAACTGTGAAAGAACTATAATGAGTCTATTTGAAGTTACTTCAAAGACAGTGATGGGTGGCACTGCTGTAAAGTTAAGATTTGTTTCCACCCTGAGGGCGAGGGCATAATGGAGAGCCCGATGGAGAATGTCTCAGCACCTGCTATTTAGAACTGTGGGTGCTGTGCACTGGCAGGACCCACCCCACTTAAAGCCCTGCCCTTCTTTATAATCCTCCTCTAATGCTTTCGGCACCAGTGAGAAGCTAGTAAAGGACAGTGTGTTGATCAAGTTGGGGCATGACAGACGTGTCCCTTGTGGCCGACTAAATTATCTCTCCAGTCTAAAAAATTCAATGACAAGTTCAATGTTCCAATCTGGCTAGTGATGTGAGAAGAGGACGCTCAGTAAAACTTTGTAAGGCTAAGGTCTATGAGGCAGATGGGAACATATGATGGTAATATCCATATGTATCTTTGCCCAAGAGAAGAAAAGGTGTGTCTAGCCCCGGGGCATGGCGGTGGCAGTTCTATTGCCTGCCAAGGTTTGTTCCCTTGTAAGGAGCTGAGAGTTCTCTAGATACATTGATAAAAGTGTTATTGCTGAATTGTAATGAAGCAATGCTACTTGCACGGTGCAGATTACAGGAAAGCAGGAGCCGGATCTCAGGGGGGAGGGTGTTGGGTGGGAAGGGGTGTTGAAGAGGGGCATAAGAGGAGGTTAGTTTGTGGCTAACCCATCCAGCTGATATCATGAGGCCCTGAGGTGTGCAGAGCATGGCTGAGGCTGTGCAGAAAAAGGCTGAGGGTGTGCAGAGCACGGCTGAGGGGTTCCAGAGCACGGCTGAGAATATCCAGAGCATGGCTGAGGGTGTGCAGAGCACAGCTGAGGATATCCAGAGCACGGCTGAGCGTGTGCAGAGCATGGCTGAAGGTGTCCAGAGCATGGCTGAGGGTGTGCAGACCCTGCAAATGCTGGGAGAGGTGAGAACCAAGTAGGTGTGATGGAGGGTCAGGACCTATGAGGAAAGTGTGAACACAAGCCCAAGTATGGTGACGGTGCTCTGTATATTCAAGAGCTTGCGGAGCAGAGACTGTCCCATGCTGGCACAGAGTGCATGTCTGTATCCCAGTCTGATGTAAATTAGTGCATTGGTGACTGTATTTTCAGATTGGGGGACCCATCCAGCTGATATCATGAGGCCCTGAGGTGTGCAGAGCATGGCTGAGGCTGTGCAGAGAAAGGCTGAGGGTGTCCAGAGCACGGCTGAGGATATCCAGAGCACGGCTGAGGGTGTGCAGAGCACGGCTGAGGGGTTCCAGAGCACGGCTGAGAATATCCAGAGCATTTGAAGCTCTTCAGAGAATGCAGAGAGTGTTGAAGTAGCTGGATTTGACAGTGGTGACCTGTCATTAAATGGAGAGGGAGGATTTGAGTATGATGTCCAGGTCTCTGGCGTGGTCCGTGTGGGTTGTGGGCCTGCCGAGGACGGTGTACCACCAGGTGCTGTTACATGCCACTGTGGTGTTTCCAAGGATGACAACTAAAGTCCTCTGTGCGTAGAATCTCATGCAGATGTTGCTCATCCAGTTTGTAACTTCCTGCATTCCTTCCTGGAAGTTGAGTCTGGTGGTGGTGGGCTCCTTGGTGAGGGAGCAGATGAGCTGGGTTTCCTTGGCGTAGGATACTCTGCTGAGGCTGTGCTGTTGGACAATGGCGGCGAGGGGGGCCATGTGGACGTTGAAGAGTATTGGGGTTGAGCAATGATCCATGGGGCACTCCGTATGTGAATATTTGTGGGTTCTGAGAGGAAGGGTGACAGTCTCGTACCTTGTCTTCTGCTGGTGATGAATGATCGGATACATTAAAGGGTGGTTCCTTGTACGTCTGCGTCGTGTAGTCTGCCCGCTAGTGTGTCGGGGAGACCGTGTGAAATGCTGCTGACAGGTCAAGTAGAATTCAGGATGCGGTGTGGCCTTGATCTATGAGGGTGTGGATGTTGTCTGTGGCAGCGAGTAGGGCGGTCTCGGAGCTGTGGTTGCTTGGAAATCCAGATTGAGACGTGTCCAGGATGGTGTTGTACGTGGCTCATCATGTGGTATTGGTGAATTCATGGATGACGTTGAAAAGGTCTTTGGAGTTGGTGGAGTATGCAACTATTATGTTGTGGATGAAGCTCCTTTCAGTGCCACCGATGCGTTGGTGGTATTTGGACATGGTGTTCTCATATGTGTAGAAGTTTACAGGTGTCTTGCAGTTTGTTCTGTTCTTCTCCAGGGGTATGCAGGTGTGTCTGGAATCTTTGAGTTTGGTGGGGAACAATGTGGCTTTGTCGGAGTTGTGTGGCGGGGTGAGTTTGTCTGTGCAGTTTTAGATTCATGTGTGGGATTCATTGGCAGCGTGTATGGCGTCTGCTGCAGCATTGGGGGTGTTGCAGTTGAGGGTTGATTTCATCTGCTAATCGGTGACTCAGTTCCAGGTCCTTTTCGTGGTTTAAGGTGAGGGTTTGGCCAGCTTGGTCTTGTTTGCGAGGAAGTGTATGCAGTGGTGGTCGGCCCATGGGTGCTGTGTGGTGTGGGTGAAGTGTACGCTGTTTCCTCCTGCGAAGAAGGGGTCAAAGGTGTGTCCTGCCATGTGGGTCGGTGTGGTTAAGAGTTGTTTAAGTTGCATGTTGGCAAGCTCTTCATCCGGAGGGTAGTGGAGTTGATGTTGTTGGTGTTGTTGAGGTGGAAGTCCAGGTCTCCGATGAGTATGTAGTCCATGGAGGTGGTGGCGTGGGTTGCGAAGAGGTTGTTGATGGTGTTGGCAAAGCAGTCCATGTGTCCGGGGGGTATGTAGGCAAGTGTGCTGCAGAGTGGGGAGTTGAGGCTGGACTGGAATTGGAAGTGCATGTCTTCCATGGTGGCAAATGTGTTGCTGGAGGTGGAGAGGCAGAGGGACTGTTTCATGCTCAATGGTGAGGACTCCTGCCAGGTGTTTGGGGCAGTCCTCCCTCTGGATCTTGTATCCGTCTGGGATTGTGAGGGCAAAGTCAGGGGCAGAGGAGTTGGTAGTCCACATGTCCATAAGGAAGGCGATGTTCGGTGATAGTGTGTCCCGGAGGTATCAGATGTCCACGGTGTGTTTGTGCAGGGTGCACATGGTGATGAAGATGCAGATCAGTGCGTTGGTGGTGTTGGTGGCTGTGGCAGTGGTGAAGGTCTCGCGGCAGTGGAGGCAGGAGAACTGGCCATGGGTCGTGTTCAGTGTGGCCTGTTGGCAATTGTACTTCCTTCTGGGGTTGAGTGCGAGGATGGCGGATGAAACGTAGAGGTAGACGTTATGAGATCAAGGGTTCCTGGTGCAAGTCGTGATTGAGTCGCGGACGGACGCAGACATGTTTGCATTTTGTGTGCCTTTGTTGCACCAGCGGTGCAAATGCGCAGCTGCCGCCAAAACATAGGGTAGGGGGGATGGACGAGCAGCTGTAAATTGTAATGTAAATTGCATTGATGCTGGACAATTGTCTGAAGCTACACATGGCAAAGCTAAAATATCAAAGTAGCACAAAACACACACAAAAATATAAACTCTGCTAACACAGCATGCATTCATACTAATGGACACATCTCTCCATTTCACGTTACAGGTGTGTAGGGACTGCCTGCGTGTCAGTCTAAGATTATGAACAGAAACCAGGCAGTGTCAGGGATCTTCCAGGTAGAAACTGTTTATTTCTCGTTAATGTATCAAGGTGGCAGGATATAACAGGGTCAATAACTAAAGAAGTAAACCGTAGCAGCCTCCACAAAAAAGAACCACTTCGTCATTTAGGGCGTGGATGGGAGAGATCCCCGGTTGCTTCTTCCTGTCCTCGGGGTGTCCTGGTCTTCCTGTCTCTCTTCCCGCTTTCACTCTCTCCGGGAAGGTCCAAGAACCGGGGAAGCCCAAAAGGGAAAAAGAAAGACACGCCCTGATTAGTCTCTGCACTCTACTATGGGGTTGTGCCACCTTCACCAGTAGGTCGTGAGGGAAAGGGAAGATCGGGGTCAGGGAGGGATTTCTAACGGTGAGAGGGTTGTGAGGGGTGTCGGATTCAGTGAGACGGCCTCTGTGTGGGTACACCCGGGCACCCCAGCAGCCCCACCAAAAAGACCCCTTTAATGGCACTTGCCTGTGGCCACGACCCGTGAACCGGGCCACGGCAGCTGGACCCGGGGCGTCCTCTCCCTCCTTTAGGCCGCCGGGCTTGTACGCGGTGTACTCTGTTTCCGCTGGTGTCACGTCCCTCGTGGCTCCTTCTCCAGACTCTCCTGCCGTCTCCGACCTCGCTCTCCTCCGTAGCTCGTCGTCGGTGCCCCCGTCTCTCCTCCCGCACACGTTGGTCTCCTCTCTTCTTGTCGCTCGTGATTCCGCCGTCCTTTCTCCACCGCCGGGCTCCTTCTCCACGCTGCTCCTGCCCTCCTTCCTGGTTCCGCCCTGCAGGCTTTCTATTCGCTGATGCGTGCTGTCGTCACGCCTCCCGAGCGCGACTAGAACGCAGGCTGTTTCCAGAGTACTTTCTCCTTCGTCGTTCGTGTTGCCCAACTTCCGCCTGGCCGCGTCCTCCGCCTCCTTACAAGGTGATCATGGACATGCACTATCTCCATGGCTGATGACACCCCTCAGAGCCACAAACGTCCAGGCACAGAGACATAACAATGTCGCACCTGGACGCACCAGGTCCATTGTGGAGAGAACATTTGGGGTGCTCAAGTCGCGGTTCAGGTGCCTGGACATCTCAGGCGGCAGACTGCTGTACAGCCCTGAAATAGTCTGCAAGATCATTGTGGCAGGTTGTGTGCTGCACAACATATGTGTCCGCACCAATGCACCAGGGAATGAAGTACTGGATGAACCGGACAATCCTGAGGATGACGAAGAAGAGGATGATGCTGCACTCACCCCAGCTATGGCTGCAGGAACCCCACCAAGGGACAGAATTAGCCACAATTTCTTCACATGACCATGTAAAAATATGACAACACTTTCTTTGTTTTGACTGTGCAAAATGCACTTCGGCATATTATTTGCAAGAAAACATCACAACACACAAAAACCTTGTGTGCTTGTCCATACTCTGCATGAGTACATCCATCTGACAAATGAAAGTTAAACAAAGTGTGGTTATTAATGTTGAATTGTATGTTTGTGGGTTGGGATGTGTTTTGGGGTCTGAGATGAATTTTAGGGTGTGTTTTGGGGTCAGGGAAGAATTTACAGCAAATACAGTTCAACTGAGGTAAAACTTGCAGTTAGCGTCCTGATTTTTGCTGCATTAACGCTAAGGCGATTTTTTTTTCATAACTGCGATTGAAAAATATAGCTAAATACATGTGAAAACACAAAATATTACCGCAAAAGTCAATTTGCGCGCAGAAAATTATCGCAAAGTCAAAAAACGGGCCACAAATACACAGGAAGTGATGTCAGCATGCATCCTGTTGCCTGGAGGAGTACTGTGCACTTTCACTTTCACTTTTGAGCACACTTCTTGTGATGGAGTGTTGGAGGTTTTTGGTGTTGTGTGCTGCTGAATTGGATTTTGAGAGTGTGGATGTGTCCTGTGAACTGTCCCTAGTGTCCCTGTGAAGTCTTTGTGTAGTTGTCCTAACTTGCTTTTGTGTCTAGTACTATTTGTTGTCGGGGTCAGATCCTGCAGGGCTATGCGGTACGTGTGAGGAAGGTGAGGTGAGAGAATGTGAGGAGCCAGATGCTGTGGGTCTTCGGTGTGGACAGGACTGTCCGACAATGGAAGCACCGATGGTAGGATTGTGTTGGCCGTGAGGGTGACATGTTGGACCACCTTGGAGTCTTCATTGGCCAACAAGGTGGTAAGTACAACCTCAAATTAGTCAAATATACAATTTTGTTACTAATAAAAAATGCTGTCTGTAACACAATGGGGTATATGTGCAAGAAATGTTCAATGTGAGGCGTTCTACATCATGCCTTCAGGCCTAACTTTTCCACTGCAGTAACACAACGCTGTACCATGTTTACAAGCATATGGTGCAGGCTTGCGTGTCCACCCGTGCTGGAGCACAAAAATTGCAATGTAGTGCCAACCCCGGAACCCATGCATCATAGTGCAAGTGTGTCTGCGTGCAGTGAAAAGATTGTTCATGTACATGAAGTGTGACCTTATAGTACATAAACAATCCAATTCATTTTGATCATACCATGCGTGCTGCACAAGGCACCACACATGTAAAAAGCAAAAAATATGAGGAATGATGTTTTTCTCAGAATTTTGATAAGATAGGATCAGCTTTTCACTAACATTCCATATTGGCGCAGCCTACTATGTATGCTGCCCTTATACCTCTGTTTCAAGTAACATTGTATGAGATATAAAAAGTAAACAATACGTCATATGAAATATCAAGAGTGACATTCACCATCAATAGTTTTGACACCACCTTGTGCAATTTCCATCAATGCTATTATCAAAAGAGCATGGAGAACATGATGTTGTTTGGGGAAACAGGGCCTTGGGAATGTGTCCCACAAGTCGTCTGTGCAAAATGTGTGAATGTGCAAGCATGATTGTCTTGTTTGGCCTAAATCTGCATTATCATGTCTTGTGGGAATTACAGGCAAACTCAACACAATCATGTATGCAACATGTACTGCAAAAGTACAGTTACAGAACATTTACATTGATGGTGATAAATTTGATGATGAATAGGACTATGTGTGAATTATTTCTTTGGTTACCAACACATGTTTTGTTTTATGTCTCACAGCTGGAAGAACACTTATCACACAGAGGGATATCGACACCTTCATGGACCCACACGCCACTGGTGAGTACACCCATTAAATGTTGTCAATGTGAGATGTGATAAATGTCTGTATCAAATCATGTCCAGTATGTGTGTGTATCACATGTACCTTGACTCCAGTGTGATGGGGTTTTGTGGAAGTGTGAAGAGTGTACAAATCAGTAAATGAAGATACAGGAATGCATATGTCTTCCTGATGTATGTTTGCACATCCCCAGTCAGTGTTGCCCATGCAATACATATCAATGTGTTCTGTCAATGCAGCACATGCATGGTGATTCCAGAGCGTACAGACAAGAGAGGAGACATGTGATTGGTGTTGTTGATGAGCATGACCAGACATGGAATGCGTGTACATCCTTCACTGAGAGGCCTGTACAAGTGTGCCAGATTATGCACAAGTAGGTAGTTTTTTTCTGGCCGTGCGGTGTCAGACACAGGTCTGCACATTACTTTCGTATGTATGCTGCATACCAGCTTCAAAATTTTACCAGGGCGTAGCTTTAAGCCATGGCTTCCAATGGCACGTTCACCCACCAACTAGCAAAGATGGGCCTATGTATGTGATTGGCATGTTTTGTCACTGCAATGGTGTTGTCAAGCTGCTTTTAATACACATTTTTCCTACACAATAGCTTTTACAACGCAGGGCTTTACAACACAATTTGTTACAACACATTCCTCATTAAATCTCAATTACTATTCTAACTTCAGGGGGCGTTACTATTGGGAATGTGTTGTAACCTGTGTTTCAAAATTTTCAGTAGAGTCAAAGATGTGGATAAAACCACATTGGTCCCGATCGCCACAACTACTTCACCTATTGTGATGTTGTGGTGGCGAGAGAGGCTGTGCCTCATGTATAAGTAAGTGTTCAGACACCAAATGTTGTTTTGCCATGTGTGATGCTTGAAGCAGCACCAGTGAAAGTGACAGTAGGGCTTTTCAAGGATTGCTCATGTGCATAAAGGGACACCTTCTTACCCATGAACAATCCTCACATGCACACAAACACCCTTGCACTCTGGTGCAAGGGGGCCTGCGTTGGCGCAAAGTTGTTAAACCTGGCACCATCGCAGGGGGAAACGCAAGGCTACACCATATTATTGTGAATATGGGGCAGCCTTGTGTTTGAAAAGTGGCGGAGTGTGTTGTTAAGGCAAGGAGGCTAACGATACGCTCTGCCACTTCCTAGTACATATCCCCATCGTTTATGTACATGAAGGTGTGTCTTTTGATTTTGATTTTAACATGTGTGCTGCACAAGGCAGCACACATGCAAAAATCAACAATAACGAGAAATGCATTGATTTCTCTCCTCTATTATCAAGGTCTTATTACTGGTGCTGCGTCATATGTAGGCCCCCCTTGTACATAGGGGGCTGCGTCAAATACCATGGGCGTTGCGCTGGGTCGACCCACCCATTGGACACCCCTTTCACACTAACCATAGCGTGAAAGGGTGCCTGATGTACAAGACAGCATTAAGCCACGTTAAGTGTCTTAATGCTGCTTTGTCCATAAGGTGCAGCCCCTTTCTCCACAAGAATGTCACTGGAAGTGACATTATGGTGGCGATAGGGGCTTGTACATATGCCCCTGACAGTCTCATTGGGTTGTGACACTACCAGTCACATGCCATGCACTGTCATGTCAGTGTTGCCAGCATGTTGTAACTGATTATTGATTCTGTTTTGCATTGTACATGTTATTTTCAAACTTCACAATCTTTTGTTAGAGTGTAGGCTCCCAGGTTTCACTGACCTAGTGTTTCTGTTTTAAATGGAGAGATTTGACATAGTCTTCATGACTCATATTCGGTCATTATTTGACAGACATCATGTCACCAGAGGAGGCCCATGCATTCAGGCTCAGGAAGGACCGGTGTCTCTTCATACGCAAGGTCAAGGGATACCGCAACATGTCAAGCTGACCGTACAGCTGGTAGGTGGAAGTCGTTGCCCAATGTAGGCCAAGGACACAGCCGGAGTGAGACACAAGCCAGATCGGGCACTTCTAGCAACAGGCGTGTGTCCCAACATGGGCAGAGATCTGAACATCCCCCTGGAAGAACACCAAGACAGGCTGCAGCCTCAGGATCCGGAACACATTCTGGGGCCCCCTCACAGACCCAAGGACGAGCTCCAATGGTCTCATCATGTGGTCCCGTTTACCATGCGGGACCATCGCACAATCATGGACATTAATGTCAGGTTCGCACATTTTGAACGTGAGATGTCAAAGCAGACCACCCGCCTGCAGGACATAAAGGCTGCCCTGGGTCTCCCATTTTGAACTGGCCAATGGAGAGCCATCCCCCTAGTTATATATTCTTAATAGTTAGTGATAGGTACGTTTTTTAGTTGTCAGGTAGTGTAGTTGTAGAATAGTAATAGGTAGTGTTAGATTTTAGCATAGTTTTTTAAGTTATTATCTTGTAGTATTTGTGGATACGTTTCCTTTTCCTTTGGTTGGGGGGTTGATGTATTTGTACTGCTAAAACAATTAAAAAAATACAAAAAATATATATATTTGTGTTGATATCTGTGTAGATAGTTTGTGTTTAGATGTATTTGTCCTGTCTTCTGACGTGCTTTCAGGGTGGGAGGGGGGGGTTGATGTCTCAGATATGTTGTTGCATGTTTAGTATTAGGTATGTTAGATAGTTTAGGTTATTATTCACGTTTTCATAGTTAGTTAAGATTAGGTTAGCTGTAGTATTGCTTGGTGTCAGTTTAGGGTAGTTAATTTTGTTAAATGTGAATAAATGTATACTGTTTTGGAATTCTGTTTGCACTTATGTCTGAAGTGGGTTGGTGGAGTCTTGCTTTTTACCTTGTTTCCAACTTATTCAATCTCAGGGCAACCATTTGAGTGTGTAAGTGTGGTCATGACATGTTACTTAGCTGGACGTATAGTGTCAGGATCCTTTTGATTTGAGCAGAGTAAAGTTGCATGCATTACAGAGTGGCAAGTTGGAGCTATGGCCTAGGCTAGGGACACTCTTTTGTGAAGTTGAACATCTTATGTGTGACTCACAGAGTTGGACTGCACATTGTTGCACATTTACAACACAATATAGGAACATGGCCTTGAACAGACATTGACATTGCATCTCTTGTCCATCATGATGATGGATGTATGCACTGTGTTCCGCAGATTACGCCCACACCCTGCATAGCACATATCACAAGAGCCTGGCGCTGAGTCCATCTAACATGCACAGACATAGGCACACTTGCTGCGTAGTGCAAGTGTGTCATAATTATGGAAATCGGTTGTTCCTGTGGCTGGAGGCTCACACTCCTGCCCATGCACAATGTTGTAAATTTGCAGATCAAATGTGCACAGCATATGGCAGAACACAGTTCTGATGCAAACAGGAGGGGAAATGTAGCATTGCTCCCTCTAGTGCCAGTGTCATACCCACTTCTCCAAGCTGTTACTTTTGTCATTGCCTCATAGTGGTGCCACACTTGAAATGGTGGTACAGCATCTGACTATGTGCTAAGTGCAGTGCACTGCACATACCTGGACACATTGCCCTCTCCTTTCACAGTGAGTACTACATGAGAAGGTTCCTTGTTTCCAAGGCATCGTTAAGCCACAGTGAGTGTCTGACTGAGGACTTGCTCTTTAGGCTAAGTCCCTATTGCCAACACAGCTTCACTGAAACAGACATTGTGATTTCAATAGATGGTGGGCGAGATGTGCCTTTACGAATCGTCATCTATGTGCATATGGTGTGCTCTATCTTTGAATGTGACATGCAATGACCACCATCGCAACAATCTTTGTCCACCCCGTAGAGTGTGAGTAGAGCTACAAAGTGAGACTCGTTTTCAATGCTAAATGGAGACACTACTTGTGGCATGCAACAGACTTGGACCTATTTCCACACATGCCTATTGCCATCATGTACGGAGGGCATTGTTGGTATATATCTAGTAGGTTATATTTGTTCAATGAGGGCACGGCTAGATCTCATATGCCCAGTCATCTCTCTGCCTATCTGTGACACAGTTGAACATGAACATTTTACATGTGTCACTCGGTGTACATTTGGATGGATTCACTGCTCAAACATTATTGAAGACTTCTATACCTGAATGGTCATGATAAACACACATCTGTGTGCATTGGCTTTGCTGAAGACTGCCACATTACTTGGTCAAACAACCCCCACATTTCATAGATGCCCAGTGGAGGGCCTGACAGAGTCCTTTGGGTAGAACATGTCCAGAGGAAGAGGCAGAGCTCAGTCAGCATGCTGATTGCAGTGTCTTTGGGTACAACCCCAATTATGGCAGTCCATATTGAGGTCCAAGGTGAGTGCCACAGTGTGTAGCTGAGGATGTTGGAAGATGATATTTTGCGGCTTGAGGCTAAGCACCGATCCAAGGCAAAACTGACCATTTGGCATGGATGAATTCTACCGCTTTCGTCTTAGCAATATTGCAGAATCATCCAAATCTTCGTCCTCTGATTTGTTACGTGCCTCCCGTGTGCATGGTGGTAGATTGTCAGCAGCACGGTGAAGTACTGACACATCAGGGGGCGGAGATGTGGATGTTGAAGCACCAGCAGCATTCATCTGTGCCAAACCTTGATGCAGCACTGCTGTGATGAGCAGCTGCAGGGCATGAAAGATTCCAGCAACGTGTCTGTGGTGTTCAACCGTGGCTGCCATTAGAGAGACTTGCGTCCGCTCCATGTACTCCATGCTCATTCGCATGTGACGCAACTCCTCCTTGACATCGCTGGAGCCACTCGGACTGGACAGTTGTTCTTGTCTCTGAGTCAGTACTCTAGAGATGTCACCCATGGAATGCTGTAGAGCACGGAGCGGACTGTGGGTGTCTGTGATGGTCTGTAGGTGACACCCACGTAACCCATCTAATTTGGCAGCCAGGCTGTCAAACCCCACCCGCACCTGACCAGCCACCTCCTGCTGGACCTCTAGCGCACAACATTGAAATGTCAGATGTGGGTCCTCAAGGTCCTGAGAGTCAGCTGTGGTGGTTGGTGCTTGTTGGCGGGTTGTTTGTGCAGGGGCTGTAGTTTTCACAACGCTGCTGGATGGCCCTGCTTCCGGAGATGTGGTACTGATTGATTTGAGCAGATGTTGGAGTACTTCCTGGTTGATGGTTGCTAGGTCTTCCTTTTCATCATTGAAGAAGAGTGGGACAGGCTGCTGTACAGGAGGTGATGTTTCTCCCTCTAAAATGTAAAGGGGAGATGCAATTGTATGTGTGTTTATAGTATGTTCATGTATTGGATTAGTGTACAAGCAGATAGCATGACAATGTACATTCATAGGGGCATATGTACAAGCCCCTATTGCCACACCAACGTCACTTATATTGACGTTGTGGTGGCGGTTGGGGCTGCCCTTATGTACAAGGCAGCGTTAAGCCACTTAAAGTGTCTTAACTTTGCCTTGTACATAAGGCCCCCTTTCATATTATGCTTAGCGTGAAAGGGGTGGGCAGTGGGTGTCGCGGTGGGCATTCCACCGCAACACTAATTCATTTTGACGCTGATCCCTATGTACAAGGATGGTGCACATAGGAGGCCGGGCAACATTTGAGACCAGGTAAAAACAGTTCTGAAGATGGCGAAACAAGGAGAAATGCATTATTTATCCTTGATTTTGCTTTTTCCATGTGTGCTGCTCAATGCTGTACACATGTACATACAAATAGCTATGGCTCTTGTAATTTGTCTTGTGTGCATGGCATCATGCATGTTGTTCCATGCATACATTGCTTGCTGCACTCCTGTTGGATTAACAGTTGTGAGAATGTTGCAGCGTGACTTTCTATTGTTGTTGCAGGCTCAACAGCCAGTTACAATACTCATTACCCTCAACGTTGATACCACGTAAGTGAGCCTAGATTTCAGGGCTGTGGATTCCAGAAGACTTATTAGTGCTGCTCAGGCCCTATCACCACGCACCCACATCACTTCATGTGCGATTGGCAGGGTGATGTGTGTTTGTGACTATTGCACGCAGATGCTAACATGGATTATACATGCTGTTCTATTTCCAAAATGTTTCTGCCAGTGTTTGTGTTTGTTCACTGACACTGTTTACTTTCCCAGAATATTTGTTTAGATGCACATCAATGTGTAATGGGCAAGTCACACCAGGACTAATGTATAGTACAGTTTTAAGTATCGCACATGTGTGCACTTGAGAGTATAGGAATGCTTTTTGAGCTAAGGGGTGATGGTGCTATTTTTCTATTAGACATTCTTTGTAAATTGCTATTCTTGCTTGGTGTCATACTTGACTTGTCATACTTCTTTACAGGGAGTTTTTACTTCTGTTAGTATGGTACACAGACAAGACACGTAGTGATACATTATAGTGACACATTCCTGATATGCATAGTCCATGCACTGTACTGTTGAAGGCATGTCCACCCTGCTTATGGTATGACATGACATTTTGACTCAACTGTGCTGAATGTGTGCATTGTGGGTTGTGCACTTTTTAGACAGAAGGCTGCAAGATCACTATGTTGTAACAATGCATGTGTTCATGGTATGCAGACTCAATCCATGCTTTCTCACTTGGTGTACAGAGGGATGCATATAATGAACAAGGAAAGTGGGACATTGATTGGAGATGCGGCAGGCTGTCAAAATGTTCCCCTGGCCTCAACACCAAGCACATACATTTGTCTGCACAGGGGTGCATCTTTTTGATGACAAAATGAGGATGCACTGTGAATGCGACTGATTAAGGGCACAAGTGAGCATGTCATCACCGATGTCAGCACACATGCACCATTGTACAAGGGTGTCTGACTTGATTTGCAGATTGTATATGTGCATGAAGGGGGACCTTACTGCACATACACATTCTTACACACAACACAGACAGACATGCACAATGGTGCATGTGTGCTGAGATTGGTGGTGGCATACTCACTTGTGTGCATCATCTCTTGCATTCACAGTGCATCCTCATTTTGTCGCCAAAGAGATGCAGCCCTGTGCAGACAAATTGTATGTGCGTGGTGTTTAGGCAAGGGGGTTATTTTGCCAGCCTGCCGCATCTTCAGAGAATGTGCCCCTTTGCTCTTTCATGTTGCCCTTATATTGTGAATACAAAAAAGAGATGACAGAGTGCACACCGGTTATATCCATTCTTGGGTTGGTAATGTGTTTGTTTGTATTTTGTAGGCGTGCATGCCCGATTTCGTGGAATGCCCAATACACGTGTGCACAGTAATCTTTGAAAGTAAGTGGGGCGACGTTACACCCCACATCGGACGCACAGCCATCATTCATGCATGAAAATGCAACGTTTGTTCCAATTTCAACCAAGGAAGTTTTCATTTTCATTTCTTCATTATTTATTTGTTTGATGAACATCTTTTAAACCAGTCACTCAATGGACACATATGTTTTCACAATCCTTAATGCTGAAGACATGCCTACTGGCTTTGCTCCGCAGCATGGCGTGTTGCATATATATTCCTCAATACGTTGTTTTCAATACCCAATGCATTTCGGGCCTACTTGTGCCCTTCGTCAGGGGTTATCTATAAATGTTAAAAAACATAGTTATAAACTGTGTTTGCTAAATGGATCATATTAGTCACATTGCGCACACTATAAAAATGAAAAACGTATATGAGTCTAACCAAAGTGACTCCCTAATCAATGTGATGCCCGCTGAATTCACTAAAAGTGCACCCGATCGTTTCTGTACATGCGTTAAAGTACATCAGACCCCTCTGAATTCTCATTGCGTTAATCCCTCACAAATAAGTAAGTATACACCCCCATGTAATCCAGATCTTAACCTTTGTTTTACAAATCCTATTACAAAAGCAAGTATACACCCCCCACGTAATCCAGATCTTAACCTTTGTTTTACAAATCCTATTACAAAAGCAAGCCCATACCTTTCTCGTTTTGATGGCTGCTTGTTTGTTTGTCTGAAACCATTCTAACTGCCTAGCTTGCTCGTTCTATTTAAGACACCTGTGTCGCGTCCCTGCCCAATCTAATCTCTCCATTTGTCATCCGCTAGTTCACGCGAACTACAAAACCCATCATACACTATCCCTGTTACTCTCGTCCTTCTAAGGGAGCTGCTCTAATGCTCACACTGGGCAGTCCACGAAATCGGGCATGCACGCCTACAAAATACAAACAAACAAATTACCAACCCAAGAATGGATATAACCGGTGTGCACTCTGTCATCTCTTTTTTGTAATCACAATTTACTGCCGATTCGACGAGTTGCACCCATGGATCAAAGACAAAATCACACAAAGATCGCATCGTCACACTCTGGACCTGTTGAATAGCCATTCCTTGAAAGTGAAATGCACAAATCGTTGTTTTGAAAACATAGACAATGGACATTTAGCAGCTGATTATATAGTTCATCTAAAGTCACCATTTAATGTACACAGAGCACAGTATTGATATACGTCGTAATCAATGTAGATAATGAAACCAGCGGGTGGGCGGGGCATATATTGTTTTTATTGAAGTGGGTGCTCGAAATACCAACGATGAACGTACATACGTTAGAGAGGCCAACATTTAGGGAATACACCTGCACGTTGCATAACTAGTTAGATTTGTGTAAAGATTTAGAAGAAAGATTTAGAAGAAATATTTATGACGACCTTTACATCTACGCCCATACCACTATCAGATTAAGAAAAGCGGACCTCAGTTATAAAGTGTAGCAAACACTTTAAATTTTTAAACTTAACTTTATGTGAAAAGAGTTTGGCAGTACTTGGTAGTGTGAGCATTAGAGCAGCTCCCTTAGAAGGACGAGAGTAACAGGGATAGTGTATGATGGGTTTTGTAGTTCGCGTGAACTAGCGGATGACAAATGGAGAGATTAGATTGGGCGGGGACGCGACACAGGTGCCTTAAATAGAACGAGCAAGCTAGGCAGTTAGAATGGTTTCAGACAAACAAACAAGCAGCCATCAAAACGAGAAAGGTATGGGCTTGCTTTTGTAATAGGATTTGTAAAACAAAGGTTAAGATCTGGATTACATGGGGGTGTATACTTACTTATTTGTGAGGGATTAACGCAATGAGAATTCAGAGGGGTCTGATGTACTTTAACGCATGTACAGAAACGATCGGGTGCACTTTTAGTGAATTCAGCGGGCATCACATTGATTAGGGAGTCACTTTGGTTAGACTCATATACGTTTTTCATTTTTATAGTGTGCGCAATGTGACTAATATGATCCATTTAGCAAACACAGTTTATAACTATGTTTTTTAACATTTATAGATAACCCCTGACGAAGGGCACAAGTAGGCCCGAAATGCATTGGGTATTGAAAACAACGTATTGAGGAATATATATGCAACACGCCATGCTGCGGAGCAAAGCCAGTAGGCATGTCTTCAGCATTAAGGATTGTGAAAACATATGTGTCCATTGAGTGACTGGTTTAAAAGATGTTCATCAAACAAATAAATAATGAAGAAATGAAAATGAAAACTTCCTTGGTTGAAATTGGAACAAACGTTGCATTTTCATGCATGAATGATGGCTGTGCGTCCGATGTGGGGTGTAACGTCGCCCCACTTACTTTCAAAGATTACGGGGCCCTTATATTGTGGTCTGATATGAATCTTTGGCTATGTTTAGAATTACTTTTCTGTGCACATTTTCAAGTCTATGACCCCACCAATATGTGTCTTGCAATATATTTGTTGACTAGGGTGATATTCCCCCAGGGACAAGAATATCTGTGACAAGATTTGCAGTCATTGTGGATTTGCACTGGTAGATATTTAATTGTGCATGAATGACATTGGGCCTATCCACCCCGTTCCCCCAGTCCCTGATTGTTACTCTTCGTGTTGCTGATGTTGCTGGTCATGTTCAGCAGTATCCTGTCCCTGGACTCCAACCACAGACTCCTCACAAATGACTGCGGACACCGGTTCCTCCAACGCATCCAGCTCCTCCTGTGGCACTGGACTCCCACCTCTGGTCTGCAGTGCTGCATTGCGATTGGCTGCCAGTTTCTCCTTGGTCTTGCGCTTAGCATCATGCCAGTGCTTCTTGCAGTCATTCACTGTCCTCCTCACCTCTCTGACAGCATTCACCTTGGCTGCGATGGACTGCCATATTGCATTCCTGGTTCCCAATAACACAGTGGAGCTGACAAACAGCTGTTGTTATTTTTCTGTCACCTCCTCAATCAGGACCTGGTTTTCCTGGCCGTTTGGGGGTTGTTTTCTCCTGCAGTACTTTGTCCAGCTTCATCCATGGTTCTTCACTTTTTACCCCCCTCAGTTTGTGATACTTTGCTGGCGTTTTGTAGTCGCTTTTCTGGCCTAACGTGAAAAAAAGTGGTGTCATGCTAATTTGCGTGCAGTTTCTGGCGGCTGACCGGCCCTTCCCCACTTTTTTCACGTTAGCGGCTAGATTTTTGTATTTCCGCTGACATGTAAAGCTATTGCCACGTAGCGTCGGCTTGTACATATGCCGCTAAAATAGCGATAGTTTGCGGCAGTGTGCAGCGATAAAAAATTTGCCACTAACTAACGTTAGCGATATTTTTCACCAGTTCTTGTACATATCCCCCAGTGTTTGTGATCTTGTACATGGCATTGTTCTGTAAATCAGCACTTTTTGTGCTGGAATGTCCTCTTTAAATATTTATATACCCCTACAGAGAGGTCAGTGACATTCATCACAGTCTAGTTTCACCCCTCCAGCCTTAGCCTCGTCATCCATTAAATCATTTGTTGGCCAGGAGTGAGTGAGTTTTTAAAAAATCGCAGCTATTTGGCAGTTTACTGCATCATGAATAAAATATTATTTTTACTGCTATCACAGTTTTACCAATGTTACTTTTCCGGTGTGTTGTAAAACGGGAAACTTCACACAAAGTTTTCTCAAAATATCCTTAGGTGGGAGATCGTCTCTCTTTATCACTGTGTGGTTTCCCCAAATGTGCTTTGGGCCGAAAGGGTGCAGTACAGACCACCATCACGCTCTAATATGTGTGAAAAAGGTCGCTTTATTGAAGACAGGTGCCCCACACAACAATACCTTTGGCCTTTGCCTCACAGAATTACACCTCACTATACATTGATTCACCTACAGAGCCTCCTCCCCACCGCTAGGGTTTCCCCACCCTTATCCTTTCTTTGTAACTATTTAAAACCCCATACCCGGTCATTAACTGTTGAACTTTAACCCTGTAACCTCTTCTCTACTTCGCTAAACATCTACCTAACTATCTCCTATCCTAACCTTATTGCCTGCTCCCTGAGTAACTTGTTCACTGTAAACATGTACAAACTAGTCACCAAACGCCATTCAGAAAAGTCCCTCCCTCTCTATGGCTTTTCTGACTCCCAATCTAGGAAGATCTAGGATAGCTTTGTATGTCTAAAACCTTGTCTAAAACCTCTTTCCTGAATCAGGTATAGCTCCATCCCAAAGTGAGACAAGTGCACTCCATCCCCTCTGAAAAAATATACGGCTGCATACGTCAATCCAGGATGCTCTACTCTGCTGAAACCTTCATCCCTACAAAATAATCTCATGTCCCTATTGATCTTCCTCCTTGCTTTATCAATGACGGCAGGTCTCTCTGCCCCCTTCCATTGTCTTCTGGGGATTAATTCCGTCCAAATAATGAAGCTACCGACCATTACTGTCTGATCTCTGACAAGTCCCTTTTCATCTGCTTCAGTAAGGCTGATCCTTTGCACACCACAACATTCTCCCCTAGGTGTACAGTTAAAACATCTGGGCAAATGTGTTGTTGTATTAAATTATCAAAGCAGGGCAGGAGTTTGTGCCATCTCATACCATCTTTTCTGTGCCAAAATATGTTAAACAATGAAGAGTCCAACCTAGGATTCAAACCTTTACCCTTCTGCAGTTCATGCCGTTCTGCCCATTTGACAAAGAAATGACCGACTATCCAAATGGACAGCGCGGTTGACTCCGTCCCTGCTACTGCACCTGAAAAGACACATGTGGGAGCACATAGAAACTACCTGTTGCAATCTCCGGACTCCACTAACTTGACATATCTGTTAAAACAATCAGAAGTCCTGCGCCCCAAATGCAAAATTC
Source organism: Triturus cristatus (assembly GCF_964204655.1). Classification (NCBI taxonomy): domain Eukaryota; kingdom Metazoa; phylum Chordata; class Amphibia; order Caudata; family Salamandridae; genus Triturus; species Triturus cristatus. The sequence continues at coordinate 763,184,105 of NC_140583.1, forward strand.
TGTCCTTACCCCTACCCTGCCTCGCTGCATCGATGGCTACCCTGATCCTAAATGAGTGAGTGCAAAACCCTGCTGGGGTCTCCTCTAGCTGTAGCAAAGATCACCGCATCACCCACAATAGTTGTGCAGCAGTTACTACCTGCCCAGACACCCTGCAAAAGACTTCTCCAGATCCCCTGGCGGTCAGACCCATCAAAGCACACTCCCAACGTACTGGGTATACAAATGGATCAGCACTGACCCCCATTACTACCACTTTTCCTATTCCCCTTGGTCTGTCTTAGAGTGTTTGAGCATTATTGTTACTGCACCTACCTCCCCCCTAACTGCTACCCCCTTCCAATCTAGCCCTGCGACTCCTTTCTTCTACAATAACTATGAATGCTCCAAAGTACGTCCATGACATTAATTTGATAAACAACAACCTTGGTATAATCCTTAAGAGCCAAAAGTTTCCCTGACACTGGCCCCCTAACCTTGGGCCCAGGCCCTATCTCTCTGTCCCAGCCCTCAAGAACATGTCTGCCCAACTCTTCCACAGAAGGGGCATAACCCCACCACAGCTTGCCCATAAATGCAATCCCTTGCAATTTGCCTCCAGTGGTGACCTTGGACAGAAATCTGTTGATCTATGACAAAATAAACTAAACAACATGTTCCTCCCTTGCCCATGCTTCCACCCTATTCTGTGCCCCTCCACACTCCTAGTAGAAATGTCCAAAGACCCTTCTACCAATTGCAGCATCCTTTGACTCCTATGGCCTACATTCCCACAGGCACCGATGTCTTGCAAATGTCAGCCTTCGTGGCCAGCCCAAGGAACCTCTCCCACTGCGAACGAGACAAAGCGTCCACAATGTCATTGTCCACTCCTGGCACATGTCTGGCTTGAAACAGAATATCATGCTTCAGACAACTAAGGATGAAGACTCTCAGTAACTCATACAACTGTTCATTTCTGGTGGACTGCTTATTGACCACATGCACAACAGCCATATTGCCAACCCTGAAAATGACCCTCTTGTGTACTAAACCCTTTGCCCACACTGTGACAGCTACCACTAGTGGAAAGAGCTCGAAAAAGGCAATACTCCTGCCCCCATTGTTCCAATGTCTTGACCACTCCTCAACGCACCACCTGCCCAGCCAGTACAGACCAAATCCACTAGCACTTGCTGCATCCGAATGTATTTGGACATCTCATTCCCATTCCTTAGGCGCTGTCATGGGGATGCCATTGAACTCTTCCAAAAACCTGCACCACATGCATAAGTCTTCTTTCGTCCCTGCAGACAAGCGTGTGTAATGGGGCGGCAGCTCAAGCCCCGCTAATGACCTGCTCATTCTCCTATAAAATGTCCTGACCACCCGGCATGCACAATTCAGATGCTCTAGCAGCATTGTGTGAAAAACAAGATGGCCGCGCCCATTCGCGACCGCGTGGGTAAGTTTGCGCGATATTTCTCGCGAACATGCAATAATCGTCACGAACAAGTAAAATGCGCTCCCGAACATGACATGCGCATCGCGAACACGCTATCTGCGACCCGTAACAGGAAATAAGGCATCGCGAGCGGGCGCGACAATTGAAAAACAAGATGGCCGCGCCCATTGGCGACCGCATGGGTAAGATCGCGAGATATCATCCCCCGAGCATGCAAACAGCTCCCCGAACACGCTCACCGCGCTCCCGAACAAGAAAAAGGCATCGCGAACGGGCGCCCCAAGCAACTACGCAAGCTCGCGAAGCTACGCGTAGCTTGCATAGTGCAAGAACATCTTCGCGTAGCGAACTACGCCCAAGCTTAATTGGGATCCCTTTAGTGTAATTCCCCTTTCACAATTGTTCCACCCGGGGGGTGAGATACACACCAAAGAATTCAGAGGGCATCGATAGGGCCTGTTGGGACTTTAATAAGGGAGTCTGCATGATGGAATACTGCAACTTTAGGCACAAATGCTCAAAATGTGCAGGGCAGCACCCATTGGTGCAATGTTTTGGAGCAAAAGACAACTGTCAGGGGCAGTAGTCTTGCCAGGGTTTCCAACAAAATAGTGCGTATAACAGACAGCAAGGACGACAGATGGCTGGGGACAGGGTAGGGAGGAGAGCACAGGGTTACATGGGAAAAGTCTCGTACGCCCATTAGACAAGAGTGTCTAGATGCTTGGCTGACCTACTATACCCGCAGGAATGATGCCTTGTTATAGAGTCTTGGTTTCAAAGAGGGTTTAGGCTGGGATATGAGAGGCCTTGTTTCACAGATGGGCAGAAAATTTGAGGTCAGTGGTTTCGTACAAAGCAGTAGTGCAGGAAAAATTGCTTAAAGAGGTTAGCGAGGGGCGCATGGAGGGCCCGTTCATAGAGTGGCCGATAAGGGACTTGATAATTCCCCCTTTTCTTGTTCGGGAGCGCGGTGAGCGTGTTCGGGGAGCTGTTTGCATGCTCGGGGATGATATCTCGCGATCTTACCCATGCGGTCGCCAATGGGCGCGGCCATCTTGTTTTTCAATTGTCGCGCCCGCTCGCGATGCCTTATTTCCTGTTACGGGTCGCAGATAGCGTGTTCGCGATGCGCATGTCATGTTCGGGAGCGCATTTTACTTGTTCGCGACGATTATTGCATGTTCGCGAGAAATATCGCGCAAACTTACCCACGCGGTCGCGAATGGGCGCGGCCATCTTGTTTTTCACTCTATGCTATGGTTCTGGGCCTACTTTTCTATCCTCCCTTAATCTTTGTAATCCTTTGTATTTAAAACATTTTTTCTGACTTTTTTTTAGTTATCATCTATCTCTCTCTTTCCCTAAGTTTATATTTTGCATTTTATTTCTACTTTTACTGTGTTTTTTTACTTTTATTACTTCTTCCCCCTAACTTTTTTTTCCCCTTCTAACTTTTCTTTTCCACCTCCCACCCACCCCAGAACAATGGCCAAGGGAATATCTAGTGCAAAGGGCAAGGGACCTGCGGACAAGAGCCGCCTGCCTTGCGGCAGAATGCGTCCTGCAGGGGTGCATGCCCGGCAACTTTTTGGGGAGGCGGAGGTGGCCGCCCTTGTTTTTTTCATTCAGCGCCACCTCCCCTTGACCTTGGCAGCAGGCGGCAGGCCCGGCTCCGGGTACGCTACCCAGGAGCGTCACCGTCGGTGGGCGAAGGTGTGCCGGGCAGTGTTCCGGTGCTCAGGGCTCCGGCGCACCCATAATCAGCTGGCCCACCGGTGGTCTGACATCCTGGACCGGGAGCAGGACCTGTTGGACCTGCTAGGTGTCGAGGTCATTGGGCTTGGTGAGTAACTTATTGTGTATAAATTAAATTTTTGACGAATAACAAGATTACTGCTGCGTGCTACGCGTTGCTGGTAAATTACGTTCCAAAAATCAAAGTGATTGTAGGACCCAGGTGCTCGGTGCTACTCTTAATTGTTTGCAACTTTGCGCTAGCTTGTGCTGATTAATGTAAGAGTTTATTTTAGAGAACTGAAGTTAGGTAATGCGATTTGCTAGAGAGACTCTAGTCCTTCCATTGTCCTACTGTGAAATAGTGGTGGATGGATATTGGATACTAGGTTTAGTTAATAATTGTTTTACTCGGTCTGCGTGACGCCTCCTTTGTCACTGAGTTCTGCTTACGCCAATCCTCCGTAGAACCTTTTGTGCTTTGTTTAGTGAGTGGTAGGCTTAGCATGGTCAGTCAGTAGCAGAACTAGATCAGAATCATGCAACCAACCCACAATTTGTTGTATGTATTCACAAATTTATGCATGTGTCCTCCATCTCATCTATGCATTTGATGGCTAAAAAAACATGGAAATGCAGACTTAGTGAACAATTGGCCCGTCTGGAATAGGTTGTGTAGGTCAGGTGGTACTTACTAGGCTTCGTTAGTATTTGTAATCAGAATGATTATGGAACACTGGAGTGTTCATAAATAAGTAGACGATCCGTGAATCCAGCAAGCAGCCAGTAGTCTATCCATCTGATTAGATAGGTCAATTTTATTGCAATTGTTGTTTCCTAAAATGTTTTTTGACTTATTTTTCAAAATGATTTATTATTATTTGTTTCACAGCACTCCTTAATGTTTGTCTGTTTTTTTATTATATTTTACATGATCATCAGCACCACCCAGGGGCAAAAAGACGGAGTCCGAGTCGGCGGGAGAACCACAGGACCGCTCCTCTACCGAGGCTCCTGCTGCTGGCCCCAGTAAGTCCTCCAGTGGTTATATTAACAGTTATATTTCCCTAACTTTTACTGCATCTTTTTTTTCCGAACTATAAATTATGGTTCCACTTTCTAATTCTATTTTTTACAAAAGCTTTTTTGACCTTGACTATCTGTTTCCAAATTCTGTTTATCCCTGCCTCTAACTAAGTTCCTTCTAACTACCTCTGCTATGACTCTCTGTACTACTACTACTACTATTATTCTGTCTGTAGCGAAGCTTGCACAGTTGCCCACTCTTTATTGAAGGTTTTCTTTGGAATAATAAAACTCTGATTGACCAATAGCTCTAGCCACTGTGTCCTGTCCTTTGGGTTGTCCTCTTCTAGTCTTCTCAATGTTGAGGCTTTGACAATTCCCACAAACAAAATGCCCAACCAGATATTTGACTAGTATTTTGAATTGGATAGTACATGATGCTACTACTGTTGTAGTGATTCTGCAGAGCCACATACAGAACTATGCACAACAAATTAGGATGTTGGTGATGGGAGGTTGGACCTTACTGATCACACCTCAGTCTGAAGAACCCCTGACCCCTGACCGACTAGCTATAGTGTCTCACATTAGGGTCCCACTCCTGACTCCCCCTACGAATAAGATACACAATGATGATGACTGAGACAGACAACCCAGAACATAACACCAATTTGCTCACTCACTTGTGTAAGTCCACCCCACCACACCAAATACCACAGAGTCTATGTGTAAGTTCAAAAGGTTTATTTGAAACAAGTAACAAGCTCTGTACGTCGTTATATGAAATTTAATTTACTACAGCCATCGTCAATAAGCCAGCAAAAAGCATAAGATTAAAACAGGAAACATTTACAAGTGCATGACAACAAGAACAAGGCAAAAGATCTATTGAATTCTGGAAGACCCCTCACCGTAGAACGTAGAAATACTGGTTACATCATGCATCATAAGCTCTGTAAATCTTTGGTTTGTAGAAGGGAATCTTCCGCCTATTATATGAGAAAAATGCTGCGCGTTAGCCGTTAGATAGTATACTGCTGAATGCAAGCATTTTGCAGTCATTGCAAAAAGTATAACATGTATGTAATGGCTAAGCAATACGGACTAACCAAACTCAATATCAAAGTGGCTTTTTTTTCGACCTCTTCACTTGTACGCAACCGTCATGTGGCCTCAAAGGCATCTACTGCACATGTCAATAAGCTGCCAGGTATAATTAAATATGCGCAAAAAGAGTAGTAGTCGACATGATGAATCTAAAAGGGTTACACATGGCTCAGGCTAACTTTCAAAAGAGTAGAGTAGGACTAGATGACCCTAGGTCCATATCACTACTAGTGTCTGTCTACTGTCTGTACTACTCTAGTGCTGATGTGTGTTGTATTAACTTTTTTTTCAATGTTCCAAGTGAACACTAATATAATAGGGGAAGGTTTCCAGGCATCTAAAAATGTGTAATTTTTTTTCTAGGCACACTTCCAACCACCAGTGCAGGCGGGGCCAGCGGCGATGGCGATGGGGCCATCCCGGAGGGGGCTGGAGAACTGGCGGCACCTGCAGGAGCGACGGGGGGGGAGCCAGCAGCAGTGGCCGGCGGTGGTAAGTTATATTCATTACTTCTTGACATTACTACTAGATGGAAGTGTGTTCACTACTTCACTGTACTGTGCCACTTATTAAGTTCTAGTGAACATTATACAACGGTTGAAGAAGACACCCTTTACTTAGCATTAGCAGCGTGAGTTGAGTAACCAATGGCCTCTTCTATTTGACTCCAAATCAGCTGTGAAGGTTTTATGGAGAAGACAAACTCAGGTCAGATGACCTTGATGGATGTGTTGAACAAAGAGGGAAAGAAGGGTGGAAGGATGGGCGAGATAAATAATATGACTGACTGGCAGAGAAGGATATGTTGGAAGCATGCATAGGTGGCTGATAGTAATCAGATCAGATGCATGGGTTGTTGAAGGATGGGTGGAAGGTGAAAGAGGATGCCTGCCTGGGTGGGCGACACAGTATGGGTGGATAGTACTAGATAGCAAGAATCAGCGGTGTTTGGTTCAAACTCAAAGCCAAGGCAAGCAAGGAAGGAGCGGACGCATGGGTGGTTGTTGGTGAAACCAACTAAGGTTTGTTAAGAGATATATAAAAAAGAAGGATGAACGTTTATTTTAATGGATGTATGCCTGGATGTACTATCATCAATAGACAGCATAGGTGGAGACTGTCACTGGAGAGTCTTACTTTGAAGAAAATGTAAAAGAAACTGCGCCAGAGTAGCAAAGCGGAGGGGAATATAAGAAGTATTTTCAGAATACAGTTGACTCGCAGTAGTTTGCAAGCACGTCTCAAGCAGAAGCACCTTCCTCCGACTCCGAGGACCACTCCCTACCTATGTTAATGTATTTTCGATTGGGTCAGCCAGCCTGCAAAGGGTGGCCTATCTGTTGGTTACACAATCAATGCAAGCAAAGTACCCTATGCAGTAGCGGTCGGTGATGGGAGTGCTGGAGGGCGGTGACATGGGGAGGGGCAGGGTGGGTGGCAAGTAAACTATGTATTACGGCCAAATACAGGTAAGTAAACATAAAAATTAATAAAAATGATTTTCATTGTGCGCACTGCACCGCCAAATGCGATGCAGTGCGTGCAACGAAATTTGTTTTATTTATTTATATGTATTGTTTAATTACCTGTGATTGTCTGTAATCCATAGTTTACAACCCCTACCCTGCACCTTCCCACGTCACCGCCCGGCAGCACTCCCACCACTGACCGCTACTGACCTGATGTCGTATTACCATCTATAATATAAGCAATGATCATTGGAGCCGATAAATAATCAGCCTTTTTTGTACTACCCAGGGTAGGGTGAAAGTGAAATTGATCATTTGCCCTCATGTAACAGACAGAGTATGGCCAGTGCCACCGGCCGTAATACAAACATATTAGCTTCCCCACCTACAGACAGTAGTAGTAAATAAAACTAACGTGAGTCTGCATCATGTGACTCATATCTGTTTCTTTTGGGTGCAAGCTTAGCTGACTGAGCTGGCATGCTGGCCACAACAAGGTTATGTAATTGCGCTAAACTAGAGATAAGAACAACACGACTGGTGTGTACCGGAGTACATAGTACGAGTATAATGTCGGAAACTCCCACAAATGTTAGAGTCCGAGGAAGTAGGAGTATAGATACTTACCACCAAATCACAAATGTTATGTACTGTGCTTGCTAGTGATACTGTGACACTATGTGTTGAATGAATTTAGTGCTTCTGTTTTGCTAAGAGTATTGGTTACAACATGTTCTTTTTCTTTCTTTATATAGATACTCCTCCCACACCAAAACCAACGAGGAAGGAGTTGGCGGCCAGGGCCTGGCGCCGTAAACTGGAGGCCATTTGCGATGAATATCGCCGGCTGGTGGCTCAGGCGGAGGAGGAGGCGGCTGCAGCTGCAGCCTCCTCCAATGCCCCGGGCCCCAGTCAGGCCCTGCCTCCGGTTTTACGGCGCCATGGTCCGGCAGCCGCCCGCCGCCGTGCCTCGATCTCTACCACTGCTGCCCCCCACCCTGCATGTAATTGCAGGGCATTTTGCCGCCAGCTGCTCCGCCAGATGGCCCGCCTGGAGGAGCACCTAGAGGAGCATGTAAAAATCCTGGTGGATAAAACTCCTGAAGGCCCGCCGACTATAGGACCTTGTCATTTGCCCCTTTATTAATTCCTTTTGTTGGTGGGTAGGTTTTGGGCGTTGGGGTTTCACTTACAGACATTTGGGACTTCGACTAATTTTTGTTAGGGTATATTAAATTTTATATTATTTACTTAAACATACGATGTTAATGTTTTGTGGTGGGTTACTGTTTTCCGAATTCAATTTAAGTCACATGGTTTGTTACTTTGTTTCCTTGCTGCTGCATGCCCCCAGCCAGTGTTTGATTTAAAAGATCTGCCGATTTTGTAATACACAAACAGAAAGATGCGGTACCCCTCACTGAGTTATTTTTAATTGTCATACTAGTATTGTCAGTCTCTCCTCCTAGTCCATTATACCTCCCACCAAACGTATCTTACCTGTGATTGATGATGATGAAGTTCGGCACACTGATGGCTGCATGGTTGGTTTCCCAAAAGAATGGAAAAGATGCCATTATTGTGGTGGTAGTAGTAGACACTGGCAATAGCATTTGAAAAAAGAAAGAGAAAGTCACTTGACTGAGACAGAATGTGGGAGGAGTAGTAGAACAAAGTAAAGGACAGCATGGGTGGGCAAGCAGAAGAAGATCCTTGCCCTGCCTTAGTTGAAATTCAATTAGTGTTGCTTTCATCACATCTGCCCCAGCAAGCGTGTGATCAATTGTTGGTGTACATTTAATGTAGTCACATCACACCTCAATATAAATCACATAGCCCGGGGGAAGAGGGTTAGGGATTGATGAATGGATGGGAAGGAGGGTTTTGGGAAAGGTTTGACAAAGAAAAACAGACAGTATGCATGGACACAACAAAAGTAAAACACAATCTTTTAAGACACCATGATCCATTATCAAAGAAATCTATAAAGTGAGAAAAAGGAAATGCATGCATGTTGATGAAGAGAACTTGATGGTTAATGATGAGTTGTACTTACTAACTACTACTACACAATTAGACAGTACAGGGCAGAAATTATTAATATGAAATTTGCCTTGCCTGTCTGCCGCCCTCAGACTGAACCAAATTACATGCTGTACCGGGCTTACTTTTATTTTTCAAGTTAGCAAAGGAAATGAAAAAATAGTTGTAGGGATCAATTACCAAACAAACCACAACACACAGTCATAATGATTGAAGAGAAAAAAGGAATCAAATAAATTTAAAGATGAATGATGAATGATACTAAAGTTACTGTATTATCCTGGTCCAAATGTGGAGTTGCATCATTCTCGTCATTCCTCTTGGTCCTCCCTTCCATGGACACTCCGCACATCAATCTTGGGTACCACTGCCTGCCTGATGCAGATTGGTAAGGTAAGTGTGAGTTGTTTCTCCCACTATAGCACAGGTTAAAGGCCGGCCTGTAAGTGTAGAAGGAAAAACAAAAGGGGTATTGAAAAGTAACTGAATTAAAAGAATTAAACTCAATTACAGTGGAGTGCAAGAAGAGAAGACAAGACTCTTGAGAGAACACTTTCAGACTGAGGCGGCTTGGATAGGATACATAGTGTCTACTCTACAGCATTAAGCTACAACAACAATGGGACAGGAGCCAGCACAGCCACAGAACAGGCCAACCATGGCACAGGCCAGGTACCCTACCCCATGCGCCACTGTCCCTCATACCACTACACTGTTTACCTTTTAAGGCAGTCCATGAAACGCAGTTATTCCATCAATTATCTACGATCCAACTGACTGACTGTATGCTCAGCATCATGACCGTGTGGTACGTGTTCTCCAACACCAACTCAGTCTGTAGTGACTGATTAAGTTTATAATATATTCCATATTACAAAATTGCAACGGATATTGGCCGGCACCTGCAGTGGTAGGAGTACAATGCGGTTATTAAACAACAAGGAAACATTGACTGTCTCCTGAGTCACTTTTACTTTGTAGATAAACTAGTATAGTTCGACTTTATGCACATTCACTCGTAGTCAGCAAGCATCCAATGCAATGCATGCCATCATTCAAAATAATCACTCATTACCTGTCTTGCTGTTCTCTTTGGCTGTCAGATCAGATGCCTGCCTAGCCTTCTGACAGTCAGTGATGAGTTTCTTTCGGGTTGGAAACAAAATGGAATATAGCTGTAGTCACGTTTCACTTCTTATGGAGGGACTGTTAGAGGCAACACGTTTTGTACTATTCTCCATCTCCATCCAATGTCTGGCTTGCTTGAAATGTATTTAGGGAGAGTAAGGAAGATGGAGCAGGACTCTGAGGAGTGGAGTGGACAGTTATGCACAGACGTGCAACTCCAATAGGGAAATAAAAAGAGGAGACTGTTGATGGATTTGTTGTGATTAGATTTGAACCAGAAAAACAGATACACACACAAATAAAGGAAGGAAAAACAATTTGAAAGCCTAGTTGTCAGGGAAGACGAGCTCGTCCTCAAACTCTGGTGGTTCGGACAGAAGTACATCATGTAAGAACCCACTACTTATGTCATCAAAGTCGCTCTCCTCTTCCTGCTGTGATTCACGTATTTTGTACTCCGGTGGTATAAAGTGCTGATTCATTTTGATCATGGTTAACCTCTCCACGCTTTTGGGCGAGAGACTGGTCCTTTTCACAGTAACAATGGCACCAGCAGCACTGAAAACACGCTCTGAAGAGACACTTGCAACAGGGCAAGCCACATACTTTATCGCCAACCTGCTGAGCACTGGCCATTGGCTTCTTTTCCCATACCAATACACCAATGGGCTTTGCTCCATGAAGACGTCTGTTGTGTCATCTAGATAGGCCTGAACCATCCACTCAATGTTCAGGGGTGCTCCGATTTGCTTGACCTCTTTTGCCTATGCATCAGTAATGGACGTACAAAACCCTTTCCGTAGAAACCAATCACCTGCCATTTTTTTAAATGTGGCTGATGATCCTGTTGGTGCTGTTGTTGATGTTTTTGCTGGCAGTGTTGTTTACTGCTGGGAGGCAAACGCACTGCTCTCAGCCTCTGAAGTAGAACTTGACACTGGGTGCCCTGTAGTACTTTTTATGCCCTGGGTAGGCGGGCCTCTAATTAAGATCCGTTCGTTTTCAAAGTCAGTGGCTTCCTCAGCTATCAAAGTTTTGTACTTGGCAACATCCACTTCTGAAAAAGGAATTACTTCATTACTGCTCAGCAATAATTTGTAACGTGGATCCAAAATTGAGGCAGTAATGTAATGTCGATGTGACACAATGTTATTTTGAATCCTTGTATTGTCAGATAAGTGAGCGGCTAAGGTGTCCGCCAAATAATATGCATCTACTTTGTCATCCACACCTGCGTACATTTCTGACACCTCCTTCAGCTCTTGCTCTAGCATGTACAACAATGGGATAGCTTGGCCCATAGTACAGTCCTTCCTGCTGACTTCACGTGTGAAGACCTCAAAAGGAAGTAGCATCTCTGTCAGGCATTTAACGAGATCCCATTGGGCCATCTCAACGGTCATGCCTTTCACAGTAGGATCTCCTGACCTTTTCATGACATAAGCATTGAGTGGTATGTACTGCTCAAACAGATGCTCAAGCATGTAATAAGTTGAGTTCCAACATGTTGGCACCTCCTGGATGAGTGCTTTGACTGGCATTTTATGTTCGCGTTGAATGACCCTCAGCTGCTTCCGGGCTATAAAAGAATGGTTGAAATGTGTGCATATTCTTCTGCAGGTGGTCAGTAAGTTGCTGACTTTGCTTTCATTTTTCAGAAAGTCTTGAACAACAATGTTAATACAGTGTGCCAAACACGGGACCCTGAAATAGCCACCATCTTTCATGGCCCTAACTAAATTACTGCCATTGTCTGTGGCAACAAAACCAATGTTAAGCCCTCTTGGTCGCAGCCACTCAAACACCTTGCTGTTAAACTCATCCAAAATGTTTGCAGCAGTATGAGATTTCTCCATAGCAAACATGGTTACAGTTGCATGTTTGCGAGTGTCTTTAAAAATCTCAACGGTGTCAACAACACCTTCAGATATCTTATCTTTAACACCCGAAAAAGAGACCCAGTGTGCAGTGATGCACATGTAATCAGTGGCTTGGCAACTGGTCCACATGTCTGTTGTCAGGTGGATACTCTGAACAGCACTCTGTTTTAAGGCTTTTCCAAGCAATTCCAGCACGTTGTGATGTAGTGCTGGAACAGCAACTCTTGCGAAATAGTAGCGGCTGGGAACCTTCCATTTTGGGCAGATGGTGGTCACAAATTCAAGAAAACCCACCCCTTCAACAAAAGAAAAAGGGAGAAGGTCCAGTGCTAACATTTTAGCCAGCTTCGCATTGTACAAACGTGCTATTGGGTGGTTGCGTTCGTACTGCCCCTCCGGCCTAGTACACATGCTAAGAATGGTAGGCTGCGTGGTATTCCTTCCTGTGCTCAACGTCAGACTTTTTTAAAAAGCAGTACTCCTTGGTGTCTGAGGCTGACTCTTACTCTTGTGCCACTGAGATGTTGCTGAGGATGTGGGCGTTACCACTGCAGTGCTGGGGACAGGGCTACTTTGTGTACCACTACCACAGAGAATGTCTCCCTCTTCTTCCTGTTCCATCGTGAGCGGACTTTCTACTCGTTTATCCCCAACAGCAATGGTTCCAGTTTTTATGCGAAGGTGCTCCTCCCACTGGATTGCGTGGTGTTTTTTCAGATGGGTCATTTGGCCTCAAGGTACCATAGTGTGTACCAAGCTTACCACGACTAACAGAGGTATGACAAACGGAGCATATAGAAATGTTCTCCTCCTTTCCGCTAACCGTAAAGATGTCCCACACTGGGGAGCTTAACTTTTGTCTCCTGCTGGAGGTGCCACTTCCAATGCCGGATGAACTGGAGTGTGTGTGTGTTGAATTTGAATCTGTGCAGTACCACTACCTACTTCTGCTGAGGTGGTGCTTGTGCTGGAGGTAGGACGCTGCCGGCCCTTTGCTAATGTAAATATGGAAGCTGGAGGTCGTGTTGGTGTTACCTGTGTTGGAGGTATGCATGCTACATCCCTCGCAGCCATTTTGGATAGTGTAAAAATGTTGGTCTCCATCTCCTCAGGCCCGGGAGTGATGTTCGTGATGACTGGCTCATCATCATCATCATCATCCTGCTCTTCTACATCAACCTCCATAAGTGTAAGGCTTTCTGGAACCTTCCTTTTCCCATGCCTGCTCTTGTGACGTGTCTCCCTCTCAGACTCAGTTTGTGGCTTCCAAGTGGCATCTAGATCATCAGAAAGGGGGCTTGGCGAAGAACTTGATGTACTAACCCTCCTTTTCCTGCTGGGGATTTGGAATACAATGGAACTTCTGAAGGAGTGGCTTCCTCTTCTTCCGCTGCATGAGGCTCAATTTCCTGAACTGCCCCTACTTCGGGAGGAACTACAGCTACTATTGCGGGCTTTGGTTGCGGCTGTTGTTGGTGACCACTTATCTGCTGTGTTCCCTATTGCGTTGATTGTGTACTACTTTGAGATAGCGAGAAGTTTAGTTCAGGCTCAGCATCACTGCTTTCCACCATTAGGCTGGCTACCTCTTCCACACTCATCTGCTAGGGCCTGGGTTGGTGGGTGGGCCCACTGATGCAGAGGTGCTGCCCCCAGCTTGGCCCCCGGACACCGCTGCTGCAGGCATCATTTTTGGTGTGCCAAAAAAGGTTTTGGGAGGCACACCAGACTTAAGTGACACTTCCTTCCTCTTCTGTTCCTTCTTCTCCATGGCATCTTTCTTGGTACCAGAGGACCTGCCACCTGCTTTCTTTGGGGGCATCTTCTTCAGATGTCAAAACAGCACTCAGTTGCACAAGTTGCAGAGATGGCTGGTCAGGTCACTCACACGTCACGTCACGACATGTACAGCAGCAGGACATCGGTCTAGCACCACAACGGTCGATGATGATGACACACCTCCTCCGTCTTTTGTGCACCTAAAAGCAAAAAGCCAGAAGAACATCAGTCAAAAGATCAATAATATAATATATAACTTCTTAGTGTGTGGTGGGTGGTCACAATTATTACATTTTATTAAGTTAGTGAACAACAACAGTATAGCCATTTATGAGACTGACAAGGCCAGGGCTCCTGGTGTACTTGTACTGTACTGTGTACATTCAGGAAGAATAAGAATAGCAGAGAACAAAAACATAAATGTAGTGTAGCCTGTTTGCCCTAAATAAAAATGTGTGCATCTTATGGGATGGATGCAGCATCAGGGAGCAACAACAACGAACATATACACATAAAAACTAAAGGCAATGATTTACAACACCCAAAAAGGGAAATAGACCCCAGAAAAAAAGTAAAGCCCACATTTTACAATTCAATCCAAAGCCATACATGATTTTGAAATTTAACGCACAACACAAAAACAGTTGTTTAACTTCCATGCACCCGTGATGATTGATGAGTAGTACCCCTGGGCCTACTGTCCGACTAGGCCACAAGCTTGGAGGCCTATGGAAAAAGCACAGTGGCTGGTCCTACAAAATGGCCGCCACCACATGGCCAGGCCACTCACAAAAACAAGAAAAGGTCAGGAATACAAGACAGACAATGCAGGTCTATTGCAAAAGCACAATGCCTGCCTCCACAAAATGGCCGCCACCCACATGCTCATGCCACCCACCACAATAATAACAAAAAAGTGTTTACAAAAGGACAGGAACAGGAAGTTGTACTCTCTGTGTAACTTACTTCCTCTCCTAAAAATATTTTTTTTAAAATAAAAGTGACTCCGTGCTCCAAAACTACAGCAGAATGACAACCTGAGGAGTTTTTTGCCATTAAATCGTTTCCAATTTTCACCGATAAGTGGAATTTTCCATAACCTTTTTTAAGCATTCTTCAACATAGGACTTTCGCCATCCTAGGGATGTGTCTTGATACCTATGCAGTTTTCAAAAATAGCACAGGCTCAGTGTTCCATGAAAGGCCCACTTTGCAATAAGGTTCGCAACACAACCCTACTAGCCCCCAAGTAAAGTTACTTTTAAATCCTTAGCCTACCTATCCCAAAAAATTCATTTATTGTCGCCCAACCATATTCTGGCACAGCCCAATCTATTAGAATTGCCTGGCTATGTCCCTCTGCTGAACTCTTGACACTGGAGTAATTCAACCTCCTGCTAGTACCACAAGTAAAAGGATAAAGTGCTGGTGATGGAGGAGTTTCCTGAAATTGCTTCACATTTTAAGGTTCGCTTCGCTAATGCTTCCAACGATGTAGAGGCCCATGTCACCTGCAAATAAAAACTAAGAATCACACTTCTTTCCTTTTTTATAAAACCCTATAGATATCCTATATTGAAACAATACAAAAAACGTAAGCAGAGACCTAACTAATATACATTGAAAAAAGGCAAGGAAAGAGGGTAAGGACTCTAACCGAACGGCCTTTCTTAGCAATACGAACCAACGCATCAGCATCCCAGAAATCCAAAAGAACATCCCAAATATATGGACCTTTCCAACAGTGCAGGTACACTTGATACAGAGATGCTCCATTCATTGCAAACTGGGTAGCTCTTGCAGCCACGAAAGAACAGCTTTCTTTTGCTTCTTTTTTATATTTTGGAAGCATTGTTTCCTAACATCAATGCCCTGGTGATGCACCCCTCCACACCTTTTATCTGCAATCTTTGCTTGCCCAAATTATTGAACACGTTTTCACAGGCTTGCTGTCATGCAACATGAAATCCCAGCTTCATACAATTTAAACAGTTTTGTAGTCATTCTCCATGATTCATCAAACTCTGGGGCATGTTTATAATAACTGGCGCATCCCTGCATATCAGCAGGGATGCGGCAGTTATTTTGCGCCCCAGCTCCGCCATCATGAATGCGCCGCATTTATAATGCGGCGCATAATGGGGCAAAAACGGCACAGATGCGTCACGCATCTGTGCCGTAAAAGTGGCGCATTGCTGGAGTTGCGTCGCAAGCGCGACGCAGCTCCAGCACTGTTCTGGGGGGCCCTATCTGTACAATGCTGCGTCAATCCTTACGCCTGCTTCAAGCAGGCGCAGGGTTTTGACGCAGCATGGGCTCAAAAGTGACTGAGTGAAATCTTGTAGATTTCACTCAGCCACTTTTAGGAGGTGTTCCTGCGCCGGAACGCCCCCAGCTGCCCTGGAACGCCTACATGTGGCGCAGGGCTTTACAATGTGACGCATCTCCCAGATGCGTCACGTTGTAAATACCCCGCACCATGGCGCAGGATTTGCGCCGCTGCTGCGTCACAAAAGTGACGCAACGGCGGCGCAAAAGTGGCGCAAGTGCAACATAAATCTGCCCCTCTGTGTATGCTGTGCACAGTCCACATGCATTCAGGTCACCACACCAAAATACACAGGCATGGACAGACAAATACAGAAACACAAGCCTCTAGAGATGTACATGTAAGTAAATACACCAAGACACCGTCAGTGAAATGAGGCACACTGATGCAAAGAGAAACATCTACAGATTGTTAAAAAAAAAAAAACAATACGACAAAAAACCTAAAATCCAACTAAAGTTTAATGCAAAATAGTAAGCAGCAAAATAAAAAAAATCAAATACAACTGTTAGTTCAACTGACCAGGGCTCTAGCTAGAAAATGGCTTGGTGGAGCTAAGAGCTCAAATCCATTTAAAACCAACCTGTCATACATCCCTTTTCTCCCTCAATACAAATCAAATGCAGCATAATAAACTTCTCAATCTCAGCGAAAATGTGTCTAATGTGTAGGTGTCAGATTCTTTCCCTTCAGGAAGTGGAAAACGGCCTTGAGAAGAAATATCATTCATGCACACAATTGCATGAAAACTGGTCCCATTATTCTCACAAAAGTCTGCTTTCCTTGCCAGGTATGAAAACGAGATTGCGTTCTGTGGAAAAAGTGCATTGTGGGCGTCGGGCCTAATGGAGCCATGGACTTTGCAAGCATGTTTGATGTCATAGGAATCTTCAAGCTAATACAAAATGACATACATACATACATACATGATTAAACGGTTGATAGTTTCATGATTACATACGTGGTTGCTAACATAACCCTCAAACAGGAATACATAAATGTGATACAGACAAATCTTAAGTTTCTTTTCACAAAGGTCCATACAATAACATTCCAGAACACGTCAAAACACGGAGGACCTAATTCACAAAGGTAAGTTACACTCTTCAGTAAATATACACTTTTGAGTAAGTTTACACTTTTAAGTGAGTTCACTACTTTTCAATGTTCACAAACTGTCCTTTTGTAGTAACTTACAGTTTTGTAGTAATTCCAGGACAACACATGGCCAACCACTGGTACTGCAACTCTCTCCCATAGAAAATAATAAAGATGGGGACTTGCTACCAGAGTGTAAGTTTCTGAATACCAAAAAGCAGTAGACTTACTAAAAAATGTAAGTTACTAAAAAAGCGCAGTTTGTGAACGGCACGCTGTAAGAGGTTTTCTAGAACTATTGTATTACTACAACCCTTACTACAAAGTTCAGTTTGTGAATCAGGGTCAGGAACATAAAATTAATAAAATATTACATGCATGGGTACATAGATATATACACCAAAAGACAAACATATAAAGTGGCACACATACACATACAGTCACAGATTTGAATCATCCCCTAAATACATATAGGCAGAATCATGAGGACCTTAATATATGGGATAACATATCCCCTGCCACACATTAGAAGGATATTGCAAGTCACTGAGGAGTTACTTCATAAGGTCATGGAACTCAGCGGTGGCTTGCAATACCCTTTTATTGGACTACAGAAAGTATTTTATTCCATATATTATATATTCACACCATCACCCTTTTCACAAATCGCTTAAATTCTTGGTGTCTTGCTCTTTCATGTGAAAGAGATAACATGGTTGTAGACATGAAGAATATAAGTAGAATCTGTAGTGCGAAAATGAACACATCAAACAGTAGTAAGTAATTTGTTCCACAAAATATGTTAGTATCAATTTAATGTAAGTCAGGTTGAAAAACGTTGTAGCTCAGAATGTGTACATAGAGAGTCTGCCATTCCTGTATTGGCCTATAGGATGTTTAAAACCAAGATGTTGCCCTAAAAACCTTTTTTCTCCTGATCACTGTTCATTTTAGCAAATCAGATATGCTGTAATTATGCTCTGTGACCTGTCTTTCGCTTTGGCTGCTGGCACTGGCAGGAGACATTTGAATGCAACATCTCAACTGCACTAAGTTATTACATTTGAACAGCTACGAGATTTCGTTATCACAGATGAATAGAAACATCACAGTGTGACTATAATAACCACATTGGAGACCGGCTTTTATACAGGGATTGTAAGCTCCCATGTATATTATAGACATAAGTAGATATTTACTGAGAGGTAAACATGCCCACACAATCAGACATACACTGATTAGGCAGGTCAGTCCATACTACATAGCAATTTGCTTCATTAAGAGAATTACACACTCATATTTGGACAGACGAATACACAAACACACAGAGCCAGGCACAGATATACTGATAAGGAGAAAGAGACATAACCAAACATATAAACATGAGGTAGCCCATATTGCCATGACAAGAATGCTCAACTTTGGATATAGGCCCTCAATTGGAGGACTCAGGAAACTGGCCAATATTTCTCCACCATCATAGTTACTGATACTGGACTGGGGAAACCAATAACTTTGGTAGTGGGTATCTTCCTGCCCATTATGAGTTGGACCCTCAGGGTCCATTAAGACATGAAAAATTACCTGGGGAACCAGTAGTTCTGGGTCCGATTTCTCCTGTAGTTTCTTATTATAGACTGTACTTTCACTCACAGTTTTTTTCTACTAAACATTAACAGATCTATGGTGTTCAGAGAGGAACTTTTTTGTTAACTTTTTACCTGGAGAACTGACGGAGACAAGGATCTCCATTGAAGCCGCAGCCATCTATGTCGAATTGTCGGTTGGCCTCAGCTTGCTGTTTTGCCCCGCTTAAGATTATCAGACTTGCAGAAAAGTTTTTAGGTCAGAATGTAGAGGACCTAATTGGGATTGGCGCCGAGCAGCCTCCCATTGACGCCAAGGCCTTTCTGGGCACAGACTTTGAATCTTGCCCACTAAAAGCTTTCCCACCTTCATTAACAACAGCATCAAGACCATGAGCTTCAGCAACCTGCCATAGTCGAGTCCCGCTTTGGATTCAGCTTGCAGCTTGCCCTGCTGCCAACTTTCCTCTATAAAAGTACAGTAACCACTTTTCCTCTATAAAAGTTAATTTTTTTATCAAAACATTAAAAATTAATATCTCTGATTCTACTTATTAGATTTTTGTCAGTGTGGTGTCATTTTATTTATTACACATTTTCTAAAATGGTTTGAGATGTTTCATGTTTTGCTTTTTCACTTTATTATATGTTTGAATGCTACATAAATAATTCACACAGTGCCTGTGAGTTAAGCCTGACTGCTTTGTGCCAAACTACAAAAGGGCCAAGCACAAGTCTATTTAGTGACTTTAGTGGTTCACCCTGATATGGACTGTGATTATTTTTTGGGGTGGGTTTTTACCCCCCTCAACCAATTCTCCAGTTTCTTACAGAAGAGAACAGCAAGCCAAACTCAATATCAATGGCACGTTTTCAGTGTAAACTTCCATCCGTACTCTTCCAATACGTCCCATGGGTATGGCCCCCATACTTGATATCCATGATTTTTTTACACAGTTTTGTTATGCTCATTTATACCATAAAACAGTCAACAGTCATCCAATGCGTATGGATTACAAAAACAGCTGTCTTTTAGCTTTAGACAATGGAGTCATTTAATCTCAGGAAAAAAATCATAGAATTTCATATACTGAGGGGACCTTATATTCAATAGGTCTTAAAACATCCCCATCGCAGGGAGTGACTTTCGCCACTCGCGGGACGCACATAGAGTTTGAATAAGCCCTCTTCCGAAAGGTTATCTGTATCCTTCATTCAGGAACCCAAAACATTTTTGGGACATACTGTGCCCTCTCTCAGCACACATGCGCCTGGCCATATTGGAGTCCCATTTTGTTAGATGCCGGAGACTTAGGGATGTTCCAGAGTCTAGCTATATCCTGACAGACAACCGTCAGACCCAAATTATATAATATTTTTTTATAAAGTATTGGGGTGGTTAGCCTGCCATATTACCAGCAGCCTGAGTTTGACTTTCTGGGACTGATTTTTCCAGTGCTTATTGAGCTTATCACCCACCACAACCCGAAATTCCCTGAACGTGAGGCAGGGCCATCTGTTGTTGAAATAATCGCCCATCTGAACAGAGCACCTGAGACAGATGCCTACATGTCTATTTTCCCCATGAAATGTAGCCTTGTAAAGGTGCAATAAACCCCATGTAAGTTGTGTTAGTTAAAAATCAGTTATGCTAGCCACTTTCCGAGGGTACTTCATCATTTTGACACACTGAGAATCTTATATTTCCTATAGATCTACTGCTCATATGGATCTTAGCCCACTCAGTTCACTAATCTAAAGTTTTATAGATCAGTGATGCCACCTTCTTCAATAAATACCTGTTAGCACTTTATGATTTAGTGAGGCACTACCAGGGATCTGTATGTCATCCTCAACATGGACTTGCAGCACGTGTCTGAATCGTAGATATCTAAACACTTCTGTGTTTGCCATACCAAACTCTATGATAAGTTGTTTCAAGGACTTTAGACCCTTTGATCCCACACATCCCCTGAGATAGAACTTCCAATCACATCCAAACTGTGAAAGCCCTGTGGGCATCCAAGTTCTCTCAGTACACTGCTCATTCACAAATACAGTGGTGTAACATAAGCCTCCGCAGGTGCGGGGGTGCCTGAGCTCCAGGGGGCGCCATCAGCAAAACTGCTAAGTGGTGGGCCAGGAAGGGGAGCCCACTCCGTGTACTTTGAAGGGAGCCCATGCTCACGTTTCATTACTACACTGGACAAATAGGTGATACGATTCGCATCGTAACTATCATCTGCTAAAAAGGCTCCTACGGGCTTGTATGACACAGGCTCATTGGTCAGGAGAAATCAACATGCCAATGAGACTACACCACAAAAAGAAATGCATCCCCGTTCACAAAGTGTAGCAGACCAGATGCTACATGCTCAATAGCCATACCATTCAGAACTGGAGATGACAATATGCTCTATCACCTTCCCTCCTTCACAAGGGGGAGAGAGAATCATAAGAAAATGTCAACAGAGGACATCTGCATCTCAGAGTAATACACCATCCTCTGTACAGTAGACTCCACTTCAGTGTCTACCAGTCCAGTACAATGCACTACATAACATGCTTGTAACCATGCACGATGAGCTCATGAGGGACACGAGTTCCACCCCTCATTGACGGAATGTGAACTATCAAATAAATATGCAACCAATTCAAACATTCCATATGCCTTTGAAATGTGAGGGATGCGCTTCAGAAAACATGAGGCAGAAAATTACTACGAGCAGCACATGCAATTATACCATCCCTTGCCCCACCCAACATGAAAACACGAAGAGAAACTGACAACCAGTAGTACCTGAATGAGAATCTTACCTCTGTTCATGAGAATGAAAGACGCTGCCATGACTGACACAAATTGGTACTAATAAGGCATCGCCGTTCACACTAGCCTTACTTAGTACAATGTCCACTTCTCCACAATTGACTGCCCCCTAGAAGGAGGCCAAAAAGAGACATGAGTATAGTGGCAAGATGATTTCAACAAATAAGAAATGTTCACCCCTATTGATTAGTTATGGTCACACTCTAAGCCATTCTGGCAAAGACCAGAGAGCTCTGCAGAAGTTCACATGGGAACTCATCTAACGGTGACTGGGTGTCAAAGGACAACATAGACTATTGTAGAACGCCTAATGAAGCATTATCAAGTTGTAGTTCTAGTCAGGCAGCATGTAGTACAAAGACTGAAAGAGCACCCCAAGCTTCCAGCAACACTATGGGAATCAGTGGTGGCATCTGGACCAAAGAGGGAGCAGACTGGAGAAGCAGCCTAGGCTGTCACAAAAGGCAAAAGAGAGCTTATCGAAAAAAACATGTGCATGTGAAACACGAAGCTTAGTACTCCACCTGGGCAGGATATGGAAGACATATATTCACAGTGACCATCATATAAGCCATACAGGAATACCTAGAAATGAATCTCACAACCATTCAAGGCTCCATACCTTCTTGTAGTTTATTGTCCTTAGCAAAGGGTTGAGTTTCTCACCCAGGATCAATTCACAAGTCGAGCGAGTTCTGTTTTTGGCTGTTTTATTAAAGAAGTCTTCTCAGTAAACATTTTTTTATAGTCATGTCCACCACTTTTAATGTGTGTTTTGTTATGTCACTTGATCTCATTTTGAAATTAATCTATCTTTTATTTTAATTCACCTAATGGTTTGTACACCTTTTCTGGTAAACGCCATCGCTCAAAGTATATCACAACTGTTTTATATTTCTCCTGTGCTAAAGTGTCATGTTTAGCGAGCAGTATCATTTTATATGTTGTTGTATGACACAGCTGTTACTCCAAGTCTTTGTGTAAGTTAGGGTGTTGATTTTCACACATAGGAAAGTCAGTACAAAATGTAGCCTCCTGTCATTTAATAATCACCATTTTGAAACCTTGAAAGTTTGATTAAAAATCTTATAATTCATATTCAGTTTTTAAGATCATTTGAATGATTTCTTACTCTGTCTTGAGCGCCTGGAGCATCTTGCTGCTCAAATCGGATTTTCTTAAAAAACAGAGGACAAGAGGTGGTTGGAAAAAGAGGAGCAGTTGTTTAATGAAACAGCTCGGCCGGGATAACATTTTACAGGCACTAGGTCTGAGGACTGTCTCAATTTACATCGAGTTTGTAGTCTCTTTATATACAATATTACAAGAAGCAATAAAGGTTTCTGGTGTACCATATATGGCAGGAATGTTGGTTGCTGCCTTTAGAGTCATAAGATAATGGTCAATGGTTACTACAGGTGGGTCTTGACTTGCGTTGACACAGTGTGGCCAGTGGTGAATGTGTCAGATGTCTGGCATGGGGAGCGCGTGATCACTATGTGTGCTAGACACTGATTGGCTATGTGTTCCTAAGTCATGTGACATCTGACTTTATGCTGTTTCAGGAGCGGGCATACCCTTCCAGCCATGTGTGCTTTATTGGGGGAATCTCCCCTGACCATTGTAATGTCGCTGGGCCTATCTGTGGAATTGATCAAGAGTTTCTTGTCTAAGTGTTTGCCTGCCAGTTATGCACCCTCCCACCTGTGATACATCAATCAGTAATCCAGGGCCTATGTCGGAGGGCCTGCCTGACTACATACTTGCGTGTCAAGGTGGATGTGGTGTTCAGAATGGGCGATTCTATTAATAAGGATGGCAGTTAATTTCTATTGTTAAATGCATCGATATCCTTATTATCAATCTTATCAGTGTTTTTCTATGAAATATATTGATTGCCAGATTCTTCCACCAGTCTTTGAAGAGCTATTCCTCCATGTCAAAATCAGTAGTAGTTTCACCTTCTTTTCCTGATCACACCAATCTCCAAGCATCACACAGACTTCAGCATTGTTCCAAACCTTCATTCACTAGTACCTAGAAGGAAGCTTGTCTTTTTGCAAGCCGGTGTCTCTTGCACTCCTAGGAAAATGGGTTCAAACCTATCAAAACTCCAATTTTTTCACTTTCTGACCTCAGGGATTTAGATCTCTGCTTTGCAATAACCCTTTCTGGTGGAGTCTCATACACTGCGAGTTCTGTTTTAATTGGATTATGAACTTTAACCTGCAGTGCTCTCATTTTAATATGAGGATACCTGCATGTGGACTGCTAGCTTCTGGATAAGTTGCAGAGGGCGCCTATAGTGAGTTTGTGTACAATGTGCATGTATGTCAAGATTATGGTGAGTATAGAGTATGTCTACTGTGCATTTATTTTACGGGGAAAAGACTGCCTTTATGATCTCAAGTATGGATGGTACCCAGAATGGAGGATGGAAACAGCCTGGAAAACAGGGGTTTGGATTGTAGCAATATTGATGAGATCCTTTAAAATGGACCAGGCTCATGTAAAAGGAAAGAGGTTAAAGTGTAGGAGCAGTTTCTGCTCCTCCCTGCTTTAACTTCCCCAAAAGGAATATTGCAGATGGTTTTGTCTTGTTTTAATTTTAATTTAATTTAAAGAGTTGTCTATAGTGCTGGCTAGACCCGAGGGTATCAGAGCACTTTACAACATTGTCAAGGCATTATCAATTCGTAATAATACGGTATACTTAAAGTGTCAAGTGATGAGCCCGTGAAGGGTCCTTGGGCGAGATAAGATATAACAAGGTAGTATACCAGAAAGAGTTTGATGTTATTCCCGGATGGGTAAGGTGTGGAATGAGGACAAAATAATTTAATTGTCACTTGAAGCTCATGAAGGAGGGCTTAGTTCTGATATGTACTGGGAGAGAGTTCCAGATTTTAGGGACATTGCCTGAGAAAGAGTGAGAGAGGGCTTTTTTAATGTTTTTTTGTGGGGATGAGAAGTGTGTTTGACCTTCTTAGATTTCTCATTTGGTCTGTCTTTGTGAGTGTGGATGTGAGGTTTGCTGGTTTCCTGGTATGAAGAACTTTGTGGGTGGGACAGGCAATCTTGAAGCAGTGGTGTGCTTCCATTGGTAGCCACTTTAGACTTACCATTGAGGGGAAGATGTGGTTGTATATCTCTTTGCTCTGATGACCATCCTTGCGACTGCATTTAGAGAGGCTCTCCGAGAGGCTAAGTGGGATTTTGGGGTGCCTGTGAGGGTGGCATTTTGGTAGTCCAGTCAGGAAAGGACTAGAACTTGAATTGTGGTTTTTAGGTCATTTGTTGGTAGGAAGGACTTGGTTTTGTTGAGGCGTTTTAGGTTGCAGAAGACACCCTTTGCTGTTGTCTTTATGTGAGTGCTCATGTTCAGGCTTGAATCCAGGGTGATCTCCAGAGATTTGGCACAGACTGCATGTGTCAGTTTGCAATTTAGAGCTTCTAGGTTATTTAGTCATTCTTAGATCTGATGGGATTGGCTGTGGTTGGACAGAAGTAGGAT
Organism: Triturus cristatus; assembly: GCF_964204655.1. Classification (NCBI taxonomy): domain Eukaryota; kingdom Metazoa; phylum Chordata; class Amphibia; order Caudata; family Salamandridae; genus Triturus; species Triturus cristatus. Next base: position 763,209,072 of record NC_140583.1, read on the forward strand.
TTGTGCCTTTTCTTGGTTGTGTTTGAGGTGGTTGTGTGTCAGACAGTTTTGGAATTGTGTGTGAGTGGCATTCAGCAGACTTTTGCCATCCAAAGATGTAGAGTTGGGTGTTGTCTGCATAAAGGTGGTAGGCAATTTTTGCTTGTTTAAGTAATATAGTGAGGGGTTCCATGTAGATATTGAAGAGTGTAGGTGAAATTACTGAGCCTTGTGGGATGCCACGGGTGATAGCATAGGTACCTGAAGTTGAGTTGGTCATTTATATTCTTTGAGAGCGGTTATGGAGAAATGACTAGTGCCATTGCAGAACCATGCCATCTGCTCCGATTTGTTGTTGTAGCGAAAAGGTAGCTTGTGGTCAACTGTATCGAAGGCCACTGATAGGCCTAGGAAGATGAGCAGGCAGCATCTATCTGCATCCATAGAGTTATGTATATCACCTGTTATATTTAATATAGCTGTTTCAATGCTGCATCCCTTCCTGAAACCCAATTGGTGTGAATCAAGTTGGTTTTTGGTGTTAATGTGTTAGTTAAGTTGGGGTGAGAACACATTGGAAATGGGCCTGAAATTGTTGAGCTCAGCCTGTTTTTTTTACCACTTGTGTGGTTTGGCCCTGTTTGAGGCACTCGGGCATAGTCCTGTTGCTCAGACAGCTGTTTATTATCTTGGTCTACAAAGGGGTTATGGCGTGGTTGAGACTTTTAGCCAGAGAGGCTTGAAGAGGGTCTGCGTAGTGTGAGGAGGGTTGGGATTTTGCAATGACTTTATAAATGTCCTCTTCAGTGAGTGGGTGGAAAGTCTTCCAACTCCTGGGTGCTTTGGAGGACCTCAGGCTCTTTTTGAGTCTAGTGGTCAAAGATGGAGAAGCGTCTGCTGACAGGACCGAGGAGAGAGTGGGGCAGTTGTTAGCCTCTGCGGTGGAGGAGGGTTGCCAGCGGATGTCTGCGTGTGGCAGCCTAGGGAGAATTCAATCTTCATGATTTTATCAAAGAATTTAGCAAAGTTGTCACAGTGTTCTTTGGAGACAGGTGGGGCTCCTTTGGTTGTTTTAGAGGTTTGTTGTTTGATAATGTTGAAAAGCTCTTTGGGGCATTTTTTTTGCTTTATCTAGCATACTATGGAAGAAGGTGGTTTTCTCTTTTAGTATGTGATTTTTGTATTTCCTGCTTTCTCTTCTGAGCTGGTAGAGATGGGTTAGGGACGGGTTGGCTCTCTATAGTCTTTCCACAGCTCTTAGTTGTCTTCTTTCTGTGTTGAGGTCTTTGTTGAACCAGGATCTCGAGGGCCTGTATCTGACCCTTTTAGTTTCAAGGGGGCTATTTGGTAAAGGATGGCTTCCATTGTCAAATTGTAGTGGGTTGTAAGCTCGTCAATGGTAAGGTCATCTGTGGGGGGAGAAGAGACATCATTCTTTCTTTTAGATCGGTTAGGGGGGTCTGATTGGTCTTTCTCAACCATTGGAGAATGTTCCAAAATCTGTTTGGAGGTGCTTCCAATTGGTTCAGGTGAAACAGTATGATGTGATGATCTGACATGTCGAATGGAAGGATGTTATCTATTTTTACTGCTTCATTTTGGGTTATGATGGCTGAGCCTCTGTTGTGCGTTTGTCCTTTGCAATTTTGGGTAAAATCTTTGTTGTGTAAAATTGGATTAGTGTGTCCTCTTCGTCATTCTATTGAAGGTTGATGTCCCCATGGATTATGTTGTTTGCATTGGAGAGAGAGAGCAATGCTTTATCAGATCTGACAGTTGTTTGCCGAAGTACAGCCTGTTTCCTGGTGGATGGTAGAAGAGGTGACATTTTGTCACTTTATTGCCTTTTGGCGTTATGGTGGTGCTGAAATATTCAAATGTTGATTAGGAGAAGGTGTTGGACCTCCCTGTCCTTCATTATGGAAAAACCTGGGTGGACTAGAAGGTTGAGGATAGGGTAAGAGGATTCACTTAGCCAAGTTTCTGTGATGAATGCATTGTCAATGTTGTAGTTCAGGATTGTTTAGCCGGCTCTGTTGCTTGCTTGGTCGCTGATCTACAGTTTATGAGCATGCAGTTCGTACTGCTGCTGTTGTGTTTCTGGGTGGAGGGGGGCCATAGGAATGTTGATGTATTGTTAGGCTGGTGTCCTGGCGGGCCACGCGAGGTTTAGGTCTCTGCCAATTCCATTGATCACCTCGATCTTAGAGGTGAGGGTGTTTGGGAATGTTGTAGGGTTGTATACTTTCGCTAGCTCCATCGCCTCCCTTAGAGTCATCATGGGGCTCGTTCATTTCAGCCTATGCAATTGGTTGTTGATGGGAGTTGTGTGGCAGCTGTTCAGTTGGACCTGAGATAGACGTAGGGGTTGGCTGGTGATGGTGGTAGAGGGGAGGTTAGAGTTTCGATCGTATGCAGGGTAGGTTTTGAGGATTATGAGGATGTTGTTGCTATCTCATGTTATTTTATCGAGTTGATTCTCCATGTGAGTTAAACGGTTGGTTATGTCAATTATGGATATATGGTTCAGTGGAGAAGGTAACTCGAGTTGCCTTTCCATGTGAGTTTGTCATTCCATTATTTCCCTCAAGGGCATAAGGATCATTGGCGAGAGTGTGGAGGAGTTGAGGAGCGAGTTTTCATGTGTGTGGTGTTCTAGGCTTGGGGTTAGTAGGTTATTAGGGGTGTGAGTTGAGTTGTCACATGTTTCTTCCACGTGAGGAGGGGCATAGGGTACACGTTCTGAGTGCATCGTTGTGATTTCTCTGCTGTTGTAAGGGTGATGGTTGTTAGGTTGGGGGTTCCAGGGGCAGGTACCTCTTGGTCTTTATCCTTAGTGATGTGGGAGAGTGTGGAAGGAAAGTTTGGGAGTGGTTGGTTGGGGAGGGTTGTTAATAGGGTTGTAGGGATGGGTGTCTGATTGGGGCTGTTGTCGGAGTAAGTCTAGCTGCTATGTGAGGTCTGGCTGAGCGTTCCATGACAAATGAGCATGGGGTTGTGATGGGGTCCTGGGAGGTAGAGGTATCGAGAGCAGAAGCGTATGGTGTGGTGGCAGAGTGTACATTGAAGGTAGACATGGAGAATGTGCTTCTGGTGTGTTTTGTGTTCAATAATATCGACGGTGGAACTTGAGACTAGTGATGGGTTTCGGCATGATTGTTGTGGGAATGGGAGATGGAGTTGCATAGCTTTGGGAATGAGGATTCAAATGAGCACAGGTTGGTGTTGTTGGCTTGAATCATGACATTTCCTTTTCTGAATATATTTATGGTAGTGTTGCCTTTAAAATTGAATGAGTAGGAGATTGAGAGTTTTTGGCCGTAAGGGATGTTGGAGGTATTAGTTATACATAGGTAGTTTGCCAGGTTGTTCTCCATTTCTCCGGGAGGGCCGTGTACAAGATGGGATCGCTTTTCTCTTGACCTTTTGATGTGTTGTAATAAAAGTCAGCTGCAAGTGTTTCTGGGTGTTGCTTGAGCAGTTTATGTTTGAAGTTTTTGGTGGCATTAGCTGAGAGCTTGGTGAGGTAGGTGATGGAGAAAGAGTTTGAGCGGTAGTGTTTCAGGTGTATATAGGTCAGGGGTGCTTGACATCTAGTAAGTTGAGGGGCCATTCCCTTCTTGGGTTAGACCTTGCGATGGCTCCAATAAAAGTCTTAGCAAGTGAGGTTCTAAATTATGTAACCCTTTTCTAAGGTTGAGAGGTAGTGACTGGTGAAATTGCAATTCAAGATGGCCACCGTTGTGGGAGCTCCATGAGACTTCTAGTATCCTCCCATAGTCTAGATGGTTCTGATCCGTTAATAAGAGGGAGTTCATGAGAAAGGGGAAGGTAGAGATGACGTGGAAAGGAGATTTAGGACTGTGAAGGGTTGTGAAGGGTTCAAACTGATGAGTGTCTGACCAATCTAAGATGGCCGCCACTCTGTAAGGTAGTTAGTCCTCCCATAGTCTAAGTCATTCTGGTCCTCCTGTATGAGAGAGCTCTAGTAAGAGGGGAAGGAAGAGTTAGTCGTAGGTGTAGCCGTAGAGAGGAACCATTGGACTGTCTAAGGGTTTGAATTACCCGAATCAAAAGGCCTCTCTTTCTTCTGTGCCTTTGTCTCAGATTCTGCTGTCAGGGTACCCACCCCTACCACCCCCTCCACTTCCTGACAAGCTTTTGTGACAAAGAATGTTAGTTTGGCCAATTTTAAACTAGGAGACAAAATATTAGGAACTGCCTGATACCAGGTCCAAATACAGATTTCTAAAATCTGCATCTATATGTATAAAACTATGATAAACACTGAGTAGAACCCCACATCAACTAACCAGTTAGGGGGTTCACGATGCATTGTAGGTGGGAGTTACTTGATCTCCAGAGTCAGGATCTTTGATTAATGGCCTTTCCTCCAGGTGGGGACTGCAAAGGAAGGACCTCTGAAAGCAGAGTTGTAGACTGTCTGAAGACTCAGGTACTGCCTGCTAGAGAAAAGGGATTGCTGGACTGAACCCGTAGAGGAGAGCCTGTCTACTAGATCCATCAGCCCAGTAGCCTGGTGACTAGAGAACTATGCACAATACTTTGATCCAAACCCAGCTGGGGGCACTCCATCTGTTTCGAGGAAAAAGGCGTACTCACATAGTAGAAAAGAAGACAGCAGATGTGTAGGAAAATCAAAGAATGGTGACCATCTGTGAGAGGTTGTTCTGTAGAATTAAATGCTGCAGAGTGCATTTAAGGTTGATAGAGCAGTTGCAGAGTTATGGCATTTGAAAGATATGCTCATGTGGAGCTCTTGCAAATTTCCCGTGGTGTCCCGAGGCACAGGAACACCTGCACCAAACATTCAGAGTGGTCACAAGGCAGCATTAGCAGGGTCCAGACTGCTCCTTGGCTTGAAGAAATTGGCTGGCATAAGACTCTCAGGAGTGAGAATACAGGTACTCAGAAGGAGCAGGACACCTGTGTAAAGCCATCATCTGGGGTGTACATTTTGTGAAAGTCCTGAGTGAAGCAGCAACCTGTGTTGGCAACACTAGAAACAAGTCATGAAGTGTATGCGGCTGCTTTTCTTAAAGAAAACTGAATCTATCTAAAATGTTGTTCATATTTTTTGGTGAAATCCTTTTTGTTATTATTCCACTATATTTTATTAGGTCTGGCCTGAAATGTGTAGTAGTCCTCTAGAAAAAGCCTGATGGTAATGATAAATCCAGTAGGCTGGTAATGTACAGTGTGAAAGATTGAAGGCAATAGGTCTTTTGTTAACATTTTTAGGAATCTGATTGTTGTACTGTGCTTCTGAATAATCACAGAGGCTTTGTGGTGTGAATATCTTCTACCTTAATAGCAGTAGAGAAACCTGTGTTCGTACAGCCAGACACCAACAGCTCCACTCCCCAACCGCCCTGGAACTCCCACTATGTCATAGTCTCCTGACCATTCCACATTCCCCCCGAATAACATAAGCTACAAGACACATGAAGGTATAAACTACAAGACACAGTATAACACATCCCCTCTCTTTCGGACAGGGCCCAGCAAACCACACTGCACCCCTAACAGACACACACAAAACAGACTGACTCGGTGGAACCCCGACCAGACACGATCCAACAAAACGTGCCACGATCACCACATCTACCCACAAACAAAATCACCCAGTCAACTTGGAGGTCTGCTACATCTACTCACCCCCCTCTGAGCAGCAACATGTTCCTCTCTGACCTCTACATCCTGTCCGCTGAGGTTGCTTGGAAATCATCATCATTCATCGCCAACCAGCCCGAGCATGGCTCAAAAGTTTCACCCAACGGAGAGTGAACGCTCCCTCTTTTTTGGAACAAAGCATCTCTTCTCAAATTCCAAGTTTGTCCATTATCCATCTCACCCAGTTGCGTCCCGCAATCTTCACTTTATAGGGACCTCGAAACTTGGACAAACCTGTCCTCACTCTGCCTGGCTTCACCTTGACCCAATCCCCCACACCTATCACACCATCCTTATCGGGAACCACTCCCACCCCCACCGTTTGCCCCTCACTCCCCTCAAGCAACCACGAAGGGAGTAATTTTGTACCTGGTTCCCTGCCCCTCGTCCTCTCAAAGGATGTCTTTCCTGTGGCTGCATTGGGAGTGGTGCAATACTAACACAACATGTCCTTTATCACACTGTGGACACTTTCACCCACTTTACCAGCCGCCTCCATGGTCCCTCTCACCAACCTTTATCCTTTCCACTTGTCCATTGACCTTGTGGGTTGTACAGTAATGTGCAGACATGCTTCACACCCAAACTTCTCAAAAATATTTTCATCTCAGCCGAAGTGAGCTGCGTGCTGTTGTCAGTAACTGATCTGACTGGCACACCCGCTCTTCTAAAGATATCCTCTGACATGACAACGGTGGACCTAGTATTCACATTCCTCAAAACTACCCCCTCAAACCACCTGGACCTTGCATCCATTAAAACGGCAGCAAATCTCTCCTGCGCAGGCAAAAACATAAATGGACCAATAAAATCTAAACTAACTTTCTCCCAAACTAAATCCACATCTGACATGTGCTGGAAATCCTCTTTTCCACCCACACCAACCCTCACCCTCTTCTCCTCAGATAATGCACTGTACACACTTCTCAACCCACAACTTAACATCCACATCCATCTTGGGCTACCAAAAGTTCTCCTTCAACCATTTCAAAGTAAACGTTTGACTCATGTGGCCCTTGTGTGCCAACCACATCAACTTGTCCCTAACTACTGCTGGGGGTACAGATCTCTCACCCCTCACAATCAGTTTGTCTCCATTCAAACATAATTCCTTCACTACCATATAATAAGGTCTGATGGTGTCAGAGTACGTGCTTTCTCTCAGAACGACGCCCTTAACGATTTTTGACACTGCCTTGAGCTCATCACCCTTATCCATGGATTCCATCCATTCCTCCCTTGAGACAGCACCATGCAAATCTTCCAACATGTCTTCCACATTAGCCACGATTTCTTCAGTGACCAGGTCGCCCTCCTCACCAAGTTTATAAAGCAATCTAGATAAACAGTCTGCTACTTTATTCTTCCTACCACGAAGAAACTCCACTGTGAAGTCACATTCTTGCATCAATGTAATCTTCTATATTGCATACTGACCGAACAGCAGGGTTGGAGCATGGTGAAAGATTAAGATCCTTGTACTTTGTGATAATTTCTCCACCGAAGACACAATGCACTTTATTATGTTTTGTGACCAGTTCCATGAAATTCGTAGAAAGTTTTATTGCCTATTTTAAATGGAAAAGGTTTAACTCAGGTACGTCCGGCTTTAGTGCACCTTCAGATGTTGAATGACACTTGAGAGATTTTTAATATTGCTAGTATTTTAGTTGCGGCTGTTGGGGTAAGGAAAAGACTCATTATGCCCAGTAATGTTGCAGCTCTTTCATAATTACGATGAAATATGATTTAAATGATTGCCGTTTTAACTCAGGAGTACCTTTTTATGACATGAGTGTAGAAGAATTGCCTTTGATTGTTCTTTTTATTTTAGAGTAATCTCAAAGACGCTTTTGCTCAGATTTTTATTAATCATATTTAATTTTGTGGTGCCTAAGATTTTTTAATATGATTCTTATCTAATGGTGTTTTATATGTTATATGATGTGTACTTTTATGGTTTTTATTAACCAGATAAAGTGGATTTGACTGACTGATCTTTACCGCCAGCCTAGCCAACCATCCAGAATAATTTCTGGTCCCATTCGGTCCCAGAACTTTGAGTAAAGGTTTATGACCAGTCTTGAGGATTACCTTCAAACTCCAAATAAACATACGAAAATGACTGGTAGCCCATGCAGCAGTTAAGGCCTCCCGCTCAATGACAGATTAATTCCTTTCAGTATCTGTTAAAGAACAGAACGCAAAGGCCATAGTCCTTTCCACCGTACCATGAAATTGGGATAAGATAGCACCCAAGCCAACTGCACTGGTGTCTACTGTCAGTACTGTCTTCCAATTGCATTGGAAAGGAACTAATGTATCAGCATTGGATATCTCATCTTTCATTCATTCAAATGCTTTTTGCTGTGAGCTCTCCCATTAAAATCTCCTCCCCTCCCTGAGCAACTCTCTCAATGGTTCAGACTTACTTGCAAAATCTCTAACAAACTTAGAATAATATTCCACCATCCCCATGAATGAACGCAACTTGTCCTTGTCATTTGGCGTTTTTGCTTTAACTATGGCACTCACTAGATTCATCTTTGTTCTCACCCCTTCACATGAAATAAAATACCCTTAATACTCCACCTCATGTACCAAAAATCTACACTTCTCCTTACGCAAAGTAAGTCCTGCATCCAAAAGTATAACCAACACTTTGCACAAAATGTAATTGTGTGTATCGATACTGTCACCGAAAATCAAAATGTCGTCCTGAAAAAATATAACGTTCTTGACACCAGACAACACATTTGAGATAAGTCTTTGGAACACGCTTGCCATGGGGGACAAGCCAAAAGGCAATCTGTTGAACTGAAACACCCCCTCAGTAATAACAAAAGCAGTTAAATGCTTCGAATCTGGGTGTAACATTACCTGATGATAGGCACTCTTAAGATCGAATTTGGTAAAAAAACTTCCCACTAGCTAACAAGAAAAAGAATTCCGTGATGTTAGGCAGAGGGAAATGATCCATGACAACACAATGATTGAAATTACGGAGGTCAACACAAAACCTCAAGGACCCATCAGTGTTCTTCGTGATCACAACCGGAGATAGCCACTGCACCTCCTCTACGGGTTCAATGACCCCGTCACTAACCATCTGGTCAATTATTCCTTTTACTTTGGACCTGATAGCAACTGGAACCTTCCTAGCAACACGCGTCACCGGAATGGCATCCTTCTTCAATACTTCTTTATGTGTGTAATCCTTGGCCACACCTAACTTGTTGTGAAAGACTGGTGCAAACTGTTTTAGTAAACCACTTACATTACCCTCATCCACCACCATCACCTGTTCTGCCACTTGTGGATTCTCTACTATGTGCAAATCTTACTGATGGGGCCAACCAAGTATAGGTGGCCCCTCACTTGCTACGTACATTTTCCCTTGTGTGTGTTGATGCCGACACTCAATCCTCACACTGAAGAACCCCATCACTTCAATACTAGCTCCCTGATATCCTTTCAACACAACATCCGGGGAATTCAGCACTATATCCTGGCAACACCAAATCATGCAGCTGTTTGAGAATGATGGTATACAAAGATATGGAATCAACCATCAAAGTCACTTTCTTATCCACACAGAAGTCAGCTTTGGGGCGTGATCGTCCCTTGGATTCATCGGATTCAACATTTTCGATTCCCTCTGAGTCTCTCATAAGAACTCTGTGATCCATGACTTCTCCTGAGCCCTCAATTAAAGCAATCCTTCTGTTGGCCGACTTGCACACACAAGCAAAATGACCCTTCTTTCCACAACTACGGCACTCTTTTCCAATGGCAAAGCAAGACTTTGAGTCCCCTAAGTGAAAACTGCTGCCACATCTGTAACAAACAATGTTTAGCAGATTTGTTCTGTGTAGAAAAACACCAAGCGGCCCTGTGGATCTTGAACTTCCACTTTTGTTAAAAGGCGCACCGAAACGCCTAGCTTCTTCATTACCAGTGCTACTAAATCCAAATCGTTATCCACTTCCAACTCATCAGCATTGCCTCTACCACCCAACTTCTGCATTTCCTTCATGCATTTATCTGATTCTTCCACTACTTTGACAATTTTTATAGCATCATTTAAAGTTGGGTTGCAGGCTGCCCAAAGACGTTCTTGATTTTCTTATTGTTGCATTGAATAATTAATTGATCTCTAATGAGATCATCTGTCATGGGCCCGAATTTACACTTCATGGCCAATTCTCTCAACCTAGCTACAAATTCATCCACCAATTCATTGAGTCTCTGCAGTTGAGTGTGGAATTCGTAACTCTGCATGACAATATTCAACGTCTTGGCAAAGCGTTTCTGCAGGCGCAACTTTGCTTCTTTGTATACATCTTCCATTACCTCACCATTGTCCTCATAAACCTTTGGTAAATATTTGAAAATATGTTGACCCTCAGTGCCTGGACCCCCTGTTAATAATACTCTTTCCTTCTTAGTGGTGAGAAATGTGATCTTCCTAATGCCACCAAATACTTCTCAAAGGTTTCCACCCAGTCTTCCCACTCAATGGGTGGGTCACCCTGTTGCATTAAAAATAATGGAGGCACCACTACTGATTGGCTGATACTCATGGTGATTAGAAAGAAGAGAGCAACAAAAAAAATGCAAGTCTTAAAAGTTCTTCCCTTTAACTGTATGGAGTGGGAATGGCCAATATTAATCACAAATCCAGAATTATAGTTGACGTGTAATTCCACAAGGAACCAGTAGATGGCAGTGTCTACACATTGTCTAACTCTCTAATCGAGTCTCTATGATCCTTAGCATAAAGGAGAACTGCATGAGGCGACAGGAAAAAACTGATGGATGATTGCGACAGGACGCACCAAGTGACTTGGTGCGTAAGTGTTAGCTCAGCGGGTTGTGCTGCGGCGCTCACTCACAGTACCATTCCAATGTGTGCACATGGGCATGAGTCAGCAATGCATGGAGCTTGCCTAGAATGCGGTAACTGCGATGCATGCACACGGGCATGAGTCGGCAGCACGCGGGCCTTCAGTATACGAAAGTTGCTCCACGCACCCAAGTACGAGTAATGAGGGTTAAAAAAAAATTCTCTCAAAACTCAAAATAACTCACAGATGATGCTGACTGGGTGATGGTAGCCCACGGTTGTAACCCCAATGTAAAGACACAGTAAAAAGAGTTAAGGACCTACCTCACTAGTCGATCAGTCTGCAACACAGGATTCCTCGGCCGCACGGGACCGCAGGTGTCTGACTGATCCCGTCCTGTCGCCAATAAATGTTGTACTGTGCTTCTGAATAATCACGGAGGCTTCATGGTGTGAATATCTTTTACTTTAATAGCAGTAGAGAAACCTGTGTCTGTACAGCCAGACACCAACAGCTCAACTCCCCAACCGCCTTGGAACCCCCACTATGTCATAGTCCCCTGACCATTCCACATTCCCCCCTGCAGAATATAAGCTACAAGACACTTGAGGGTATCAACTACAAGACACAGTATGACACTGAAGAAATTGTAGGCCTAATGCCTTGTGAAAAGCCAAATTCTGATGATGTTGTCTGTTTAAGGCACTATTGTGGTTCTCCCTTACAGGGCTGCAGGTGCACAGGTTTTCACTAGGTACCTTGCAGTTTGAGCAAACTTGATTTATGGGGTTAGTTTCTCTTTAGGGCAAATATTTAGGGCAGGTGAGTTGAACCCAAATTATCTGCCCCCACATCCTTTAAAGGGGTTTAAATTGGTATTCCGGTCAAGAACATATTCACTGATTGCTATACTGTTTTGCCAATTGTATATTCTGTACATGTTTGTCATTTTACATGTAATAATTAGCTGTGAGTGTGCATTAAACATATAAGCATAAAGGCATTGCCTGGATAATGATTACTGTGTTTTATTATATGCATTGCTGAGTTCTGAGTTTCCAACCCACATTGTCTACCTGAAGGAGACTTGAACTTCCCTGCCATTGCTACCTTAAGAAGAAACTGCTGAAGGAATAGGCTTGGATTTCAGTTTATGGTAACAGTAATATGGGAACACTAGGACACCAGCAGTAAACAAACTCAGTTGACAGTTGGCACAGTTGAGTCCTATGCCTCCTGGAGCCAATCCTTGCACGCACTCAACTAGAGCCAGAAGTGATCCTCACATCATTGTACACAATGGTACATAGCTGATGACCTGCTTCTTGGAAATCCCGCCTTCACAGAGATCAATATAATCAGGCATTTGCAGAAAGAGACTGTATGTAATTCTGTACCACCATCACTGTACTACTTGCTGACAGAAACTAGTACTCCTTCTATCCCAAGACAAAGATTGATTGCAAGGGGCTAATTGTCTGAAAGAAGTTAATTGCATAGTTGAGTGAAAAATATGACAATAATTTGTGTGGCAATCTTATTTTCTTCACGTGGTTTCTAGCAAAGTGCCAAAAAGAATATAGCTCCAGAAAAACAAAAACAAAAAAATACATTATAAGCACTTTTTTTCATTTAGATAATTAAACGTGTTTTTAGGTACCATTTATTTTAGTTCAAAATGCGCAGGACTCAAAAGTAAACTAACAATATTTTCTTCTTATATTGCAGCACAAATTGTAGCAACATCTCAATTTATGACACATACAAATTCCATTGCAAGCAACATGTTACATTATTAATATTAGATAGACCATATAACGGGTTGTCAGATATGACTCTGAGTCAGTGTGGGTTATTAGGTAGTTTTATTGCCTTTAACCCCTGGACGGTATAACCCAAAAAAAAGATTCTCTTCACAATAGCTTTATGGGATATTCTCTTTACAAGCCTTCAGGGTGTCTTTCTGGCACGTCTTTCTCCTCGCCCTCTGGGAAATAAAAATATACAGGTGTTAGAAATTGGGTTTCTGGTTGGCAGAGGTATGCACCCTGTCCAAGCGGGAATCACAATCCTAGTCAGGGTAAGTCAGATAAACACCCTAAATTAATCTGTGCTCACCCTCTGGTAACTTGGCACAAAGCAGTCAGGTTTAACTTAAGAGCAAATGTGTAAAGTATTTGTACAACACTTCAGTCAGTAAAACAGTGAAAACACCACACAAAAAGATACCAGACCTGGTTAGACAAATAGAACTTAATTCAATGAACAAAACAAAACCAAAACAACAATCATCCAATAAGTAGAACCGGAGTTAGGAATTTTTAAAGAGTATCGTGAAATGCAGTGCTTAAAAGCTTAAATTCCCAAACGGAACTATCTGGTTGCGCTATACAGGGTCAAATCCAAAAGTTCAGGCCTATCGTGATGGAGTGCGGGCTGAATTCAGGGTCCAGCCTTGGTCTGCTGAAACAGTACCTTGGTTCACGGTTGCTTCGATGTCGAGATGTGAGGAGCAAAGGAGGAGATGCGTTGATCCATAGGATGTAGGAGATACGTCGACTCTAGCCGCGCAACGTCAGAGATGCGATGGGAATGAAAGCAATGCACCACACTGTCGGCGATGCAACATTCTGGATCCTCGAAGCAGCGGTGATGCGTTGCCGCCGTTAAAGATGCATTGTCCTCGCAGCAGCAACACTGCATCGGCATTGATTGAGAAGCACCGGTTCCAAGCAGCGCAGTGGCATTGATGCATGGATTTTGGCAGTTGGAGCTATTTATACGCACTTCCAAGGGCCCAGGACTGGATTTGCACCACTTGGCAGGACAAGACTCTCAGATGCAGAGTCCAGATGCTGTAGGCAGATGGGTTGGAAGTCTTTGATGTCCCTGAGGCTTCAAACAGGAGGCCAGCCAGCTAGCCATTAGAATCACTTTCGTTCTGGGCTGGAGAGATGCAGGTCCAGTCCTTCTCACTCCCATGCAAGGAGGGCAGCAGGCAGCAGGGCAGCACAGCAGAAAAGAAATCCAGCAGAGTACCAGTCCTTTCAGCAGCACAGCAGTCCTTCTTCCTGGTAGAGTATCCACAGGTCCAGAAATGTCCTCAGTTGGTGGTGTCAGTGGTCCAACCCAGGTATGCCTTTGAAGGTGGAGAGACTTCAAATACAGGCCTTTAAAGTGCACTGAGTCCCTGTCTTTCCTGCCCTGGCTCACGACTCACTACAGGGGGGTGTGCAGCCCTTTGTGTGCGGACAGGACACAGCCTACTCAGGTGTAAGTGTCAGCTCCTCCCTCCCAACCTGCCCAGGATGGCCCATCTGGATGTGGATGGGCCTTCAGTGACACCAAATATCCGTTTGTGTGTGGCTGTCTGGAGGGAATGCACAAAGCCCAACTGTCACCCACCCCAGACGTGTATTCAGGGACAGGCAGAAGGAACTAAATGGCTACAATAAGAAAATGGAAACGTTCTAAAAGAGGCATTGTTAGAATTACAATTTAAACTCAAACTTCATCATAATTTGGGATTTTAAATTGTGATTCCAAAGACCTCAACCTTGGGGGTCCCATCTCTTTCCAATTGGAAATTACACTTATAAAATGTAATAAGGTAATCCCAATGTCATCGTAGGGGAAAGATAGGCTTGCGGTAGCGAAAAAGGAATTTAAGAGTTTTTCACTATAAGGACATATAAACTTAAAAGTACATGTCCTACTTTTTAAATACACTGCACCCTGCCCTTGGGCTGTCCAGGGCCTACATTAGTGGTGACTTATATGTATTAAAAAAGAAGGCATGGACCTTTCAAGAGGGTTAACTTGCAAAGGTGACTTGGCAGTTTAAAACTGCACTCACAGGCTCTGCAGTGGCCTGAGACATGTTTAAATGGCTACTTAAGTGGGTGGCACAATCAGTGCTGCAGTCCCACTAGTAGCATTTTATTTACAGGCCATGAGCACATGTAGTGCACTTTACTAGGGACATATACAATTTTGTCATGTGTAAGTAGAGAGCACATGCCCTTTTGCACTGGTTAAAAGTGGTGAAGTGCCTAGAGTCCTAGAACCAACAAAAACAAATTCAGCAAAAAAAGGGGAGGAAGAAGGCAAAAAATGTGGGTGTGATGCTGCAGAAAGGGCCAATTCCAACACAACCCTCCTCCAACATAAAGCCAGCGTAGACTAATCAATATCTTGATGGGCTTTCCTGCTTAGACAATAGAAAGTGGACAATGACCCACTACTGCAGGGGCACTTGTCAGTTCTATGCCTCACTGAACTCAGTTGGATACCTCTATCTATATTCTCCTGAGCCACTAAAGTGACCCATTGTGAACCCCTCTCCTCATCTGTGGACCCCATCAGTGCAGCACCTAACCTTACTTTGCTCACAGATGCATCCCGGTAGGCAGACAGTACCACCATGGCCAAGAAATTGATGTGACCCAATCCACTCCTTGGGTCTGACTTCTGTGCTTAACCCAGGGAGAACTCTGTCCACAAGGACAATAACCAACAGAGGCCACTGTCAGCTTTCATAGTCCAGGGCCAGGCCCTAGGCCATCCAGGAGTCTCTGACCTCTGTGGTTTCTCTGAGTGGGGGGCAGTAGCCTTACGTGCCTTGTACCATTCTTGCACTCCACCTCCCACCAGTTCAGGAGTGGTATCCTGAAACCGGTCCTTCAACCCAGGGTCGGTACACTTAGACTGAACATGTGCCTGGCAAGCCAGGACTTCCAGGGGGCCTCCGTCCACCATAACCTCCCCTCCTATTCTTAGAAGGGACATGGGACTCTTTTTCCTTCTACTATACTGGGAACTGTCTGGGTCACTCTGATGGGGGGAACCCTGAGCCACCCTCTTTAGAATCACTCCCCAATGCCTTCCCAGACACTGTAGCACTCACCCAGAGGTCTGCCTCCTTTGCAGGCTTCCTGGGGTCAGTGAGCTTGCATCAACCAGGCGTTGGCGTAGCTCTGGAAAATAGTGATTGAACATGTGCTCTCTAGCAATCAAATAGTACAGCCCTTCAAAAGAGTTTACCTCACTACACTTCACCCAACCATCCAGTGCCTTGCAGAAGTACCCCGAAAAATCCCCCCAGGACTGGTGAGACAGTTTCTGACTATCTCTGAATCTCAACCTGCACTCTTCTGGGGTGAATCTATATCTCCTGACAAGGGTCTCCTTCATGGTGGGATACGTCAGCCTGTCCCCATGCTCTAGGGGCAGCGGGGCTTCCCTATCATAACTAGGTATAAGTTAAACCCTGACCTCTCCCCAGACCTCCTCAGGGATCCTGTGCACTTCTAGAGTAACCTCATATGCCTCAAACCACCTGTCTACGTCATCCCCCTCCTTGAAGTCAGGCACCAAGTCCATGGGTGTGTGGATCCTTCCTCCACCACTGGATACTGTGGTTTCACTGACACAATTCCTGCTAGACTCTGCCAGCTGTTTGGCGTTCAAGTCCAACTACTTCAGACCCAGTTCATGAGCCAGCTAGAACTTCTAAGGGTCCCGCAGCCTCAGCTGCCTCCATTGCAAGTTTCGCCCTGGCTAGGGCAGTTTCAGCCTCAGCCCTCTTTTCCTCCACCAAGGCTTTGTCAGCCTCAGGTCTCCTCTCCTCTGCAGCTACTTGGCTAGTTGCAGCCTCAGGTCCCTTTCCGAATCTCAGTCCTTTCACTCCTCAGAAGGCAAGATTTGGGAGGAAACACTGCTTCCTGTATTGGATCCAGTAGGGGACTCCTTTTTTGTGGGCTCCCCTTTCTGCTCTGAAGCCTTTGCCAAATCATTTTTCTTCTCCTCTTCCTTTTTCTCAGAGCCACTGCCCTCTTGGGCCTCTCGTAATGAGTCCAGGTGTAACCGGGGCTCTGCATTCTCAATTCTAGAGCTGCAAAGGGGTCCTTCTCCTCAGACTCCTTCTCAGAGTCATCACCCTCCTGGTCCTCTGTTGGTGCTCCATACCAACCTTTGAATTCAAACCAATATGTGGCATTCCGTATGTCCTCCTTAGTGGAACCTTTCTCCACGGCTATCCCCCTCGCTTTAGAGAACCATCTCAGCTCCATCATATTGACAGGAAGCTGGAATAAATTTCCATTCTGAAAAGGTATCACAGGTGTAAAAAAACAACAGTCCCAGGTGTATGGAGATGAAGCAGGATTCAGATTTAGGAAAATTACCAATTGAGAGAAAAACTCATAATGGTCTTTAGATAAAGTCACTGTATGGTGCTGCACAAACACAAGTCCTATCCTCACCGCTGACCACCATTGTTAGAAATTGGGTCTCTGATTGGCAGAGGTAAGCACTCTGTCCAAGCAGAAATCACAATCCTAGTCAGGGTAAATCAGATACACACCATACATTAACCTGTGCTCATCATCTGGTAGCTTGCCACAGAGCAGTATGGCTTAACATATGAGCCAAAGTGTAAAGTATTTGTGCAACACTTCAAACAGTAAGACAGTAAAAACACCACACAAAAAGATACCACACCTGTTTACAAACGTAAAGCTTAATTTAATGAACAAAACAAGACCAAAACAACATCAATCCAATAAGCAGAACTGGAGTTAAGAATTTTTAAAGAATATCTTGACATGAAGGACTGAAAAGATTAAAGCACCAACCGAGGCTATCTGGTCGCACTAGACCGGGTCAGATCCAAACATTTAGGTCGACCGCGATGGAACGCAAGTCGGATACAGGGACCAACCTTGTCCTGCTGAAACAGTACCTTGGTTTGCGGTTACCTCGTGGCCGAGATGTGGGGAGCAAAGGAGGGGTGCATTGACATTGACCATTAGGATGTAGGGAATGCGTCGACTCCGAGCTGTGCAAAGTCAGAGATGTGCCGGGAATGTAGGTGATGCACCACGCTGTTGTGATGTGATGTCCTCAATTCCAGCAGCAGTGGCGATGCATCAGCGTTGATGGAGGGTTGGAATCCTCGATCCTCGCAACAGCAGTGATGTGTCGATGGAGATGTGCCAGTTCGGAGCAGTGCAACGGCATTGATGCTTGAAGTTTCGCAGTTGCAGCACTTTATACCCACTTCCAAGTGCCCAGGACTGGATTGGCACTACTTGCAGGGAAAGGCTCTCTGATGGCAGAGTCCAGGTGCTGGAGGCAGATAGGGTTGGAAGTCTTTGATGTCCCTGAGACTTCAAACAGGAAGCCACCCAGCAAGCCCTTAGAGTCACTTTGGGTCTGGGTTGGACGGATGCAGGTCCAGTCCTTATTACTGCCAGGCAAAGAGGGCAGGAAGCCAGGGCAGCAGAGCAGCAGTCCAGCAGTGTCACAGTCCTTTCAGCAGCACAGCAGTCCTTCTTCCTGGCAGAGTATCTACAGGTCCAGACTTGTACTGAGTTAGTGGTGTCAGGGGTCCAGTACTTATACACATTTGTGCCTTTGAAGTAGGGGGAGACTTCAAAGAGAGGCTTTTGAAGTGAACAGAGTCCCTGCTCTTCCTTCCCTGGCTCCAGACTCACTACAGGGAGGTATGCAGCCCTTTGTGTGGGGGCAGGACACAGCCTATTTAGGTGTAAGTGTCAGCTCCTCCCTCCCATCATTCCCAGGATGGCCCATCATGTTGTGGGTGACCCATCAGTCACACCTAAGCTTCCTTTGTGTGTTACTGTCTGGAGGGAATGCACAAAGCTCAGCTGTCACCCACCCCAGACGTGTGTTCAGAGACAGGCAGAAGGCACCAAATGGCTAAGGTAAGAAAATGGGAACTTTCTAAATGTGGCATTTTCGGCATTACAGTTTACCATCCAACTCCACCATAAGTTGGCATTTTAAATTGTGATTCCAGAGACACCAAAACTGGGGGTCCCATCTCCCCACTTATAAAATGTAATAAGGTAACTCCAATGTTATCCCACGGGACAGCTAGGCCTTGCAGTAGTGAAAAACGAATTTAAGAATGTTTTACTACCAGGGCATGTAAAACTTAAAAGCACATGTCCTACTTTTTAAATACACTGCAAACTGCTCTTGGGCTGTCCAGGGCCTAGCTTAAGAGTGACCTGTATGTATTAAAAAGGAAGACTTGGACCTGCAAGAGTCATCATGGCATTTTCAAAACTGCAGGCCTGAAACATAGTTAAAGGGCCTTTTAAGTGGGCAGCACAGTCAGTGCTGCAGGCCCACTAGTAGCACAGGTCCTGGGCACATCTAGTGCACTTTACTAGGAATGGTTGGTTCACTGATGGAATATCGATGGTAAAAACATCGCTGGTAAAAATATTGGGGAAAAAAATATAGATAGTAAAAATATTGACTCCCTATACTTGAACAGTAAGTACAAAAATATTGAATCAAAAATATCGAAGTCAAAAATATAGATGTAAAAAATATGAAATATTTATTAAAATATAAAATATTAATAGTATCTTTAACAAAATGTATTAAATTTAATATAGATTTTAACTAAATATAAAAAGTAAACTTAGGGGCCGATTCCAATCCTGGAAAAAGGCTGTACAAATCGTTGTATGGAGCGTTTTTCCCGTACAACTCGTACCCGGTAAACTTTTCTTACAACCTAGGAAGTACGATTCGTACAGAAAGCCTCTTTCCATACAAATCGTACAAAAGACCATACAGCTAAAATAAACCAACGATTCTGATCCGGAACAGCTTGCACGCGACGTCTGTATGTATTTAAGCAGCGGTTACCAGCCCAGCAAGTACGATTCGTCCCTACGGCACTCCGTACGGCTCTTTTCTTACGGGAGCCAAAAACAGCTGTAAAAGCAGAGTCCCCAGGGGTACGAGTCATACAGGCATACACCCCCGTGCGTTGTGTATGTACGGTGCATACCCCAACATTGCGTATGTACTGTGTGTACCCCCAACATCGTGTACCCCAACATCGCGTACCCCAACATCGTGTACCCCAACATCGCATACCCCAACATCACGTATTTACTGTGCGTGCCCCCAACACCGTGTACCCCAACATCGCGTACCCCAACATTGCATACCCCAACATCGCGTATGTACGCACCGTACATACGCGATGTTGGGGTACGCGATGTTGGGGTACGCACCGTACATACACAATGCACGGGGGTGTATGCCTGTACAACTCGTACCCCTGTACGACTCGCACCCCGGGAACAACTTTTCCCGGGATACGAGTCGTACAAAGTTCGCTTCGTAATGGGTAATGGCATTCCCCGTGTACGGGACGTCTTCCGTACAAAACGTAAATCGGAAAGCTGGTCCGGATCGTACTAGTAGGGTTGGACTGCATTTTTACAATTTGTACAGAAAAGTGTCCGTCTGGTACAACTTTTCCCGATCCGATTTGTAAGGATCGGGCCGATCCGTACAAATCGGATCGGGAAAAGTTGCATTTTTCCCGTACGAATCGTACTTCACGGGTCGGACGGGACTTGTAGGATTTGTATGGAAAAATTTACCGATACGAGTCAGACGGGAAAAAAAAATACAGGATCGGAATCGGCCCCTTAATGTGAAAAAATATAAACACACACAAAGAACAATGTATACCTATACATATATTTACTTTAAAATAATTTATAAACTATTATCTTTATTTCATTTTTAAACTTTTAAAATATATACAAATAACATTTATATATAAATCAATAATTTAAAATGTAAAAAGAATTCTATAATTAATTAAACAAACTATTAAAACAAAATTAAAACGTACATTTCACAACACAATAAATACAACAGTAAGGAAAATGTTGGATAGCGAAACAATTAAATTTACTATTCCAACTGCAATAACTGCAACAGTAGGGTAAGGGTGGGTGTCAAATTCTGTTCCGCTCGCGGAAATTATGATATTTTGACATTTTCGCGATCCCCGGAGAGTGTGAAAATGCCCAAATTTCCACGATTTGCAGCGTTGCGAAGATTTTTTTCATGTTCGCGCTTTGAAAATGCATTCTCGCGTGCGCTATCACCTTACCGGGATCCCCGCGTTCGCCGACGAGTTTTCCAATCCGTTCGCGTGCTCCATGAGATGTCCTGCGAGCGTTCGCGATCGCGATCACGTCATTCGCCTCGCCATCAGACACCGCGAGAGTCTGAGATCTCGAACACGTCATTTTCCACCACAAGAGGGAACAGGAGGTCGCGAACACGTCAATCTCCACCTCGACAGAGAGCATGAGATCGCGAACATGTCATTTTGGATGCGCCATCGACATCCGGCAGAAGTGTGGTAAAGCTCGCGAACACGCCAAATTTTCAATCTGGAGAAGAATATTATCTCTAGCAGCATAAAACCTTCTGTAAATGATGATTTGGATGAAAAAATCTCCTCAGATTGATATTTGGCTGTCCTTTTTTGTGCAAGGAGTCCTTTTTAGGAGAGGGAGGAAGTGCCACAGAGTCTCCAACTTCCTGTTCCTGTCGAGCAGGCTCCTCCCAGTGCTTTGTCCATCTCCTGTTCATTCTGCCTTTGGATTTTGAGCTGGAAGGATCACTCTTTGTGTCTGTTGCATCATTATCATTGGATTTGAGGACTTTTGAATTTGATATTTTACAAGTAAATTGGTGTTGTGTCTGTTTGATTGGGGGCATTGCAGTTGCTGCAACTACAATTTTGGCACTTATCTGTTTTTTTTTTAATTGTTGGCCCAGAGCTAGTCATGGGTGGGTCCATGATGAAGCAACTGTTCCTTTGGTGTGTGTTGAATGTTTTTCAAACATCATTTAGGGCATGGATGGCATTGGATTGAGTTGGAAAATGTGTTTTTTGTGGGGTATTTCTGTTTTTGGGTGTGTGTTAAAGAAATGCCTTTGTTGTGTGTGCCTGATGGGTTGGTGTGCACCCTGCAGACCTTGTTTTGCCCTGTGGATTTTCGTTTTTGCATTTTATTGCTTTAAAAAGGCAAAGCAGTGTGGCTTAGAATGCATCTTTTGCCTGGCTTCTTTTATAGGCCTTTTGTCAGTTCATTGTTTCCCAGGCCTCCTGCTTGTTGCTTGTGATTTGTAAGTGTCCATGTGGCTGGTGGCCTTTTCTGGTTGGAGTTATTATTAGTGTGCTGCTTTTGCCATATAGGCCTGCATGGTTTTCCTATTGGCTTACTGCTTTCATCCATCCCCTTTGCCAGCAGCAGTTCCCTTCCATTACATTTGTATTTTAGTTCTTGTTCTTGGTCTTTCCTATCCTTCCTGAGAGTGCAGTGTGTACACTGTACACAGTAAGTAGTATACCATAGCCCTTGTTGCCAAAGTCTCACAAATAGCTACACTATATCTTTTATTTGTTTGTTTGTACTAGTAGTAATTGAACCACAACAACAAATGCAACATTTCACTGATGTTCTTCTCCTGGCTTATTTGCTTTTAGGTGCACAAAAAGACAGAGGAGGAGGGAACTATCAGCATCATCCATTGTACTGCCAGACAGAAGTCCTGCTGCGAATCACATCATGTCCACGTGTGACCACAGACATCTCTGCAACTTGTGTACCTGCGTCCTGAAGAAGATGGCCCCAAAGAAAGGTACCAGGTCCTCCAGTACCAAGAAAGTTGCCGGTGAGAAGAAGAAGGAACAGAAAAAGGAAGAGGCACTAACCACGACTGGTGTGCCGGCAAATGTGTTTTTTGGGACCAAAAAAATTACGCTTGCAGCAGCGTTGTCCGGGAACCAAGCTGGGAGCAGCACCTCCGTACCAGCGGGCCAACCCCACCAACCTAGGCCCAAGCCCATGAGTGTCGCAGAGGTAGCCAGTCTACTAACGAGCAGCGATGTTGAAATGTCATTATCGCAAAGTAGTACACAGTCAACGCAGGCAGAAACTCAGCAGATAAGTGTGCAGCAGCAGGCGCAACCGCAAGAACAGCAGCAGCCGCAAGAACAGCAACAGCCGCAAGAACAGCAGCAGCCGCAAGAACAGCAGCAGCCGCAAGAACATCCGCAAGAACAGCAGCAGCCGCAAGAACAGCAGCCGCCACAACAACAGCAGCAGCCACAACAGCAGCCACAACAACAGCCCACAATAGTAGTTGTTCCTCCTGAAGTAGGGGCATTTCAGGAAATCGAGCTTCCTGCAGACAAAGTGGAGCAAACCACTGTTTCAGAAGATCCATTGTCTTCCAAACCCCCAGCAAGGAAAAGGAGGGTTAGTCCATCATCTTCTTCTTCGAGCCCCGCTTCTGATGATCTTGATGCCACTTGGAAGCCACCAGCTCAGTCTGAGAGTGATGCAAGCCACAAGACAAGGCTAATGAAAAGGAAGGTTCCAGAAAGCCTTAGAGTTATGGAGGTAGATGTACAAGAGGGGGATGATGATGATGATGAGCCAGTCATCACGGACATCACGCCCGGCCCAAAGGAGATGGAGACCAACATTATTACCCAATCCAAAATGGCTGCAAGGGATGTAACACGGATACCACCAACACAGGTAACACCACCACGACCTCTAGCTTCCATATTTTCATTTGCAAAGGAAAGGCAGGGACCTACATCCAGCTCAACCACCACCTCAGTAGGTATTGGTAGAAGTCACAGTGTAGCTGCACAGAGTCACATTCCAAGCACACCCTCCAGTTCATCTGGTATTGAAAGTGGCATTTCCAGCAGCACCAGAAAGTTCTCCTCCCCAGTTTGGGACTTCTTTTCGGTTAGCAGTAAGGAGGAGAACTGTGCTATATGCTCAATTTGTCGACATGCTGTTGGGCGGGGTAAGCTTGGTCCAAACTATGGTACCGGTGGCCAAACAATTAATCTCAAAATACACCACACTATCGTGTGGGAGTCTCACCTACTTCGCTTAGAACGAAGCAAAACTCACGCCATTGTTGCTGGGCATGAAGAATCAGGGGATGATATTATTGCGGTGAAAGGTGAACAAGAGGGAGACATTTCTAGCCCTGTCCCCAGTAGTGTAGTGGTACCACCCACATCCTCAGCAACATCTCAGTGGCACCGCAGTAAGATTCAGAGTCAGGCTGAGACACCAAGGCGACCGAGTAGTACTGCAATGCAACAAAGTGAGTTGTTGAGCCTAACTGGGTTAAAGAAAACAACTGCACCACAAAATGAAAATAATCCAGCCTACCATTGACAGCATGCTTAGGTTGGAGAGGCAGTACCAAAGCAACCACCCAACGGCACGGTTGTACAATGCGAAGCTGGCTAAAATGTTAGCGGTGGACCTCCTCCCTTTTTCGTTTGTGGAAGGGGTGGGTTTCCTTGAATTTGTGTCAACCATCTGCCCTAAATGGAAGGTTCCCAGCCGGTCCTATTTTGCAAGAGTTGCTGTTCCAGCACTACATCATGATGTGCTGGAATTTGTTGGACAAGCTTGGCAGCAGAGTGCTGTTCACAATATCCACCTGACAACAGACATGTGGACCAGTTGCCAAGCCACTGATTACATGTGCATCACTGCACACTGGGTCTCTTTTGTGGGGGTTAGAGATAAGCTATCTGAAGTAGGTGCTGTTGACACAGCTGAGATTTTTAAAGCTACTCGGAAACATGCAACTGCATCCATGTTTGCCATGGAGAAATCTCATACTGCTGTAAACATGTTGGAAGAGTTTCACAGCAAGGTTTTTGAATGGCTGCACCCAAGAGGGCTTAAGATTGTTTTTTTGGTTTTGTTTCCACAGATAATGGCAGTAATGTACTTAAGGCCATGGAGCTTGGTTCCTATTTCAGGGTTCCGTGTTTGGCGCACTGCATTAACATTATAGTTCAAGACTTTCTGAAAAAAGATGCCATAGTCAGCAACTTACTGACCACCTGCCAAAGAATATGCACTCATTTCAGCCATTCTTTTAAAGCTCGGAAGCAGCTGAGGATCATTCAACGTCACTATAGAATGCCAGTCAAAGCACTCATCCAGGAGGTGGCAACACGTTGGAACTCAACTTATTACATGCTTGACCATCTGTTTGAGCAGTACAGGCCAATCAATGAATATGTCATGCGAAGAGGGGATGCTACTGTGAAAGGCATGACCCTTCAGATGGACCAATGGTGCCTAGTTAAATGCCTGACTGAGATGCTTCTTCCTTTTCGAGGTCTTCACACGTGAAGTCAGCAAGGAGTACTATACTATAGGCCTAGCTATCCCATTGTTGTAAATGCTAGAGCATCAGCTGAAGGAGGTGTCTGAAGCATACAAAGGTGTAGAGGAAAAAAAAGAAGCAAATGAGTTGGTGGAGAGCTTAGCCTGTCACTTAGCTGACAATACAAGGGAGCAAAATAAGATTTTGTCACAAAAACATTACATTTGTGCCACAATTCTGGATCCACGGACAAAATGGGCACTGAAGACATTAATTCATTTTTCAGAAATGGATGTTACCCAGTACAAAACTTGGATAGCTGAGTCAGCGAGTAAGTTGGAAAATGAACGGCTGCTAATTAAAAGCCAGCTAGATAAACCCACAACAAGTACTGCAGCAGGGCATCCGGCGTCAAGTTCAACTTCGGAGCCTGAGGGCAGTGCGTTTGGCTCAGAACACTCACCAACACTATCGACAACAGCCAGAACTGAATCATTAGGCCCAGTAAAATCGTTACATGATTGGTATTTACAGCAAGGCATTGGTAAGACAAGTGCTGATGCAACGAGAAAAGAGCCCGAAAAAGTTTAGCACCCCTGAACATTGAGCGGATGGTCCAGGCCTATCTGGACGACCCAACAGAGGTGTACATTGATCAAAACCCATTGCGGTATTGGTATGGGAAAAGGGGCCAATGGCCACTGCTCAGCAGGCTGGTGATAAACTATATGGCTTGCCCTGTCGCAAGTGTCTCTTCTGAACGTGTTTTCAGTGCTGCTGGTTTCATTGTAACAGTGAGAAGGACCAGTGTCTCGCCCAAAAACGTGGAGAGGTTAACCATGATCAAAATGAATCAGCACTTTATACAACCAAATTACACAATACATGAATCAAGGGAGGAAGATGAGGACAGCGGCTCAGGTGACAGAAGTGGTGTGTTAGATGATGATTAACTACTTCTGGTTGAACCCCCAGAGTTTGAGGATGAGCTATACTTCCCTGACAATTAGGTTTGCACTTTATACTGTCTTCCTCCCTTATTTTCTTTTATTTGTGTGTCTGTCTTTCTGGTTAGAAACTTCGAAACACAACAAATTCATCACCACCGTCTTCTACTTGTTTTATTGCCATATACAAGTTTCAGCTGTCTGCATTTCACAGTACACTCCTCCGAATCCTGCTCCTCCATTCTCCTGAATCACCCTAAATCCATTTCCCTCAAGAAGACAGATGATGATTGGATGATGCAAAATAGAAGAAAAAAGAAAATCTTTCCTAGTCCCCCCAAAAGAAGTGGAACATGATTGATGATGACTACTATAGCTATCCTCCTGTCTGATCCAAGAGAGACTGCCCATTAACTGAAGATGAGAAGGAACAGGTAATGAATGATGCCATGCATTGGACGCTGACTGAGTGATTTTGTTGTTGTTTGTTGTGCATGAAGTTACTTCATTGTGTACTTTATGTAATAATCTACACACTAAAAGTAACTCAAGTCACTTTTTCCCTTCTTGTATTTTTAATAACAAGTTTGTACTTCTACTGCAGGCCGATACATTGCATTTTGAATATAGGAAGGGGACTCAATCTGCACACTGCACACTGAGTAGGACAACACCATGATGATGATGGCGAGAGAGACGGCCCCTTCACTTAAGATGAAAAGGAACAGGTAATGAATGGCATGCATTGGACACCGACTCTGAGTGATTAGTGTTTGTGTTTTTGTTGTTTTTTGTGCATTAAGTGAAGTCAAAGTGTACTAGTATTTATTCTACACACTAACAGTGACTCAAGTCAATATTTCCACTCTTGTTGTTTAATAACAAAATTGTACTTCTACTGCAGGCCAATCCATTGCATTTTTGAATATGGAATCTGGACTCACTCGGTACACTGCAGACTGAGTTGAACAACACCATCATGATGACCACAATGACATAGTATCTTCACAGTCACTCAGTACACGGATCGGAGATGATTGATGGAATAAGTCAGGGCGCTTCATGAGTGGCATAAAAGGTAAACAAGTAAACAACAACCACAGCAGACCTAAATGTCTGTGTAGCGGTGGAGTCAAGTGTAGCGGTGGCATGACTGCGGTGCATTGATTTAGTCACTTAAATTGTAAAATGCTATGTTGCTGGATAGGTGCTTTGTCCAACTCTTTCAAAAAATGTACGCTAAATGGAGGATGTGCAAAGGGTGCCGTCACCGTGGGCCTGCTCTATCCTGTTGGTGTTGTAGGTTAATGCTGGAAACAAACTAGAGTAGAGCTAGAGATGATGCATCCATGCCGCCTCGGAAAGTGTTCTTGTTGCACTACACCATAACTTGTGGATTTTTTTCAACTTGGTTTCTCAATATCCCTTTTATTTTTCCATCTACAATGTCACGGCCAGGCCTTACCATGTGCCATACTTGGGAAAACAATGCATACTTACCTTACCAATGAATCTACATCTGCCAGGCAGGCAGTGGCGTCACCCAAAATTGATGAACGGAGCATCCATGGAAGGGAGGACCAAGAGGAATGCCGAGATTCAACTCCCCATTTGACCAGGATAACACAGTAACAGTATCAACTTTCATCATCTTTTAAATAATTCAATTCATTTTTTTGTCTACAATCATTACAACAGTGTGTTCTTGTTGTTATTATTATCATTAGGTTTGCTCTCTGTTTATAATTCATCCCTACAGATATTTTAAATTTTTCTTTGGTATCTGTAAAAGTAAGCCCGGTAACACTGAACACAAACTGTATGTAATCCGGGTCTCCTTGTCATCATCATGCATGCATTTCCTTTTTCTCCCTTGACATATTGATATGGATATGGTAGTCTACAAAGATTCTGTCGTTTGTTTGTCCATGCATACTGTTTTTCTATCTCAAACCTTTCCCCAAACCCCACTTCCCAACCATTCAACAAACCCTAACCCTCTTCCCCCGGGCTGTGTGACTTATTGAGGTATGACTAAATTAAATGTACACCAATTATTTATCACACGCTTGCTGGGGCGGATGTGGCAAAAGCAACAGTACTTCAATTTCAAGGCAGGGCAGGGATCTTCTTCTGCTTGCCCACCCATGAGCAGTACATTTGTGAGGTAATTGTTTTACCAAAGTAACCTAATACACCAGCATTAATTGCCGGCATTGATTGGATTAATGGATTTGTTGCCATCCTCCTACACAGCACTAACAGTTACGCTTGTGTCTAGTCAAGTGACTCGACACAACTAGAGTTTATAACTCTGTGTACTACTAGGCTATCCCCACCACCATTATGTTTTGTTGTATTTTTGCATTTTATTGTTTGTCAGTAAGTTCTGTACTGTACTTCATTCTACTACTCCTCGAAGAGCCTCTCTCAGGCTACTAACTGTCTCATTTTCGTTTTTTGCAAATGCTGCTGCCAGTGTCTACTACTACTACTACCACCACAACCATGGCATGTTAGGAAAGAAAACCATCATCACCATGAAGCCATCGCTGTGCCTAAGTTAAACATCAAGCAAAGGTAAGAGAAGTTTGGGGGAGGCATAATTAATAATGGACATGTTTTCATTAATTCAATTTCACACACCCCCTTTGAGTCCAGTTGCAGAATGCCTAGAGTAGAAGAGACTGACAGTACTAGTAGGACAATTCACTCAGTGAGGGGTGCCACATCTATCTGTTTGTGTCTTACAAAGTCAGCCAATTATTAAAATCAAACACTGGCTGTGTGCGGCCCTGCACCAGCAAGGAAACTGTGATGTAAAACAGTAACCCCACCAAGAAAACTTTAACAATATCGTATGTAAAGTAGAAATATATTATTTAATACCCTAACAAAAATAAACTATGTAAAGAAATCCCACAACACCTGACCCACCCCTCTCCCTAACCCCAACCATGTCCGTAAAGAAAAAGCCCAACATAATGTCCAATTGTCCAATGAAAAGAGAAAACCCTATGCCCGATTCCCACTCACCAAAAGAATAAATAAAAAAGGGGCAATGAACAGGGTCTTATGTTCGGCGGGCTTGACTCTGGAGGACACGTACTTGGTCCTCTAGGCGGGCAACACAGCGCTTCAATGTGCAGCAGTTGCATCCACAGGGGGCAGCACTGATGGAGGGGTGGCGGCGGGAGGCTGCAAGACGGTGGCGCCGTACCACTGGAGGGCGGTGGCTGGGGCCCGGGGCATTGGAGGAGGCTACAGCTGATTGGAGGAGGCAGCAGCTGCTGCCGCCGCCTCCTCCTCCTCTTCCAGAACCACCAGCCGACGGTATTCACGCTGTATGGACTCCAGCTTCCGGCGCCGGGCCTTGGCTGCCAACTCCTTCCTGTCAGGTTTCCCCTTGGAAGGAGTAGCTATATATCAAGAAGAAAAAACAAGACTCTTGTAAAATATACTCTTAGCAAAGCAGTAAGACAAATTAATTCTACACATAGTGGCACGGTAGCACTAGCAAGCACAGTACATAACATTTGTGGTATGTATCTATCCTCCCACTTTCTTGGACTTTAACATTTGTGGGAGTTTCAGGCATTCAACCAACCATGCATCTGATTCCGATCAGCCACCTATGCATTCATGCATCCTACGTATCCTTCTCTGCCAGTCATAAATATTAAATCTCACCCGTCCTTCTTCCTTCCACTCTTCTTTCCCTTTTCGTTCAACCATCCATCAAGGTCATCAGATCTGACTTTTAGTCTTCTCCATAAAACTTTCACGGCAGAGTTGAAATCAGATAGAAGAGGCCATTGGTTACTCAACACTCCCGCCACTAATGCTTTTACGAATGCTAAGTAAAGGGTGTCTTTAACCGTTCACAACAACTTCTTACTTAGTAAGTCTCAACTGTACAGTATACAGTACACCCTTGCAGTGAGTGTAATGTCAATAAGTAAGGCTTAGGAATCTAACTTACCACCGCCCGTCACTGCTGCTGGCTCACCCACTGCAGCTCCTCCTGCAACTCCCGCATCCTCTCCGTCAGCAGCCGCATCGCCTTCGCCGCTGGCCCCGGTACTGGTGGTTGGTAGTGCGCCTTGTAAAAACATTACACATTTTTTAGGAGTTATATACACCTCCCTCTATTTTTCACTAGCAAGATTGAAAAATGAGTTAATAGTAATACATACATATACAACATACATCACTAGTACAAATCAGGGAGTAGTAGAGTAGACACTAGTAGTTATATGGTCCCTAGGGTCATTCTAATCTTTGCTTAGTAAGCCCGAGCTATGCAACCATTTTACCTTTGTGTCTTTTATTTTTGCACATGCGTCATTACCTCGCAGCTTGTTGTATAAAGACGCCTTTGAGCCCACATGAGCTCATACTGCTACTGTCTGAGCGCTGCGTACAAGGTCAAGCAAAACAAGCCACTTTGTTATGGAGTTCTGGTGTTAGTCCATATTGCTTATCCATAAAAATGCTACACTTTTTGGCACGACTGAGAAATGCTTGCAATATACGCGCACCATTTTTCTCATAACAGACGGAAGATTCCCTTCTACGAGCCAGAGCTTTGCAGAGCTTATGATGTAACCAGTACTAGGTTCTTCTAAGGTGAGGGGTCCACAGAATTCGCTCAGAGATCCTTATTTCTAATTTTATATAAACTATATTCCTACAAAGGGGATGGTGGTGCTTCCACCACTGTTCAGTTATCATGATTTCGCATTTTTTTTCTTTGTTCTATGGACTTGTAGCTGTTGTAACAGACGTAACAGAGGGGGCGTCACGCAGCCCACTAAAAAATTACAAACTCATAATAAGTAACTAAACCTAAGTATCAATCCACCCCTATCTCTTAGTGACAGGACAAAGGAAGGACTAGAGTCACTCTAGCATCACCTAACGTAAGTTTTCTAAAATAAACTCTTACATAATCACGCAAAACGAGCGCAAACGCAAAGTTGCAAATAACAAGATTAGTAGCGCAGTGCACCTGTGTCATAACAATCACAGAAGACTTTTAAATGTAATTTACCTGTAATGTAAGCAGCAGCATTCTAGCTGGTCGGAATAAATATATATTCGCAATATGTAACACAGAGCAGAAGAACAGATACAAAGTAGTAATAATTAAATAGCTACTCACCAAATTCCGGGACTTCCACTCCTAGCAGGTCCAGCAGGTCCTGCTCCTGGTCCAGGATATCAGACCACCGGTGCGTCAACTGGTTCTGGCTGCGCCGGACACCAGAGCAGCGAAACACTGCCTGGCGCAACTTTCCCCACCGCTGCCGACGTTCCCGGAGCCCGTACCCGGACGCAGGCCTGCCCCCTGCTGCCAGGGTTAAGGGGAGGTGGCGCTGCACAAAAAATTCCAGTGTGGCCAACTCCACCTCCCCAAATAAGGCCCATGCCTGCACCTCTTGTGGGCGCTGCCTTCCTTGCGGAAGGCGGTAGCGGCTCTGGCTGCGATGATGAGCCCTGCTGTGGCCCTTTGCCATGGTTCTGCGGTAGGCAGGGGCGGAAAAGAAAAGGTAAAAATTTAAAAAAGTAAGTAAAACAAATGAAAAAAGCAGGTAATAGAAAAAGAGTGAAAAAGTAGTTAAAAAACACACAAAAAGTAGACAAAAACAAAAAATTTAGAATCAGGAAAATAGAGAGAGAGATAATAAATAAAAAAGATCAAAAAAAGTTTTCAGAAACAAAGGATTGAAAAGATAGAGGAAGGATTGAAAAGCAGGCCCCAGAACCATAGCAATAGAGTGAAAAACAAGATGGCCGCGCCCATTGCGACCGCATGGGCAAGTTCGCGAGATATTTTCCCCCCTAGCACGCAAAAAGCGTCGCGAACACGTGATACGCGTTCCCGAACAGGAAATACTTATCGCAAACGGGTGCGAGCATGCATTGCATGACCCGGAACAGGAAATAGCATCGCGAGTGGGCAAGACAAGTGAAAACAAGATGGCCGCACCCATTAGCGACCACATAGGCAAGTTGGCGACACATTTCCAATGCGATCACGCAAAAAACATCGCGAACAGGCGGGACAAGCACTTCCGCTTCTTCGCGGTATTTCCGTGTGTTTGTGGAGATTTTTGACATTTTCGCGAAGATTTGCGTAACACGATTACGCAAATTCCGCCCATCCCTACAGTAGGGAAAGTATTGGATAGCGGAGAGGTAAAAATTACTATTCCTACTCCAGTGAGTGCAACAATAGGGAAAGTATTGGATAGCGGAGGGGTAAAAATTACTATTCCCTCTCCATTTAGTGCAAAAGTAGGAAAAGTGCTGGATAGGGGAGGGGTAAGAATTACTATTCCCACTCCAGTGAGTGCAACAGTAGGGAAAGTGCTGGATAGCGGAAGGGTAAAAATGACTATTCCCACTCAAGTGAGTGCAACAGTAAGGAAAGTGCTGGATAGCGGAAGGGTAAAAATTACTATTCCCACTTCAAAGAGTGCAACAGTAGGGAAAGTGCTGGATAGCGGATGGCTAAAAATTACTGTTCCCACTTCAGTGAGTGCAACAGTAGGGAAAGTTTTGGATAGCGGAGGGGTACAAATTACTATTCCCACTCCAGTGACTGCAACAGCAGAGAAAGTATTGGATAGCAAAAAAACTAAAATTACTAGTAACATTTAAATAATTACATTCTTTTAATAATCTTAAACATTAATAAACAATATTTTAAAAATATACATTTAAATATATTAAACATATAAAAAGAACACATATTATAATGTTAATTACATATAACAAAAACCTACAAGTTTTCAAGTTTTTCAAGTTTTATGTATTTATGAACTTGGAACTCCAAAGAGATCCACATATACTAAAAGGCCAACAACATATAAGTAAGAAATGTATGTATAGCAAAGTTTCTACAATCATTAGAGAAAGCCGACATAAAAATCTCCGAATACAAAACATTAAAATATTTTATACAATAAAACAGTTCAAATATCCTTTATGCCCTAGGTACTATAAAACATCAGATAAAACCAGAGGTGATAATTATATTCTTCATATAAATGTGTGTTAGTACATATTTAAAAAGCACTTAAAAAAGTAAAAAATCCTATGACAAAACATTTCATTTGGTGGTTCATAAATAGAATCTGTTATCGAAGAGGCCGAAAGGATAGATAATTGTAGACAGATTGGTCTCATCTATTTACGCCGATACAATAATAGAGCGGGACAAATAAATGGCACATTATAAACGTCCTCGATAGAATTATTACACAGATTACAAATCGGAGAAGAACCATACCATTTAGATAGTACGTTGTTTAAAGGGAGCATACCCTGCCTCAATAATAGCCAAAAGCGGCGCACTCCATGGGGCAGGTTCCAAGAGATATAAGCCTGTACTTTATGTATCATACAGGAGCCTATGGCCGGGTGGGTACCTCTCTATAAAATACGAGCTTCTCTATCCCTGGTGAAACTTGATTTCCAAGTGGCCTGCTTCAAAGTGGCCCTTAATTGATATGGCGATAAGGTGAAAAGTACGGATTCATCCAGTTGTAGCAAGTTAACCACAATTCTAAAATTTTTAACAATTAAAGACTGCTCCTTTAAACTTTCTAATATTTATTTCTGGATTAAAAATCTTAGTGTGCCAGGATCACCCTTTACCAGGCTTGTAACCCATCGCACTATCCCTGCAAGACCCTGTACCCAACTACTTCTTAAACCAAATTCTAACCTTAGTGCAGCCACGGGGCAAGCAGAGTTGACCGAGGCTAGGTTCCTTAAAATTTTGCCTTCTATTCTATTTAGAAAACCCAATTTTTCTATATCAAGTAATTCAAAACCATACAACAGGGAAGCAGGAATTTTTGCTCGAAATACCTCTAATAAAAGTGCAAAGTGTCTTTTTCCTGAAAATCTATAGAGGGAGCCCAAGCTTTTCCCCTGTGTAGTAGCTTTATAGATGTTATTTTCTATATCACTTAGGTTGCCACACACTGTTTTTCCCAGGAAAACGTAAGATTTTACAAGTTCCAGTTTTTGGCCACCTACAGACCAAACAAAATTCCCATACTGCAACTTTTTTCTTCAGTGCATGCACATTATTTTACTTTTAGTTACATTAATCTTTAAATAGTGGGCCTCTGCAAATGTATGTAGTGCCTGCAGATGACTATTTAATCCCCTAGGAGTTAGATCCAATATTAATATGTTGTCAGCATAAAGTAAACAAGCAGTCGGTTTTCCCCCCAGGAATGGGGCGATGCCCTCGCTTTGAAACAGAGCGTAAGGAAGGTCAGATAAATATAGGGAGAAAAGTAGAGGAGCCAATAAACATCCTTGTTTTAGGCCATTTGCAGTAGGGATGGTTCGGGAGAAACCTCTTTCTCCTCCCATTAAACTCTACACCAAGTGTCTGTATGAAGAGCACGAACTAAATCCAAGAGGATGGCCGGCATACCCAGGTCCGACGATCTACTTTATCAAATGCTGTGGCGAAGTCAATAAAGGCTGTGTACACTCTTCCTCCTCTAACTTTAACATATTTTTCGTTTATTACCTGTAGTGCAGTTAGGTTATCAATAGCTCCATGCTTTGTCCTAAACTCGGTTTGTTCAAATGGTAAAATTTTACCCGCATCAACCCAATCATTAATGTGGATCAAGAGGCATTTAGCAAAAACTTTACGCACTGCGTCAAGAAGTGCAATTTGACGGTAGTTGTGCGGGGCATCTCGATCTCCTTTCTTAAACAGGGGGACTAATATACTCCCCTTCCAAGACGAGTGAACCATTTTATTTGCGTAGCAATAATTAAAAACCGGGTAAAGAATTTTACTCCACAGTGTACTATTTTGTTTTAAAACTGTGATTGGTAATTCATCGGGGCCCATCGCTCCGGAGGATCGCATCTCCTTGATCGCCATTTCAATTTCTTTTTCAGATGGCGATCCATACGATGAGGGGTCCTCTTTTAGTGCGGTATAATTAATTGCCATTGCATTACCTGCATATAAGTCCTGAATAAAGCTAACCCATTTATGCTCCTCAGTGGCAATGGGGAGTGGTCGAGATCTAGCTTCACATCCCTCCCCGATAAGAGACCAAAACGTTCTTACTTGGCCTTTAAACACTGCTTCTCTAAGTTTAATCCAGATGTTATCTTCCATCTCTTTTCTTAACTTAACCTTTACCCTAGTCCTCCTCCTTTTTAATAGTAATATTCTATGATATCTTTCGGAGGAGTGATTCAAGTACTGTTCCTCAATTAATTTATTTATTTCAAGATTAAGCGGCAGGAGGCGTCTGGGGACTAGTTTAGTACTTTTTCTTTGATTCAACTTCTTCGCAATTTCTATCGCTTTAATCATAAATGCATTAAAACGGGCAATTTCTATTCCATTCCAACTAGACAAGTTCTCTACAGTGGCCTCCAGAACACGGTCCAGGCCCAAGATGGCTTTGTTATCCCAATGACATCTCCCTGTTTTCTTAGCAAAACTAACAGATTCACCGTTTAGTGCCCATGGATCGTTCGAAGATAAATTTAGATTTACGGTAAGAGTTAGTACTTTGTGGTCACTATAGGGAGAATTAAAGACCTTTAGATCTTTCAATAAGAAGAAGGAGGTACTTCCCACTACCACATAGTCTAAAATAGATTCTCCACTATAAGTTTTACAAGTAAAGGTAGCCGGTGTATCCGAAGGCAATCTTCCATTTACTATAATGCCATCAATCTTTGTTAATTCATCAATCAGCATTTTCCCTCTCTTATTTGTTCTAATATTTTGTGGAAAGAGCGCTTGTGGAATCTGCAGAGAATCTTCTTTTTCTTTATTTCGGAATATGTTCAAAGTAGAGTTAGAGATTTTATCATTCAGATCCCCTACCAAGATTATGTGAGGGGAAGTTCTACATCATTAACTTTCTTGATGTAGGAAAATAAACGTCTTTAAGAGTACATCGTGAGAGGCATCTGGTGGAATATAAGCATTTATCAACATCAATGATGGGCGTTTTACATTATTATCAGGATTATACAATGTTATTGCTAAAAAAAGATTACTAGGATCTTTATAGTAATCATAATTCCATTTTATCTTATTTGACAGTAAACAGGCCACCCCTCCCTTTGCATGTCCTCTCCTGGATGGGGTTGCTTTGCAATATAAAATAAAATAATCCTTACATAGCAATTGCTCTGTACACTTAGGTGCTGATCACGATCCTGTAAAAACCGGGTACGAACCGTCGGACGGAGCATATTCTCCGTCCGACGCGTACCCGGTCGTAAAAATATACAAACATGGAAGTACGATTCGCACGGAAATACCATTTCCGTACGAATCGTACAAAACCCCGACCGACGGAAATAAACATACAAATGTGATCCGGGACGGACAGACATGGACCCGAACCTACGTGTCATCCCGGCCCTCATAGCAGTCGACCTCCTCTACAGGTTACGACGCAGACGCCGCAGAAGGTCAGAACAACAAAGGGAGGGGGGAAAGGGGGGGGCAGGACCAGGGGCAGGCCACAAAACCCCCACCAAAGTCACACAGCACACATGCCCTGGGCATACCTGACCCCCAGGCCCTGGTCACTACGAGGGGGTGGGGGCGTGTCCAGCATAGCCAGCGTCCGCCACAACGGAAGTGCTTGACGACGCAAACCGGCAACACAACAATACAGGTACGTCCCGTACCCACGCCTTAAGAGCGTGGGTACGAGTCGACACCTATGTCACCCCAACAATGGCGGGACGGCTGTACCCACGTGGCAAAGGCCTGGGTACGCCCGCACAAGCAGCCCGAAAAAGTTTAGCACCCCTGAACATTGAGCGGATGGTCCAGGCCTATCTGGACGACCCAACAGAGGTGTACATTGATCAAAACCCATTGCGGTATTGGTATGGGAAAAGGGGCCAATGGCCACTGCTCAGCAGGCTGGTGATAAACTATATGGCTTGCCCTGTCGCAAGTGTCTCTTCTGAACGTGTTTTCAGTGCTGCTGGTTTCATTGTAACAGTGAGAAGGACCAGTGTCTCGCCCAAAAACGTGGAGAGGTTAACCATGATCAAAATGAATCAGCACTTTATACAACCAAATTACACAATACATGAATCAAGGGAGGAAGATGAGGACAGCGGCTCAGGTGACAGAAGTGGTGTGTTAGATGATGATTAACTACTTCTGGTTGAACCCCCAGAGTTTGAGGATGAGCTATACTTCCCTGACAATTAGGTTTGCACTTTATACTGTCTTCCTCCCTTATTTTCTTTTATTTGTGTGTCTGTCTTTCTGGTTAGAAACTTCGAAACACAACAAATTCATCACCACCGTCTTCTACTTGTTTTATTGCCATATACAAGTTTCAGCTGTCTGCATTTCACAGTACACTCCTCCGAATCCTGCTCCTCCATTCTCCTGAATCACCCTAAATCCATTTCCCTCAAGAAGACAGATGATGATTGGATGATGCAAAATAGAAGAAAAAAGAAAATCTTTCCTAGTCCCCCCAAAAGAAGTGGAACATGATTGATGATGACTACTATAGCTATCCTCCTGTCTGATCCAAGAGAGACTGCCCATTAACTGAAGATGAGAAGGAACAGGTAATGAATGATGCCATGCATTGGACGCTGACTGAGTGATTTTGTTGTTGTTTGTTGTGCATGAAGTTACTTCATTGTGTACTTTATGTAATAATCTACACACTAAAAGTAACTCAAGTCACTTTTTCCCTTCTTGTATTTTTAATAACAAGTTTGTACTTCTACTGCAGGCCGATACATTGCATTTTGAATATAGGAAGGGGACTCAATCTGCACACTGCACACTGAGTAGGACAACACCATGATGATGATGGCGAGAGAGACGGCCCCTTCACTTAAGATGAAAAGGAACAGGTAATGAATGGCATGCATTGGACACCGACTCTGAGTGATTAGTGTTTGTGTTTTTGTTGTTTTTTGTGCATTAAGTGAAGTCAAAGTGTACTAGTATTTATTCTACACACTAACAGTGACTCAAGTCAATATTTCCACTCTTGTTGTTTAATAACAAAATTGTACTTCTACTGCAGGCCAATCCATTGCATTTTTGAATATGGAATCTGGACTCACTCGGTACACTGCAGACTGAGTTGAACAACACCATCATGATGACCACAATGACATAGTATCTTCACAGTCACTCAGTACACGGATCGGAGATGATTGATGGAATAAGTCAGGGCGCTTCATGAGTGGCATAAAAGGTAAACAAGTAAACAACAACCACAGCAGACCTAAATGTCTGTGTAGCGGTGGAGTCAAGTGTAGCGGTGGCATGACTGCGGTGCATTGATTTAGTCACTTAAATTGTAAAATGCTATGTTGCTGGATAGGTGCTTTGTCCAACTCTTTCAAAAAATGTACGCTAAATGGAGGATGTGCAAAGGGTGCCGTCACCGTGGGCCTGCTCTATCCTGTTGGTGTTGTAGGTTAATGCTGGAAACAAACTAGAGTAGAGCTAGAGATGATGCATCCATGCCGCCTCGGAAAGTGTTCTTGTTGCACTACACCATAACTTGTGGATTTTTTTCAACTTGGTTTCTCAATATCCCTTTTATTTTTCCATCTACAATGTCACGGCCAGGCCTTACCATGTGCCATACTTGGGAAAACAATGCATACTTACCTTACCAATGAATCTACATCTGCCAGGCAGGCAGTGGCGTCACCCAAAATTGATGAACGGAGCATCCATGGAAGGGAGGACCAAGAGGAATGCCGAGATTCAACTCCCCATTTGACCAGGATAACACAGTAACAGTATCAACTTTCATCATCTTTT
Organism: Triturus cristatus; assembly: GCF_964204655.1. Classification (NCBI taxonomy): domain Eukaryota; kingdom Metazoa; phylum Chordata; class Amphibia; order Caudata; family Salamandridae; genus Triturus; species Triturus cristatus. Next base: position 763,247,402 of record NC_140583.1, read on the forward strand.
AAATAATTCAATTCATTTTTTTGTCTACAATCATTACAACAGTGTGTTCTTGTTGTTATTATTATCATTAGGTTTGCTCTCTGTTTATAATTCATCCCTACAGATATTTTAAATTTTTCTTTGGTATCTGTAAAAGTAAGCCCGGTAACACTGAACACAAACTGTATGTAATCCGGGTCTCCTTGTCATCATCATGCATGCATTTCCTTTTTCTCCCTTGACATACTGATATGGATATGGTAGTCTACAAAGATTCTGTCGTTTGTTTGTCCATGCATACTGTTTTTCTATCTCAAACCTTTCCCCAAACCCCACTTCCCAACCATTCAACAAACCCTAACCCTCTTCCCCCGGGCTGTGTGACTTATTGAGGTATGACTAAATTAAATGTACACCAATTATTTATCACACGCTTGCTGGGGCGGATGTGGCAAAAGCAACAGTACTTCAATTTCAAGGCAGGGCAGGGATCTTCTTCTGCTTGCCCACCCATGAGCAGTACATTTGTGAGGTAATTGTTTTACCAAAGTAACCTAATACACCAGCATTAATTGCCGGCATTGATTGGATTAATGGATTTGTTGCCATCCTCCTACACAGCACTAACAGTTACGCTTGTGTCTAGTCAAGTGACTCGACACAACTAGAGTTTATAACTCTGTGTACTACTAGGCTATCCCCACCACCATTATGTTTTGTTGTATTTTTGCATTTTATTGTTTGTCAGTAAGTTCTGTACTGTACTTCATTCTACTACTCCTCGAAGAGCCTCTCTCAGGCTACTAACTGTCTCATTTTCGTTTTTTGCAAATGCTGCTGCCAGTGTCTACTACTACTACTACCACCACAACCATGGCATGTTAGGAAAGAAAACCATCATCACCATGAAGCCATCGCTGTGCCTAAGTTAAACATCAAGCAAAGGTAAGAGAAGTTTGGGGGAGGCATAATTAATAATGGACATGTTTTCATTAATTCAATTTCACACACCCCCTTTGAGTCCAGTTGCAGAATGCCTAGAGTAGAAGAGACTGACAGTACTAGTAGGACAATTCACTCAGTGAGGGGTGCCACATCTATCTGTTTGTGTCTTACAAAGTCAGCCAATTATTAAAATCAAACACTGGCTGTGTGCGGCCCTGCACCAGCAAGGAAACTGTGATGTAAAACAGTAACCCCACCAAGAAAACTTTAACAATATCGTATGTAAAGTAGAAATATATTATTTAATACCCTAACAAAAATAAACTATGTAAAGAAATCCCACAACACCTGACCCACCCCTCTCCCTAACCCCAACCATGTCCGTAAAGAAAAAGCCCAACATAATGTCCAATTGTCCAATGAAAAGAGAAAACCCTATGCCCGATTCCCACTCACCAAAAGAATAAATAAAAAAGGGGCAATGAACAGGGTCTTATGTTCGGCGGGCTTGACTCTGGAGGACACGTACTTGGTCCTCTAGGCGGGCAACACAGCGCTTCAATGTGCAGCAGTTGCATCCACAGGGGGCAGCACTGATGGAGGGGTGGCGGCGGGAGGCTGCAAGACGGTGGCGCCGTACCACTGGAGGGCGGTGGCTGGGGCCCGGGGCATTGGAGGAGGCTACAGCTGATTGGAGGAGGCAGCAGCTGCTGCCGCCGCCTCCTCCTCCTCTTCCAGAACCACCAGCCGACGGTATTCACGCTGTATGGACTCCAGCTTCCGGCGCCGGGCCTTGGCTGCCAACTCCTTCCTGTCAGGTTTCCCCTTGGAAGGAGTAGCTATATATCAAGAAGAAAAAACAAGACTCTTGTAAAATATACTCTTAGCAAAGCAGTAAGACAAATTAATTCTACACATAGTGGCACGGTAGCACTAGCAAGCACAGTACATAACATTTGTGGTATGTATCTATCCTCCCACTTTCTTGGACTTTAACATTTGTGGGAGTTTCAGGCATTCAACCAACCATGCATCTGATTCCGATCAGCCACCTATGCATTCATGCATCCTACGTATCCTTCTCTGCCAGTCATAAATATTAAATCTCACCCGTCCTTCTTCCTTCCACTCTTCTTTCCCTTTTCGTTCAACCATCCATCAAGGTCATCAGATCTGACTTTTAGTCTTCTCCATAAAACTTTCACGGCAGAGTTGAAATCAGATAGAAGAGGCCATTGGTTACTCAACACTCCCGCCACTAATGCTTTTACGAATGCTAAGTAAAGGGTGTCTTTAACCGTTCACAACAACTTCTTACTTAGTAAGTCTCAACTGTACAGTATACAGTACACCCTTGCAGTGAGTGTAATGTCAATAAGTAAGGCTTAGGAATCTAACTTACCACCGCCCGTCACTGCTGCTGGCTCACCCACTGCAGCTCCTCCTGCAACTCCCGCATCCTCTCCGTCAGCAGCCGCATCGCCTTCGCCGCTGGCCCCGGTACTGGTGGTTGGTAGTGCGCCTTGTAAAAACATTACACATTTTTTAGGAGTTATATACACCTCCCTCTATTTTTCACTAGCAAGATTGAAAAATGAGTTAATAGTAATACATACATATACAACATACATCACTAGTACAAATCAGGGAGTAGTAGAGTAGACACTAGTAGTTATATGGTCCCTAGGGTCATTCTAATCTTTGCTTAGTAAGCCCGAGCTATGCAACCATTTTACCTTTGTGTCTTTTATTTTTGCACATGCGTCATTACCTCGCAGCTTGTTGTATAAAGACGCCTTTGAGCCCACATGAGCTCATACTGCTACTGTCTGAGCGCTGCGTACAAGGTCAAGCAAAACAAGCCACTTTGTTATGGAGTTCTGGTGTTAGTCCATATTGCTTATCCATAAAAATGCTACACTTTTTGGCACGACTGAGAAATGCTTGCAATATACGCGCACCATTTTTCTCATAACAGACGGAAGATTCCCTTCTACGAGCCAGAGCTTTGCAGAGCTTATGATGTAACCAGTACTAGGTTCTTCTAAGGTGAGGGGTCCACAGAATTCGCTCAGAGATCCTTATTTCTAATTTTATATAAACTATATTCCTACAAAGGGGATGGTGGTGCTTCCACCACTGTTCAGTTATCATGATTTCGCATTTTTTTTCTTTGTTCTATGGACTTGTAGCTGTTGTAACAGACGTAACAGAGGGGGCGTCACGCAGCCCACTAAAAAATTACAAACTCATAATAAGTAACTAAACCTAAGTATCAATCCACCCCTATCTCTTAGTGACAGGACAAAGGAAGGACTAGAGTCACTCTAGCATCACCTAACGTAAGTTTTCTAAAATAAACTCTTACATAATCACGCAAAACGAGCGCAAACGCAAAGTTGCAAATAACAAGATTAGTAGCGCAGTGCACCTGTGTCATAACAATCACAGAAGACTTTTAAATGTAATTTACCTGTAATGTAAGCAGCAGCATTCTAGCTGGTCGGAATAAATATATATTCGCAATATGTAACACAGAGCAGAAGAACAGATACAAAGTAGTAATAATTAAATAGCTACTCACCAAATTCCGGGACTTCCACTCCTAGCAGGTCCAGCAGGTCCTGCTCCTGGTCCAGGATATCAGACCACCGGTGCGTCAACTGGTTCTGGCTGCGCCGGACACCAGAGCAGCGAAACACTGCCTGGCGCAACTTTCCCCACCGCTGCCGACGTTCCCGGAGCCCGTACCCGGACGCAGGCCTGCCCCCTGCTGCCAGGGTTAAGGGGAGGTGGCGCTGCACAAAAAATTCCAGTGTGGCCAACTCCACCTCCCCAAATAAGGCCCATGCCTGCACCTCTTGTGGGCGCTGCCTTCCTTGCGGAAGGCGGTAGCGGCTCTGGCTGCGATGATGAGCCCTGCTGTGGCCCTTTGCCATGGTTCTGCGGTAGGCAGGGGCGGAAAAGAAAAGGTAAAAATTTAAAAAAGTAAGTAAAACAAATGAAAAAAGCAGGTAATAGAAAAAGAGTGAAAAAGTAGTTAAAAAACACACAAAAAGTAGACAAAAACAAAAAATTTAGAATCAGGAAAATAGAGAGAGAGATAATAAATAAAAAAGATCAAAAAAAGTTTTCAGAAACAAAGGATTGAAAAGATAGAGGAAGGATTGAAAAGCAGGCCCCAGAACCATAGCAATAGAGTGAAAAACAAGATGGCCGCGCCCATTGCGACCGCATGGGCAAGTTCGCGAGATATTTTCCCCCCTAGCACGCAAAAAGCGTCGCGAACACGTGATACGCGTTCCCGAACAGGAAATACTTATCGCAAACGGGTGCGAGCATGCATTGCATGACCCGGAACAGGAAATAGCATCGCGAGTGGGCAAGACAAGTGAAAACAAGATGGCCGCACCCATTAGCGACCACATAGGCAAGTTGGCGACACATTTCCAATGCGATCACGCAAAAAACATCGCGAACAGGCGGGACAAGCACTTCCGCTTCTTCGCGGTATTTCCGTGTGTTTGTGGAGATTTTTGACATTTTCGCGAAGATTTGCGTAACACGATTACGCAAATTCCGCCCATCCCTACAGTAGGGAAAGTATTGGATAGCGGAGAGGTAAAAATTACTATTCCTACTCCAGTGAGTGCAACAATAGGGAAAGTATTGGATAGCGGAGGGGTAAAAATTACTATTCCCTCTCCATTTAGTGCAAAAGTAGGAAAAGTGCTGGATAGGGGAGGGGTAAGAATTACTATTCCCACTCCAGTGAGTGCAACAGTAGGGAAAGTGCTGGATAGCGGAAGGGTAAAAATGACTATTCCCACTCAAGTGAGTGCAACAGTAAGGAAAGTGCTGGATAGCGGAAGGGTAAAAATTACTATTCCCACTTCAAAGAGTGCAACAGTAGGGAAAGTGCTGGATAGCGGATGGCTAAAAATTACTGTTCCCACTTCAGTGAGTGCAACAGTAGGGAAAGTTTTGGATAGCGGAGGGGTACAAATTACTATTCCCACTCCAGTGACTGCAACAGCAGAGAAAGTATTGGATAGCAAAAAAACTAAAATTACTAGTAACATTTAAATAATTACATTCTTTTAATAATCTTAAACATTAATAAACAATATTTTAAAAATATACATTTAAATATATTAAACATATAAAAAGAACACATATTATAATGTTAATTACATATAACAAAAACCTACAAGTTTTCAAGTTTTTCAAGTTTTATTTATTTATGAACTTGGAACTCCAAAGAGATCCACATATACTAAAAGGCCAACAACATATAAGTAAGAAATGTATGTATAGCAAAGTTTCTACAATCATTAGAGAAAGCCGACATAAAAATCTCCGAATACAAAACATTAAAATATTTTATACAATAAAACAGTTCAAATATCCTTTATGCCCTAGGTACTATAAAACATCAGATAAAACCAGAGGTGATAATTATATTCTTCATATAAATGTGTGTTAGTACATATTTAAAAAGCACTTAAAAAAGTAAAAAATCCTATGACAAAACATTTCATTTGGTGGTTCATAAATAGAATCTGTTATCGAAGAGGCCGAAAGGATAGATAATTGTAGACAGATTGGTCTCATCTATTTACGCCGATACAATAATAGAGCGGGACAAATAAATGGCACATTATAAACGTCCTCGATAGAATTATTACACAGATTACAAATCGGAGAAGAACCATACCATTTAGATAGTACGTTGTTTAAAGGGAGCATACCCTGCCTCAATAATAGCCAAAAGCGGCGCACTCCATGGGGCAGGTTCCAAGAGATATAAGCCTGTACTTTATGTATCATACAGGAGCCTATGGCCGGGTGGGTACCTCTCTATAAAATACGAGCTTCTCTATCCCTGGTGAAACTTGATTTCCAAGTGGCCTGCTTCAAAGTGGCCCTTAATTGATATGGCGATAAGGTGAAAAGTACGGATTCATCCAGTTGTAGCAAGTTAACCACAATTCTAAAATTTTTAACAATTAAAGACTGCTCCTTTAAACTTTCTAATATTTATTTCTGGATTAAAAATCTTAGTGTGCCAGGATCACCCTTTACCAGGCTTGTAACCCATCGCACTATCCCTGCAAGACCCTGTACCCAACTACTTCTTAAACCAAATTCTAACCTTAGTGCAGCCACGGGGCAAGCAGAGTTGACCGAGGCTAGGTTCCTTAAAATTTTGCCTTCTATTCTATTTAGAAAACCCAATTTTTCTATATCAAGTAATTCAAAACCATACAACAGGGAAGCAGGAATTTTTGCTCGAAATACCTCTAATAAAAGTGCAAAGTGTCTTTTTCCTGAAAATCTATAGAGGGAGCCCAAGCTTTTCCCCTGTGTAGTAGCTTTATAGATGTTATTTTCTATATCACTTAGGTTGCCACACACTGTTTTTCCCAGGAAAACGTAAGATTTTACAAGTTCCAGTTTTTGGCCACCTACAGACCAAACAAAATTCCCATACTGCAACTTTTTTCTTCAGTGCATGCACATTATTTTACTTTTAGTTACATTAATCTTTAAATAGTGGGCCTCTGCAAATGTATGTAGTGCCTGCAGATGACTATTTAATCCCCTAGGAGTTAGATCCAATATTAATATGTTGTCAGCATAAAGTAAACAAGCAGTCGGTTTTCCCCCCAGGAATGGGGCGATGCCCTCGCTTTGAAACAGAGCGTAAGGAAGGTCAGATAAATATAGGGAGAAAAGTAGAGGAGCCAATAAACATCCTTGTTTTAGGCCATTTGCAGTAGGGATGGTTCGGGAGAAACCTCTTTCTCCTCCCATTAAACTCTACACCAAGTGTCTGTATGAAGAGCACGAACTAAATCCAAGAGGATGGCCGGCATACCCAGGTCCGACGATCTACTTTATCAAATGCTGTGGCGAAGTCAATAAAGGCTGTGTACACTCTTCCTCCTCTAACTTTAACATATTTTTCGTTTATTACCTGTAGTGCAGTTAGGTTATCAATAGCTCCATGCTTTGTCCTAAACTCGGTTTGTTCAAATGGTAAAATTTTACCCGCATCAACCCAATCATTAATGTGGATCAAGAGGCATTTAGCAAAAACTTTACGCACTGCGTCAAGAAGTGCAATTTGACGGTAGTTGTGTGGGGCATCTCGATCTCCTTTCTTAAACAGGGGGACTAATATACTCCCCTTCCAAGACGAGTGAACCATTTTATTTGCGTAGCAATAATTAAAAACCGGGAAAGAATTTTACTCCACAGTGTACTATTTTGTTTTAAAACTGTGATTGGTAATTCATCGGGGCCCATCGCTCCGGAGGATCGCATCTCCTTGATCGCCATTTCAATTTCTTTTTCAGATGGCGATCCATACGATGAGGGGTCCTCTTTTAGTGCGGTATAATTAATTGCCATTGCATTACCTGCATATAAGTCCTGAATAAAGCTAACCCATTTATGCTCCTCAGTGGCAATGGGGAGTGGTCGAGATCTAGCTTCACATCCCTCCCCGATAAGAGACCAAAACGTTCTTACTTGGCCTTTAAACACTGCTTCTCTAAGTTTAATCCAGATGTTATCTTCCATCTCTTTTCTTAACTTAACCTTTACCCTAGTCCTCCTCCTTTTTAATAGTAATATTCTATGATATCTTTCGGAGGAGTGATTCAAGTACTGTTCCTCAATTAATTTATTTATTTCAAGATTAAGCGGCAGGAGGCGTCTGGGGACTAGTTTAGTACTTTTTCTTTGATTCAACTTCTTCGCAATTTCTATCGCTTTAATCATAAATGCATTAAAACGGGCAATTTCTATTCCATTCCAACTAGACAAGTTCTCTACAGTGGCCTCCAGAACACGGTCCAGGCCCAAGATGGCTTTGTTATCCCAATGACATCTCCCTGTTTTCTTAGCAAAACTAACAGATTCACCGTTTAGTGCCCATGGATCGTTCGAAGATAAATTTAGATTTACGGTAAGAGTTAGTACTTTGTGGTCACTATAGGGAGAATTAAAGACCTTTAGATCTTTCAATAAGAAGAAGGAGGTACTTCCCACTACCACATAGTCTAAAATAGATTCTCCACTATAAGTTTTACAAGTAAAGGTAGCCGGTGTATCCGAAGGCAATCTTCCATTTACTATAATGCCATCAATCTTTGTTAATTCATCAATCAGCATTTTCCCTCTCTTATTTGTTCTAATATTTTGTGGAAAGAGCGCTTGTGGAATCTGCAGAGAATCTTCTTTTTCTTTATTTCGGAATATGTTCAAAGTAGAGTTAGAGATTTTATCATTCAGATCCCCTACCAAGATTATGTGAGGGGAAGTTCTACATCATTAACTTTCTTGATGTAGGAAAATAAACGTCTTTAAGAGTACATCGTGAGAGGCATCTGGTGGAATATAAGCATTTATCAACATCAATGATGGGCGTTTTACATTATTATCAGGATTATACAATGTTATTGCTAAAAAAAGATTACTAGGATCTTTATAGTAATCATAATTCCATTTTATCTTATTTGACAGTAAACAGGCCACCCCTCCCTTTGCATGTCCTCTCCTGGATGGGGTTGCTTTGCAATATAAAATAAAATAATCCTTACATAGCAATTGCTCTGTACACTTAGGTGCTGATCACGATCCTGTAAAAACCGGGTACGAACCGTCGGACGGAGCATATTCTCCGTCCGACGCGTACCCGGTCGTAAAAATATACAAACATGGAAGTACGATTCGCACGGAAATACCATTTCCGTACGAATCGTACAAAACCCCGACCGACGGAAATAAACATACAAATGTGATCCGGGACGGACAGACATGGACCCGAACCTACGTGTCATCCCGGCCCTCATAGCAGTCGACCTCCTCTACAGGTTACGACGCAGACGCCGCAGAAGGTCAGAACAACAAAGGGAGGGGGGAAAGGGGGGGGCAGGACCAGGGGCAGGCCACAAAACCCCCACCAAAGTCACACAGCACACATGCCCTGGGCATACCTGACCCCCAGGCCCTGGTCACTACGAGGGGGTGGGGGCGTGTCCAGCATAGCCAGCGTCCGCCACAACGGAAGTGCTTGACGACGCAAACCGGCAACACAACAATACAGGTACGTCCCGTACCCACGCCTTAAGAGCGTGGGTACGAGTCGACACCTATGTCACCCCAACAATGGCGGGACGGCTGTACCCACGTGGCAAAGGCCTGGGTACGCCCGCACAAGCATTCCATAGCGTGGGTACGGATATGTACGGACCGTAACCCCACACCCGTATGCATGGAGCGTACCCCCCACCCCAACAGTGTAAGTCCGACTCGTACCCTCACCCGCGTACGTATGGAGCATACCCCCCCACCCCAACCGTGTATGTACGACCCGTACCCTCACCCGCGTATGCATGGAGCGTACCCCCACCCCAACCGTGTATGTACGACCCGTACCCTCACCCGCGTATGCATGGAGCGTACCCCCCACCCCAACAGTGTAAGTACGACCCGTACCCTCACCCGCGTACGTATGGAGCGTACCCCCCCATGCCAACAGTGTACGTATGGACCGTACCCCCACCTCGTATGCATGGAGCGAACACACACCCGTGTATGTTCTAAGCGTACATATCCTGAAATAGGAGGGTTGGGTGCAGAGTCCTCCCAGCAGTGCCCAGACACAGGAGGGTGGGTGCAGAGTCCTCCCAGCAGTGCCCAGTCACAAGAGGGGTGTGTGCAGAGTCCTCCCAGCAGTGCCCAGACACAGGAGGGGTGGGTGCAGAGTCCTCCCAGCAGTGCCCAGACACAGGAGGGGTGGGTGCAGAGTCCTCCCAGCAGTGCCCAGACACAGGAGGGGTGTGTGCAGAGTCCTCCCAGCAGTGCCCAGACACAGGAGGGGTGGGTGCCTAACACTCCCAGCAGTGCCCAGACACAGGAGGGGTGGGTGCAGAGTCCTCCCAGCAGTGCCCAGATACAGGAAGGGTGGGTGCCTAACACTCCCAGCAGTGCCCAGACACAGGAGGGGTGGGTGCAGAGTCCTCCCAGCAGTGCCCAGTCACAAGAGTGGTGTGTGCAGAGTCCTCCCAGCAGTGCCCAGACACAGGAGGGGTGGGTGCCTAACACTCCTAGCAGTGCCCAGACACAGGAGGGGTGGGTGCAGAGTCCTCCCAGCAGTGCCCAGTCACAAGAGTGGTGTGTGCAGAGTCCTCCCAGCAGTGCCCAGACACAGGAGGGGTGGGTGACTAACACTCCCAGCAGTGCCCAGACACAGGAGGGGTGGGTGCAGAGTCCTCCCAGCAGTGCCCAGTCACAAGAGTGGTGTGTGCAGAGTCCTCCCAGCAGTGCCCAGACACAGGAGGGGTGGGTGCAGAGTCCTCCCAGCAGTGCCCAGACACAGGAGGGGTGGGTGCAGAGTCCTCCCAGCAGTGCCCAGACACAGGAGTGGTGTGTGCAGAGTCCTCCCAGCAGTGCCCAGACACAGGAGGGGTGTGTGCAGAGTCCTCCCAGCAGTGCCCAGACAGAGGAGGGGTGTGTGCAGAGTCCTCCCAGAAGTGCCCAGACACAGGAGGGGTGGGTGCAGAGTCCTCCCAGCAGTGCCCAGACACAGGAGGGGTGGGTGCAGAGTCCTCCCAGCAGTGCCCAGACACAGGAGGGGTGTGTGCAGAGTCCTCCCAGCAGTGCCCAGACACAGGAGGGGTGGGTGCCTAACACTCCCAGCAGTGCCCAGACACAGGAGGGGTGGGTGCAGAGTCCTCCCAGCAGTGCCCAGACACTGGAGGGGTGGGTGCCTAACACTCCCAGCAGTGCCCAGACACAGGAGGGGTGGGTGCAGAGTCCTCCCAGCAGAGCCCAGTCACAAGAGTGGTGTGTGCAGAGTCCTCCCAGCAGTGCCCAGTCACAAGAGGGGTGTGTGCAGAGTCCTCCCAGCAGTGCCCAGACACAGGAGGGGTGGGTGCAGAGTCCTCCCAGCAGTGCCCAGACACAGGAGGGGTGGGTGCAGAGTCCTCCCAGCAGTGCCCAGACACAGGAGGGGTGGGTGCAGAGTCCTCCCAGCAGTGCCCAGACACAGGAGGGGTGTGTGCAGAGTCCTCCCAGCAGTGCCCAGACACAGGAGGGGTGGGTGCCTAACACTCCCAGCAGTGCCCAGACACAGGAGGGGTGGGTGCAGAGTCCTCCCAGCAGTGCCCAGACACAGGAGGGGTGGGTGCCTAACACTCCCAGCAGTGCCCAGACACAGGATGGGTGGGTGCAGAGTCCTCCCAGCAGTGCCCAGTCACAAGAGTGGTGTGTGCAGAGTCCTCCCAGCAGTGCCCAGACACAGGAGGGGTGGGTGCCTAACACTCCCAGCAGTGCCCAGACACAGGAGGGGTGGGTGCAGAGTCCTCCCAGCAGTGCCCAGTCACAAGAGTGGTGTGTGCAGAGTCCTCCCAGCAGTGCCCAGACACAGGAGGGGTGGGTGACTAACACTCCCAGCAGTGCCCAGACACAGGAGGGGTGGGTGCAGAGTCCTCCCAGCAGTGCCCAGTCACAAGAGTGGTGTGTGCAGAGTCCTCCCAGCAGTGCCCAGACACAGGAGGGGTGTGTGCAGAGTCCTCCCAGCAGTGCCCAGACACAGGAGGGGTGGGTGCAGAGTCCTCCCAGCAGTGCCCAGACACAGGAGGGGTGGGTGCAGAGTCCTCCCAGCAGTGCCCAGACACAGGAGTGGTGTGTGCAGAGTCCTCCCAGCAGTGCCCAGACACAGGAGGGGTGTGTGCAGAGTCCTCCCAGCAGTGCCCAGACACAGGAGGTGTGTGTGCAGAGTCCTCCCAGCAGTGCCCAGACACAGGAGGGGTGGGTGCAGAGTCCTCCCAGCAGTGCCCAGACACAGGAGGGGTGGGTGCAGAGTCCTCCCAGCAGTGCCCAGACACAGGAGGGGTGGGTGCAGAGTCCTCCCAGTAGTGCCCAGACACAGGAGGGGTGTGTGTAGAGTCCTCCCAGCAGTGCCCAGACACAGGAGGGGTGGGTGCAGAGTCCTCCCAGCAGTGCCCAGACACAGGAGGGGTGGGTGCAGAGTCCTCCCAGCAGTGCCCAGACACAGGAGGGGTGGGTGCAGTGTCCTCCCAGCAGTGCCCAGACACAGGAGGGGTGTGTGCAGAGTCCTCCCAGCAGTGCCCAGTCACAAGAGTGGTGTGTGCAGAGTCCTCCCAGCAGTGCCCAGACACAGGAGGGGTGTGTGCAGAGTCCTCCCAGCAGTGCCCAGACACAGGAGGGGTGGGTGCAGAGTCCTCCCAGCAGTGCCCAGACACAGGAGGGGTGGGTGCAGAGTCCTCCCAGCAGTGCCCAGACACAGGAGGGGTGTGTGCAGAGTCCTCCCAGCAGTGCCCAGACACAGGAGGGGTGTGAGCAGAGTCCTCCCAGCAGTGCCCAGACACAGGAGGGGTGGGTGCAGAGTCCTCCCAGCAGTGCCCAGACACAGGAGGGGTGGGTGCAGAGTCCTCCCAGCAGTGCCCGGACACAGGAGGGGTGGGTGCAGAGCCCTCCCAGCAGTGCCCAGACACAGGAGGGGTGTGTGCAGAGTCCTCCCAGCAGTGCCCAGTCACAAGAGTGGTGTGGGCAGAGTCCTCCCAGCAGTGCCCAGACACAGGAGGGGTGTGTGCAGAGTCCTCCCAGCAGTGCCCAGACACAGGAGGGGTGGGTGCAGAGTCCTCCCAGCAGTGCCAAGACACAGGAGGGGTGGGTGCAGAGTCCTCCCAGCAGTGCCCAGACACAGGAGGGGTGGGTGCAGAGTCCTCCCAGCAGTGCCCAGACACAGGAGGGGTGTGTGCAGAGTCCTCCCAACAGTGCCCAGTCACAAGAGTGGTGTGTGCAGAGTCCTCCCAGCAGTGCCCAGACACAGGAGGGGTGTGTGCAGAGTCCTCCCAGCAGTGCCCAGACACAGGAGGGGTGGGTGCAGAGTCCTCCCAGCAGTGCCCAGACATAGGAGGGGTGGGTGCCTAACACTCACAGCAGTGCCCCTGCAAAGAAAAGGGTGGAGTACCCACAGATCCAATGCCCACAAATGTCAGTCAGGTGCACAAAGATCCTGCAGTACATGTACCACATGTGTGCGAGGCTGGGAGTATACACATGCATAGCGCCAAAAAGAAAACATGTACACATGAAGTCATGGCAACAGTCTACATACACAAGTACAGTGACCACCAAGGACGCCACGAATGATGCAGGTGGAGACATGGCTCAGCATGCATGGCCCAAGTCTAACGAGTCGGTCACTCACCCAGCCAATGTAGACACAGCTCAGCAACACATATTGGAAAGACCCTGCAGGGAAGAAGTCAGGTTACACAGAGGAAGGAACACACCTTGGGACGATGTCACCATGCAGTAACTGCTTACATGAACAAAGTTATGTAGCCAACAGCTTGTGATGGCACACAGATACCAGGATCCACCCTATGACCAGCACAAGACTACAATTCCCTCACACCCAACACATAATCACCACCCAAAATAATGGGGCAGGTCGACCAACAGCAATACCAGACAGACAGTAGTGTACTAAGGAAAAATAAATTGCTTTAATCAGCATCCAAAAATCTGTCTGTCCCTTGAAAGTTCAAAATGTACAATGCCCATAGGGCAATCCAAAGTTCAAATCCAGGTGGAGGACACAGTGGGATGCGTGTCCCCTAGCTTGCCTGCACAGTCAGACTCCTTCGTCTTCCAGAGCGGGGAGGGCATCATGTGGGGGGGAAGGACCAGGCACCGCAGGGACATGAGGGCGAAGGGTAGGTGTCATGGGTGCAGGGATGGAGGACTCCACCACAGGGGGTGGGGCAGGGCCAAAGGCGGAGGCCAGGATGGCGCTGCACACCTTAGCAAAGTCCTCTAGCGACTCCCCTGCACCCGAAGGAACCACAGGCCCCAAGGAGGGGGGGGGGTGGAGGGATGGGTCGCAGCGCCACTGGGGGAGGGTGTGGACAGGGGGGGGACTCAACCACCCTGACCGGGGAATCCCTTGACCGCTTGCGGGGTGGTGTCACTGTGGGGCTCAGGGACAGAGCGGCCATGAAGGAGTCTTTGCCGGATATGTGGCCAGGAGAGCTGAGGGGAGGGGATTTGGAGGGAGTGGATTTGGTGGAATGCGGACTCCCACTCTGGCTGCGTGTCTGACGTTTGCCCCCCGACCCAGTGGGTGTGCCTACTTCACCCTGTGTGTGCGTGCCAGGAGGTGTGCGTTTGACCTTCCCTGCTGCTGTGGTGCCTGTGTCTGTTGTGGTGGGTGCATGCTGACGTCTGGGTGTACGTGGGACAGGCATGGGAGTGGGAAGTGTAGATGGGTCAGGGGTAGGGGATTGGACGTAGCGCTGCAGGAGACCCACTGCTGCAGTCAGTGTCGAGTCAATGGACCTCAGCAAGTTGCGTTGGTCAGCCTGCGATGAGAAAATGGCCTCCAAGTATGCCTCCATGTTGTTCAGCACTTGGCTGTGGCCATGGAGGACATTAAGCATCGCAGCCTGACCAACCTGCAACTGCCGCTGGATGTCCACAGACTCGGCATTGGCGGCAGCAGTGGAGACAGGGGCAGGGGGTGCAGTGCCTGGCAGGAAGGAGACATGTGGTGACTGGGCACGCTGGGAAGGGACACGAGCAAGTGGGAGGCGGCTGATGGCAATGGAGGGGGCGGGGAAAGACGTTGTGCCGTTGTCAGCTGCTGGTGCAGCCTCCGCCCACTCGGAGAGATCATCCTCGGACCCGTCAGCTTCATATTCTGTCGTGCCAGTGGACAGGTCCTCGGCCTCACTCTCCTCCGCCTCAGTTCCACTCGATGTGCCAGGCACGATGTCACCGCTGGCACTGGTGCTCGGTCCCTCCGCTCCGTCTGTGCTCATGTCTCCCTCCGTGTCCCCCGACGATGCTGTGGGCAAGGTGAAGAGACAGCAATTAATCATACACCTGTATACATATGTCACATGAGTCCAATCTACATAGGTTACAGTGCATAGCCTGAAAAGAAAGATCAGTAACATCTACAAAACAAGGTACAGATGTAGGGCATGCAACACACAATTGGTTGACCCACCATGCCACAGAAAAACTATGGAGAGCATGACACAATAGCAAATGACATGAATTGGAGTTTGACAGAGGAGCCAGGCCCTGGGGACAATCCAGCACTGCATCTGCACCACACAGCGTTGCCGAAAATAGGGATGAGCAGGGACCATATCCATGAACTTGAGGCACATGCTGCATAGGTAATACTGAGAACATGCCCACCATGACTGGCTCACTGCACCTTGAGCGTATGTGCAGACAAACATCACACACTGGCCAGACCTAGCAAGGAGATATCAGGTTTTGACATGTAGGCTTTGCCCGCACCAACCACCCCCTACTTGAGACAATTTGTTGAGACACAGGAATCACTTACATCTCTTAGTCTGTGTGAAATACACATGGGCTGGATAAATGCAAGGTTGGACACAAAATACCCAAGGTGCGCCTGTCCAAATAATCATGTACAAATGGTCATCATCAGATGATTGTAACAAGACACACAGGCACTGGCCACCGTGAGTATGAACAAGGAAAATCAGGTCAGGCTGTACAGTGGACACTTGTACTACATTTTACGTCAATATACATGGTGCCAGGGGACAATGCCACAGAGCACAACCTATGCTGTAGACACTGAGAGTGTCCACGTTTTGTGATAACACACATGACACCTAGGAAAATATGCCCCAGGGGACAGTAGTGGCCACACAACTCCATGGTCCTGAATGGGAATGACTGCAACACACGCCACCATCCCTGCACTATGCGTATCGCACATTCATGCACATCATGTCACAGGCCACAACATAGGACATGCGTGCTGTAAGGCATGACACTTGAGAGACTAACTCCCATGTCTGGACTCAGCATCAGTGCCAACTGACATGGAACCCACAAGTACTGAACTGGACAGGGCACAGGCAAGGTCCCAAAACCTGTTACACACCACCCCCACACATGATGCTACAGGCATAGTTCACGTGGAGAAAGTGCCAGCCTACATAACCTTGTGAAGGAGTGACTACACACAGACCAGGGAACACATTGCAAGGAGGGGAAGGGACGCAGGAGAGCACTGCTATACTGTGGGTAACTGGATCTGCACAGCACCTTTAAACCCTGGCAGTGTATCCATGCAACTGTGCACTTACAAATGCTGGTGACACACAACAAACACACATGTACCTACCGCCTTCCTGCTGCTGCTTCTCCTGTAAGCGCCTGTCCAAGTCTGGAAATACCACCGCCAGCACACGCTTGTGGATGTGGGTCAGACGGCGGCGCCCGCGGTTCTTATGGGTCTCAGGTGAGTCCCCCAGCAGGACCCGTGCAATCCTCCGCGTCCAGCACCGGATATCCTGCCAGCGTTTCCTCACCTGGGCCAGGCGCCGCTTGCGACCGTCCGTCCTCTTCACGGCACTGACGGCGTTCATCCATATCTGCTTCTTGGCAGAGGCGCCTACCTGTGAGGATGAACAAGTGACACTACATCAATACACCTGGCACATGTCACAGAGACACATATTAGAACAAATTTGCTGTTTACAACAAGGCATAGTATGCATCCAACTCATTGCACCTTTGTCATAGGGACATGATCCTCTGGGGAAGGGAAAATGCAGTACGTGCCATTGAAAGTACACAGGTGTAATGAGGGCAACGACACAATCAATGATCCAGGCTCACACTGTGCATCACAAGCTACACCAGGATAATGTGCAGCACCTCTAAGCAGTCACATGCCACAGGCCACTGACGCTACCGCAGCAGAGTACACAGACACACACAGGCACAGGACATTCACCTGCCATTGCCAAATGCAGCGACAAACCTCACTCTGCACATGTGCCACTAGACGGGGGGGCTCACAGGTGTGGGGCTGGCTCTGCACGTCAGACACACAGCACTGCTCCCTGATCACATCACATGGGCAGGGTATATCCATCCCTCATGCAGCCCGGGTGCCACACTCCACATATGCACCCACCCACATGACAGGGGACTTACACACACACCGATGTCCAGGGTACGAACACATCATGTGGACACTCTCAGCACAGGTACACAGAACTAACACACATCTGTGAGTACAGTCACCTGTCACACTGGGCTGACCACATAATAAAATTAGGACTGTAGAGGCTACATTCCCAGGAGGACAAGACAGGCAGAATGTGGCATGCACCATGCAGTGATTGTCACAGTAAACACAATGCAAGTGAGGACGGCAGACATGCACCACAGCATGCACTGGCTGGGAGACATCAGGCATTCCCCCCTGTGATCCCCCCTACAGTACATAGCATGTGTGTCACACCTGGACACAATGCCAGAAGTCACAGTCACAAACAAGGGACACAGTCTGTGCTAGTAGACTCTGCACTCACCTGATACCCTGGTCGCCCATACAGCAGGGGGTACTGTGGGAGGATCACATCCAGCAAAGCCAGGTTCTCCTCCAGGGTGAAAGGCTGTGCCCTCTCCACAGACCTTGATATGGTTCCAGGGAATCAGTAGCAGCAGCTGGGTCGTAGAATCCAAAGATGTGCAGGCAAGTTCTCCCTCATGGGACCTGGCTGCCTTATATCTGCCTTGCTGGCCTGTTTCATGCACAGGAGTACAGAGTGATTGGTCACTCACATTTGCATCCTATGTTTCCTCCAATCCCTTCAAACCTAGCACAGTCAGTCTTGAGCATGATGTCAACTCCAGAACCACATTGCAACAAAGTAGATTCATTCAAACGGACTACTGCTGTGTACCTGCTGAAAAAAAAATTTAAACTTGGTCTCCATGACAACCAGCATGCATGTAGGCCTTTATACTTGTCCCTCATGTGTCCCCTATGTAATTTGGAGTTTCACACACAGGTACGGTGCGTACCGGGGCCCTAGGGCACCCCAAATGCATAGCAACGGCCCGTACAGGCGTGTGTACGGTCCGTATCACTATGGGTGTGCTCGCGTATGCGTACCCATAGTGATAGTGAGCGTACGCACGTGTGTACGGTCCATACCACTATGGGTACTCATACGCGAGAACACCCATAGTGATAGTGAGCGTACAGGCGTGTGTACGGTCCGTACCACTATGGGTACGCATACGCGAGAACACCCATAGTGATAGTGAGCGTACAGGCGTGTGTACGGTCCGCACCACTATGGGTACGCATGCGTGAGAACACCCATAGTGATAGTGAGCGTACAGGCGTGTGTACGGTCCGTACCACTATGGGTACGCATACGCGAGAACACCCATAGTGAAAGTGAGCGTACAGGCGTGTGTACGGTCCGTACCACTATGGGTACGCATACGCGAGAACACCCTTTGTGATAGTGAACGTACAGGCGTGTGTACGGTCCGTACCACTATGGGTACGCATACGCGTACCCATAGTGCAACTCCTTTGACATGTGTGCATGTCGTACTGCACACTTGGGATGAGCGTCACTGGCATGGCACAGTCAACAACACACGCAAGTGTCCCCTGATGCCCGCTACAGGGGTTACCACACCAGACATGTGACTACCCACGGTGCACGATGTGTCTATGTCATGTATGTGTGGGGTGTTCCCATTAGCTTGATGTTGGTGCTCCCTCAAAAGCATCAGCTGTTGCAGCAACCAACATGTGTCTGTGTGTAGATGGACATGGCACACTGTTACGCACACCAGGCCACATGTGGTATCGGATGTGAGGTGCGTATGTATGCATGGGACACGAAGTAGCGTAAAAAGGACATGTCTGCATCCTCTCAATGAATGTGTGGTGAGTCATTATATGTACACCTTATTGGCAAGGTGTGTAGGCTGTCCTAGTGTAATGTCATGTGACCTGTGGCTCTAGTGTTCCGCTACCAGTCTCTGAAATCGACATCCTACTTCTGCTGATGTGTTGATGTATGTCACTCCTGTGTTGCGTCTGGCTGTTCACTTAGAATGGGACACAACTAATCCCATGCCATGGCATGTGGAGGTTCACAATCTCCGTGTGTAGCTGGGTCTTGGTAGGAGTGTCACCTGGCAGCCATACGTGTCCAGGGCATGTGGCACATACCTGACTCCGTATGTCGCATATGTGTATTGACAGATTAACATGTGCTCAGTACAAATAAATTGTTGTTGTAGTGCACTCACTCTTCCTTGTCACTTCCAAATTACTGCAGAGCGCCGCCTCTTCCCCGACCAATTCCGGACTTGGCTGACATGCGGGAGAATGACTGTATCCGGTGCTACCGCTTCCCCCAACCGTTGATTGAGGAGTTGACGGCGAGGCTGGCACCACACCTGCAACCGCTGCACAGGTATCCTACGGCACTGACACCCAAGCTGAAGGTAATGGCAGCCCTACATTTTCTTGCCACGGGTACCTTTCAATATACCATATCTCATGTTGGTGGCATGTCCCAGAGCATGTTCAGCCGTGTGCTGCATGATTTCTTAGAGGCCATGTTGCTTCACCTGGATGAGTTCATCCATTTCCCAACTCCTGAACTGTTGACTGGGGTCAAGCGTGGATCCTATGCCCTGGGAGGGATGCCCCATGTCATTGGGTCCATATATGGGACACATGTGGCTTTGGTACCACCACAGGCAGAGGAGGTAGCGTACAGGAATCACAAGCACTACCACTCCATCAATGCCCTTGTGGTGTGTCTGTCCAACATGGTGATTTCACATGTCTGTGCTCGTTTTCCAGGATCAGCACACGATGCCTACATCATGAGGCGTAGCAGGGTGCCTGAAATGATGACGCAGCTGCGCAACGAACGAGCATGTGTTGTTGGTGGGTACACTCTGTCTGTTCTGTATTTTGCGTAGACTTCCAGCACGACCGCTTCTCCTGTCCTACTTATGTCCATGTGGTTTCCATGTAGGGGACGCTGGCTATCCCAACATGCCATGGCTGATCACACCTCTCCGCAACCCCATCACGCCGGCCCAGCTCCGCTACAACACCGCCCATGGCCGGACAAGGCGAGTGATAGAGAGGACATTTGGCCTCCTGAAGAGCCGACTCAGATGCCTCCACAAGACCGGCGGCGCCCGCCCATATGCCCCGGCGAAGGTCTGCAAAATCTTCATGGTCTGCTGCATGCTGCACAACATGGCAGTTGAGAAAGCTGTGCCACTCATCCTGGATCAAGATGATCAGGACCATCCACCCGTGGAGGACAAAGGGCTTGGCAATGGGGCTAGTGATGTGGAGGATGTGGTTCCGCAAGAGGACATCCGGAGTCGGCTCATACGCAACTTCTTTGCTTAGTGGTGAGTACCAGTGTCTGTGTGTGCATGCATTGGTCCCCGTGTGGCATGTGTTGCGATGTGTGTGTCCATCTGCATGTATGCCACGTGAGTCAGAGGTGTGTGTGGATGTGTCACTGGAGTGATGGTGCCAGTGATGAGTGTATTTCCCCAGTCATAATTGTGACCTAGCATGTTGTCATCCTTACATGTGTCGAGTACATGCACATGCAAGTGGCTGTGCTTTTTGTGGCTGACTTCTTGTGTGTCTCTCATCCCCAGGTACTTGCGCATGCCGTCTGCTGGTTGCATTGTTGTGGCACTGCTATTCCTCATGGACACGTCATCGTGTGCTGACTCAGCGTTACACGCACGGACAAGTTTGGAAGTCTCCTTAGGGTAAGGGATGCATCAGGGGTGTATTGGGTGTGGCAGTTGTTTACGATGTGTGCACACTGCCCCTGTCGATGTTTGGTTCCTCTGCAGACATGTCGCATCACCATGGGACACATCACATGCAGCTGGGTACACCTGAATAGATGGTCAGACTTGTTGACAGTCATCTGTGATGGGATTGTGGATTGTGATGATGGCATCAATGTGTGTTACACTGCCCTCGGACACATACGGTTTGCATTGGCTTGACATGGTGTGGGACTTCCACATCAGAGGATCAATGGTGTATGGCAGCCCCTCCGTGAGCAGCAGGGGGTGTTTAGCTGTTAGCCAACACTTGTGTGCCAGTTCCATGGCTATCACGCATTTGTGCTGCAGAAGGGGGGTTCCAGTGTTGGACCCACATGTTACTCCACATGACCTGTTCATGTGTACTCCGAGTTGCCTCTGCATTCCCAAATACATGAAAAATAAAGGTGTCCCTATGCCTCCAAGGTGCCTCTTCTCAGTCAATGCTGGTGTGTTGCCACGGTGCATCCGGCATGTCTGGCATGGTTTTCCGTGATAGTGGCTATGTGTCTATGTGTAGAGTTGCAAGATGCAAGCTGTTTGTGTGGGATTAGACTGTGTATTGTGCATGATGTCCATGACTGTGTGGGTATTGTGACATGTGCCATCCCCATGCATCCAACGTTGGCCAGGCCACCATTCTCTGCATCCACCTGACTCAAGCTTGCAGGACATGGTTCTGCAACCTGTCCACACATACCTGGGTGCCCCACAGGACACTCCACATGATCCCTGACCTCTGCGCATGGCTGTCGCTGTACTCAATATGTCTGTCAGCACGGTTGTGCGGCCACCCCCTCAGCTGGTTGGGCCCATCACGGGTGTGTATGGTGCTCCAAGTCTGTCTTGCCTAATACAATGTGACCATGTGTGTCCTGTGCCAGACTCAGGCCCCAGGGTGTGGATGGTTGAAGTCAAATGAGAACTCAGGCATGGTTAGACTTTACAAGACACATGTAAGGTAATAATGCAAAATGTAGGCATCTTCTCTTTATGGTGTAACTTTTCATTTTGGTTGGGGTACGTGGGGGGGGTTATAACATGAGGGGCTTTCCGGGTGTGTGGAATCCAAAGTTCACTAGGGGAGTTGGTGTCCTTGCCATTGGAAATCCTCAGAGTCCATGCCACAGTCTTTGTCAACATTGGTCAGACAGTGACCAGCAAGTCCATGTGGCAGAGAATGTCTTTTGCTGCTGTGCTGCTGTTGGTCCAGTGGGCCAGGTGCACGGCCAGGTGTCCTGGGAGATGGTGCTGTTGCGCTGACCCTCACGGTCTTTTCCATGGACGACCCGCCCTCCTGCGGGGACCCTCAGAAGCAGGCCGTGACGATGTTTGGGATGCTCCGTCGGATGTCTCCTCCTCCTCCTCATCCCTCCCTGTGGGTGGTGATGTTCTACGCCTGGTGGCACAGGGAGGGTTGCCCATGTTGTCGGCTATCCGACGGAGTGTACTGTGAATTCCCGTGAACACCGTCACGAGCTCAGCCTGTCTGTCCTCCATCCGCCCTTGGTGTCGCAGTAGACAGGCATGTTGCTCCGCATGTTGCTGGGCCTGCTGGGTCTTGATCTCCTCGAGGATGGACACAACCTGGGCCATGCCCGTGGTGTCCTGCCGGAATGTGTCCAGGATGTTTCTGACATGGGAATATACCGGTTCCGCAGCCAACCGGTCAGGCTCGCGCCTCCGCCGTCCTCCACTCCCACCACCCCTGCCCACTTGCACCTGGCCTGCCCTTGTGGGCACATCGGGTCTCCGGGACCCCTGAGTGGTGGCATTGGCGTTGTCGCCTGCCTCCTCCTGGATGCCCGGTACACCGAGTCCCTCCTGGCCAGCCTGGCTGCATTGTGGTGGTGGGGCAGGGATCCTGGGTGTCTCCTGGGATGTGGCAGGAGTGGGGGTGGTGGTTGGCCCAGTTGTACCTGACGCAGGTGCTACAGGTGGTTGGACACCAGAGGGGCCAGGTTGGTCGGGGTCGTGTTCGTCCACAGAGTGGTGAGAGTCGTCGCTGCCGGTGGGTCTGTCATCCCGCCAAGCCGGGTCCTGTGAGTCTTCCCCCCCAGTGTTGGGGGGTGATCCACGACGTTGACCTGTGTGTGAGAGAGACAATGTTAATTTTGTTCCATGCAACATCCATGTTTCATTCGTTTCTAAGTTGGCACATTTCCTCTGGGAATTTGGATATGTCTTGCATTCCACTCACAGTGCACTTGTGCATGGGTATGTCCCTTGGCCACAGCTTTTGGGACTTTACCTATGTGTGGCACAGTCTTACTTGCTGCGTCAATTGTGACTGCAGTCAGCAGTGGAGTGAGCAGGTGTGGCGAGCCATGCATTGGCGCCTTCCGTGTTGCACTGTACGTGGGTACATGGAGTTGTTCCACACACTTAGATAATGCAGGTAGCTGGCGTTGTGCTCGTGCACAGGTTGAGACATGGCCCTGTGTTTTGCCATGGAGAAGAGGCGGGGTTCAGGCACTGGCCACCCTTGTCTACATGCACGCAGTCCACCTGCTGACGAGCAGACATTCCCACACCCCCCAAGGCTGAATTGGGCTCCCTGTGTGTCCTTTTCTCACTCCCTCTCTGTCCCCCTTTCCCTCCCTCTGTGTGTCAGCCTCCTCCCTCTGTCCGTCTCCCTGTGTCTCCCTCTCTCTCTTTCCCCCTCTCCCTCCCTCTGTGTGTCACCCTCTGTCACCTCAGCCCAGCTTCCTAGGCGCACACTTTTTGCAGATCTTTGAATGGCCCTTGGCTTGTTGATGTGAGTTTGTTTCTGATCTCCAGGCACCCATTGGGTGTAGTGTCTGTGTCTGCGCTGCTGCTGTGGTGGTGTGTGCTGCCACTCTTTCACAGTGTTGGCTGTTCATTAGCTGCTGTCATGTGCAAAAACGTGCCGTCACCCCCATGTGTTAATGCAAGGCGTCCGCCATTTGCTGGCAAGTCTTTCCTGTGTGGGGACACACTGTTTGTCGGCTGTGACCTAGGCCATATGGGCAGGGGGCATTGTTGTCTGCTTCTGAGTTGCACTATGTGATTTTTGGGGCCCACACTCCCGCCATCCGGCTTACCGTGTCTTGTGTTGGTGTTTTCTGTGGCCTGTGACTTTGCATTGTCCAGCTGGGTGCATGGGGCATGGTGGCGCCAGTGGCATGTGCGTGTTCATGGAGTGTGGTTGAGTCATGCGATAGCTTGGGGTGGTTGCGTGCCTGTTTGTGAGTTTGGTTGTGGATGACGTTCACCCCATGTGAGGTGAGTTGTTTGTGTACTCACCCGGGTCTCGGAGTCCTTCTAATCCGTCCACTGACACCACCGGCAGTATGGCCATCACCCTCTCCTCCCAGGGATGGTAGTGTACGGGTCTGCGGGGCGGCCCTCCTCCAGTGACGTTGGCCTGGTTGTGGTCATCGGTCATTTTGGCTCGGACCCTCCTCCGCAGATCGTACCACCTGGCTTGGCATTCATGCCTGGTCCTTCTGGTGGCCGCAACAGCATTCACAGCATCGACAATCCTCTGCCACATGGCAGTTTTTTCGGACATGCAGGTCTGTCTGACCAATGTTCCAAAGAGGTGTGGCTCGACTCTGAGGATTTCGTCGACAAGGACCTCCAACTCTCAGCTAGTGAACTTTGGATTCTTGTTAGTGGGCATGGTGAGGGGTGTGGGTGTGGATGGTTAGGGGGGTGTGTGTGGATGGTTGTGGGTGTGTGGGTGTGGTTGTGCAGGTGTGTGTGTGTGAATGTGATGAGGGGGTGTTTGTGAAGGTGTGTGTGTGAAGGTGTGCAAGTGTAAGGTGTAGTAAAGGTTCAAGTATGGTGCTGTAGGTGGTCTGTGGGGTCTGGCAGCAGTGAGTCTGTTGCAAAGGCTCATGGTTTGTGTCTGTGGGCCCTTTTTATTGGTCCATTGGTGGGTGTGGCTGTGTTTGAAGTTTGGGTGGGTGTGTTATAAGGAGTGGTTGTGTTTTGGGCCTCTGTTTGGGATTTTGGCAGTTGCAGGTCAGTGAATGTGTTGTTTGTGTGCTTGTTGGACATGTTTTGTGGCTTTGTGCCATTCGAATGGTGTATTCTTGTGTTGTTTTGCTTTCTCCTGGTTGTGTACGTGCGTTTTTAGCGTGTGTACGTTGTGTACTTCGGGAATTTTGTTGTACAGTGCTGTCCTTGTGTCTGGCTTGGTACGACTCGTACATGCGCGATGTTGTGTGAAGGTGCTGGTGTTGGGGGCTGGGGTACGGTCCGTACATACACGGTTGGGGTGGGGGTGCGCTCCATATGTACGCGGGTGAGGGTACGGGTCGTATATACACTGTTGGGGTGGGGATACACTCCATACGTACGCGGGTGAGGGTACAGGTCGTACATACACGGTTGGGGTGGGGGTACGGTCCGTACATACACGGTTGGGGTGGGGGTATGGTCCGTACATACACGGTTGGGGTGGGGGTGCGCTCCATACGTAGGCGGGTGAGGGTACGGGTCGTACATACACTGTTGGGGTGGGGGTACGCTCCATGCATACGCGGGTGAGGGTACGTGTCGTACATACACGGTTGGGGTGGGGGTACGGTCCGTACATACACGGTTAGGGTGGGGGTACGGTCCGTACATACACGGTTGGGGTGGGGGTGCGCTCCATACGTACGCGAGTGAGGGTACGGGTCGTACATACACTGTTGGGGTGGGGGTATGCTCCATACGTACGTGGGTGAGGGTACGGGTCGTACATACACGGTTGGTGTGGGGGTACGGTCCATACATACACGGTTGGGGTGGGGGTACGCTCCATGCATACGCGGGTGAGGGTACGTGTCGTACATACAGGGTTGGGGTGGGGGTACGGTCCGTACATACACGGTTGGGGTGGGGGTACGCTCCATACGTATGCGGGTGAGGGTACGGGTCGTACATACACAGTTGGTGTGGGGGTACGGTCCGTACATACACGGTTGGGGTGGGGGTACGCTCCATGCATACGCGGGTGAGGGTACGTGTCATACATACACGGTTGGGGTGGGGGTACAGTCCGTACAGACACGGTTGGGGTGGGGGTGCGCTCCATACCTACACGGGTGAGGGTACGGGTCGTACATACACGGTTGGGGTGGGGGTATGCTCCATGCATACGCGGGTGAGGGTACGTGTCGTACATACACGGTTGGGGTGGGGGTACGGTCCGTACATACACGGTTGGGGTGGGGGTGCGCTCTATACGTACGCGGGTGAGGGTACGGGTCGTACATACACGGTTGGGGTGGGGGTACGCTCCATACGTACGCGGGTGAGGGTACGGGTCGTACATACACGGTTGGGGTGGGGGTACGGTCCGTACATACACGGTTGGGGTGGGGGTATGCTCCATGCATACGCGGGTGAGGGTACGTGTCGTACATACACAGTTGGAGTGGGGGTACGGTCCGTACATACACGGTTGAGGTGGGGGTGCGCTCCATACGTACGCGGGTGAGGGTACGGGTCGTACATACACGGTTGGGGTGGGGGTACGCCATATATTCACGGGTGGGGGTACGTCTCGTACATACACGGGTGTACATACACGGGTGGGGATTCGACTCGTACATAGGAGGGCTGAGGGGAGTGTTGGGCGCGTATGCGGGCACATGTCTCCATGGTTGCTATGGGAGTTCGGTGCGGACGGTGTTTTTTCCATACGGTTGTAACATCGGACGCACGGGATGGATCGTACTTCCGCGGTCGGACTTCACTTTTCACATTTGTACGGTAAATCGTCCGAGGACGTGTCGGACACATTTTCCGACCCGAGGACGTGTGGGGAAATATTCCCAATGCGATTCGTATGGACTTTTTCCCATGCGAATCGTACTTGGCAGTTTGTACGGCACTTGTACGATTCGTACGGTAAAAAGACGGGATACGAGTCGTACGGGGAATTTTTTTACAGGATCGTAATCGGCACCCAGGTCTCCTGAAGACAAATCACATTTGCATCCAATATACATTTAAATATATTAAACATATAAAAAGAAAACATATTATAATGTTAATTACATATATCAAAAACCTAAAAATATAATATAAAAAAATACATTTATAAACAATATTTATTGAAAAGCAACAAATATTCACAAACAAACAAATTATTTCAAACATAAATGTATTTATTTTATTTCCTATCCTATAACACCAAACCAATAAAAAAAGACATCAAAATTTTTATTGAAATGTATTTCCATAATTAACATAATTAATAATTAATTTAAAATATATTATTAATAAAAAAAGATAATAAACATTCATTGAGTACACATACTTTAACACTATAAAATACACAACATACACCTAAAACTAATTACACAATTATGATTATTAATGACTAATTAATTAATTTAAATTAATTAACAAATAATTAATAATGCATCAATAAAAAATAAATTACTTCCCACCCTTCCAACCATTTACACCTATATACACCACTGGAGCTGTTACCCTTTCCACAGAAAGAATGTCAATCTGGGGTTTTTACTGCTAAGATATATGAAAAATATGTCCTAGTTTTAAATATATAACACCCTGCCTTAGTACTTGATTGGTCTACCTTCAGGGGTGACTTTTATCTATTAAAAAGTGAGGTCTGGAATTTGTCATTGTTTTAAATGGCAAAGTCAAGTTAGCATTTTAAAACTGCTATACCAGTCTGCAAAAGCAGGCTGGGAGACATGTTTTAATTGGTCACCCTCAGTGTGGCACCATAAGTGCTGCAGCCAATTTCTAAGTAGCAGATAGCATGCAGAAGTGGGAGCGTCACTATGCCACTTACAAATTTGAAGCCAACGGATAAAAGAAAGGGGCTGACTGGATCAGGTAACGGTATTATTATAATTTGTAAAGTGCACAACTAATTTGGAGAGTGTTCCGGTGCCAAGCAGACCAAGCCCAAGGGACCCAAGAAGAGGCAAGCTAACAGATAGAAAATTGGTGTTACTGAATGAGACCACCATAAAAGCAAGATACACATATTTGAGAGCTGCTTTGTCGGATTGAGTTCTGGTCCTAACGAGGCTCACCATAATTAATCTGTGTGATGAAATGCCGCCACTCACGTGAGGATCATTTGCAGTAACTTTGTGCTCTGGAACAATGTTTATGCTGAACTGATAAGTTTGAATCATCAATACTCATGTTGTATATAAGTATCATATTTTAACTGTTGCACTACTGCACTTATGAGCACTGTGCCATCTGCCCTTTATTGATATACTGTCAAGCACATTTTAAAAAGAACAATATAATTGCGATTTTGTTAATAATCAAACATTGCCATGTACTTTTACCTCATGGGGCAGCTTGAGTAAGACCCAAGGAACCACTTGTTCTTTGTTTTCGTCCACTGAGCCATGAGATAGCATGTGACTATGTAAATTTACTACACAATAAGGAAACTACTAGACCTCTCAATGTATGTTTTATTTGTGGGGTTGCTTGTAAGAGTTTTGCCACTCATTACGAGTTTCCTGATTTCTGGTGCAGGAGTCGTGGGGGGTCGGAATCACTGATTTTGGCATGTATTCCTGCACCAAAACCCGACAGTTGTGAGGTTTTGAGTTTTATCCCAGAATGCAGAATAACCATGCAGACTCAGAAATACCAAGTAAATTCTGCTGTTTTTCCATGTTTCTGGGGACAATTCCACTGACATTTTTTGCCTGCTCAGAGCAGGTGAATGATGAGTTTGGAAGGGACAGTGGTTTATAGGCGCTGACCTGGTCACTGTCACTGCTCTCCCCTGTGCAGCTCCACCACTAAGTAGCTGCCCCCTAAGTGCGATCTGATCCTTCTGGGTCGGTGTTCGTGGCCCTCCTCCACCTGCAGGCTCCTGCCTGCACCACATCCCTGGGGGTCCAGTGGGAGAGCATTCTACTCTTCTGCTGTTCTGCCCTTTGTCCCTCTGCTGCTTCTGTCTTTTCTTTGCTCTCTCTTTGTTCTTTCCTCCTGCTCTTTGTGCTTTTTTTCTCTTCTTACTTTTTTCTCTGTTTTTTCCCTTTGCCTCTTTACTCGTTTCCTCTTTTTCCTGCCCCCCAGTGCTTTCTGGTTTTTCCGCTACTGCTGACCTCTGTGACCCCTCCAGCGCCTCATTTTCCCACTCCCTGCTTCCCGTTTCCCAGCTTACCAGCCCTCCCCCCTTGCCAAAGGCAAGCCCGTCTGCACTCGTCCGTGACCTGAATGCGCCCAGCACCAGGGAACCTGGTCCTCTGACCCACCACCTCTACAATGCCAGCATCCTCCCCGAGCTCAATCCCTGATGCTACAACAACTGCCAGCTCCTGAAACCGATCAACACCCATGGCCCGCTCTCCTGCCTTCACTGCCACCTCACCTTCACCCACCTTTGTACCCAAGCTCCCTCACCCAACCTAACGACCCTCACTGCACCAAAACCTCTCAAGTGCATCCTCCTCAATGTACGATATCTCCACAAACACGCCACAGAGACCTGGGACATCCTCGATGCCGCCTCGCCCGACATCGCCTTCCTGGCGGAAACCTGGATGAACTCCAGCTCAGTGCCAGGCATTGCTACTGCCATATGTGTTCTCTCAATGTGGTGTGGGGAATTTCTCCTTTTGTATATAGTGCCCTCACACACCCTTTCGGGTGTCTTGCTTCATCATAGGGCGTTGCTCCTCGTGGGGGTGGCGCTGCAGTCCCCCACAGGCCCCGCAAGAGGGCTCTTTGGCGGAGATCTTTTGGTTGGAGACGCCGCAGTTGTGCATGGGTGTGTGTGGGCCTATAGGAAGACAAGTGGGTGGTGCGGTTAAAAAATTGCTGGGTAGAGTTTCAGACCTTTATTCACAGCTCTACCTGGCAAATGGTTAAAATTAGTAATCCTGGAGCTACTCTTAGTGAAAGAAATAAAAGAGGGCAGATCCTGGAAAGTAACTGCTGCTCTCAGGAATGTGAATGGGGAGCCTACTGGTGAGTGGTCAACATGTTTCGCGCTTACGGGTGGGTCCTTAAGGGATCCCAAATGCGCTTCGTCAGGACCTAAGACAAATAAATAGTGAGTGAAAGTGTTTGTGAGTAAACAGAATAACAGGTTTCAGTAAAATGTGGTTCTGTAGACCTGTTGTACCTCAATGTTAAGGTTGACCAGCGTCTTTGCGCTGAGAGGTTTACCCGTCTTTTCTGGAAACCTCAACCCAACCTGGATTGGTAGGGAAAAAAAGGGGGAGAGACACACACATGGACAGGGGAGAGAAATATGCAAAGAAAAATAACATCAAGGTAAATACTTATACATTGTATGTCAAGAATGCCATATAGGCAACACAGGATAGTTAAAATGCAAGCCATGCTTCTAAAGGTAACATAACATGCGCGTGTGACGGACTCGTTTGTGAGGACTGTGACATCAATGTGCCTTGAATCCGTTACTATGCAGTGAGAGTATCGTCGTATTCGAGTGCCTCACTTGTCCAGCTGTTCGTGTGAGGCAAGAAACTTACCCCGTGGGAACTGATGCTGGCTTTATCGTGGCTATAACGGGAGACGAGCAGTATCTCTACAGTGGTGTGTTTGTTTTAGTGAAGATAACACAAATAACTATATCCGTGAAACAGTGGTGAAGTAAAAGGTAAAGAACTAGATTACTAGTTGAAGCCTACCCTCGAGTTGTAGGGATTAGGGCTCCATCAGCAAAGTGGAGTTGGCAATAGGAGAGACTATCAGAGGGGGAAACAGAGCAAGATGTCAAGATAATCGGTATCTATGTCAGACCTAAAAATAGCGCGGCTAGGCTCACCTCTCTCGTTTCGAAATACTCACACGTGCTCCTTCGCCCGGGACGTAGTGACCTACCCCTTCTCCGTCTATCGCTGGAATGGATAGCGATAGAGCGAGGTCAATTTACTTATATCCGATTTCTCGTGCTGCACTGTTCTAATTGGGGGTTGTCCCTGGGCGCAGACAAATGACGTCACTACGTTGCGTGGTTGGGTAACTATGGCAACAGGTAGGACGCTATTTGTAGGCGTGATAGCGTCTGGTGAGTGATCGTCAGTTTAATCGTTATGTGAATGGTTGTCATGGTTATTCTGGCGAGATGGAGACGCTTCCTGATGCAGGACGGAGCGTCGTACAAGTTGCGGTCTCTGTAGAAGAGTGCCGTACATATCGGAGACTGAGCTCCGTTCCTTGGGGATCGGTTGTTATTATATCACGTTGGGGTAACTACCCGCATTGACTAAAAAATTGCTCGTGTGTATATTATTGAATGTCAATAAAGTTTTAAGTGAAAAAAAGCCAAAGATCATGATATAGGGAGATATGGGGGCTTCTGTGGAGAGCTAGTGGCAGATGAAGACTCTGTGTGAATTAAAGCCGTTGTTGTGTCCCATCATTCAAAAATAGCGCAAATATACCACATGTTTTATCGAGTGAATGGAGGGTAGGTTTTTAAACCTGTATTCAGAACGTCTTATAATGGCCTTCTTTATTCGCTACTAGTCGTATCGAAGGTTGTTCTGCGTGTATGACAGAGACAGATATCTCAGCAACTGGGGGTATGAAATAACAGTGTTTAGATCATTTAGTGAACATAGTCTGAGTTGGTAAGTGGATCGTAGTAAAGTGTGTGCTACGTGTATGACAGAGACAGACTTCTCAGCAAAAGGGGGTATGCAATAACAATATTCAGATATTGTAGTGAACATAGTTTGAGTTGGTATGTGGATGTTATGTCAACTCCACCCATGGAATTTCATCGTTCAGACCTATTGTGTCGCATCTCAGTCTATGGACCCATCGTTGTTCCTGTTTGAACAAGGTCTGTTTTGTCCAGTGAGGATTGGAATCAATGATGGTCCATCTTAGACTATTAGCGGTGTGTCCTTCCTCTGTAAAGTGTGTCAACAGTTTCGTGTTGGTCTTTCCTCGTCTGATGGTGCTCTTATGTTCCCCCATGCGGACCTTGACTGCTCTAGTAGTCATTCCTACATACCTCTTGTTACATGGGCATACAATGGTGTAGACACAATTAGTTGTGTTACAGTTAGTGTGTCTCATTTGACGCCACGGTGTATTGAGGCCTAAGTCGATTTCCTTGGAAACCGTCGTCTCTGCACAGCTCGAACAGGAGCCGCAAGGGTAGTGGCCTACTACAGGTGGTAGAGACCAGAGTGTAGATTGGTGTGTGGTTAGTGGTTTTGGCCTTGTATGTACTAGATGATCTTTCAGATTCATTGTGCGTTTGAATGCGAAGAGGGGTGGTGGTCCTGGTTCAAATGAACCGGAATTAAGTATAGGCCAATGTCTCCTGATTGCTCTTTGCACATTGTTCGAGCTCGGAGTGAATGTGGTGACACAGGTCATTGTGTCTAGTACAGGTTTTTCTTTGGTCTCGAGCAGTGCTGCCCTAGTGCTGTTTTTGGCTCTCTTGTGTGCCTGACGAATAATGTTCTTCGGATAGTGCCGTTTTACCAGATTATCTCTGAGGAGATCTGACTGTATTTCAAATTCTTTGGTGGTGTCACAGTTCCTTCGGAGGCGTAGGAATTGGCCAACCGGTAGGTTGTTCCTGAGTGCCCTAGGGTGGTGACTGTCATAGATAAGGAGATTGTTCCTATCCGTGGGTTTTCTGTAATTGGTAGTGTGTAGACATCCATTTTCCAAGGAGATGAGAAGGTCCAGAAATGGAATGGATTGACGTGACCTGGTGCTGGTAAACTTCAAGTACGGGTTCAGAGTATTAACCCAGTTACAGAATTCAGTGCATTGGTCTCCATTCCCTTGCCAAAACACGATAACATCGTCTATATAACGACGCCATAGCAGAATGTGCTCCTTAAATGGGTTGTTGTCTCCCAAAATGTGTCTCTCTTCAAAGTGGGCCATGTAAAGGCAAGCCAGACTCGGCGCGAAAGTGCTTCCCATGCTCGTGCCTTGTATCTGATGGAAGAGTTGATTTTTAAAGGCAAAGAAATTCTCCTTGAGAGCCAGGGAAGCACAGTCGCAAATGAAGGAGATAGGTGTTATGTAGGGCCATGGTACGATTTTCCGGAGGGTGTCTTCTAGGACATCCAACGTGGCATCCTGCGGGATATTCGTATAAAGGGCTTCAACGTCCATAGTCACCAGGAAGTTTATACGGTTGGCGTCAGGGAATTGATCGATGAGATTCAGGACTTCTGTGGTATCTCTCAGGTAGGTAGGCGTCTGGCTCACCAAGGGGCGCAGGTAAAAGTCGCAGAATTTACTCAGTGGTTCTAACACAGAGTTAATACCAGAGACAATCGGTCTGCCGGGAGGGGGGGTGACCCCTTTGTGGATCTTGGGGAGAGTATAAAAGTATGGGGTCCGAGGTTCTTCTGTCGTCAGGAAGTTGGCTTCTTGTTGTGAAATCCAGCCTTCAACGGTTGGGTTGAGGTTTCCAGAAAAGACGGGTAAACCTCTCAGCGCAAAGACGCTGGTCAACCTTAACATTGAGGTACAACAGGTCTACAGAACCACATTTTACTGAAACCTGTTATTCTGTTTACTCACAAACACTTTCACTCACTATTTATTTGTCTTAGGTCCTGACGAAGCGCATTTGGGATCCCTTAAGGACCCACCCGTAAGCGCGAAACATGTTGACCACTCACCAGTAGGCTCCCCATTCACATTCCTGAGAGCAGCAGTTACTTTCCAGGATCTGCCCTCTTTTATTTCTTTCACTAAGAGTAGCTCCAGGATTACTAATTTTAACCATTTGCCAGGTAGAGCTGTGAATAAAGGTCTGAAACTCTACCCAGCAATTTTTTAACCGCACCACCCACTTGTCTTCCTATAGGCCCACACACACCCATGCACAACTGCGGCGTCTCCAACCAAAAGATCTCCGCCAAAGAGCCCTCTTGCGGGGCCCGTGGGGGACTGCAGCGCCACCCCCACGAGGAGCAACGCCCTATGATGAAGCAAGACACCCGAAAGGGTGTGTGAGGGCACTATATACAAAAGGAGAAATTCCCCACACCACATTGAGAGAACACATACAACCATATTCCCTTAGGAACAGTTACCCTCTCGTAATATTTAAGTGATTCTGAGGGAGCACGGGTACTGGACCTACTCTCTAATTACGCTCCCGGTCCCCCCTCTTTTTGTGAAATAATTAACGTACGGCAGCCAGCCGCGGGACCCATCTATCTCCTTTTCCTCTTTCCTAACTATACACAGACAACTGCTCTGTTCCGAGTTCTCACACTTAACATGGATACCGTTGGCCTCAGCTTTGACGATGACACAATAGCTGAGATACTTCGGGCACCCTCACTACTAGGAGATGATGGCAGCGCTGCTACAGGCAGCAAAGCAGACGACTGGAAATCTCTACAATCACTTAGGAAACTACAAATCAAGACAGCCCTACATGGATTAATGATGACGGAATATCTGAGAGCGAACGTTGCACCCAACGGTCTCCTAGTCACCTTACCCCCTAGAATTTTTTTAGAAGACCTGACATTCCGTACGGAATGGTCACAAATAGCATGGAAGTGTACACGAGACTGGCTCGTGCTAATAATCAATACGGCTAAACGTCTCTCAGATGAGCTTCTCATCCAGATCACTATAGCTGAAAATGGCTTAAAAACAGGCATCTCTATTTCTTCATTCAAGTCAAGACTTGCGGAAATTAATGAGGAAATGAACGAACATAAAGATTTCCTGACTCAACAAAAAATCACAAAACTTCAAAAAGATTTAAAACGGTTCAACAAAGAAAAGGTATACCCTTATACGAAGGAAGACTATGTTTTCCAGAATCATGACACATCCTCAGATGAAGGAAGCAGCACTAGATCCAGTAGGACAGGATCATTCGGCAGTGATTCTAGTTATGAAGGACAGCGGTACACACAGTACGCCAGAGGGGCTCCTCAACAAATACGCCCTCCCTTATTTCAGAATCCTCCACCACCACCCCATTTCACACACCCGTCGTTCCAACCACCGAACTACCCGGGACAATGGATGGGCCCTCCACCCATGTGGCATGTACCTCCAACCCATCATCTTCTGCCTACACAATTCCAGCAATTCCCGAACCCACCTTTTCACAACAGAGGGAGGGGCAAAGGAAGAGGCAGAAGAAGAGGAAATTACAAGAAAGTACAGTGGCAAGATCAGGAACCGATGACACTACGGAGCCAAGCGAGAGGCCAGAGACCCTAGTGTTGAACCTCTCTTCCAGACCACTTACAGAGAAAGAAACCATGCTACTTGAAAAGGGTTTAGGATTTGTTCCCACACCCAAAGAAGACTCTTTCAAGTTACACCAAGAACTTCATCAGTTCTTCCGGAAAGTTAGACTCAAAGCTTTCTTTCAAGAAAAACCAGATAATCCTCCCACGGAGACGGGTTTGAAGAAACCCTCTAAATTCACCCCTACCATGGCCATGACACCCCACGAGGTCCTCACTTACGAACAAGCGGTCTTGAAAGACATAGGAACACTTAACAGGAAACAACCATACGACAATTTGTCAAAGGAGGAGAGACACATCCTGCGTACCATCATAGATGATCGGGAGATAATACTCAAACCAGCAGACAAGGGGGGTGCCATCGTCATCCAGGATCAAGATTCTTATGACAGAGAATGCACTCGCCAGCTGAACAATACTACCTACTATGAAGTGATCACAGAAGATCCCACTCAACGTCTATCTACAATGATCAAGAGCATGGTCAACGAGGCATCCGTTGAAGGCTGGATTTCACAACAAGAAGCCAACTTCCTGACGACAGAAGAACCTCGGACCCCATACTTTTATACTCTCCCCAAGATCCACAAAGGGGTCACCCCCCCTCCCGGCAGACCGATTGTCTCTGGTATTAACTCTGTGTTAGAACCACTGAGTAAATTCTGCGACTTTTACCTGCGCCCCTTGGTGAGCCAGACGCCTACCTACCTGAGAGATACCACAGAAGTCCTGAATCTCATCGATCAATTCCCTGACGCCAACCGTATAAACTTCCTGGTGACTATGGACGTTGAAGCCCTTTATACGAATATCCCGCAGGATGCCACGTTGGATGTCCTAGAAGACACCCTCCGGAAAATCGTACCATGGCCCTACATAACACCTATCTCCTTCATTTGCGACTGTGCTTCCCTGGCTCTCAAGGAGAATTTCTTTGCCTTTAAAAATCAACTCTTCCATCAGATACAAGGCACGAGCATGGGAAGCACTTTCGCGCCGAGTCTGGCTTGCCTTTACATGGCCCACTTTGAAGAGAGACACATTTTGGGAGACAACAACCCATTTAAGGAGCACATTCTGCTATGGCGTCGTTATATAGACGATGTTATCGTGTTTTGGCAAGGGAATGGAGACCAATGCACTGAATTCTGTAACTGGGTTAATACTCTGACCCGTACTTGAAGTTTACCAGCACCAGGTCACGTCAATCCATTCCATTTCTGGACCTTCTCATCTCCTTGGAAAATGGATGTCTACACACTACCAATTACAGAAAACCCACGGATAGGAACAATCTCCTTATCTATGACAGTCACCACCCTAGGGCACTCAGGAACAACCTACCGGTTGGCCAATTCCTACGCCTCCGAAGGAACTGTGACACCACCAAAGAATTTGAAATACAGTCAGATCTCCTCAGAGATAATCTGGTAAAACGGCACTATCCGAAGAACATTATTCGTCAGGCACACAAGAGAGCCAAAAACAGCACTAGGGCAGCACTGCTCGAGACCAAAGAAAAACCTGTACTAGACACAATGACCTGTGTCACCACATTCACTCCGAGCTCGAACAATGTGCAAAGAGCAATCAGGAGACATTGGCCTATACTTAATTCCGGTTCATTTGAACCAGGACCACCACCCCTCTTCGCATTCAAACGCACAATGAATCTGAAAGATCATCTAGTACATACAAGGCCAAAACCACTAACCACACACCAATCTACACTCTGGTCTCTACCACCTGTAGTAGGCCACTACCCTTGCGGCTCCTGTTCGAGCTGTGCAGAGACGACGGTTTCCAAGGAAATCGACTTAGGCCTCAATACACCGTGGCGTCAAATGAGACACACTAACTGTAACACAACTAATTGTGTCTACACCATTGTATGCCCATGTAACAAGAGGTATGTAGGAATGACTACTAGAGCAGTCAAGGTCCGCATGGGGGAACATAAGAGCACCATCAGACGAGGAAAGACCAACACGAAACTGTTGACACACTTTACAGAGGAAGGACACACCGCTAATAGTCTAAGATGGACCATCATTGATTCCAATCCTCACTGGACAAAACAGACCTTGTTCAAACAGGAACAACGATGGGTCCATAGACTGAGATGCGACACAATAGGTCTGAACGATGAAATTCCATGGGTGGAGTTGACATAACATCCACATACCAACTCAAACTATGTTCACTACAATATCTGAATATTGTTATTGCATACCCCCTTTTGCTGAGAAGTCTGTCTCTGTCATACACGTAGCACACACTTTACTACGATCCACTTACCAACTCAGACTATGTTCACTAAATGATCTAAACACTGTTATTTCATACCCCCAGTTGCTGAGATATCTGTCTCTGTCATACACGCAGAACAACCTTCGATACGACTAGTAGCGAATAAAGAAGGCCATTATAAGACGTTCTGAATACAGGTTTAAAAACCTACCCTCCATTCACTCGATAAAACATGTGGTATATTTGCGCTATTTTTGAATGATGGGACACAACAACGGCTTTAATTCACACAGAGTCTTCATCTGCCACTAGCTCTCCACAGAAGCCCCCATATCTCCCTATATCATGATCTTTGGCTTTTTTTCACTTAAAACTTTATTGACATTCAATAATATACACACGAGCAATTTTTTAGTCAATGCGGGTAGTTACCCCAACGTGATATAATAACAACCGATCCCCAAGGAACGGAGCTCAGTCTCCGATATGTACGGCACTCTTCTACAGAGACCGCAACTTGTACGACGCTCCGTCCTGCATCAGGAAGCGTCTCCATCTCGCCAGAATAACCATGACAACCATTCACATAACGATTAAACTGACGATCACTCACCAGACGCTATCACGCCTACAAATAGCGTCCTACCTGTTGCCATAGTTACCCAACCACGCAACGTAGTGACGTCATTTGTCTGCGCCCAGGGACAACCCCCAATTAGAACAGTGCAGCACGAGAAATCGGATATAAGTAAATTGACCTCGCTCTATCGCTATCCATTCCAGCGATAGACGGAGAAGGGGTAGGTCACTACGTCCCGGGCGAAGGAGCACGTGTGAGTATTTCGAAACGAGAGAGGTGAGCCTAGCCGCGCTATTTTTAGGTCTGACATAGATACCGATTATCTTGACATCTTGCTCTGTTTCCCCCTCTGATAGTCTCTCCTATTGCCAACTCCACTTTGCTGATGGAGCCCTAATCCCTACAACTCGAGGGTAGGCTTCAACTAGTAATCTAGTTCTTTACCTTTTACTTCACCACTGTTTCACGGATATAGTTATTTGTGTTATCTTCACTAAAACAAACACACCACTGTAGAGATACTGCTCGTCTCCCGTTATAGCCACGATAAAGCCAGCATCAGTTCCCACGGGGTAAGTTTCTTGCCTCACACGAACAGCTG
This sequence comes from Triturus cristatus, assembly GCF_964204655.1. Classification (NCBI taxonomy): domain Eukaryota; kingdom Metazoa; phylum Chordata; class Amphibia; order Caudata; family Salamandridae; genus Triturus; species Triturus cristatus. Next base: position 763,285,713 of record NC_140583.1, read on the forward strand.
GACAAGTGAGGCACTCGAATACGACGATACTCTCACTGCATAGTAACGGATTCAAGGCACATTGATGTCACAGTCCTCACAAACGAGTCCGTCACACGCGCATGTTATGTTACCTTTAGAAGCATGGCTTGCATTTTAACTATCCTGTGTTGCCTATATGGCATTCTTGACATACAATGTATAAGTATTTACCTTGATGTTATTTTTCTTTGCATATTTCTCTCCCCTGTCCATGTGTGTGTCTCTCCCCCTTTTTTTCCCTACCAATCCAGGTTGGGTTGAGGTTTCCAGAAAAGACGGGTAAACCTCTCAGCGCAAAGACGCTGGTCAACCTTAACATTGAGGTACAACAGGTCTACAGAACCACATTTTACTGAAACCTGTTATTCTGTTTACTCACAAACACTTTCACTCACTATTTATTTGTCTTAGGTCCTGACGAAGCGCATTTGGGATCCCTTAAGGACCCACCCGTAAGCGCGAAACATGTTGACCACTCACCAGTAGGCTCCCCATTCACATTCCTGAGAGCAGCAGTTACTTTCCAGGATCTGCCCTCTTTTATTTCTTTCACTAAGAGTAGCTCCAGGATTACTAATTTTAACCATTTGCCAGGTAGAGCTGTGAATAAAGGTCTGAAACTCTACCCAGCAATTTTTTAACCGCACCACCCACTTGTCTTCCTATAGGCCCACACACACCCATGCACAACTGCGGCGTCTCCAACCAAAAGATCTCCGCCAAAGAGCCCTCTTGCGGGGCCCGTGGGGGACTGCAGCGCCACCCCCACGAGGAGCAACGCCCTATGATGAAGCAAGACACCCGAAAGGGTGTGTGAGGGCACTATATACAAAAGGAGAAATTCCCCACACCACATTGAGAGAACACATACAACCATATTCCCTTAGGAACAGTTACCCTCTCGTAATATTTAAGTGATTCTGAGGGAGCACGGGTACTGGACCTACTCTCTAATTACGCTCCCGGTCCCCCCTCTTTTTGTGAAATAATTGCTACTGCCATCCCCACGGATACAAGATCACCTGCAAGGATCATCCCATCCAGCGAGGAGAACGTATCATCATTGTCCACAAAAGCTCCCTCCTCCTGACCACCCACTCTGATGACCCAGCAACCCACATGGAACACCTCCACTTCCAGATCCAGACCAACCCAAAAACCACCCTCTGCGGCACCCTCGTCTACAGACACCCGGTCCCCGTGCCTCTTTCACCGACTGCATCGTCGACCTCATCGCATCCCAGGCCTTTGCATCCATTGACTACATCCTACTCAGAGACCTCAACTTCCACCTGGACAACCAAAATGATCCTAACACCTCCTCCATCCTTGAGAACATTGCCAACGTAGGACTTAAACAGCTAGTCACCTCTACCATGCACACAGCAGGACACACACTGGACCCCGTTTTTGCTGCAGGAAACAGTATCTCCTACAGTCACACCATCGAACTCCTCTGGACCAACAACCACTGCATCCACTTCTCTTTCAACAAACCCATCGCACACCAGCACGCCCACCTTTACCCCACAGAAGCTGGAACATGGTCACAGAAGATCAACTCTCCACTTTTCACAATGACACATCACCACCGACATCCTCAGATGTCAACACCACAGCACGCATCCTCCACCAATGGATCACAAACTGCGCCGACACCCTTGCCCCCTTAAGAAAGCGACTGGCAAATAACACGTCAAGAAAGCAAGCTGGTTCACCCTGCGCTTTAAGAGTCCAAACTCCCCTTTAGACGGCTCAAGAAGACATGGAGGAACAACAAAACCCTAGAAGTCCACACCACCTTCAAAGCAGCCACCACCGCACACCACTACCTCATCAAAACTACAAGGAGGCAGACCCTCCAAGACAGAATCACCAGCAACGCACACAATAGCAAAGAACTCTTCAGCATCATCGAGGAGTTCGCCAAAACCAACAGCGAAGCCACAGGCGTCCCACCCTCCCAAAATCTCTGCAACAGACTCGGCACCTCCTTCTATCACAAGATCAAGACTATCTACGACAACATCTACACCCAGGACCACCCCACCATGCAAGCAACCACGACAACTGACGCCGAACTCCCCCCCAACCGACTCTGCACAGCTGGTTCCCACTCACCACAGATTACACCAAAAAGACCATGAAAAGCATCTACACCGGAGCACCTTCGGACCCCTGCCCGCACCGTATCTTCCACAGAGCCACCTCCGCCATCACACCTGAGCTAAGCCAAACCGTCAACTGCTTCCTCGAGACCGCCACCTTCCCCAATGACTGGAAACACGCAGAGAGCAAGCCCCTCCTGAAGAAACCCTCTGCGGACCCAAAGGACCTCAAGAACTTTAGGCACATCTCCCTGCTCCCGTTCCCAGCCTAAGTCATCGAAAAAGCCATCAACGCCCAGCTCAATGACTTTATCTAAACCAACCACGTCCTGGTCATCTCCCAATCTGGATTCCGAAGCAATCATAGCTGCCAGACCGCTCTCCTCACCGCCACAGAAGACATCCGCTCCCTCCTCGACTAGGGCGAAACCACAGCTCTCGTCCTACTGTACCTCTCAGCGGCCTTCAACACCATCTCCCACTGCACCCTAGCCACAAGACTCCACGATGCTGGTATCCGCGACAAGGCCCTCAACTGGATCCACTCCTTCCTCACCCGCAGAAACACAATGGGTTAGACTCCCATCGTACGTCTCGAAACCTACAGAGATTAGCTGCAGAGTACCCCAGGGCTCCTCCCTCCGCCCCACCCTCTTCAATGTCTATATGGCCCCCCTCGCAGCCATCGTCAGGAACCACTGGCTCAACATCATCTCCTAAGCCGATGACACCCAACTGATCCTCTCCCTCACTACAGAACCCACTGTCGCCAGGAACAACTTCCACGAAGGAATGAAAGCCATCGCCGCCTGGATGAAGTACAGCTGCCTGAAGCTCAACTCAGACAAGACAGAAGTCCTCATCCTGGGAGCCTCCCACTCCACTTGGAACAACTTCTGGTGGCCCTCTGCTCTAGGAAGTCACTCTACCCCCACCGAAGCACGCACAAAACCTCAGCATCATACTGGACTCCTCGCTCACAATGGACCACCAAATAAACACAGTCTTCTTGGCCTGCTTTAACACACTCCACCTGCTTTGAAAGACCTTTAGATGGATCCCCACCAAATCCAGGAAGATAGTCACCCATGCCCTCATCAGCAGCAGACTCGACTACGGCAACACACTCTACACCGGCGTCACCCAGAAACTCTTCTGAAGACTCCAGAATATCCAGAACACTACAGCAAGACTAATCCTTGATATCCCCCATCACAGCCACATCACTCAACATCTCCGCGACCTCCACTCCATCCCAGTCACCAGAAAAAGAACCTTCAAACTCCTCACCCATACATACAAGGCCCTTCACAACGCGCAACCTGAATACCTGAATCACCGCCGCACATTACATGTACCTAACAGACACCTCCGCTACGCCCAGGTTTCCCTGGCTACCGTCCCACGTATCCGCAAGACCAGAAACAGACGAATGTCCTTCTTCTACCTCGCCTCCAAGGCATGGAACACCCTGCCCATCCACCTCAGGAAATCACCCTCCCTGACGCGATTCAGGAAGGACATCAAGACCCGTCTCTTCGGATCAACTTAGCACTTAGTCTGATCCGCTGTGCCCCCACAGCGCCTTGCGACCCTCACGGTGAGTAGCTGCGTTTTACAAACCTGATTGATTGATTTATTGATTGATTGATTGATGGGACTTTGCAGGCCAGAAAAGAGTTGGACTAGGCCAAGCCAGCATTGTTTGCACTCTCTCTGGTGCTGCAGGGGTAATGCGAGGGCTTCAATGGATGAAAAATTGGACCTAGTGTCTCTGGACAAGGAATTATTAGGTCCAGAGACACTGGTCCACCTGTAATGACCCTCAGCAGTAAACCACCTTGAACTAATGCTCCAGGTAACACATGAGTGCACTTACAAAGAGTTGGACCATTTGTTCTTGGCAAATGTTGTCCATACTCCCCTTGACAATGCCTCGTATCCAAGCATTCTTCCACTGTCTAACATCCCTTCACAACTTCAGAAACCAAGCGAAAGACTGAAGATGGGAATTGATCAGCACAATTAGTCCTAGTTAACTTCTCCATGGAGGCTTCAAGTAGGTATCATTATGGACAGATATGGTGGTGGTTTTGTTAGAGGGCACGTCTGTGCCCGAACACGTATATCAAACAGTCCACCACGTATATCAAACAGTCCACCGGCTGGGTTGAGACCAATGGACGTCAATTCACTGCAGTATGTGGGGTTGCAGGAAGTGGCGTCATGCACCCTTTGACCTCTATTCCCACTACTCAGCAGCTTCCTATTCGCGGCTGCAAAGAGGATACTGGCGGCCACGGGCAGAAAAGGCAGTGATGTGGGTAAAAGAGGGATAGCTAGAAAGTAAACGCCTCTAGGCAAGACTACCCTAAATTGAAACCAATGCTGAGACATACAAACTAATTTGACATAGTGCATGATGCAATAAGATCACAAACGAAGGGCGAGAATCAGAGCAGTAAGGCTGTCAAGAGAAGTCCAAATCATGCTGAACTACAATACAAGGCCCTCGCCTCACCTTATGGTCTTTCTGCCCACCTCCTGGCTTTAGGTAAGCATGCAGTGCTAAGTGTTCAAATTTGTACGCCCATTACCAGTACTCGCCTCGCCTGAATGAATAACGCTGGAAGCACAGGCGGCGGCCGAGGCGCCACCCCTCGTGTACCGTAAGAAATCTTTTCACAAAATATCTCTTGACCTCCGTCTCAACCTCCCTGCCTCCCGTCATTACAGCTCCTGTTGCTAAAGCGAACAGAACCTGTCTTCAGAAATATCCTTCCTGAGTCATGCGGCTGGGTGTTCCCGCCTCAGATGGTGCAGTCCGTGGAGTGAGAGCTGCGCGCCCAGACCTCTCCCAGAAGGGAACACCTCCGCTGCGGATAACAGGGAGGCTGTGAATGCGCGCACGCGTGGGCAGAGCTGTGACTGCTCGCTGTCTCAAGGCGAGCACTCTGTTCCCGGAACGTCCTCTCGTTTTTCCGGCAGGCGGAGGAGGGAATGGGGTCTCACTTCTGACACTGAGGCCTTCTATCTTTGCCTTTACCCTTCTGCATGACGCACTGTATATTTTTCCCATTCCAGCTCCCTAGGGGTCACCGTACGTGCGCGGACCACTACTTACTTTCACTTACTGCTTTCAGCTCTGGAGCCCTGCATAAAAATAGAAACGCGTCCATTCCCTTGATGGGCTCTAAAGCATTCCCAAACCATTATTCACTTCACAGACTCTCGAGTGCCTCGCACCTTTGGCCTTACTTATTTCTAAGTCGCTGGCCTCGCATACTGCATTGGGATAATTGCACTTATGCAGCCGTCTCACGGCCACGGGCTGCCGGAAATAAATGACACAATGACCTCTTCGGGCACGTTTCGAAAATGCGTTTCACCTTAGCTCAAAGCAATATATTTCGAGCCACACACCCGCATGGGGAAGCGTGCGACCCGCGCAGGCAAGCGCTTCATCCTCCCAGACAGCGGTAGTTAGCGCTGCACAAATACTATAAAACAACTATATGCAATAATCGTCGATCACGTGCTCATACCTTTTTATTGTGGTCTCCTATATTAGCACATCACCAGCCTAACACAATGGAGTGTTATTCATTCCTGTAGAAAGGGACTTAAAAACATAATTACTGCCTCACCAATCCCAATATCTCCGGTCTTCCACTGCTTAAGGGTCAGTTATTATTTCCCATAACAATTGCCGCATACACTTACATGACAACGCATCCAGTCTCTACATCACCTACACAGTTTCTACTCCCACATTAGGGTCTCAAACACTGCAATAGAATCTCCCTCATTCACCATAACAGGCCCCGCATTCGGATGGAGTCTCACTCATTCAGTGTCGGTTCTGAAGGAAAGCAACACTAATCAGCCACCAAGGGGGCAATACACAAAGGTAGTAGGGTGGCAGTGCCAGTACTATATGTGGTCAGCAAATATATCCTTGCCATGGCACAGGACCCTCATGGCTGGTCTGATACACACACTGTAACAAAGCTTTCCTCATTACACAAAATAATATAATAGTCCAAACACTTCGGAGTCGTGTCACTGGCCACCCACACTTAATTACACGATCACGTGTTTTAAGTGTTACTGGCCTCAATTTGTTGCTGTCCCACTCAATTCTGATATGAATAGCTTTGAATAGCCATCCTTTCTATTACATGTCTCACGGACTTCATTCATTCATTACTGGTATCGCTGACTTCATACACCAGTGGGTTCTCACTCACTCCCAGGCATCACTGGCCTCACACACGTAATTTCAGTCACATTCATTTCTGGCTCTCATATTTCACTGAAAGGCTAATGTATTTGTGATTTTTTGTCTCATACACATCAATGGGGTATCACTCAATTCTCCTAACACAACCCTCAGACACTTCAGTGGCATATCATTCATTCTCTGTACACTGAGCTCACATCCGTCCTTACACTCACTCACAGTACCACTATACACATACTCTAAATTGGATCTCCACTCATCCCTTTTAGTACTGGTCTTACACACTACACTAGAGACTGAGTCCTTTTTTAGATCTCGCCTAGCGAAAGCAGCGCATGCACTGCCCTCGCTATTGCGAGTACCTTTTGGAATCGATTCTGCGGAGGGCTTGCATGCACGCGTCTGCATGGACAAACATGGCTGTTCTCGCCATGTGTCCATAGCAGACAGCATGCGCGTGTCCGTCGGACAGTGGACAGCCCAGCGCCATCTTGCGATGCTTTCGTTGTCATAGCAACGAAAAAGCGATCGCTTTCACTGCCGCTTGCTTTGCCTAGCGAAAGCAGCGCATGCGCTGCCCTCGCTATTGCGAGTACCTTTTGGAATCGATTCTGCGGAGGGCTTGCATGCACGCGTCTGCATGGACAAACATGGTTGCTCTCGCCAGGTGTCCATAGCAGACAGCATGCGCGTGTCCGTCAGACAGTGGACAGCCCAACGCCATCTTGCGATGCTTTCGTTGTCATAGCAAAGAAAAAGCAATCGCTTTCACTGCCACTTGCTTTCGTTGTCATAGCAACGAAAAAGCGATCCCTTTCACTGCCGCTTGTTAATTTGGTAAAAGCACGTTCCTCTGTCCTCTGGTTTATGTTTTGAAACCACCATGGAGTGGTGACTGTACGGATCTCGGCTTGGTGTAAAAGTCTCCCACTGGAATCTTTGCCTTTTTGGAGTCTAGGTATTTACTGATTTATTCTGCTCTCACTTCCGGGGGGGTTCGCGTAGGCCCGTGGGACGGTTGGCTCCACTAACAGCACACGGTGTCCAAGGCCTCCAAGCACCACCCCTCGCCTAAACACAGCGAAGCGTTAGAACCGTCACATCCGCCCTCACCCGGTGCCATTTGAATCAGTGACGCCATGTCCTCACATGTGGGCTCGAGCCCAGGGCTCTCCTCGGTGTCACGACCCCAGCTACAACTGCGGCAACGGCATTTGCTGAAACGCGTCCTCCACCTGGGCTCACGCACATGAGCCTCGGCAATGGAAGGAAAGGCTCACTCACCCACCTTGCTCATGGGTGAGGAAATTATATTTTCTCGCATGCATTTTGTTACTTTGTGCAGGAATGCCCTTGTAAGCAAACACCTTTGAGTTTACCGAAACCTCACTACACATTTTATTTCATAGGTTAATTCTCTTTCACAGTAACACAGAATGGTCCATAAGGAACAGAGCTGCCAACTTTGGACCTGGGGAACCGGGTTCGAGTCTCAGTGTGGGCTCAACATCCTGTGATTCTGGGCAGCTGCTGCATCGATCGGCTTGTCCCTTATTCCCCTGGCGCGGCAGAGATAAGAAGACATACACTCTTTAGTGCAATATAATTTCTTTTCACCTATCTGCTTGCTACATACTTATGATGAATAGCCCTCGCGGTTAAAGCCGTTTATCACAAAAGTTACCCCTTGATATAATATCGATTCTTTATAACTACCTCCGAACACAAAAAATCAAACTGTCCACTTGGCCATCATAATCATCAATGTCATCACAAAGGCTGAGAAAGAAAAGATCAGAGGCCGGGCGGAGCCCCCCCCCCCCCACCAATCTTTCTGCCTCATCTGTATGTGCTGATGAGGGGACAGGGAGGGGCCATTTCAACGACAACAAACATATCAGGAGGAGGAAGGGGGCAAGGTAGCAGCGTTAAATAAAGCACCACTGCGCCAGCGCGTATCAATGCTGAGGTACACAAATACAGAAGCTTATGTGCTGCCGGCGGCGGGGGTAGTGACAGCGGCGCCCCCGGGCTTCGGTGCCCACACGCGCTTCAGCCTGGCGGTTTCCTAGTGTCTAAGCAAGTGTTGCAAAAGTGTCTATGGCCCATCTTTTGTTAGGCAAAATTCACCGCCTAAAGCAAAGCGGTCTACAACAGGTGTTAAACATTTCCTTAAACTAGATGCTTTACACCTAAAAAAAAGCTGCAGGAGTTTGCATGTGTTTTCTAGCATCTAAGCAAGTGTTGCCAAAGTGTCTATGGACTATCTTTTGTTAAGTAAAATTTGCTTAAAGCAAAGCTGTCTGTGCTTTCAGACACATGCTCTCAATCTATACTACTCTCTACTACTCTCTACTGCTCACTCTCTACTACTCACTCTCTACTACTCTCTATTACTCACTCTCTACTACTCGCTCTCTACTGCTCACTCTCTACTACTCACTCTCTAAACACGCTCTACTACTCACTCTCTACTACTTACTTTTTACTACTCTCTTCTACTACTCACTCTCTACTACTCTCTACGACTCACTCTCTACTACTCACTCTACTACTCTCTACTACTCACTCTCTACTACTCACTCTCTATTACTCTGTACTACTCACTCTCTACTACTCACTCTGTACTACTTATTCTCTGCTACTCACTCTCTACTACTCTCTACTCTCTACGACTCACACTCTGCTACTCACTCTCTACTACTCTCTACTACTCACTCTACTACAATCTACTACTCACTCTGTACTACTCACTCTCTACTACTCTCTACTACTCACTCTCTACTACTCTCTCTCTAATATTCACTCTGCTATTCATCATTACTCACTCTCTACTACTCACTCTCTACTGCCTACTCTCTACTACACATTCTCTACTACTCACTCTCTATTACTCTCTACTACTCACTCACTACTACTCATTCTCTACTACTCTCTACTACTCTACTGCTATCTACTCACTCTCTACTACTCTCTACTACTCACTCTCTACTACTCTCTACTACTCTCTACTCACTACTCACTCTCTACTCTCTACTACTCACTCTCTACTACTCTCTACTACTCACTCTACTACTCTACTACTCACTCTGCTACTCACTCTCTACTACTCTACTTACTCTCTACTACTCTCTACTACTCACTCTCTACTACTCACTCTCTACTACTCACTCTCTACTACTCACTACTACTCACTCTCTACTTCTCACTCTCTATTACTCTCTACTACTCACTCTCTACTGCTCATTGGCTACTACTCTCTTGTACTCTCTACTCACGCTCTACTACTCACACTCTACTACTCATTCTCTACTACTCACTCTACTACTCTCTACTACTCACACTCTACTACTCACTACTACTCACTCTCTACTACTCACTCTCTAATGCTCACTCTATACTACTCACTCTCTACTCTCTACCTCTCTCTCTACCTCTCTCTACTACTCTCTACTCTCTACCTCTCTACCTCTACCTCTCATAAATACAAATATATGCATGCATACATATACATATATGCATACATAAGCATGTTATGTACATGAAAGTTTGAAAAATACTAATAAAAGCAAAGCTAATAAGCCACCTAATTACAAACAGAACTGCTTTAACTTAAACGAGGGCGAGACCTATTGCATTTTCAATGCTTGTCTGTATGGCGGGCTTTACAAACATAAAAGAAGTATCTCACTCATTCTTGGTATCAGTGGCTTTTCCAAGCCAGTTACTGTTTCACATATTCCTCATATTACCAGCTTCACACAGCTCAATTGATCTCCTGTTTCATGGTCTCACTCTTCACTGGGCGTTTCTTTTATTCCCAGATATTGGTTCCCTTTGACACAGCAGAACTGTCTCCCACACCCTCATCACTAGCAAGTTGGACAATGGCAACACACTCTACATAGGAATGATGCACAACTGACCTGAAGACTTCAGGCCATACACAGTTCAGCTGCTAGACTCACATCTAGACTTCCTCTGCACCCACATCACCCTTCACCTCAAAGACCTCCACTGGCTCCCCACCCACAGGGGAGCTCTGCATGCACTCAGACAAAGCCTTCCGCAACAATGATCCCACCTCAACAATCGCATTAACTTCTACATACCTACCCAACACCTCTGCTCTGGCAGACTCCTACACACATATCCGCCACATACACAGAGCCATATCCAGTGGCGGGCCGCCTTCTACCCCACTCCCAAAGCCTGGAACTACCTACCACTGCACATCAGAGCCACCTCCTCAGTTCTTGAATTTCACCTTGTCTCGACCTATATCGCTCCTGATTTTCAGCGCCAGGGTACCCTCCCGGATGAGCTGTGCCCTCTACACACACCCATAACACATTAACTTCTTTACACACTTAGTGGAGCATGCCTCAGTTTTGGTTTTAGCAGGTCCCATATTTTAATGGAGTTCCCCTCAGTTGCAGTATAAGCGGTGTCAAACCCAGTAAGGAGCATCAAACATTCTCACTATTACTGGCTTCACACAGATCACTCCCTTCAGTGGAGTCTCACTGAATCCTGCTATGACTGGTTCACAGAGTTCAGTGACTTCTCGCCTATTAGCAGTCTTTCTCTGTTGTCATTCGCTTCACTGAAGCCCACTCGTTCCTTGTATCACTGACCTTACTCACCACTCGAGTCTCAATCCTTCCCGGCATTACAGTCTTCCTACACGTCCAGAAAGCCTCACTCACGCCCTGCATCACTGGCCTCACACATTCTAGTTAAGTCTCAATCATTCCTGTTATATCGGAGGCTTTTCAAAGCCTCAATCATTCCTGGAAGGCTTTATTTATTTATTTGTGCATTTTTATATAGCGCCGACTTTACCCAAAGGTGTCAGAACGCTTTACAATACCAGTTACATTACATAAGGACTTCAGAGTACATGAATTACATAAAAGATACGAAACAGAGAAACTCTAAACTCACATAAGAATGGTAGTAAGTACATATCTACTACAGATGGTTAGATTTGCATATGTACAAGCTGCAAATTCACTCAAGATTACATTTTAAGAAAAGTTTAAGCAATTAGGGTTGGGCTCATAGACAGGCTTACCGTCTCATGTAGTGCTTGAATGCAGCCTCCCTCGTTCCCGCCATAACCTGCCTCATAGTGTTAAGTGGGGGTCTTACACATTCCGGCTAACATTGTCTTTTCGCGCTCTCTTACTGCCTCACTTATTGGCAAACATTGAGCCCTGCGAATAATGTTGAAACATCCTTTCAGTCGGATGTGTTTTCGTCCAGACCTCATTAATGACTCACACCCCTTTCCTCCCCCTCTGTCCACCCTAGGGGGTCTGCAGTCACATCTTTGATGGATTCCTTCTGTACCTTTCACCCTCCTTCGCACAATCTTAGGAACAACACCAGCTTTCGGGATCTCCAGCCAGCTACAGTAGGCTCGGGTCCAGCTGGGCCTGTGCGTTGTTCCTCATCACTGTTTGGGGGTAGGGGCGGGGCTTCGTGGAATGGCGTCTGCACAGTCTCCTTGTCTTCTCGCCGACTGTTGACTGTCTCGTTAACCCCTGCAGTGCTCTCTGGCACACATTCTGACTACTTGCTGTCCAGGCCGGGCTCCAGGATGCTCCATCTGGGAGGGCCACGAAAGAACACGGGTGGGCCAAGATGATGGATGTGGTGGGGTCGGTGCTCATGAAAGCATTTTGGATGATCTGTTGTTTTAGACACTGGCAACATAGGTCCGACTTTTCACAAATCTGCGAAGGCAAAGCTGCATATGCTCACTGATATTGGGTCTCATTGTACAGAACACGGGCCCTCCTCAGTATACAATTTGAACTGTGTGCAGCTGATCTGGGCATAAGGCATGGGTGCAGATCGTGCCCAGTGCCTACTTGACCTCTGAGCACAGCTGCAGGAAGTGCCCATTTGGTTACTCTTGGTATGGTACTGTACTTGTTAGAGGGCAAAGGCAGTGACCATGCCCTGTGCACAGTGCCAACCAAGCACAAACATGCCCAGGCATGAATTTCTTTTTTCTGTTTCTTCTTTTTGCAGAAATTAATTAAAGCAGCTAGAGCTTTTTGACTTCATGGGTTGTAAATATGGAGGTGCTATGGTACCAGAACTGACCGTACATTGTGACCGTACATTGTGAGCTGCAATGTGTCGAGTATCATTAGTATAATATCTTTTCAGATGCAATACGCATAGTTCCTTAGAATAATGTTATATTGATGAATAATTTATTTTCAATTATTTGTGTCAATTATGTTATTAACCAATAAAAAGACCAGAAATTAGAGAAATGTAGCAAATATACTACAGCAGTGATATGTATTACTGTTTTCAAAACACATTCCAAAAACATGTGATATTAAAAGTACATAATGTAAGGTTGTGGAGTTCAAGTGAGTTTTACAAACCACTGCCTCATAGATGAATGTCATGTAACGAGAACCCCACGTTCTATGTATAGAATTACAGCAGTGCATTTTATACACTTGCTTTTCCTTTTGCATTACACCCATCCGATTGCCCGAAGACTTGCAGGGCATCTAACTAAAGGGAAGTGTTTTTGTTTTCCTGCAGCCATTAAGCCCTGATGAGTCAACGGGAAAATGGATACCATATTTCGCCTTGACCTTTACTAGAAACTGGCCCCTGGACCACCAGTACTGGAGGAAGGGAGCTAAGCATCGCGTTGGAACCTGTAAAACAGGGTTGCCTAGCGGTGTGATTACGGCCCTGTACAAAAGAGGAATCATTTTGGAAAACTTTGCCAGCTTCGTTCTTCACAAACCTCGAGAGGTTTAAAACAATATATGCAAATTACTAAACTTCAAAGCTCCACGGATCCCCGTATGGAGCCATAATACATAATTGCTGAATAGTTTTCCTTTGTATATAAACCTGTAGGGCTCTATTCTCAAAGGTAAATTCTGTCACAAACATAAGTTTACCACCAAATTTAGCTTTTTAAATATCTGCCAGTAATTCGCAAAGGAACTCCTAAAGGTGCGTATGCAGTTATTTCTGTGGATTTCTTCACCAAAAGTGCAGAGAATTCCACTATAGTAAATCCAACTCAAGGTGTGGGAAGTGGGTGTTGCAAGGTGGGATTTACTTTGGAACTTTTTAACACAATTCATCTCTGGAGTATGGTATTGCTATGCTTCTCAGATTACCAAGACCAGGCGCAGTGTCTCAGGTCAACTCCCCACTATGGCCTTAGTCACTGTGATAAGTTAATGCACAGTTTTTAACAGGAGGTAAGGATGAAATGAGTGGAAGCTACAACACAAATATATCTCAAAGGAACTGACATGCGATGCATAAATTATATCATCATGACAAAAAGAGTGCTATACAGAATTCCTAGCAGCTTCTCAGTGATTTTCAATAAGTCAAACCTTCCTAAACTATTCACAAACTGTTAAGGGAGTTGTATAACACAATGTTGTTAAAAACATTCTTGACTGATTTGATTCAGTACGTTTAAGATTTGTTCTTTTCAATGCGTTGCGGTCTACATTCCATTGTAACTTTAACTTTCATTGAAACCATTATTTTTCATTAAACAGATATACACATATGTGTTTCATGTAGAGCTTAATATAATATATTTATTCATAAAATATTTTTATCAACAAAGGGAGAGGGACTGAGGGCGTTTAGAGGTCCAGCATACATGCCCCCGGCGAGACAATTGTATTAAATAGAGATTCAGTTGCTAATAAAGGAGGCAGTGAAGAAGGAGGAGGCTAGGAGGATTGGTTCCCTGAACCTATGGTGGAGACAGGATGTCTCCCAATTTAGGAAATAGGGCCCTCACACACGCAGGCTGGGTGTCATGCTTCATCATAGGGCATGCTCCTCGTCAGGCCGGCGCTGCAATGCCTGACGGGCACCCTATGAGGGGCTCTTTATCGGAGTTCTTTTTATCCCAAGCCGTTTGGTGTAGTGTGAGTAAAGGGCCTAGAGACCAGTGGGCTCGCCTGATTAAAACTGTCTTTTTGGAGCACCACTGACTACCCCTTTTTAATACTCTCCCCCACACCTTCACTGTACATCTGCGCACACACATCTACACCTCTAGGCCCTTTACTCACACTGCACCAAACGACTTGGGATAAAAAGATCTCCGATAAAGAGCCCCTTATAGGGTGCCCATCAGGCATTTCAGCGCCGACCTGACGAGGACCATGCCCTATGATGAAGCATGACACCCAGCCTGGGTGTGTGAGGGCCCTCTTTCCCAAATTGGAAGACACCCTGTCTCCACCATAGGGTCAGGGAACCAACCCTCCTAGCCTCCTCCCTCTTCACTGCCTCCTTCATTGGGAACTGCATACTCTATTTAATACAATAAAATATATTTAGCCATACTGTAATATGGTCAATAGCACATTAGGCACAGCGGTTTATGGCTGGCTAGGACAAATCAAAGCCAGTTGAAATCCTCAATCTTAGATAGAATAAGTACGATACACATGTTCGATAACCTTATGCTGGGTAGCTTGGTACATAGCAGCCAGGCTTATCCTCAGGGTCAATGTATAAAATATTGGCACAACACAACCCTCAAAACACACTACGTATGCTACAAAAAGACTCCACACCGTATGTTTAAAACACTGGTCTTTGTGTTACACACACATTGAAATCTACACGATGTATACATTGAAATCAAAATGATCTATACATTGAATAAATACTTTACAGTTATATGTAATTTTCTAACTTTCCTATTAGCAGCAGAACGGCATAACCATATACGCCCTATTCAGAAGTAATCAACAAATGCGACATTCCCAATTTCGCATACCCCCAACATTTGCAATAATCAAGAAATCACAGGTCTTTGACTGCGCCTCATGACCTAGCCCCTCCAGTCACTCAACTATCCCAGCCAATGATACATGTTGCCCCTGCTGGTGATATGTTGATTAGAATGTCGAACCACCTAAAGTGGAAAGAAACAGTTACTTAGTTTCTTCCATCCAGATTAGACCTCTGGGCACCCGACTGCACCTACATGCGTGTCGGATCACTACCCCCCCGTAGACAAAAGGTTGTGAGCCAGAAAGCTGGTGAGCTTCCAAGTCTGGAGAAATGTTTCCTCTCCAGTGGAAGTGCGAGCTGCCGTAGCTCCTGACAGCCAGCTGTAGGTGCCCACAAGGCACAACAAAACCCCTTGGGCCCCATCACAATGTTCTCTACAACAAAGTACCTTGTGTTGGGGGTCCAGGGAGAGCAAGTCAGTGACCTTGGATGGAGGATGCGATGTGAGACACTGTCATCCGCCCGATCCGGAGGTCGAAGACTGTCTCAGCTCAGGTCCCCCAACACCCCTCAGACACCACATTCTCCAGAGTGCAAGCTAGCACAGGTCCCCTGGTTGCAAGCACAGGTTCCTCGGACTCTGCAAGCTTGCCCCACACTTCTCGAATTCCTCCTGTCCTGGCACCTCAGGTGGGCTGCTAATCTTTAAGAGTAAACTCCTCGGCACAGTGTGATGATGGTATACGGCAAGGCAGTCCTTGTCCCAACCAATGATCACATCCACACATTTCCGCCACACCCTGCACAGTCCTTATGATCTTGTGGAAACAGGGGGATCCTTTGTGTCCCTGGGATCTCGTGGACAAGAGGCCAGCCAACCAGTCTTTGGAGAGTCCTTAGGGGCCTGGGCCACACAGATGGCACTTAGCTGCAGACCAGCAACGTCCAGGCAAAATCCAACAAGTGATAGTCCCTTTCCTGGAGCATGACAAGCTCCCGGCCACCACAAGTCTGTGGATAATCCAGTTGCAGTCTCTCCTGTTTTAATAATTTCTCTTGTCGATATTCCAGTGTCATACCAGCAGAATATGGTTCCAAATCCAAAAGCGTCTCTAACTTCTCAGGCCAGAGCCCCAGTAGTTATACCCACGATGGCCTTTGAAGATGCAATCAGTTCAAAAGGCCACCTTTGAAATGAACAGACCCTCTCTAAATTCTGTCCTGTCTGCTGTTCTACCCGGGAAAGTTAGATCACTATCTTTAGTGGGGCCAGGACCCTGTCCCTTGGAATGCAATTACCAATTACACTCCCCGCATAACCTTCCCAGAGAGGCCCCTCAGATTTAGGGACCTGCAGTGTCCCTTGAGCACCCAGATGTGAATTTGAGACAGGACGACAGCATCAAAATGCCCACTCTCCCAAAGTGAGATTTCCACACACGTAATGTCGAATCCACTTGCACTACCTGAGAGGATTCACCAGTTTGAACTAATCATACCGAACACTATACTGTTGATACTCTGCACGTAGGGAATCCTGCTCAATAGCGTTTGAATACATTCCCCCATGCTAATCCAATGCGAGGAGCAGCCCCCGTCGTACTAAACAAACCATCCGGTTCCATTCAGGACGCTTGCATGTAACGAACACGCGCACATGCCCTACATCTTGAAGGAAGTGGCGCAAATAGGGTCACCCAGGTTACTCTCGACCTCATCTCACCTTCCAGTAATGAAGAGTTGATGACTCAGTAGAGAATTCAAGCAGCAAACTAGTTTATTCACAAGATACACTGCAGTGGAGTCCAATCTGACCTGCCTCCTATGATGGCTGATGAGGGACTGACTCTAACAAGCATAAAGTTACATTATGTAGGTTGGAGAGCCCACAAAGACCTGTCTAATATGGAAAAGTACTGGTAGCTGTCGTAATACAATGGTGGCACAGAACATGAGTTTCGATTCCACAGCCTGGTACAAGCTATCTACTATCCAAGGTCGGCTGGCCTATCCTCCCTTCTGGATAGGTGGGAGAAGGCCTCTATGTAACGAGAAAGGCATGCGTTAATGAGCAGGGGTCGGCATTGAAGAAACACAACTTACCAAGGACCATTTCTCGTAAATGAGCAAGTAACAGTTTCAATTGTAAAAACAAATGGTGTCTTCAAGAACTAAGATGGCGGTACAGATGTCAACCTAACGAACACAACATCTATATTTACTAAATACGTCTACACATGATATGCAAATGTAATGTATTAGCCATAAAATGCTAACATACCAGTGGGTAAAATGCGAGTAAGATGACAATAATACGTTTCCATTCTATAAATCATCTCAACACCACAACCTGTCACCAGGGAGAACTCCGATGTAACAAGAGACATGCTGAACAATGACATGTAGCTTTTTAAATGCCAAGCCGAGCAACAGTAACCTGCGCACACAGGCCCCACCAGGGCAAACCTGTGCACAATTGATGAGCTACCTCTGTGGATAGCACAACCACTGCTGGTGGGCAATTGAGGTGCATTTGAGTTACATGCCCTAGGTATATATCTGACCCCGAGAACCAGGGACTTACAGTTAACTCAAATCAGCCAATCATGTATACACCAATCAACAGTATGTATATGACGAGCACAGTGCTTTGGCACTGAATGGCTGTTTCGAACCCGTTCAAAGTCCTAAGGCTTGCACCTAGATCAGAAGAATACTGGGAAGGAGAAAAGCAACAACTAGAGGGAAAGCACCCTAGACAGGGCCATTTCCAACAGCAAAAAATTATATTTATCAAGCCAGTGTCTCCCATTTCATCAATTTCAAAAGGATGACATGTTGGCATTCATAACGGCGTCCTGCAAACTGGCATTGATAACTGTCCAAATGCACAAGCATATCATGTGAACTAATTGGAATGGCCCCTATGATGTTCTTTTATTACCTAACTGTCACAGCACAATATAATTCTTCCCATTTAGTGCATATTAGGAAAGGCCTTATTATAGAAAGAAAAGGAAAGAAACCACTACTAAAATATTTATATACATGAATATATATGATTCAATTGCTGTTGACGCATAGAAGGGCACCCAGCCTCTCGAGTCGGGGCTTGTAAAGCAGAGCGTCGCCACATATATATTCCAAAGAGAAACCACGCACTCTTCTAAGAACCTGAAACAAGCCCTCCATCTGTTCACAGTGCGAACATTTTATTTGCGAAAATTCTCCTTCCGTAATGCGTTTCAACGTCTCCTGGGTCTTAGTCATATGGGAAAACAGAACAGGTAAGTCACTCTGCTTTTAAAGGTCACAACCATAAACAGGGAGGAAAGACTAAAGATGAAAATCGTTTTAACATCAGATTATTTATAGCATTCCAGAGGCCATGTTATGTTGAAAATCAGTGAAAGTAAAACACATTTGGTGTAATTTTAATGAGCTATGTGCATTTAAATAACAAGTTCCCTATAGTATTTGAATATAAGCACCACCTTTCTTTCTGTTCTAAGGTGTACACATAGTTCACCAAATTCAGATGGGTCAATATCTCTAAGGCCCAATAAGTCATATAAAATAGAAGACATTAGAAAAAAAAACTAGCCACAGGGCAAATTGAATGCACTGCTTGAGCAATCGGACCGCCCAAGCCTAGACCCAAAAGCGGACACAAATAGAGCAGAGAGGAAAGTACATTAGCCATATGCAATTGTTAAAACAAGCAACCCATTCATTGTCTTTGATAAATCAGCCCTTTCAGTGGCTACTGTAGTAATTGAAAGCGCCCTTCCGCATCGACTTCTTGTTGCTTCCTCTCGGACAAAGTCAGAGCAGCAGACTACAAAAAGTTAAAAAAACACATTGGCTAACTTTTATTGTTGGAAACAGGTTTATAACATCCGAAGTAGACACAATGCCTATTATGCAGGAAAGATCTTCAATCATCAACATTCTGTTGGTTGGAACTGATGTTAAATGGTTGGTTGATTGAAACATTAACAGCAACATTAAATGATTTGTTGCAGCTTTGAACTCGGAGACACTGTCTCAGATTTTATGTTTTCTGAATAACATTTTTCAGTGATTGTACTTTATGTGGCCGCTTTCTGCTGTTCTAATTTTGAAAGTGGGCGAATGTGAGAGGAAGTAGAACACTTTACTTATCCAACTTAATAACGTAGTGAATTTAAGAATGTTGCTTCGTGCTATTATTTTAACGAGAGAAAATGGAACCAATGAGGATAAATATCCAAAAAGGAAACAAAAAACACAAAAAACGCCACAGGCAGACATGGTTCTTGAGGCAGGGATAGTGACCAAGAACAATTTCTTTAGAGCCTATCCGACCTTCCTTGAAGCGTTGACTCACCTAACACTGGTCTCTTTAATCATTAGCCTTGTGCCCCAGCAAGGATGAATCCTCAGATTCAAACGTAAGTCTACACGGGACAATGAATGTCCAGTTTAGTCTGGTTGGGCTTCATATGAAAAATGTTCAATGAAACACCATCAAAACGACTGAGGTAGGAAGAAGCTGTGCAATCATTTAAAATTGCCATCGGGAAAAAAAAATCTCTCATCAACGACGTTTCGTCCTCTGTACGCTATTTAAAGAGATCTCTTCAGGACAAAGGTAACAATGGACTGCACAAATGATAAATAGAGATAGGTTACCAACATTTGCAAGGGTGTTGACTAGGACAAAGTTTAAAGGAAATTAACAACACAATATCTCCTGAAAAACCCACTCACAAGGGAGTTTAATTCAAATTTTTCTGGAATGTAGAATGAGCAAATGGGGGAAGTCAGTCAATAGATTAAATAATAATCAAGCGCCCAGGCGAATATACAGGTAATACTCACATGAGTCCGGGAGCGGATGGTATTAGTTGTAACCAAATTGGAGTCCCAAATATGTCAACTCTAAGATAAGGAATAATTCTTGCAGGGAGGAAAATACATGGAGCAAAGAATAAAGATGAGTCAATATATTGGATAATCTTACCTTGCGGACACATTAGTGAGAGTAAAGCAGTATTCACTTCCCAAAACGAAAAAGTAAAGCTATCACATGAGAGAAATACTGATGAGGAATTAAGCCGGGTGGCCCCAGGTGGTGGACAGAGTGCAGGAGTGAGTGTCATCAGTGTTTCTTATGGCCCCAAGAAGTAGCTAGTGTGTGACAAGGTTGTGGCAGCATGAACCATCACTGTCCCATGGACCTAGAGTGTGGTCAACATGTTGTCATGTAAAATGTCAACATTAGTGTAGTGCCCTCCTCAGGTCTTTCCCAGCCTCGGTAGATGCGAATGATCATGACACACATGGTGCTTGGTAATACACATCTTTATTCCTCAGCGTGCAACCGTTAACTGAACATTTTACATCATAAATTCTATCACCCACACCAACGCACTTATGTCACTGTTCTACGCAGTCCATCAGGAACTAAAAGGGTCCTGGCATCTCTAACTCACAAGACACTATATCTCCCCTTTTGTCAAATAAGAAGTACATATACTAAATATATACATCACAACACTTCAATAAGTTGTTTTGGAGCTCGAATCAATCACCCAGATCTGGTCATGTGAATCTGCGAAGATACTGGAGAAGTGTCCATAATTGGCACTGATGACAGAGACATTGGTACAGTCGTTTGACTCTCCGGATTTTCAGGTGGATAAGTCTCACTTCTGACATCTGGAGTTGGCGAATGTAAAGGCAGGTGCTTGAAATGCAAATAATCTCGTATAATGGACTTTCTAGGATGGTGAGAAGTCACCATGTGTCCTTTACTACTCACAACCCTAAAAGGGTAAGCATCAAAAAGAGTATCAGACTTATGTTTCTGTTTTTGCCTGACAACAACTTGGTTTACCTTTTTTTTTAACACAGTGCTCTGAGCATTGCGGCGCCTGTCCGCATAGGTCAGAGGTCTTCAGACTGTGGGGCGCACTCCCCTGGGGGGTGTGGATGTGATCCCAAGGGGGTGCCGATGGGTCTGCAATTACATGCAAATGAGGATAGCCTGAAAGCCCCATTTAAAGCCCATAAAAACATTGTGAGGACAGTACTATTGAGTGTCATGGGGTAGCGTCAGTAACTGTGAAGTCGGGGTCAAAAACATTGCTAAAAAGAAGAAAACAGTCAGCATTTTATTGTTTTAAAAAAAAAAAATGCAAGTTAAACTAATCAAAGGGAAATATACTCTTTTACCTTCCAAAACCTCAGCTGGCTAGTGTGATCACTACAGATGTCTTTGTGTGTGACCAGAGAGTCACATAATTAAATCCTGATTGGTGCAGTGAGGAATAGTGCCTTGTTTATAGTGCTACTAGTTACCAGTCTGTGACAGAAAACATCATGACTATGACTCCATTATTTAAAAATTGTATTACACTGTATAAAAGAGGCTGCTGCAAAATACTGTTTAAGAAAAAAACAAGTGTTTTAAAAATAAACATTTTAGTGATAAGCATTCAAAGGGCGCACTCCTTTTAACGGACACATATATTACCTCTCAAAAAGAATAAATATTTTTCACCATG
Organism: Triturus cristatus; assembly: GCF_964204655.1. NCBI lineage: Eukaryota > Metazoa > Chordata > Amphibia > Caudata > Salamandridae > Triturus > Triturus cristatus. Next base: position 763,307,405 of record NC_140583.1, read on the forward strand.
AAGATGAGTGACTCCATTAATTAAAAGTTACACTGGCGACAAAACAACCTTTATATTTGGTGTTTAACCATTGCACAAATTTGCATTTCTTTGAGGTAGCAGCCACCTTGGTAAGAAGGCTTGTTTCTTCTTTAATTCTACTATCTGTTTCACAGCACAGGTGCCCCCAGAACCTCTGTGAGCTGCCACTGGCCCCCAGTCATGGCAGTCTAACTGTGTTTTTTACTTTTTACAAACAGCGGCAGATAGCCTGCTTTGGACATCTGGCCTAGAAGTAATGGCCCTGTTGAGTGGGCAGAGTGGACAGCCTGCTTTGCAGAGCTGTAGACAATGGCATAGCAAGAGGGTGTGGGGGCGGTCCTTCCCCTGCATCACGAGTTTTGCCTCACCCCCCGCGCTCTTACATGAGCAGCAAGTAATCATCGCCAGCACCCCCCATGACACGGCAGGGACCGCCACAGGAGGCAAAGTGCCTAGCTATGCCACTGGCTGTAGGTATCATTGGTGCTGCAGCTGCATTAGAGGCTCAGGGTACACTTCATGTGCCAGATTTTCTTTGAGCCTTGGAGCAATGGGCCAAGGGAGGGGAACAATGAAGCAGAGGAGACACCTTGGTTTGGACGTCAAAGAGATGAGAGGGGCGCTGAGAGATGGAAGGTAGAGGGATGTGTGAGATGGGAACCTATGTTGTTAACAAATGCCAGAGACGACAACAAGATAGTACCTATCGTTAGTGATACAGGTGCATTGACACTTTTGCCCAGGAGCCCACTGCATCACAATTATGAATGGTTTACAATAAAAAGAGGGCATGGGGGCTCATTTTCCTTTCTAGCATTAGGGCAGAGGGCGCTCTTGGTGCAAAAAATGGGGGGCAGCATGCAGAGAAAGAGACTGGACTTCTTCCAAGAATGAAGTGATGGTCTTACATAGTGGGGATGGAGTGAAAGAAGAGGAGATAGCCTGCTTCTTAGAGCCACAGCCCTAAATAGTGCGGCAGGTAAAGTGCATTGGGCCCACAACACCCCAATAGTGTCCAGTAGTATTTCTGGTCAATTCTGTTTTTGTTTGATGCTGTTACTTTTTTATAAGACCCACAGCTACTGTGAATTACGAGCTACAGAAAAGCACCCCTGAAATGATCTCATGATTCACACCCCTTGTGGTCATCCCTTTCCCTCCAGCCACCCAAATCCTTGCTATATAGTTTTTAAAAGGGGGCCAACTTCAAAACATTTTGCTTAGGGGGGATTCAGAGCAAAAAAGTTTGATGACTTTTGGTATCGATCTTCATTTTGTGTTTGTAGGACGAATCAGTGGTGCGAAGTTTATCAATGTCAATAGATCTTTCAGGGGTCTGTTGTGGCAGTTTGGTTCCTTTGGCTCTCCCAGACATTGAGGTGGCAGGGCTTTCACCCATGGTAAAGTGGGGAGTTGACCTATATGCATGAGGCGTAGACTGAAAAACTGATTTGAGGTCAAGCTTTTCCAGCACAGCACGCTGAACGTCTTCTTGAGGATGTCCATAAATCTACCGACAACACAGTTCGCTTGTGGCTAGAGAGGCGTGCTTTTCTGATGCTTAACATTTAGATAAGTGAGAATTTTTTTTAATTCTCAACGATTGAAAGGCCGGCCATTGTTAGATTTCCAAATCAAAGGAACACCCCATGATGCAAAAATACGTCCTAATGTCTCAATGACTCTGTCATGAGTAGTTGACAACAGATCTTCCACAAGGGGAAAACAGGAATATTCATCAACAGTTACTAGTAGATGATGCCCATTGTCAAGGGGTCTAAAGAAATCACTTTCAAGCTTCTCCCATGCATTCCTTGGAACATCAGACATGTTTAACAGATGCAGGGTTGTTTTGTATGACAAGAAGTTGCATAAATGTCATGCCCGTAACTCCTTTTCAATCTTTCATCAAGAGGAGGGAACCACACTACCGTAGAGCTCATTTAGTAGCAACAAATCCACAATGTCCCTCATGGGGAAGTTCAATAACTTGTCTGAATTATCAAGAATTATGTGATAATTATTGACCCTCATAAGAGCTTGTCTTCTTCGGTAAATGAAAGTTTTTCGTGCAAATTGTTGGATTTCTGGTATTCAAGGTCATTATGAAGAGGCTGAGTATGTTTTTTCCACGATTCATGTGTAATAAATGTCTTTCAGTATTAGCAAATCTCTGTCACTGCTTGTGGCATCAATGATTTGTTCCACCGATATGTAAGCAGGGGTACTGGATTTAACGATGAAGTTAACATAAGCATCAGCCACTTTAGAAGTAGTGCCATAACACTGTATTGATACTATTGAGAAGTACTCAGTAGGGTTTTCATCTTTTCCTGGACGATGCACAATAGTATAATCATACTCCTACAATCACAACCCCCACCTCTTAGTGCAAGGGGGCATCTTGGCTTTTGGATTGTCAAAAATGGTGAGCCGTTCTGCTGTGGTCAGTGACAGCCGTGAAATGCGTACTATATAGGAACACATGAAAATGCTCACAAGCCCACACCACAGTGATGCTTCCTTCATCAGGTTGTGAATAGGCACGTTCCGTCAATGACAAACTCTGGCTAGCATAAGCCACAATGGGGCATATGTACAAAGGAAGTGGTGGAGAGAGGCGTTATCCTTCCTGGCTTAACGCCTCTCTTCGCTACTTCAGAAATGCAGGGCTGCACCATATTTACAAGAATATGGTGCAGCCCTGCGTTTTCCCCTGCACTGGCACTACACTTAGCAGCCTAGCACCAATGCAGGCACCCTTGCACAATGCAGCACACATGAAAACAGCAAAAACGAGAAGAAATGAAACATTCCTCTTCGTTGCACCAGGGTAAGGCCAGGCTTTCCCTGGTCTTAATTCTGGCGCTGCCTCCTATTTACGCCTTCCTTGTAAATAGGAGGCAGCGCCAGAATTAATGGGTGTTACTGTGGAATGCCCACAGCAACACCTATTGCCCTCCCCTTTCATGCTAAGCATAGCGTGAAAGGGGGCCTTAGTTACAAGGCAGAGTTAAACCAGTTTAAGTGGCTTAACGCTGCGTTGTAAATAAGGCAAAGACCCTATCGCCACAGGAACGTCATAGAAATTGACGTTCCCTTGGCGATAAGGGCTTGTACATATGCCCCTGAGTGCCTTGGAGCCTTGGGATTTTCCAGTGTGCTGAGCAAGGAGGGCATCCAACCGCACTTGGCTTGCATCAACAACAACCTCCGTCTGCAATTTCAGATAAAATATGCCATTTCAGTGGCGTTCTCAATTGCATTCTTGATTTTCCTGAAGCTTTGTTCATATTCATGTGACCATCGAAATTGAACATGTTATGTTAAGTCTATCAATGGGGCATTTATAGTGGCAAAGTCACATATATACCTTGAGCAGTAACTGGCCATACCAGAGAAGGATCGCAACATAGTTACAACCTGTGGAGGGGAAGTGGATGACAGGGCTTGTACTTTATTTGAAACAAGAAAAGATATGACCAAAGACCTTTAGTTTGGTTTTATGAAACTCACACTTTGTCGCATTTAAATTGAGACCTCCATCAGCAAGTATATGACACACTTCTTCAGGAGCTTTATCATGTTCATTTGTGTGGCCCCAAAAACTAGTATATCATCAGTGTAATTGAATACATTTGTGACTGGCTATATTATGCAATGAATGGAACCTTGAAAGAGTTCTGTAGCTGATGACACTCTAAAACGTAGCCTTTTGTATCTGAATAAACCAACACGAGTCAAAAAGGTAGTAATGTGCTTGCAATAGTCTTCCAGTTCGACTTGGTGGTACCCTTTGTTCAAATCAAGGTGGGAAAGGACTTTAGCTCCATTCAGCTGTGTAATCATGTCAGCAATGTGCGGACCTGGATGTCATTCTCTTTCAATCCCCTTGTTCACTTGCCATATATCAATGCAGATGGGCACGGCTCCTCCACTATCCGTCTTCGGCACTACCCCTAGGGGAGATTGCTCAAAAATGTCATGCTTTAATAGTGTCAAAAGTTCTTTCTCAACGGCCTTTCGTAAATGAAATGCAATTCAACAACATTATTGAGCAACAGGATGGATGTCCTCATTTTTGTGAAGTTGCATTTTCATTGTCTTAAAATCTTCCTAGCCCATGAAACAACAATGGAAATTGATTCGCCATTTAATGATGGGCATTGATGTTGTAGTTTACAGAAATCAGCCTCATGTCAGCATCAGTTGTAGTGGGCGATAAACTCCACTTTTTGGGTGGAGTTCCTGGAGTTTTGCCCACTCCGTGCTCCGTTTGGAGCAAAAAGTTTGTTACAGGAAACAGTGGTCCCTGAAAGCAAAAAGGATACCAGTACAGTGAATATAGCCTCAATCAGTACTATATTTAAGCCAGTGTCCAGCCGGACAAAGGCACTTTTAATATACAATATTTTAGAACAGTGGTACAGAAAATGTAAGTTAAATCTCAGTGGGATACAAGCCTGTATCCTAAAACTTACATATCGCATAGAGAACAAAGTGCGAAAAAGGCTCAGGCAATTTCATGGATGTTTCTGTCAGTAGATACTTTAGGTGGTGAAACATCTAAGATACAAAGGGTCACCTTCACAGTAATTTATATACAATAAATAGAATGTGTAAGGCTGACAACTATGTCGACGGCGTTTCGATCCTTATCAAGAGGATATCGGATCATCATCAGGACTATTTAAAATACAATTGCCTGTACACAAATGCCTGAATTCTCGAGCAATGTAATATTGCGAGTATGCGACGCCTGGGACGGGGAAAATAGCCCGGGTGCGTGCAAGGTAGCGCGGGTAGCTGTCGAGGGAAAGTGATCCAAACCCTGCGAGGTTGGTTAACCGTGGGTAATCACGGCCCGCAGTAGGAAGTCCGTCTCATGCAATGGAGATAGAACGTTCCGTGGCCGAATACGATCAAGGCGAATAGGAGATCAAAAAGTTTGGCAAAAACTCCGCTACTCCCACATGGCAGGGTTTCCCCCCAACCCAACTTCAAGAAACACATGAACTATTGCCATTCCTTAGAAAGTGCCTCCATTAGGGCTGCAGATGCACTTTTGCACTTTCTGAACCAATCAGAGCAAATTGTAATTGTAGTTAGTATATGAGTCAAATGCACAAGACTCACCTATGAACTACAATTTAAATTTAGCGCTGATTGGTTCAGAAAGTGCATGTGATCCACTAGTTATTTTTAATAAGAACCTCACGGTTGCACTCCCAGCGGTGTCTCTTCTATTTTTAATGTCGGAGCCAGAGGACTGCATTTGCAGCCATCACAGAGGCACATCAAAAGATTAGGCAAGAGTTCATGTTTCGGTCTGACTGTAGCAGGTTTTGTTCCAGGAGTGGGCTTGCTCTATCACACCTCCTTCTTGGAGCTGTGATGTGAGCTGCTTGAGGGGGTTCAATTGCATGCAGAAAGCTGGAGCTGCACACGGTGAATGTTAGTTGTACAGCAATGCCCATGAGGGGACAGAATTGTTTTGAATGGTGACTCGGATGGAGTAGCACAGAACCTGAGGCTAGTGAGGAGGACTGTGGCCGCGTCAAGAAAAGTTGTCCTAAACTAGAGGATGTGGCATTACGGCAGGAGCTGCCAATTTTGGAACTACGAGGGGGGACAGAACTCCGCTGAATCTAGAGGAGATTTATCTAACTCCATGGAATTCTGTGGAATACAACTTCAAATTCAGCCCACCCATGACCAGCAGTACTGAAACTGAGTAAACATGCACTCGATGAATTGACTTGCAGGACATGGATTGGTGCTTGTACTTTTGTCTTTTTATACTTCATAGGTGCTATGAATGAACGTTGACTTTGCCGTGGTATTGAGGCAGCCCATGTATACACTTTGGTTTTTGATGGGATTAAACAGGGAACTAGAGACAGTTCATTGTCCCACTGACATAATGTTTATCTACATGCCACTGTCTAAGATAAAAGGTATGGAGAACCCATTCACTTTCAGTGTGATTTTGGGACAGTGTCCAAAATAATTTTGTACTTTTACTTGTCGATCTAGCTTTGACCAGCATTCTACCTTGCAAGAAGCTAATCCTACATGTGGACATCGCCCAGAAGTCAACATTTACATCGCACACCCATCTTTTTCACTGTCGCTTAACAATGACGGTGACAAACCTTTAGACAAGGAATTTGATGACTTCCGCTTGCATCAACTGATCTTGATGCTTAGTCTTGTGGGCGAGGTTGAAACATCTCTGGAACTTTCTGCCATCCATTTTGTTTTCTCAGTGTGATGCACTTGATCTTGCCTCCATTTTGTTTCCTCGACGTGACACACTTGATCTTTCCCACACTTTGTAAACCATTACAAAATGAATGTCTCTCCTGCAGCCTTTGCATATCTGTCCAATGGCGGGACATTTACCTTCATGGGGAAAGCCAACTCCACATCAATAACACAACTTCTCGTTTTTTGGAGACTTTACTTTATGGCCTCCTACCTTTTGACTTACTTTTCACACTCAGCGCTGATTCATTTTGGGCTGTTCCAGCCTCCATGCTAGCTGCTTGCCTGTCAGTTCTTTCGTCTGCTCTAGCAACCATGAGTACTCGCTCCAAGGTGAGTGTCTCATTCAGAATTCGTCGAGTTATTACTCTTAGATGCATGACTCTTCATCATTGAATTTGCAATGCTTGATGAGAGAATCAAGCCTTTATACAAACTCATTCATTGTTTCAACATTGTTCCAACAGATGGTCCCTATTTTTATGAACCTCCACGCTAAGAAACTCGGAAACCTAACTGCAATACGTGATATTTCCCTAACCATCAGAATTGCCGATATTTGACCATCTTATCCACACCGCAGACACAGTGGCGACAGGGTATCTTAATACATCGACCCAACACTTATGAATAACCACGCTATCCCGGCAACAATTTCTTAACTAATTTGCAATATGTGATATCTCCCTAAACTACCAGAAACATGGGTTTTGGCTATCTCCTCCGCACTGCACTATAACAAATTGCACTTTCAAAGATGGCCACCATGATTTCAACCACCTTGACTTAAGGAGGCTATTGAAAATGCTACTAAAGCCTCAATTTCAATCGTGATTTTGCTCCTAACTTGGTCGGGTGCCGGGGGGGAATGTTGATTGCGGCCATGACTCCGGAGATGCTTTATGAGCTTTTCGGAATCAGGCATGCGATTTCGGCCCCCTAGACACTCGGTACCTGCACGGACATTTGTATACAATTGATTGTTTAGGTGATGTAGAGGCACGTTCAAAGGCATAATCTGTGTCCCGCACCGGCCCTCTATACTTTGAAGTCTTTTTTGCACCAGGGTCATTACGTGAGCAACAAATCAATGTACATATTACATCAACACTGGTTGTAGTGTTTTTTATTGTCTCCTTCCCTCCTTCAGAGACACCACCTTTTGTGTCTCATTACTTCGCTGTTACTGATGAGGCACAACTAGATAACTCCAATAGGTGAGCTTCCAACCACTCACTATGTTGCTTGATCACCACGGTTTTTAGCATGTGCGTGCAGGGGTTGCACATAGAGTCACTTGCAGAGCTACAATGAATTGCATGTTAACAATGTATGGTTTTTAAATGACAATGCAATAATCTGACAGCACATATACCTAGTACACGTTCAACTATTGTCATAGTGACTGAATATACATGGTTATCGTGCTACTACTTTGTTTTATTTTCATATTATGTTTCTCTAGGTTGGCTGCCCCCCCTTCAGGGTAAATTTGATCCTAAGGGTCAGTAAATGGTAGGTAGCATAGCACCTCACCACCAGTTTTTGTAGATAGTATTGTATTTCACCCGGTCCTGAAGAATCGACCCTGATCAAATCTTGACACTACGGAGGCGAGAAACATGTTGACCATCTGGGGAAAGAGCGCAAGTTTTGTCACATTATAACAAAATAGTCACCCCCTCTTTCTTTTAGTCAGGTTGGGTCCCTCTCAGAATAAAAGTGAATACAGAGGACACCCTTACCTGTTTTAATATTCACGCCCCACATCTAAACACACTTAGGCCCATCACACTCACGGCACCCATACGGCAAGGAACAGAATATCTCCGACAAAGAGCCCCTCTATGGGAGCCCGTCGGGCATTGCAACGCCGGCCCGACGAGGAGCAGACCAATATGATGAAGCATGACACCTAGCTTGCTGGGTGTGTGAGGGACTTAGTTCCGACAGGAGGAATCCCCTTTCCTCCTCACCACCTAGAGCACAATATATTGGTTATTATACCACTAAGTAACTGCGTTTCCTTCTCTTTTTTGACTTTGGTTAGGGCCTGTAGGCTGGACCTCCATAAGCCCTATTAGTCCCTCCCTTTGTTTACTAAGTTCCAGGGCACACATCATGAAAAGGCTGGGCCCACGTGGGATGGGATGAGATGGACTGTAATCGGTCCTAGGAGGGGGGGACCGCGCATCCCCCCTTCTCTCATGTAATCGAGGAAGGAGAGTCCGTGATTCCCCTTTACCATTGCCCTGAGTATTCAAATGCCCAAAATCATCTGCAAGTTCTGCTCGTTTGCCTGGCCCGTTATCCTTGGTTGTATGCAAAGGTCTTCCAGCCTTTTCTGACATTGATGGACAATTTACCAAAAGGCCCCCAATCAAGTTTCCCGCCAATGTTGGTGACGCTTTCTTAATGCAGAAGAATACGAGGACATCTCCACCAAACAAACAACCACTTACTTTGCATATTTAAGAAGAAGTACCTTTGTGGAGATTCACCTCTTTGTAGTCTCATCGTCTTCTCTTGACGAGGATTCATGTTATCACGGATTTGTGGTTGAAGATGCTGCAGATAAAATCACAATGCTGAAATTACATGCACACAGGGTCACTAGAGACATTACCTCGTAGTTCTTTACGCAGCAGTAGTGTAGAGTATGCACTAGATATTTACCCAACAAGGTAGCACATACTTATTAACCAGTAGAAAGCACTCAAGTTGGGTAGACATTTTTGAAAAATCTGTGGATTCTTCTTGGAAAAAATGAGGTTCTAGTCTGGCTCTGATGCACAGAAATTAAACCTCAAAGGGAAGTACTTAAAAATATTAACACAGCAGGTGCCCTAGTTGAAGCTCAACTTCTGTAAAGCACAAATGATCCTAACTTCTTGGGCTTGGTGAAGGCAAAGCAAGTGTGCTTCCTTTCGTATTGAAAAACTATCTGAAATCCTTAATGGAGGTGAATCCATCATTGATCTACTGGAGGGCAATCTAGTTTGTGGTGACTGTGATGAGTGGTTTCTCTCTTGTTTTGAGAACAGAGTGCATGGTTCTCCCTTTTAATTACCCCGAGTATACAAATGCCTAACATCACCTGCAAGGTCCGCTCATTTGGCCCGCCCCGTTTTTCTCAGTATGGAAAGGTCTACCTGCCTTTTTCCACATTGATGGACGGCTCACCAAAAGCCTCTGAGTGCATTTACAGCCAATAATAGGGATGCCTTTGTGATGTAGATAAATTTTGAGGTCATGTCCACCAAACAAAGAAGCACTTACTTCATATAGTTAGGAGGAAGTACCTTTGTTTGGTGGAGATTCCCCTCTTTGTAGTCTCGTCCAGTTCTCTTGATTTGTGGGTCAAGACGCTCGAGGGACAATCACATTGCAGAATTTACATGCACACAAGGTCACTGGAGACATTTCCTTTTGGTCCACTATGTAGCTATATTGCAGAATATACACTAGTTATTAACCAACGAGTTAGCACTTGCTAATTAAGCAGTAGAAAGTACTTTAGTTTGTTGGATAAAGGGGCAGGTGAGGTTCCATTCTGCCCAGTTACTCAAACAGCTACAGACACACCCATGCAGACACTCAGACACACACCCAGATACCCATTCACCCACTCTCACATACACTCACAGACCCACACCGTCATTCACACAACCACTTACTCACCCAAACAGCCACTGACATAGCCACTCACTCACCCATACAGCCACTCACAAAACCACTGACTCACAGACCCATATAGCACTCATGCCCACTCACAGACCCATACAGCCACTCACACACCCATTCAGTCACTCACACACCCACTCTGAAAATCTAAAGATTAAAATTAGGAAATACATTTAAAAAAATCTTACAAATTCACTGGAAAAACACAGGTTACAGGGAAGTTATAGTTAGGAAATAACATTAAAGAAACCATAGAAATTCCCTGAAAAGTAAAGGTAACAGGGACGTTATAGTTAGGCTCAGATTTCCCTCATACAAAACCAGTGAAACTCAGAAGTTATAGTTACCTGAGCTAACCATAACCTAAAGCCCAGCAATGCAGTGATTATGACCTCACATATCACATTACTTATGGCATGGTCGGTGACTTTACTGATGGCATCTCAAATGATTTCACTGATGACATCATCCACAGAAAATATACAATTTGAAAATGATAGCTGGGGAAGCGGCACACACGCAATACTGGCATAATAGAAAGTCTGTAATTAGATGCACATGTATTTCAATCGGTGCTCAGGAGGAGGGAGAGCCAACAAATCTTCCTCAAATGGAAAATATGACTCCAAGCACTCAAAATCAAGAAAACAAGTATGATTTTATATAGCAGTGTCCAAAGTATTTTATTCAGACATCCAAGCTTTCTTTGGAATTATAGTTCGCTATACATGTCATTCCTTGACATCACTACAGCTCCTTGCCAACACGTGTTTCGTCCGTTGACTACAACTAGACTTCATTAGGGCTGAAACATAAAACAATAGTATCATAAGGAATGTGGGGAGTGATAGGATCTAGAATTAAACCCATCTCGAAAGTATATCACCAAATTGTGCCATGCACAGTAATTCGGTCCATGGGTACCTCTGTACAGCATGGAGGAAACAAAAAGTAAAAATAGGAAAGCGATAAAGCCCATAGATAAAGGTCACCCGTATGTGCTCAATCCTCGTAAAAGCCTGTGTATTCCCAAATACGTCCCCTAGTTGTATGTGGTTAGTTCAAGCTAGTATGTGTTGGCCTAGAATAAGGGCCTAAAAGATAACAACCACTATTTCATGTAGTGATGTCAAGGAATGACATGTATGGTGAACTATAAATCCAAAGAAAGCTTGGATGTCTGAATAAAAGACATTGGACACTGCTACATACAATCATACTTGTTTTCTTGATTTTGAGTGCTTGGAGTCATTTTGAACATCATCCACAGAAACACTCACACATCCACTCACACACCCACACAACCACTCATACACCCACTCACACACCAATGCAACTGCTCACTCATCCATACAGCAGCTCACACACCCATTCACTCACCCTTACCACTGTGACAGCCACTGACCCAAACACATACTCACACAACCACTCACTCATACAGTACACACACACCCACTTATTTACCCATGCAGCCTCTCAACAGAGTGCCATTTGGAACTTATGGTGCTAGGGGGCCAAGGTCCAAAGAACTACCAGCAGATTTAGTTTACCTGCCCTGGTGTGTCCTGCAGCAGAGGTGCCGGAGGGGTTGGTAGCGTCGAACGCTACACTGTTGTAAGCAATGGGCACTTGAAAACAAAGGCTGCAAGGGAGGGACAAACATGGTGGAGGTCTCGGCTCGTGAGGGTCTGTGGAGCACGGATGACCTAGTCGGTTGTTGTGAACCCAAGCTGTGGGGCTCAGGTGCAGAGGGAGGTGTTTGGTTGACTGGTCCCTTGCATTGGAGGCTCTCACGGTTCTCGGTTAGACATGTAGAGGGGAGGAAAGCAAGAGACCAGGGCCAATCTCCATGTAATCCTCATCAGTTTTGAAGTCCCTCATCTTACAGATCTGCTGGGAATGGTGCCCGGACTGGACACCAACAAGTTTTGGCTGCCGCAATTGCTTCAGTCCCCAGGGTATTGGTGCATGGTGGCCCCTGGAAAGTCCAGCATCTTGAAACTTGGTGGAGAGACAGGGCTGACTTCCTGGGATCACCAAAACCTGCTCCTGATATGATGTTGCCTTAGTGGGCCTGATGGCTAGCAAAACGAGGTACCGGAAAAGTGTGGTCAATGCCTGCAGATGCAAGGGGTTGGCTCCTCCACCCCAAGGGAGATGCTAAATGGTTAGAGAAGTGCTGAACAGTCCTCCAAATGTTGGGGAAGATGCACATCTTTTGGACGAGTCGGATCTTTGCAATTGTCAAGGTCCCAGCAGCCAGGCAGGGTTTTGCTCCAAGTTCAGGGTTAGTCCTCAGTTCTTGCAGTGACAGCTCTTCTTTGTCCTTTTTCTGTTCCCAGGTAGATGAATCTGTTGCTCTGGTGTGGGGGGGGGGGGCTAAATACTCAATTTAAGGGTGATTAGGGAAGTGTATGGTAGTAGCCAATGGGCTACTTATTACTGTGGTGGCTACAACCCCTATATGACCACTTCCTATGAGAAGGGGGTATAACCCTGACACAGAATTCACTATTTACACCAAAACTAAGGTGGTGAAACCCTTCCCTGGCTCTCTACTTCATGTAGCCCACCTTAGGGGTGTGACTAGCCTGTAAGTGAAACACACCTCTGGAATATCTAAATTCCCACCTGCTCTGGTACCAAACGCGCCTCAGGACAGGAGTGGCATTTTCCATGTCTGGGGGGGGGGAGCCATGGTCACATATCATAGGTGGCACTAGGCATCCTGCTGGAGGAGGTGTGATCACCTTCTTCCGGACAGGCATTGCTCCTGGCCTCCGAGAGCGCGTGCTCAAACCTGCAGAAACTCACCTGTGGTGGAAGGCTAGATAATACCAGTCAGCCAGCGCACTAAGTGACTAGTAGGGATATAGGGGGTACCTCTAAAGTGCCCTCTGGGTGCATATATTCATATATCCGATACTGGCATCAGTATGGATTTATCAAGATTAGTTGTATGATATCAAGCACCAATATTTTAAGTGAAGCAATCATGCAGCTGGGCAACTGGTACTGACCAGTGTCAAGTACATACCTTTAACAGGGCTTTCTGATCACTTGTAGTGGCTAGTAATGCAGCTAGACATCACGGGGGTACATCTGCTCATGCAGATGTGCCCTCACGTGTAATATAATGCACCCTGCGTTAGGGCTTACAATGCCTGCTGTAAGTGTAACTCACATATAGTACATATAGTGTACTTTGGCATTGCTCACAAGGAGTGGGCAATGTCGTGTTTTCACAATGGTTTGCAACATTTCATGCATTCTGCAATGGCAGTCTGCATGTAGGTTGCGTGTGGGTCCTTTAGGGTGGCCTAACACATGATGCAGCCCTTAGGGACCCTCTTTAGTACGCATGCCCCGGGTACCAGGGCAGCATTTATTAGGGACTTACAGGGGTGCTAGAGTCCTTACCATTTGGGTTCCAATTAAACATTTGTCAGTTTTAGGAGAAAGAACACTGGTGCTGCAGCCTGGTTAGCAGGCTTCAGTGCACTGTCAGAGTCGAAAACCAGCATCTAGTAGTTCAAATGGTTGCAAAAAGTGGTGGGGCATCTGCAAAGTTTCCTACATCTATTAGATTTTAACCAATGGAATGTTGAAAATCCTCAGAGCAGTGAATGATTTTGCCGAGTGTGCAGCAAGAATGCCAATATTAAAGGGGGATATATTTGTGAATACAAAATTCTGGCCACTAAAGCTACAATTGCAGGTGTTGAGTGCATATGTCTGTTTTTTACATCATAGGTTTTTTATTGTATTAATAAAAAAAATCTTAACAACCTCAGTGCGGATTCTCTAAAAAGAGCAATTAATGAAATGTTGATAAAAAAAGCAGTATTTATGTAACACAAGCCCATAAAAGAAGTAAGAATACCTTAGAAAAGGGTTTTAAAACAATATTATCAAATAACATTTTATAGACTTAGAAAGACAATGAGATTGGCCATAGACAATGCAAGTGCAGATTACTAAAAATAAATGTGAATACCAAGGTTATTAGAAGTGAGGTGATAAAGCCAAAGCAGTAACAGTCAACACAGTGCAGATAGCACCATATATAGAAATGTCTAAAAACATGGAAAGACTTTGAAGTGGCTATCAAGAAATTAGTGCTTTATGATAAAGGAAAATAGCCATAGTGTGCAAAATTCTTAGATGAGGTGCATAGCAGCAAAGTTGGGCATGGCCACAATAATGCGTACGTACTGGGTATTGCAAGGGAAGTAAAACAGGCGTTTGACACAGGTTTTATGATTGTATTGCAAAATGCTAGACAACATTCAGATAAGCTGCATGGTCTTACACATGGTAGACACCAGAAGCTGCATCCTGCTCCAAGCTTTCTGCGGATGGATTTTATCCGTTCCAGATTTAAGTTTGGGCAGTCTTGTTGAGGTTGTTAAAAAGGTCATATACCACTCTCATGTATTTATTTACCAAATCTAGCAAATTCTGTAGGCCCCATCATGATAAGGACAACATTTCTAGCTTCATTACTTCATTATGCTGTGGCTTAGGAAGAGGGGTTTCAGCAGAAAATGCCTGGCAGGAGCAGCGTCTGTCAGCAGTATAATCAGTGGTTAAAAGATTCTCTTTTGTATCCAGACAGCCTGCACTTCCTAATCTTGGAAAGGGAGGGCCAGTTAGGAATGATATCTTTCTTTAATTTGAAGACCAATCAACCTTGCAGTCAATATTTGCTCAGACAGGCTTTCCCAATGGAGCAAAGAAGGTCTGGTTGCAGCTATAAGTAGGGTGGATCATTATTGCCATACGAAATTGCAATTGTTTCTAATATCGATGTGTTATTTAGTTTGCCCATGTCGCTTAATTTTGACAATGCATTCGTTAGAGGACGTCAGCTAACATGTTTCGATAATAGCACCAAGGCTATTCTTAGATTTAAATATATTCTGTATCACAGACTTCAGGGTGTTAGGCGTGGCCGTAATACATCTGTTATAGTAGTATTTTAGAAAGGCGCCCATTTTGGCCTTTACTTGGCCCTCCAACTCGAATTCAAGTCTTATCAAACAACCTCTTACATATTGGGGCAACCTAAAGACTTTCTAATATGCTTTTAAATGGAGCTGTTCTGTGATTTTGGTAAGTTGCCCCGGAAAGGCTTCATGGCCGTAGTGATCGCAGGTAGTAGGGTAGCCCTGATCACCCTTTGAATTGTGACAGAACAGAAGAAGGGCTTTCTAATACAGTGTTAAGTTGGCAAAGTCTAGTATTTACTAGTGTGGCCTTTGCTTTAAGGTGGCTCAAGTGTTGTTTTATATGGCCGTTTGTGGAGACCCAACTGCCCAAGTAGTTGTAAGATTTTGTCCCAGTGATGTTTTGGGGTCCATGGGCCAGCAGTAGTTTGATTTCTTGGTTGACCTCCCAAAGTTTATGACTTTTATTTTTTACTCATTTGCCGTCATTTTATTTGCCTTGTTGCACTTGTGGAGGACGTTTAGGGCTTTCTGCATCCCAATTTTGGAGTGGTCCTGTATCAATATCATCTGCATACTGCAGTGTAGTGATCTTAACCTCTCCAATTTATGGCGGGATTAAATTAGCATGTTTTAGGGCCGCTGACATGTCCTCAGTATACAGATTAAATAGCATAGGAGTAACGACACAGCCCTGCTTTAATTTGGTATTCGTGGAGATTTTCCTTTGGGACAGCTTAATCCTCACCCATGTTGTGGTGTACTAGGAGATAATCACATTAAGCAGATTGATCAGGATATCCTAGGCCTGAGGTTTTCTCCATAGGTTGCCCCATCCTCTGAATCAAATTCTGTCGAGTAATCAACAAAGCATGCGTAGAGGGGGGAGGACGTCTGACTGGTCAGTTGGTGAATTAGGTAAGAGAGTGCGACTATGTTGTCCTGAAGCATGTTTGACAGAACTGAATAATCTCATTAGCCACCACCCAACACTCCAGTTATTTTAAGAGGGCAGAAGCATATGCTTTGGCTTCAATATCAAGAAGGGCGATCAGGCGATAGTTGGCTGGATTCTATCTATCTCCTTTCTTGAATATTGGATATAGGATTAAGCCCCTCCAGCTCTCTGGAACTTGACTGGTCAGTGAGCATGTGTGGTACAGCGGGAAGGGTATTATAGACCAGAGGTAGGTGTCATCTTTAAAAACTTGGGCTGGGATCCCGTTTGGTCCAGAGGCACTTGTTGCCCTTGTTTTAGACAGTATTCTTTGAGTAATGTTCTTTGTTAACATTGGCTACTTGTCTGAGGACTCATCTGGGATACATAATGTATTCGCCAAGGAGTCACACGATATTTCAGCCAGATACAGCTTTTTTGTGTGCTAATCACTCATGGTTTCGTCTATTGCATTGTTTGTAGTGGTTTCCTGGCACATTTTGTTTTTGATGTATCTCCATAGGTCAGCCTGGCTACATTTACCCATAAGTGAGTAGATATGTTCTTTTGTCGACTTTTTGTAGACCAGAAAAGTCACTCATGTTGCTTTGTTAAGGTCTGCAATGTCGACTGCTGATCAGCTTTGGTTTGCAGGTTGTGTGTTTTTGGTTTTAGTTTCCTCAGCCTGCGGATGTTCTGCTTACTATCCATTATGGTTCAGTTTGTTTGAGAGTTTTTTATGGAGAGCCTATGAGGAGCTAGAGCAGATTCTAAAGTTAGATGGATATCCTTAATAATGGACTCCCAGTTGGCCAACAGATGTTTGCCATTATGAGTCGTACGTGTCAAACTATTGTCTGATTTCCAGACATTAAGTCTTGCGAAGAAACTGCGGATTAAGTGTAGAGTTTAATCGCCTTGTGAGATACTCAATGTTATCTGGTGTTCACACTTCGCTGAGCTGAAGTTCAATAGTGTGCGAAGTGGGAGGTGATCACTTTATTGTAGTGAGAGGATTTCAAACTCTCCAAATGCTCGTCAATTTTAGCTGAGGCAAAGACGTAATCAATGGTGCCTATTCCCTTGAATGTCTTTGGAAACTTTGATTGCATAGGTGAATTTTCTACTATGTGCTGAATGGACTTGAGACCATGTTTATTTAGGAAGCTTTAGAGCAAGTCAGTTGGGGAGTTTGTTAGCACACAACACGCCGAGGCAACACCCAGAAGACATAGGTTGAAGTCCCAGCAAATTATTAAATCATAGTTAACATGGTCACATAGCGTTATGTCTAACTTATCACAGAGCAGGGTCAGTCTTTCCGTTCACTCAGGGCCAAAAGAATTAAAAGAGATGTTAACCAGCTAAATCCTTGGTCGGAAATCATTTTCCTTAAAGCCGCCAAGTATAGTCATTTGTAACATTTCATCAGAGGCTGATAATTCTTTGGCTTTTAGATCCAAGCCAATGTTGAGGTATATGGAGAACCCTCCAGGGGGCCTCCAAAAATGTTGGTTTTCTTTGCAGCTTTATTATTTTGCAAAAACCCGGGATATTATGGAACTTGTTGACCATGTTTCTTGGAGGCACAGTAGATCAGCATCCATTAGGAGCGAGTTTAAAGATGACAATTTTAGTTATTGATGTCTTTCTAGGGCCTAGTTACTGATGCTAGGAGCAGTTCTGAGTATCATTGGGCAAAGCAGATGGTCTCCAACTCCAGTCTGTTGTACACTTTCCCTCAGTTGTTTCTTGGGCAACTCTCCTGGTTAGGCCCCTTTAATTGGGTGAAATTGGCTATACGCATATTTCCTTGGGGTTGGAATTTTTGCAAGTGCCCAGTCCCCCTTAAGGCACTGTATGAATGAGCTTTGGAATTTTTCAGTTCATTTGGTGTTTCAGTGGGGCTGGATACTTGGAAACTGTAATTGTTTATGTCATGATCCCCTGTTCCTCAAAGGTCAACTTGCACATCAGTATTACTTCTGCCAATAGAGACAATTTGAGTGTTAATATTGTTGATTCTCTGCCTTTGTTGCACTCCGGCATTACTTTCAACTCGACACTCAAGATGTCCTCAGAGGTGACGTTTGACAGATTTGGAATTGCCTGGAACAATCTTAATAACAGCTCAGAATATCATTGCTCCCTCTGATGGATATTATGATGGATATTGTGAGTTATGCACCAGTTACGATCAGGGGTTCTGCTTCCTTCTTCTCTAAACACTCTATACTCGAACATCGGGTATGCAGTAGGTGAGTTTTCATCAGATGTCTTTTTTTCTTTTTTTTTGTCCTCTTTAGCCTCAGATTACCTTTCAAGCACCTTCGTCCGAAACTGCCCTTTATCGTGCCGTGAGAGCAAGGTTCTGATACTTGCCTTAATTTTCAAGAGACCTGCCAAGTGCAATTCATATAGCCAGACTTCCCATCTTTTGACTCTCTCACCCATCAACCATATCTTAGGTACCGACCTTCCATGAGAGATATGAGGGATTTAGGATAGGCTTGTGCATTTTTCCGAGGTCTGCTTTTTAGGCATAATCATGGGACCGCCCTTCCTACCTCTCCAGCCATTCCACTACCGGACGCCAAAAGGCATACCTTCTCCTATCTAAGGATATTGCGTCCAGATTTAAATTGTATTTCAAAGATGTTTTCCACTCTATATAAGTAGGAGAAAAGGGGCTAGTCCACTTTTTGCATAACTCTCTTCTCGCCAACAACATAGCATAAAATATTAATTTTTGCTCATCTCCAACTAACTCGCTGTCCACCCCAAAAAATGTTAGGAGAGGGCTTACCTGAATCTGTTTCTTCAGAATTTCAGCCAAGGCTCTATACACCTCTCCCCAAAATACCTAAATCTTTGGACACCCCATGAACATATGTATATCATTCGCCAACTTCAAGCCACATTTGGTGCATGCCATCTCTCCTCTGTTCCCAACTTTCGACAGCTTATTCGGAGTCCAATAAACTCTATATAGATGGAAAAAGGTGATTTCTCTTTAAATAGGCTGGTTTGATCATTTTATAAAGTGTAGTAAATGATACTTGCCATAATTTTTCCAGCGTTGCTCCAGGCAAGTCCATCTCTCATAAGTTTTGTGGTTGGGTAAACTCCCCCCTCCAACTCTTCCATCATTCGCCAGTACCAACACGATGTTTCCTTCTTCCTGGGGTCGTCCAGAATCAGCATTTCCTCCAGTTCATTGGTTTCTCCTATCATGTTTTCTGATGCTTGGACCCAACTTTGGATTTGGAGATACTTAAATCTTGAAACACAATAGTTTGTTTTGTTTTGAAAGATCTCAGATGAAATCATCAGTTTTCCTTCTAATAAATCCTCCCATCTTCCCACTCCGGTTGTCCTTAATGCCACGGCAAGTTTATCTTTTGACCATTCCGGTGATCCAGGCGAGTCCCAAATAGGAGCCAAGGGGCTGTAATACATCCATTTCAATCTCCTTCTAATTCTGTACCAGGTTTCTGCCACTCCTCTGAGAATCTTCAGCCTAACTTTTTTTTTAAATATCTGGGATCTTCATATTTCATCATAAATCCCGAGGCTCTTCCTTCTACCTCTTTGAGCAGTCCCGTAAACAGCTTGCCTATTTCTGAATCTAATGTCCTATCCAGGAGCATCCTATTATTCTTAAGATGGAACGCCCATGTATATAGTTGCAAATCTGGCAGAGTCAGGCCTCCTTTCTCTTTCCTCCTCCGCAGCTTTTTCCACGATATTCGGGGACCTTTTGCTGCCCAGATGAAGGACCCAATCTTAGCCTGCAACTTCATAAGCCCCGCTTCTTTGAACAGTAGAGGTATAGCATTAAAAAGGAAGGTCAGCTTTGGTAATAAAATAATTATCACTAAATTAACTCTACCAAAGGTAGTCAGAGGTAAGTGCATCCAACTTAACATTAAATCACAAATTTCTTTTTTCACCCTGTTGAAATTAGTTTCTGCTAATTTGTTGATATCTTGAGTCACTCTCACTCCCAAGTATCTAATTTCAGTTGTAGATTTTCTGCCCCTCCGTCTAGGTTTCACACCATAATCTCTGATTTATCTCTATTTTTTTCGTACCCTGATACTTTCCCAAATTCTTCTGCAATTTTTACTACATACTTCATTGTGTTCTCAAGATCCGCCATATATATCAACAAGTCATCAGCATATAATGCCAGCTTCTTAGATCAATCGTTGCATTGGAATGGGATTATCTGCGGCTCTGCCCTCAATTCTTTTACTAATGGTTCTATATATAGATTAAACAATAATGGAGACAACGGATATCCTTGTCTTGTCCCTCTATTTATATTAAAAGCTGATGTTAATGCTCCATTTACTAAAACTCTTGCCTTTGGTGACTTATAGAACCCATCAATTGTTCTGCAGAACCTATCACCCAATTTAGCAGTTTCCATAACGGATGTCAAGAAAGCCCAATTTACACGATTAAATGCCTTGGTGGCATCCAAGGCAATAACCGCTAGGGTGTATTATTTGTTTCCACCAGATCTATTGCCCCTATCAGAGAGTAAGTTAACTCATGTAGCGACGTTCCTTGCATGAAGCCTTTTTGATCTATGTGTATTAAATCTCCCATTAGGCCTTTCAGTCTGTCTGACAGGATTTTAGAAAAAATCTTATGATCGCAATTTTAAAGCAACACCGGCCTATAAGATTCACAACTATTTTTACTCTTGCCTGGTTTTAAGGTTAATGAGATTGTAGCTTCTGACCAGGATTCTGGTTGGGATAACCCTTGCATAAATAACT
The DNA here is from genome assembly GCF_964204655.1 of Triturus cristatus. NCBI lineage: Eukaryota > Metazoa > Chordata > Amphibia > Caudata > Salamandridae > Triturus > Triturus cristatus. The sequence continues at coordinate 763,328,053 of NC_140583.1, forward strand.
CATTAAACAATCTTGTCAAGATTGGGGTCAACACCTCTTTTAGTGTAATGTAAACTTCTAAGGGCAGGCTGTCTGGACTGGATGCCTTCCCCCGCTTGTCCTTCTTCAGTGCCTGTTCTACCTCCCCCTCCTGAATTTGAGTGTTCAATAACACGTTTTTTTCGTCCTCCAATGTCACTATCTCCCCCTCTCTAAGCCACCTATTTCTCTTTTCTTCCGATGACACCAATCCTTCTTCATACAGAGTACCAAAATAATTATCAAAAGCCTCTTCAATCTCTTTTCTATTAGTTAATACCTTGCCCCTATTCTGACATTTTATCTCTTGTATTAAAATTCTCACCTGGTCTTTTCTTGTCTGCCAAGCTAGCAATTTTCCACAATTTTCCCCATATTCAAACTGTGTTAGCTTGATTCTCTCCCACATTTCCCTCACCCTCTTATCCAAAATGCCGGCAAGTTTAATTTTCAAGTCTGTTAATTTGATCTGTTTGGCCTCCCTCTGACTGTTGTTAACCAGTTCTCCTTCTAGTACTCTTATCCTTTTCTCCACTTCTCCTATCTCTTCCCGAAGAACTCTCCTCTTCCCAACCACATAGTTTATTAACTTCCCCCTCAAGTACACTTTGTAAGAATCCCATACCACCGCTGCCGACGCTGAACCCAATTAAAATAAAACAATTCTACTGTATCTTCCTTTAATCTCCTCACAATTTATTTATCTAAAAACAGGGTGCGGTCTAATGTCCATCTCGGGGGGACCTTTCTTCCTCGAGGCAAATCTCCAATAGATTTGCTGAGTGATCAGACAAGTGAATCCCAATATGTGCAATACTCCTGACTTGTTCCAGCAAACCTAAATCTAACAAAATATAGTCTATCCTTGACTGATGGTGACATTTCTTGTTTGCATAAGTATATTCTTTTTTATCTCCCATCCTCCATCTCCAACCATTTTATAATCCCAATTTCTTCACCATATATTTTATCTGCCCCCTCATTTTGGGGTTTACACCTGCTCTACTACCTGCTGATCTATCTAAAGTACTATCCAAGGCCACATTGAAATCCCCCGCCCAAATAACTGGGTCTGAGGAGCAAGATAACTCCGCTAGTAACTCTTGTAGTGGTGCTATGTCATCCACATTCGGCCCGTAATATCCTGCTAACATAAAACTTTGTACCTTCACTTTCAATTTGACTGTGACCCATTTGCCACCTGAGTCTGAGTTGCTTTGTATAATAGAAATGTTTGGGTCTTGTTTTACTAATATCACCACTCCTTTGGTTACTATAGTTTGCTTCGTACACACCATTTGCTGCACCCATTTTTGGGACTTAAATACTTCCTTGCACTCTTTCTCTGACAGGTGCGTCTCCTGAAGCACACAGATCTGGGCATTACAATCTTTTATATGTTGGAGGATACACTCTCTTCTTGGCCTCACCCTTAACCCATTAACGTTCCAAGATAACATTTTCAAACTCCATCCTTGTCTCTCTCCCATATTTCTATTCTAATGAGCATCTTAACTAGCGAACCTGAGACTTCAGAGGATTTTTTTTCTTTTTTCCCTAATGCTCCCCACCCTGTGACCTCTATCTTCCTCTCTCCCCCCTATGAAGAACCCTCCCCCCTTTCTAATGGCCTAGACCTAAACCTAAGCCTATGGGGTTTCCCCCAAGTGTGTTTCAATCTTTATCTTACCTCTAACATCTAATTTTACATTGCAACCACTATTTATTACTATTCCTGTCTAACTACCTAAAAAATATGTTGAGAATGTATTTACAAACTATTTACAAGACCTTATAAAGTCGTCTACATCGCTCACCACTCAAAAATTATGCATTTTATTATGCAGCATAACTTTTAACACAGCGGAACTTTCATCTGCACACTGGCAACTAGCTCTGGTCCATTCACTTTCCCAACTCCCACTGTCTGTTGGAAGTAATGTAGGAAATGTCCGACCTTATTTCACAAGATATTCCTTCTACCTTTACTGTTTTCATTTTCAGAGCTCGGGATAATGCCTTTTCTTTCAAAGAGTAAGTAAGAAAATTTACCAAGATTTTACTGGGCTTACTCCTATTAGGATTGAGCCTGAAAGGATCCCTATGTATTCTCTGTATGTCCTTCCGCAACTCTTGTTCCGTCTCTTCTAACTGAAGCCCTGTTTTCAGCAACTTAATTATCCAAGCCTTTAAGTCATCTCCTTCTGCACCTTCTGTCTTTTGATCATTTATGTGGTGCGTTAAGAGTCGGTCTTCTACTGCTTTGTTTTTGGCATTTTTTGCCTCTATTTTGTTCTCTTTGAGAGAGCTGTGACCTATCGGTTCTCCATGGATTCCGTTTTACCATTACTGATTCCTGATAGAATAATTCACTCAAATTCTGCTTCAGTCACTTTGGAAGCTTGAAGACCTAACTTGCTAGCATATGCCTCTGGAATCATGTGGAAATTAGTTGGTTGATCGAATTGTAATGCAGCCTTGCCTAGTTGCAAGGCTGTCACAGCCCCTACTTTGTCTCTTTGGCCCATTTTTTAGTTGGCTTTTGCCTCTGAGGACCTGATCCCAATATTTATTAGTGGTGCTGAGATGAAAAGACCTGCTTTTAGTTGTGGATGGGAAGGCAAGTTTCGGGTCTAGTATCATGGAGTTTAGGACATCAGGGAGGGTGCAGAGTTTTTCCGCTATCAGATCGCAAGCGCACAAAGTACATGACAAGTCTTTTTCAATTGAACTAGTGCCTTGTGCTACCTTTTCCAAAGAGTTGAGCTTGGTCTCCATTTTTGCTACTGATGTAGCTAGGTCTTGTATCAGGTCAAGCTGCAGTTCCAATTTATCTGATTGCCAAGTTAACACACTTGTTGTGGCAACTAAGGTGCCGTTTATTGAGGCAAGTAGATTGCTTTGCTCCCTATGAGTTTGGGTAGTTGCCTGGTTTGACTTTCCCTCTTCACTTGGGCTCCCGATGTAAATTTGGCCCTGTGATGTTAGCGGTTGGAAATTTTGCTGCTGAGTATCTTCATCTACGCTGGTTGTCATAACATTATGGCCCTCCATACAAAGGGTGGCTCAGTGCCGATTGTGATATGAGGCCAAACCCACTGGTCCCACGCAGTGCAAGTCAGCGATGCTGATTTTAGATTTCCTCCACTGGTGCACTGCAGACGGGATTGACTTCTTTGCACTCCAGAGATATGAATCTGAGCAACCAACGTGATGGTATGTGGCATTATCAGAGGAGTAGTTGATGTTTGCAGCTGAAAATCAGTATTAAGAGGGCAAGAGTTTAACACACAGGGGTTGCTAGCAAGAGTGGCAGCAGTAGTGATAGTAGTATAAATGGTGTTCTCATCCATCTGGACCTTTCCCACTGCCATAGTTGTGAGGTCAATCTCTGTCAACACAATGTCAGACAAGCTGTCTGAAGAGGAGATTTCGACAATTGTAGTGTCTCCCCTCCACAAGGGGACGGGTGAGTTGCGTTCACTGTTTTGTTTGAGGAGCGCAATTATAAGCTGTGTTGTGTCTTTTGGGCGTTCGCCATAGCTGCAAGATCTTCTGTAGTTTCTAGGGGGTCCCATTGTTGTCTTAGGTCAGGGTTGTGTGCCTGAGGCATTTTTTTGTTGAAAAAGTCATATATCAAGATTTTTTTCCCGGGTACTGGCGTTTCGCCCATGTACATGCTCCTTTCTTTGTTGCTGAATGTCACTGCAGGTGTGGGAATGGGTGGGCATGCCGTGCTGTAAGTTACCTGCTCAGGGCTCTCAATACCCACTACGCTTGTGATTTAGAGTATTGGCATTTCTCTGACGGGTGCGTCTCCTGAAGCACACAGATCTGGGCATTACAATCTTTTATATATTGGAGGATACGCTCTCTTCTTGGCCTCACCCTTAACCCATTAACGTTCCAAGATAAAATTTTCAAACTTCATCCTTGTCATTTTCCCATATTTCTATTCTAATGAGCATCTTAACTAGCGAACCTGAGACTTCAGAGGATTTTTTTTTCTTTTTTCCCTAATGCTCCCCACCCTGTGACCTCTATCTTCCTCTCTCCCCCCCATGAAGAACCCTCCCCCCTTTCTAATGGCCTAGACCTAAACCTAAGCCTATGGGTTTTCCCCCAGGTGTGTTTCAATCTTTATCTTACCTCTAACATCTAATTTTACATTGCAACCACTATTTATTACTATTCCTGTCTAACTACCTAAAACATATGTTGAGAATTTATTTACAAACTATTTACAAGACCTTATAAAGTCGTCTACATCGCTCACCACTCAAAAATTATGCATTTTAATATTCAGCATAACTTTTAACACAGCGGAAATTTCATCTGCACACTGGCAACTAGCCCTTTCAACTGGTCCATTCTCTTTCCCAACTCCCACTGTCTGTTGGAAGTAATGTAGGAAATGTCCGACCTTATTTCACAAGATATTCCTTCTACCTTTACTGTTTTCATTTTCAGAGCTCGGGATAATGCCTTTTCTTTCAAAGAGTAAGTAAGAAAATTTACCAAGATTTTACTGGGCTTACTCCTATTAGGATTGAGCCTGAAAGGATCCCTATGTATTCTCTGTATGTCCTTCCTCAACTCTTGTTCCGTCTCTTCTAACTGAAGCCCTGTTTTCAGCAACTTAATTATCCAAGCCATTAAGTCATCTCCTTCTGCACCATCTGTCTTTTGATCATTTATGTGGTGCGTTAAGAGTCGGTCTTCTACTGCTTTGTTTTTGGCATTTTTTGCCTCTATTTTGTTCTCTTTGAGAGAGCTGTGACCTATCAGTTCTCCATGGATTCCGTTTTACCATTACTGATTCCTGATAGACTAATTCCCTCAAATTCTGCTTCAGTCACTTTGGAAGCTTGAACACCTAACTTGCTAGCATATGCCTCTGGAATCATGTGGAAATTAGTTGGTTGGTCGAATTGTAATGCGGCCTTGCCTAGTTGCAAGGCTCTCACTACCCCTACTTTGTCCCTTTGGCCCATTTTTTAGTTGGCTTTTGCCTCTGAGGACCTGATCCCGATATTTATTAGTGGTGCTGAGATGAAAAGACCTGCTTTTAGTTGTGGATGGGAAGGCAAGTTTCAGGCCCAGTATCATGGAGTTTAGGACATCAGGGAGGGTGCATAGTTTTTCCGCTATCAGATCGCAAGCGCACAAAGTACATGACATGTCTTTTTCAATTGAACTAGTGCCTTGTGCTCCCTTTTCCAAAGAGTTGAGCTTGGTCTCCATTTTTGCTACTGATGTAGCTAGGTCTTGTATCAGGTCAAGCTGCAGTTCCAATTTATCTGATTGCCAAGTTAACACACTTGTTGTGGCAACTAAGGTGCCGTTTATTGAGGCAAGTAGATTGCTTTGCTCCCTATGAGTTTGGGTAGTTGCCTGGTTTGACTTTCCCTGTTCACTTGGGCTCCCGATGTAAATTTGGCCCTGTGATGTTAGCGGTTGGAAATTTTGCTGCTGAGTATCTTCATCTACGCTGGTTGTCATACCATTATGGCCCTCCATACAAAGGGTGGCTCTGTGCCGATTGTGATATGAGGCCAAACCCACTGGTCCCACGCAGTGCAAGTCAGCGATGCTGATTTTAGATTTCCTCCACTGGTGCACTGCAGACGGGATTGACTTCTTTGCACTCCAGAGATATGAATATGAGCAACCAACGTGATGGTATGTGGCATTATCAGAGGAGTTGATGGTTGCAGCTGAAAATCAGTATTAAGAGGGCAAGAGTTTAACACACAGGGGTTGCTAGCAAGCGTGGCAGCAGTAGTGCTAGTAGTATAAATAGTGTTCTCATCCATCTGGACCTTTCCCACTGCCATAGTTGTGAGGTCAATCTCTGTCAACACAATGTCAGACAAGCTGTCTGAAGAGGAGATTTCAAGAATTGTAGTGTCTCCCCTCCGCAAGGGGACGGGTGAGTTGCGCTCACTGTTTTGTTTGAGGAGCGCAATTATAAGCTGTGTTGTGTCTTTTGGGCGTTCACCATAGCTGCAAGATCTTCTGTAGTTTCTAGGGGGTCCCATTGTTGTCTTAGGTCAGGGGTGTGTGCCTGAGGCATTTTTTTGTTCAAAAAGTCATATATCAAGATTTTTTTCCCGGGAGCTGGAGTTTCGCCATTGTACTTGCTCCTTTCTTTGTTGCTGAATGTCACTGCAGGTGTGGGAATGGGTGGGCATGCCGTGTTTAAGTTACCTTCTCAGGGCTCTCAATACTCACTGCGCTTGTGATTTAGAGTATTGGTATTTCTCCTTATACCTTCATCGGAATGGTCCTTGCTGTTATGGCTCGCCGTGGATTGGCCTGGGGCCTCTCAGTTTTACCATTGGTTTGGAGCATCGCTGATAGAATAGTCTGTGCATCAGTTTCCACCCCAGAAGAAAAAGACGTGTGCGCTAGCTAAGATTTTTTGATGAACCTTTGGTTATCCTCATACCTCAATTGTCAAACGGTTCCCTGAAGTGGGCCGAGACATAGCCGGAGGTACATGGGGCCTTTTACAGGTGTAAAGCCCTCTGAGGTGTATTGCTCTATTATTCTATTTCCTACTCTTTATGTGTAAATAGACACGCAGGCAGTCACGGCCGGCACATGACTCGTGGGTGGGGGGTGGGTGGTTGGGTTGCACAGGGGTTGCGCAGTTTCGGGGGGATGGAGGCAGGGGGTTTAATTAAAATTTTAAAAACGTACCTTACTGGGTCCCGTGTTTTCCTGCTGCTCTCCTGCTGAACAGGAAGCAGGCACAGGCAGCCTCCCTCCCCTCCCCTAAGCCAATCACAATGCAGCAAAAGCAGCATTGTTATTGGTGGGGACGGCACCCAGCCGGGCACCTATAGTGAGGCCATTTTCTCTATGTAGGCTAGAGAAAACGCAGGGTACGCATGACTGGTTTGGTCCGCCCCAGAGGGCCACCCAAACAGTCAGGGCCCACAGCATTGGGCAAGCCACTACTCCCCGACCCGCCCACCCACCCACCCCAAACCAGGCATACCCTTCTGCTTTCTCACAGTGCAAGAAGCAGAAACATAAAATGGTATTTAAAATACCATTTTATGATTCTGCTTCTTGCACTGCGAGAAAGCAGTGGGGCGACGCTCCTCCGCCCTAATGGAGGAGCCGACCCTGCACGTGGGTGGGCACCAAGAGTGGCTCTAGAGTTAATTAATGCATCCTTGTGGTCCTCTGAGGTTAGTGGTGGTGATGCAGAATGCAGCATATGATGTAATGTTATATAGCTGTGGTACATGCTGCAAGCCTGGGATGACTGGAGGTTGCAAGGGACCACAGAGGGTTGCGAGAAAGGGTGAGTGGGCACAGTTTGCTGTGTGGACCCTCCGAAGGGGCATTGCCCTAAGATGGGCTCCAAACAGGGGGGAGCTGAGGAAAGAGCTGCGATCTATCCTTACCCAATGAGACTGAGGCCTCTGACGTCGCTGCGGTCCACTCTGGTCTGGTCAACTCTGGCCACAGCTCCACTACACCACTCCTTCCTACACTGTGTGGGAGAATGAGGTGACACTCAGCTACTGGTGCCCAAAACAGGAGTTTTTAGGAAGATTCTGGAGAGGTGAGTGAGAGAGCCAAATAGTGCACATCAGCCTGGCTTGTAAGCTGCACCCAGGCCTAGATGGGACACTTCGGCAGGGCCACCAGGCTCACTTTTCATGTTGGCTGACTGAAGCCTCCACGCTTATTCCTGCTCACTGTGCAAGCAGATTCAGACATTGCAGAAAGTCGAGTGGGTAGGTACAACATTCATCTTCCAGCTCCCTGGGATCTGCAACCAGCGTCCTGTGGCGCATTGCCCCAGTGGCCTCTTGGAGGAGGGAAAAGCAAAAGGAACAAATGATGGACGGAATGCTGAACAATGCAAACATTCACCCCCAGTCACAAAGATCTGGGTTTAATCAATCGTTCTGCCAAGTCGGGACCTCCCTGGATTGGAAACAAGCATCCTGATTTGGGCTGGACCCCACGAGGACCAGGGTCAAGACTGATTTGCATATGGCTGGGTCCAAACTGGGGTGGCATGGTGAGCAAAAGAACAGTGGATTAAGCCTAGATCTTTGTGACTGGGGGGGAAATTTTGCATTGTTCAGCATTCCGTCCATCATTTGTTTCTTTTGCTTTTGTCTCCCTAAGTGGGAAGGGTAGTCCCAGACGTGGGACCCTTAATCGCTGTGCCACTGGATTCAAGCTAGCCTTTTGAGGGATGAAACCCCGAAACCAGTGCCAAGATGCTTGTTTCCAGTCCAGAGAGGACCTGACTTGGTATTTTGGGCTGGACTATTCCCATGAGGACCAGGGTCAAGACTGATTTGCATATGGCTGTGTTCTAACTGGGGTGGCATGGTGAGCAAAAGAACAATGGATTATACCCAGATCTGTGACTAGGGGAGAGTGGTTGAAAAGTTTCAGCACTCCATCCATCTTTTTTTGTGTTCTCTAGAAGAAGGGGACATGGGGGGGCTGGCAAGAACTGGCTGCTGGGCTCAGGGCAACTGGAAAGAGATGCAGCAAACCTTGGCTCGGACCCCCCTGCAATACTAAAGCAGTGCTGTGCTGCACCGCGACATTCTGTGTTTAGGCTCCGCTCCACATCCCCTCAGCTCAGCTGGGAGATTGACAAGGTGAAGCACGGAGTTAGGTTCTTAGCAGGAGCTGAAGCTTGGATCCGAAGCTTGGATCCGATGCTTGTGGACCACAAAGCTGGGAGTCGAGAGACAGGAGCCTGGGGATCGGAGCAGCCGTAACAGACAGCACGTGACGTCAGCATGTTTCCAAGCACTCCCACAGAGTAGCATCCAACCAAGCCACGTAGCAATTCAAATTATGTCTTAGTTTAATAAGTACTCACCCGTAAAATAGTTTTCCTACAATGGGAGTATGGGAGTAACAAGCTAAACTCCACACAAAATGATGTTGTTGCAAGTAAAAAATATCTTGATCCAAGGTAAAAAAGAAACAGCTTTATCAGTGATTATTCAAGCTTTCTTTTGGTACTATTTGATTGGCGGACACTAGCAAACATGAACTTTAGGCTGTTATTTCATGTCCCTGTTTGTGAAGGTTTAACATGTAATTCAACAATATTTAGCATCATGAGAACTTGAATAAGCCAAAAAGAGTTATTAAATTCAAAGTTGCTCCAAATAGGGGGCCCTAAAATATATCTTGCCTGGGGCCCCACAAATCCTTAAGATGTCAATGAGCACATGCAAGAGAGAAGGGGTTGAATGCTTTGGTGGACTTTAGAGGAGATCGGGTCTAAAAGGTTTCCTTTAGATTTGTGCCAGAACAAGTTAATGTAGTCACTCTTTTTATGGAAACATTCCAATTTATTGCTTCCTTATTGATTTTAAGATGCTTGTGCAAAAACAGAGGAGGATCAATAGATCCCCGTGACAGAAAGAAAGAGCATTTAACAGCCAACACGTGTTTCGGCCCCTCACATTGGTCTCTGGCCTGGGGCTTCCTCGGGGTGTAATGTACACTAAGCACTAAAGCCTCGGCCGACTGATGTGCATGCTGACGACACTCAAGACCATACGAGACCAAAGTTAATACATATATCCAGTCATGAACAGGATTTCGTCCTGAGGAAGCCCCAGGCCAGAGGGCCAATGTGGGGCGGCGAAAAACGTCTTGGCTGTTAAATGCTCTTCCTTTCTGTCACAGGGATCTATTGATCTGCCTCTGTTTTCGCACAAGCAACTTAAAACCAATAAGGAAGCAACAAATTGGAATTTTTCCATAAAAAAGAGTGACTACATTAACTTGTTCTGGCACATCCTAAAGCTTTGCACTAGTAATGGGGAAGGGGTCTCCCATTGTCAGGAACAAGTAACCTTCACCAGATATGCTCTATTAATATAGGATTGCTAAGGATCTGGATCCATTACCCCCTCTAAAAGATGTCCTGCCTGAAACAAACTGAACCAGTCCTAGACCTGGATATTCTTTCAGCTGCCTTCCCACTAGACAAGCAGTACTGGCGATAATATCTGAATTTCAGATTGACAATTCTGTACTTCACAAACCTCTGAGGGATGGTTATACAGCTATTATTTGGAACAGGCACAGACCTGAAGCATTCTTTGGGCAGCTAGCAATGGTGCATGTAGCGTCTTGCAAGTTAGAAATTATGGAACACTTTTGCCTCCTGGTGGACTCCGTAGAACTGTGACGAGCAGAATGCAATGATGATTGGTTTAGAATGTTGAGTTAGCAGTTACATACAGAGGAATAAAGATATGTAGTACTAAGCTCCATTTTGTGGCGTAGTCAGTCGCTGGTGGGTACCCCGTCTGGGGTGGACGCTACAGTGCATCCTGAATAATCCAACAATCTAGTTTACGTTTGCCAGAGAACACGCAGTCCCCAGTAATCAGTTTATACAGAAGTTCTTGAGGTGGGAGGATTCATGCCAGAAACAGCCCTAAGGGTGGCTAGGAGTAGAACAGGCTAGAAATGTGGTAATTTTGGGGTGGGGGGGGGTGGTTCGTTTTAGAGAACTAGTGCTTTCGGTCACTGGTGTGTCATAATATTAGTGGCTCACTGATTGATCATAATACACTTAAGTTGAGCCGGTAAACCCTGATTGGGACTCTGCATGCTCGAACTTCCATACATTGCCATGGAAATCTGTTCGCCCCAAATATCTGAAACCAATGCTTGGATTTATACTGGCAGACAACGGTTAACACTGAAAAGTGGAAAAATCCCAGTAAATGAGGATCTGCTCGCCTTCCAAAGCTTCCTGCTTGGTGACGAAACCTTGCATCAGCACTAAGCTGCAAGTCTTCTTTAAATGCATACTATTTTGAATTTTAGGGAATTTAGGGAGCTGTGCTTCTCGTTTTGCCGGAACAATTACCATATTACTTACGCCTGTCGCTTTAGGAAACTTTTTCTATGTATCTGAAGTATTTTCTTAGCACCAGAGCGTCAGTTCTGGAAACTACGAAAAGTCTTGCAGCCGGTTAAGGACATTCTGTCCTTGCCTGTCAACCCCACTGACCCCTCTAACCACGAGCTGGACTTACACACAGACCAACGTGGACACGATGCGTAGTTTATGAAAAGGAAAGCTTCATACACGGTTGCACTTGTCCTGCTCTCAGCACGAACTAAAAGTATTCCATTAATTAATACTGGGAACTTAGCAGCAAGTACATGGCATTTTTTACTGAGTGTTCACTTGGACCAAGCTCGGCTGGCCTTTGGGGGCCCTCGGCCTTTGTCAAGCCAAGTACATTTGAAATACAAGAGAGAGGCGCGCAAAGCAGGTTGGCCTAACTGTGAAAATGCAGAAAGTCAGAGAACAAAGGCAAAAGAGGTCAGCGAGGGTTGGGGAAAAGCATCGATGAGGAGGGAGAGCGAGGAAGAGATGGAGAGTGACTGGGGTAGCAAGAGCGAAAGAGAATATAGAACAAGCATTTGCAATGCAATAGGTCTTGTATTTACGAGAGTTTGAGCTACTGGAATTGTAAATATTAACAGCTTAAACTCTCGCAAATCCGAGACCCACAGCATTGCAAATATTTTTGTTGTTAAAGCTCCCATGCCGCACTTTCACGTGCATGAAGGCTGTGCCCCTTTTTTTAAAAAGCGGTCTCCAACAAAAGGTGCGCAGCCGCTATTAAAGTGAAACCGCGGCATGGTGGCTTTTACAAAAAAAAAAGCATCTGTTCATGAAACAAATGCCCATGCCGGGGTTTCACTTTAATAGTGCTCGCACACCTTCCCTTAGATACAGCTCTTCAAAAGAAAGGGGCGTGGCCTTCATGCACATAAAAGTGCAGCATGAGGGCTTTGACAATAAAAAAAATATTTGCAATGCCATAGGTCTCGCATTTGCGGGAGTTTTAAGCTATTGGCATTCACAATGCCAATAGCTCAAACTCTTGTAAATGCGAGACCTATGGCATTGCAAAGAAGCGGCTGCCATTGTCCCGGCTGCTTTAAAAGTGAAAGCATGCATGGCGCGCTGAATGTAAGGCAAGCAGATCGTGCCTGGAGTAGGGCAAAGAAAATAGGGGCATATTATCAAGAAACGGCGTTAACATTATCGCCGCTTTAGCGGCAGCAAACTGCCTCTAAAGCAGCAATAATGGGCTTGATAATATGCCGCAGAGAATTCCAATAGAAGCCCATGTTCTGGTGTGAACATGGGCTTCCATTGGAATTCTCTACGGCATATTATCAAGCCCATTATCGCCGCTTTAGCAGCAGTTTTCTGCCGCTAAAGCGGCGATAATTTTATCTCCATGCTTGATAATATGCCCTATAGTGTTTACAGACAAATTAAAACACACCGTGATGCAACAGAAGTAAAAGGACCAGTCGCCATGGGAGGTTTCAAATGAAGACAAGGCGTTACTAAGGAGGGACTAACAAGGTGATTAAGCAATCAGAAGCCAGCATTTACAAAGGACAATGACAAAAGCCAATGAAAAATAGGGGTGGAGAGTTAACAGGACTTCAAATCCCTAACTCAATACAGAATGGCTTGCAGAGCAGAACATGCGCTGCCTATGCTCGACCTAAAAAACTAACATCCAGAGCTGCAGACTTTGCAGCTGAGAAACCAGGTTTGAGTCTCGCATTGGCTTAACATCCTGTGATTCTGGACAAATCATTTAATCTCCCTATGCCTACAAAAATGAAAGTGTCCTTGTGTAATGTAACTGGTGCTCATTTAAAGCATGTTAATACCTCCGGGTCGAGTTCGCGTTACATGAAACTGCAAAAATGTTTCTAAAAAACTGCAGTGAAACAGCAAACCGTTCACTTTCTCCAAACGGTTGTTGAGAGTGAGCTACATACACTCTTCTGACTCGTTCAATCTTCCATGAAGATTGCGTGATAATCATTTGAATGTATATATATGACTTTTTGGGGTACAGGCAAAGGGTCTAAACAACATGAGTGAAAGATGCACAGTGGGCTTTGACAAGACAGGAAGTGTTTTGGAAAGAACCTCACAAACCACAATAGCTCTTCCTTTAAGCCAATTGGGTATTAAGCACCAGCAACAGCTGTGTGTTCATGTTATGTTATGTTATACTTAAATCTAGTCAGTTAAGTATAAATGTTTACATTTCTTAAACAGAGCCTGAGTCACAAAGATTTTCTCAGAGTAGATGTGATTTTCTCTTGTATTACTAAGGGCTTACACCTGGATTTTAAGACTAAGCTAGGAATAATATAGGTTTGCTCCTGCAATCCAGGAGTAGGCCATTGGCACTACAAGAGTAAGTCGCAGCAAAATCTTCATGTGTTGTGCCCATAGTTTGCTTTCCACCATCTGTTATTAGATGATTGAATTGAAACTATGGGCACATGACGCTCCATTGGCACAGCACTCACTGCTAAGATCTGTGTGTCACCTGCAGGCACAGCTACATATCTTGCACGAACAATTCAAGGATCCATCCTTCCAAGGTTAATGAAATGAGTGTCAGGTTAGATATGCACTATGAATGAAAGCGCCACAAAAGTAACACGTTTTTATTATTTTCAAAGAAATGGCCATTCATGCCATCAGGAACATGCACAACACAGGCTTAGTGCTGGAGTCAAATGGCCTGACTGCGAGTTGCCACGAGTTGCGAGGGGAAGATTCTGTGTGTCAGAATTACCGATTTCTAATAGTATCTGCGCCAATTTAGGGGCATATCAACAACAACTGGCGATAATTATGACTGAGCGCACTTAGCGCTCGGATAATTATCGCCGGCTAGCGCCGATTTTTATCGCTGAGATAGCATGCTATTAGCAACGCTTATCTCATCGGCGATAAAAATCCTAGCGCTAACTGGCTAACGTGAGATTATCGCTGGAAACCCAGCGATAATCTCACGTTAGCTAGTTGATAAGGACTCACAAACTTAGCCATGATATCCACCTTCCATAGGATATCATGGCTAAGTCAGTCCTGAAGCAGGTGTTAGGAAAGTAGCGATAACAGGTGTTATCGCTACTTTTCCTGACGCTATGCTTCATAGCGTGGGGCTTGATGATAGGAGAAATGTCGCTTAGCGACATTTCTCCTATCATGTCAGATCAGGAACGCCCACTTTGCATCTCATTAGAGATGCAAAGCTGGGCGTTAGAAATCCCCACGCTAAAGCAAGGTTTCACGCGTTAGCGTGACCTTGCTAATATAGCGATAAAATTATCGCCGCTTTTCGGCCGTAAACAACCGCTAAAGCGGCAATAATTTTTTATCGCCTCGTTGTAAATATGCCCCTTACTTCGGGCCTTCTGCGTTTTAGCTGTGGAATGAGAAATACACTGATTGACCCAGGTAAACCATGTCAAAACTGTAGGTCTAATCCCAAACCCTTTCAATTTACCACCTGCTTGGAGAGGGTGACTCAGGTGAGGCCGCACTGCAAGGTCAGGGTTCAGAGGGAAGCAGACGCCATGGCTGCTTGTAGGGAGCGTTGCATGTTACAGCAAAGATATAGGGGAGGGGAGAGTCAGCCAGCACCTGTACCCCCGCTTCAACCTCGGTTTACCCGTTGTGTTCCTTCATCCAGTAAAACTGGGCCTAGTGTTCCAACATCGAGTCATCCCAGGCATGGGAACACCAGATCACTCACAATTGTCTAGAGTGGTATTACATATCCCAGGCATATCCCAGGCAACTCTTAACGATGAGTAACCCCTTGCATGCCCTTGACGGAACCACTCCGTCATGAGCCACGGGCGCCGTGTGCTCAAGACGGAGTGGTTCCGTCATGCTGCGGCCATTGGCGACCGCTCCGCCCACGCGGCGCTAGTTCCCCGCCTGTACGGGCGATTAGCGCAAGTGGGTGGAGTCATGACGGAACCACGCCGTCATGAGCACAGCTCGCCCGTGACTCATGACGGCGTGGTTCCGTCATGAGCATAGCGGCGCCGCAAACCCCCCAACCCCCCCCAGCGCTGCGGCGGAATTCGCGCCGCAGTGAAGGGGTTAAAGAACAGAAGTGTATCTCTGAAATAACAGAGGAAACAATTACTCATCTAACTAAGCCTTCAAAACGATGAGCAAACGGTAAACTGTATGCTGATTACCTTGCAAACGTAAAAATAACCCGAAGACTCCTCGTAATTGGCTGTTCTTTGATATAAAGTTGATGTAGCCCAGGAGTTAGATTTCATATGATAATAGGCATTAAACATGTGGTATTGTTGTAAGTAACAGCTTTGGAGGTAGGACTTAAGCGCAGAGAAGCACACTAAGGCTAAAGTGCGGTGGCTTTCCCGCAGGTCAGTCTGAACACTTGACAAAGCAGATCTGATGTTCAGGCTTCAGATATTGGTCAAGGTGTCACCAAGGAGTTCTGTTCACTGTGAATGTTTCTCTGGAGCTCCCTTGCCTGATCTTTGGTGCGCGCTCGGATTGTCAAGGCGTGGTTGTGCAGATGTTCTTTGCACAGGGTGAACAGCATTGCCTGGGGTCACCAGGGCTCGTTTCGGCAGCCCCGACTTCTTCTATTTGAGTCAGCCAGTGATGGGTGGGCAGTTTGGCAAATAACACTCGGCTCATGCAATTGCGCTAGGAAACCCATTTCCTGGCGTCCAATTGCAGTCCACGGAGTCAGAACAGGTTGTCCGTCTTCCTCTGTGGTGGGCACAGAGACAGGTGTTCGGTGAAATCTTTTTTGACAAACACAGTCTTTGGTTGAACAGGAAGGTTGGGAGTCTATTCGAACATGCAGGTGGGCTCCAGGCACACTTCTTTGGGCAAACTGTGTTTTTTTGGGCCGCTCCACTCTCGGGCTCAGCAGATGGTCTCCCAGTCCTCCAGCAACAGCTCTTGCAGGACACGGCACCCTACTTCTCCCCCTCTGCAGTCTGCCAGGGCACAGGGAGATATCCAGCTTTTCCAGCAAGGTGCGCAGTTGCAGCCAATGTCCACCTCTGAGAGACTGACTATCAGTGCTACCTACAGAGCACCCTTGTCCTTGGGCAGTGAAACAGCTTGGAGCAGGAACCAAGTGGGAGTGTTTGTGTCCCACCTGTATACAGAATGCAAAGGCAGGGGATGTGGATTCACTGTCTACAGTTCAAGTACCGTTTTATGATGCTTCCATTTCATAACTTAATTTTCTCTCTGCAGACAATTCTTTGTGTAAGGCTCTCTCGTGGGGCAGTAATGATGCTGGCTCCAAGCAGGACCTCGACCACAATGAGTGTGACGCTCTGCACCTGACAGTGATTACCCTTCCTAGAGGGGTTTCTCACTGTAAGACAAAAAGGCCTAATCCCTGCTAGAAATTCGTTTTATTTATTTAATTGTTTACTTACCTGCAATTATCCATATTCCAGTTTTTAGAACCCCCCACCCTGCCCCTCCCCTGCCTCGCCTTACCGTCCCACGGATCTCCCTCCACGGGCCGCGGCTGGTAGTGGCCCCTCTATTATATATAGAAAAGCTCTACCCTACCTGTCTAATCCCTCTACTCTACCCCAAGCAGTAGAGATAATCAAGTTTCCTTTCCTTGGTTACTGCCCAGCAAATGAATTTGTTAGAAATATGTGGTGGCAGGTGAAACCACAGAGTAAAGTGCGAGTAAGTGCATGATTTTATATCAAGTTTGGCATATGGGATACACAGTGACAAATGTGACAAATGCAATCTCTATAGATTACCTGTAGTGCAGTCCAATAGACTCATTTTCTTCAATGTCTACTTACAGCAGACGTGGATGTGAGGTGAGTGACTGACGTAATATCTCTTCATGTGCCTCGTTGGAAGCAGGGTAGAAAGAGAAATGCATTTGGCGAAGAGCAGGGCCATTGGAATTAAAAATAGATACTTGTCAACTACAGCTGCAGACAGCAGCAAACTAGCAGAGGCTCTGGCTAGCAATGAGCATGGCTTCATTATTTCAGCACCACACACAACTTGTAATCCATATAGTGCATAGTGCCATACTCATCAATGAGATGTCATTTTTTTTCAACTCACAGTGTCTGACTCTGCTTATAGTTACTTTAGAAAAAAAATAATCAAATCACTGTTTTTTTAAATCCTGTGATGTTATTTCCATGCCTGTTACTTTTCTGACACACAGTCAGTGCTTTTTATGTTTGGCAACATGTGTGGGTAAGACATGACATAAAATTGGCCTTGTGATTCTCCTAATAATAATCACATCAAATAAATTTCAAAGGCCCTAGAGGACCAGCAATGTACTGCTACTATGCTACCCAGTTATTGTAAACAATTGTTTGCACATAGCATTATTTACAATTTGTCCTTTTTGTTTTTCTCAATATAGTTGCCCCTCTTGTTCCAGCATGGAACACCCGACAGGCATGAGAGAGCGGGCCATTTGCGGCGGCAGAGGCTGGAGTGTATCCAACAGGAATTTTGATTGCTGGTAGTCTTGGAAGAGGAGGAGGAGGAACTAAATCCACAACAGCCAGGCCCCAGTGCATCTGGTCCTCCTCAGCCTCCAGCCACCCGGGCATCCCATCACCGGCGGCACTGCCAGCCAACTGCTGCCACATCAAGCAGTGGCTGGACACCATAGAGGGCCGGCTCACCTCAATGGAGCAGAGAATGGACCAGCTCTGGACCGATGTCTTTAATGTCCTCTTTTAGCCCTTTTAAAAATAAATAAATTGTGGGAGTGATTTGTTGTTTGTTGGGGCTGGGTGGTAAGAGTGGAAAGGGAGTTGGGACTGGAGAGAGTTTCTTGAACATTCTGAGTTTTTGGGACTTGGGTCAGTTTTGTTTGGGAGAGGGGTGGGCATGTTGTTTGGGTAGAGAGGGTGGGTTGTTCTGTAAATAAATAAAGGAGGAATTTTTTCTAATCTAAATTTCTTCCTGAAGTTGTTTCTTTTACTTTTACTTTGCACTGGGCCTTCAAGTAGTTTTACACAGCCTGTTTATGTGCTTGTAACTTAAGAGAGAGCATTGCACTTATTTATAGAGTCTAGGCTTATACTTCTCTAACTATCTTGACCATTATGGGGAATGATGCCATGATGACCTATATTGTGTTGCAAGTTCGGAACTATCTAGATAAAAACAGTAGCAGTTGATTTATTTCTTACTAAGTTAAATTACTTCCATACTAGTGTGTGTTACCCGAATATACATGCAGCAATAACAGGGGAGGCATCACATCTTCAAAAGGAAGGTCCCACTTCCTGTTCCACCGAGGTGAGCTCCAACTGTGGGATTGATCTGAATGATTGATTATCCATCGTAGGCAACTAAATGAAAGTAGAAAGACTGAGTAAGTGGGTTATATATTTAGCAAAGATTTCCAAAGAACTGACACCACCTGCGTACTACGTGACGACTTAATGAAAAAGCCTGATTGTGCTAAAATAGAAAACAATAGCAATGCTAGTAAGTTTTGGCTAATGTGGAGCTAGCAGTATTATTTCTGAAATCCTCAAGTTATATAAAATGGACTCAAAGTCTGGAGTTCATAAGCTTAGGTCAGGCGTTTATGGTGAGGCAACCCAAGGCCTGAATAATGATGCTGATGACTGATGTTCTTCATTCTATATCTGAAAAAAATGTGGATCATTTTTAATGCGCTAGTTGGTAATGAGCAGGTGTGGGCTACTGCTTAAAAGATTCTACAGTTGTTTTCACCACATCCGCCCCACCAAGTATGGGATCTATTGATGGTGTAATTTAAGCCACACCTCAATAAATCACACAGCTCATGGGAAGAAGGTTATGAGTTTGATGAATGGATGGGTAATGTGATTTGGGGAAAGGTTTGACAAAGACAAACACTAAAAAACAAAGCCATCATTCATCTGGGCAATAAGCAGCAGCACATCATTCCCCATCAATCTGTTGTTAGAAGGAAGCAAAGGAATGAGTATGACCGAGTACAAATACATGCATTGCAAACAGTCCTTCAGCCCCCGAGACCCAATTTACAATATATCTTATTGTTCTGTCTTCTAGGTTAGGGAGTGAACCCACCCACCCACTTCTCTTAGTTAATATGATTGTTAAAAGGAAAATTATACTGTATTGCAAAATTGAGTGGTTCGTCTGCATTCTCCTCAGGAATGTCCACCCTTTGGGGCCTGTCTGAACTGGTCCTGAAGGTAAGCAGGAGTATTGTTAAGCTCAGCTAGTTTTCACCTTTCATTCGTGAAAGAGACTAGAAGAAGGACTGCGGATTGTAAAAGAAAAACTATTTTAGGGTCAATGAGAAGGACAGAAGGAAGGTAAGCTTCATAAGGATTGTATCAAGAAGACTCAGAGGCAGTGCAAAAAACACAAAAGGGGACTCATAGTATCACTTGTGCGACAAGTCCAACACACACACAGAGCAGCATTTCACAAATGCACCTCTCTCTAGTCTGGACCGCTGAGTACTAGGCCTCAGACTCTTGGTTTTACTTTGAACTCAAGTCGAAAGTATACTTTATAACTTCTTGCTTCTAGATATCGATGAGGTAGTCCTGCAGCTCCCACCCTGAGTTCTTCATTGATATTCCTCCAGTCCTGACTCCGAGTAATGCCGACCCAGACCAGCCATCATCATCATCATCATCATCTTAAAATCACAATGACCAGAGCAAGATATATGTGGAGTGCAGTGCAATGCTGTTGAAGAACAAGTTGAGAATGAAACCAAATTGCAGTATTTTGCATAGGTTTTTGTTTGTTAACTAATGTGACTGTTTTGGTCTCTGAAGAACCAGAAAAAAGGAGAACACCCTGTAATTAATGAAATCTGGCTAAGTGTGAAAGGGCTGATCATCACCTACAGGGAAAAAAATGAGCGTCCACCACTTAAGCCCTAAACAATGCAATTCAATAATCATCTCAAGAAATTTCCCATGGTACAGTTCAACACACCCCCTCTCTCGGTGTCTGCCACCACATGAATCATCAATCAACTTAAATCATCACTGTTACAATAGTTAAAGTTACCTCATCCAATCCAAGCATGGGTCGTTCAGATAGGTATTCAATCATCTTTGGTGCAAGCAACATATTGGAATTTGTTCTTGACAGCCAGTATTGTAGGTAATAAATAATTTTATGGGGCAGCCCTTCTAGTGCTACTTGATGTAAAAAGGAATAGGCATTAGACAATAGGCATGCGACGAGGGTAGCCACGGTCCCCAATGCCATGAAGGAATTGTGGAAGCTTCTTCAATGCACACTGGTCCAACTGCAATCCGGCAATATATGTGACTAATAAAATAGGTGGGTTAGCATAAATCTGACACAAAAATAATAATATTCCTCTATCTAATTTAAAAAAAAGTTTTTTTGCAAAGAAAGTACTAACTTCAGCGGGGGCACTTGTATACTTAATCTGGGAGGTGGGTTCATCCTCAAACTCTGGTGGTTCACCCAGAAGTTTATCAGCTAACACATTTGATTCAATTTCCGACCAATCACCCTCTTCCTCCTATTGTGCTTCTGTTTCAGGAACTGTGTAATTGTGTGGTATAAAATGTTGGTTCATTTTGATCATCGTCAATTTCTCCCCATTTTGAGGCAAGAGACAGGTCCTTCTCACTGTGACGAACACACCAGCTGCACTGAACACACGTTCAGTGGACACACTCTGGACAGGACAAGCCAGATACTTTATTGCCAGCCTGTTGAGCCCTTCCCATACCAAGACATCAATGGATTGTAATCCACATAACCTCTTTTGGATCATCCAGATACTTCTGGAGCATCCTGTGGATGGTCATTGGTGCTGTCACTTACTCAACCATTTTTGCCATCAGCTCTGCACTGGACTTGAACCCTGCCAATTGAAACCAATACAACGCAGAGGTTGGGTCCAGTCCATCTATTTGCTATTGTTGCCGGTGTTCTGGTTGATGGTGTTGTTGGCTGCTGTGAGACAAGACGGCCCTTTCTGGAAGTTGACGGCGGTGCCTTAGAACTACAGGTGGGACACAAAGTTCCAGCCATTCTTCTTCCAAGTCTCCGGTTGCTCTACAATCCACCTCTTGTGGTTTAAAAAATTCCCTTCAGAAAAAGGGATGAATGTGGGCAGAATGTTTTTGTACAATGGATCAAGTAGTGTGGCACATATGTACTCTTTGGACTCGATGATGTCATGTTACAGCCTAATATTGGAAGCCAAGCGCAGGACTAAGTCTCAACCAAGGCATGTCCTTCTTTGTTTTATTCACACCTGCAAGGGCGAACCTTTCAGATGCCATTTTTACCTGCTCTTGTAGGAGATGCAACAATGGGCTAGCTTAGCCCTTCGTACTATCTTCCTTGCTAACTTCCCGTGTGAAAACCTCAAAAGGGCGTAGAACCTGTGTCAGGCATTTGACTAGGCCCCATTTGTCTGCATCCATGGTCATAGCTTTCCCAACTGCATCCTCTCCTCTTTGAATGACATAGTCATTGATCTGTTTGCACTGCTCAAACAGATGTTGCAACATGTAAAAGGTAGAGTTCCAACGTGTTGGCAACTCCTGAATCAGCGCTTTAACTGGTGCTCTATTATTAGGCTGAATAATCCACAGCTGTTCCTGGGTTTTAAAAGAATGGCTGAAATGAATGCTGATTCTTCTGCAGGTGGTTAGTATGTTGCTGACTATTTTTTCTTTTTTGAGGAAGTCTTTTACCACCAGACTGATGCAATGGGCCAAACACAGGACCCTGAAATAGCCTCCATCTAATGTGGCCTTGACTATGTTACTGCCATTGTCCGTGGCAACAAATCCAATTCTAAGACCTCTGGGTCACAGACATTCATACACCTTGCTGTTAAATTCTTCCAATATGTTTACAGCTGTATGTGATTTCTCCATCCCGAACGTGGCCACTGTTGCATGCTGCTAAACACTCTTAAAACGTTCTTCAGGGCCAAGACCTGAGCTATCTTTTGCTTTACCCCTGCAAAAGAGATCCAGTGTGTAGCTATGCACATGTAATTAATCACCTGACAACTGGTCAACATGTCTGTCATCAGGTGGATAGTATGAACAACACTTTGCTACAAAGCTTGTCCAACCAACTGCAGCACATCATGACGCAGCACTGGAACAGCCACTCTGGTAAAATAGGTCCTACTTGGTACCTTCCATTTTAGGCATTTTAAGAAACCCACTCCTTCCACAAAAGAAAAAGGGAGGAGGTCCAGCGCTAACATTTTTGCCAGCTTCTCATTGTGCAAAAGTGTGGTTGGATGGTTGCGCTCGTAGGGCCCCTCCTACCTAAATATGCCCATAATAGAAGCCTGGATTTTCTTCTTTTCTTGGGGCACTGACATAGAGGTCTTTTGAGAAGGTAATGCTAGTGGTAGACTCAATGTGCTTCATGGTGGTGGGGCAGTCACTAAATATAGCGGTGCCTCCATCATATCAATATGAGTCTTCTTCTGCCATAGTAAAGTAGCTGAGGTGGGTGAATCTGCGTTCACACTGCTTGGGGCAGGGCTGCTTTGCGTGAAGATGTCACTCTTTTCTTCCTCATCATCACCTTCCCCCATGATTGGACTTGTAGTTGATGTTTCCCGGCTCTCCCCACCACCATGACCATGTTCAGCAATTCTTTTAAGGTTTTCTCCCACTTCATTGTGCAGTGTTTTTTCATATGGGTTGCCTGGCCTCCAGTAATATAATTTGTACCAGGCTTACCTTGACAAACATTTGTGTGGTAAATGGTGCATTCTGCAATGCGCTCCCCCTCTTTGCTAACTGTAAAAAAAGTCCAAAACTGGGAGGAGTACTTTTTTACAGGGCCACTACGAATATCTGAAGAAGAACTGGAGGTTGGTAGGCATGTCGTCGATTGCTTCTCTTGAGGCAGGGTTTGGTGCAGGTCGTAACTGGGGCTTTGCACATATGGGAGCTGGTGGCAGTGCTACCTGTGCCACATCCCTCAGAGCTTATTGAATTGCAATGTCAGAGTCCCCTGTGTCACCTTCTACCATGACTATCTCATCATTGTGATCCTCCTCTTCATCCCCTTCAATATCTATAAGTCTTTCTGGAACTTTTCTTTTCCCTTGCCTCTCCTATTGCCTCCTGGTCTTTGTCAGGGTCCACTCCATGTCCCTATCATCATCAGAAGTGGTGCTTAAAGAAGATAATGCTGAAATACCCTTCCTTTTCCTTGCTGGAGATCTGGGAGCCAATGATTCTAAAAGAGGAGGTTCAACTTCTTGCTCTTCTTCCTCCTGTACTCCTGTACTGCTCCAACATCAGACAAATGTACCATTGCTGGCTGCGGCTGCTGTCCACTTTGCTGTGTTTCCTGAATTGATCGTGTACTACTTTGAGAAAGGGACAAATCTAATTCAACAACACTAATCGCCGGCGTCAACATGATTACACTGGCTGCCTCAGGTTTAGGTTGGGGGCGGTGGTGCTGTTCATGCAGGAGTGCTGCTCTCAGCGTGCTTACCGGAGACTGGCGCAGGAGGCACAACTTTCCTTAAAAAGGTTCTGATCGGCACACCAGTGGTGGAAATCTACTTGTTATGCTCCCCACTAACCACTTACTTTGCAGCACCCTTCTTTGAGGCCATCTTGAAGCTGTCAGTTGGCAGTGGCACTTAGCTTCACAACAAGCTGAAGAGATGACCGTGTTACGTAGTCAGTCATGCACAAGCCATCTGTCAAGCAGTACTGTTGGTGATGTCTCTTCTCTTGTGCACCTAAAAGCAAACAAGCAAGAAAAACATCAGTGTTACACGGCATTGTTGCTGTTCAAGTAGCAGCACAAACAAACAATATTATTTAGTGTGGTTACTTAAGTTATTATAAATAATTAACAATACAGTGTATTCATTCGTAAAACATAAAGCGACACCAACAAACTTTCATGGTGTGCACTCAGGGAGGATAAGAAAGAGCAACAACAAAACGCAAAGATGTAACTGTTTGCTTTATGTGCATCACATGGGCTGTGGTACTCAGGTAGGTGCAGCTGAGAAATGACAATATAATAATCCTTACACAGTGAATACGGTTGTGCACATATGGCAGACATGGGGTTGATTTATTGATGCTAGATGTTATGAAAATGGTTAAAAACATTATCTAAAAATAAAATAATGAAATCGCAAAAAAAAATTACAGCCACATGGTCACAACAACAACCAGCAAGAAGGCATGGCCACAAACAAAGAAGACATGAAGGCCTATGGGAAAAGCACACTGGCAGGTTACACAAAATGCACACCAGCCACATGGTCAGTACAGCAACAAGCAGGAGGCCTGGAAAACAAAGAACACATGCAGGCTTAGGATTGGACACTTATACAAAATGTCCCCTGGCCACATGGCATAATGAACAAAAAAGGCAAATGGTGGCCTATGCCAAACACAGATACACACACTCTGGCCAGACAAAAGAGGCATGGTAAAACAGAGAACACAGTATTAATTCAGCAATGCAAAACCAAAAATTAACAGGGTTAAAAATGTTCAAAACAACACACTTCCTCCAAAGGCTTTACCCCACCTAGACACTGTTTGCAGGAAAATAAATGCGAAATACCACATAAAACACATTTTGTATTTTAATCCAATGCCATCCATGGCCTAAAGGATGTTTCAATTCTACAGACACCACAGAAACAGTTGTTTAATGCACCCATGAATAGTACAGGGCCTACTGGCTGGAAGGCCAATTGGCAAACAAGGCCACAAAGTGAATTAAATCAATATTGCAAATGTATTAAAAAACAGGGAGAAAATTTAGTAATCTGTGGAACTTTTTCCTTCACAAAAGAAGAGGAATCAAATGCATAAAAATAACTAGACCCCCAGTAAAATTGTAGTCCAACCACCACATTAAATTTAAAAAACAAATAAAAGTACAAATAAATCCAGGTGCATGCCCCCAGTTAAACAAGCTGAATGAAAAATAGAGGAAGCGCACTCATGTAGATCAAAAAAGTAATCCAGTTAGAGCAATTTATGGGTGCAGAAGAGTAGATCCCCCTGAGTAGGGATTGAGTCTGGCGAAAGCACGTTCTGAACAAGACCGTGTCACTCGAATTGCACTCTGGTGAAGAAATCAATCATGCACTGGTAAATACGGTGATTTCAAGTTTATTCATGTGAATAATTCAAGTAAATGCTTTAGGAAGGCGTTTTTTCAAAACATTCCAACATCACAAACGAGTATATTTCAATTCATAACTCGATGTAGCCCAATGCATTTCGGGCCAGTGTGGCCCTTCATCAGGGGAAGCACTAAAATGAGAGGATACAAGGAAGAAGCTTTAATCTATACATTCCTAAATGATACAAGCTCTAGAAACATTCATGGGAAACTGAAAAGAAAGTCTTTGTGGGTTGACTGGAAATTTGTCATGCGATATGAGAATAAGTACTGGTGAATGATATGGGTAACGAACGGTGAAAGGTGGGTACATGCAAGTTGAGACCAAAAAGAAGCTGCAAGGTATCTACTGCGATTTCGTTACATAAGTAAAAACCAAGAGCATCAAAAGTGTGCGTGGCGGGTGAAAAAACTCAGAGGATATCTCAGAAAGTGAGGTGAATTTATAAGTTCTAAAAGCTAAAGAAATACCCAAGTGCCATAAAGAGCGAAATCTGTATGGGAACTAGGTGACCAAGAATACTCGATCGTGAATAAGGTAAACACCAAACTTAAGTAACATGAGAAAGGACTGAAGGATACGTGAAGGTACCAAGTACTGTGTAAAACACTTACGTGATGCAAAGAAACCGGGTCGGTAAAGGCTGTCAAGCCATGAGGTTGCGACGTTTCGGCAGTGTGTCAAATGTTCAACACGAATTGAATTTAAATGTGTCACGTAATCGCCGTAGCGAATAGGATAGGGCTGGGACCCGTCAACCAATCGTATAGACTCTTACTGGTGAGAGTAGCGTCAATTAGTGTGTGAGTAAAGGAAGAGGATTGGTGCATCATGTGATATTGCGGTCCGATCACAAAGTGAGAATACAAGCCGGATGTAATACGCGTGCAATTGCGTATAGATGTGTATGCAAAATCAATGAAACAAAAAAAAATAATAGAAACTACAGAGAAAACAGACTCGTAGTTCGGAGAACAATACGCTGTAGGAAATTTAAATCAGAAAATAAGAATGTCGGACGAGTCAAAACCGGCGTGTATAATGTAACTAAAAAGGTAACAAGAAAGATACCAATAAAGTGGCAACAGAGCGTATATTAAGTGTGTGCTATAACGAAAGTATATCAAAATGATTATAACGTTGTGGTGTATCCAAACGTCTTAACAAAGATGTAGATGGAATGTGCTAGAGGTAACAGAAAGCATGTGTACTAAAACAGAAGAGTGTGTATATCAAAGAACAAGGTAAATGAAAGTGTACCGTGTCTTGAGGTGTGTGGGGAATAAAGTTATTTGACATCAGGGTGCATAAAGATACAAGGTCCCGGGTCTCTGGGAATTGAACCCATAACGAAATATCAACAGGTTTACAAAGAAAACTGGGAAACATGTCAACAATGTTGTAGCAGAATCAAAGAATATTACAAAAAACAGCCAAGATCGTAACGTTCATTGAGTCCTTTAGGGTGAATCGAATCTAATTTGTTAATCCAAAAAACTTCGCGTTGTAATAAGAATTGCGTGTTGTTGCGTCCTTTGATTAAAGGGACTTGTTCTAGAATCAGGAAGCGCAATTGGCAAATATTGTGTTGGAAAAGATAGAAGTGATTTGCAATTGGAGATTTCATCTGGTGGGTACGTATGTTGCTTTTGTGCTCATTGAGTCTGATGCCTATTTTTCTCTCTGTTTTCCCGACGTAGACAAGTCCACAAGGACATTTAAGCATGTAAATCATGTTTTCTTTTGTGTGTTGCAAGTAGCTGTGACCATCAGTTTGATAGGATAACCTTTATGGGGATGTGAAATACTGTTGCCTTTGATAATTGAATTACAATTTCCACAGTTAAAGCAAGGGATAGTTCCTTTGAAATCCGCACTGGTCTGAGTTTTAGAGGTGGCCAAAATCTGTTTCAAATTGCGAGATCTTTGATAAGCAAATCTGGGTTGTAAATCAAAAATGTGTTGAAAATCTTGTTTGTTACTGAGTATCGGACAGTATCTTAAGATGATTTTTTTAATTTGGTAACTTCTGGTTAAAAATTTTGAAACAAACACAGATCTAGATTCCTGCTTTGTTGGAGATTTTGGTTGAAGCAGTTTCTGTCGTGTGGAGGTGTCTACTTTGATGATAGCATTTTCCAAAATGGTAGGTGGATAATTGCGTTTTCTGAACTTTTCAATACATTCAATTTTGCTGGATTCATACAAGTCATCTGAACTTGCAATTCTTTTTAATCTTAACAATTGGGAGTAAGTTAAATGTTTTTTTAGAGAAGGTTGGTGAAAGCTGTCATAGTGTAACAAATTATTCCGATCAGTCGGTTTTGTATAAACTTGTGTACTTAAATGGTCGCCTCTGTTGGTAACAAGAGTATCTAAAAAAGTTACTGAGTCCTGGCTGATGGTAGGAGTGAATTCAATTCGATGATCAACTGAATTGAGTGTTTCAATGAGTTGTTCCAGTAGATTAACTGAACCTTTCCAAATGATGAAGATGTCATCTATATATCTTTGGTATAGGATCAGGTTGTCCATCCAGTCCTGTTTGGTTAGAATGTTGTCTAGTTCAAAACGGTACATGTATAGGTTGGCATACGTGGGCACGGCACAATTGCCCATAGATGTACCCGAACATTGGATGTAGTATGTTCCAGACCATTCGAAGTAACTATGGTACAGTGTAAAATGAACGAGTTCCATGAGAAAGATTTTTAAGTTGTTGGGTTTGTCTGTCAAGAGTAAAAAAGATTCAATTGCCTCAAGTCCTTTGTCATGGGGAATAGATGTATATAATGACTTCACATCAATGGTGGATAATATAGTGTCTGGGGTAATTTGATTTTGTATCGATTCTATGATGTTAAGAAAGTTGGTAGTATCTTTGATGTCTGTTGACATGGATTGTACTAGAGGTTGCAGATGTTTGTCTAAATATCTTGCCACAGGTTCATAAATTGAGTTGACTGTAGAAACAATGGGTCTGAATGGGGGTTTGGTAGCGTGTTTACGGATTTTAGGTAACATGTATATGTATGGAGTTGACGGATCTTCTTTGATGAGATATTTTTTGTCATCATCTTTTATGGTTCCATTATCATAAGCAGTATTAATGATGATCTTGAGAATGTCCGTGAATTCCTTAGTTGGATCCAATGTTATGGGCATGTAAATTTCCGGATTGTGTACATGCTCGTTAACACTTTCTAGGTAGAAGGTAGAGTCCATTATTACAAGGGCGCCCCCTTTGTCTGCTTCTCTGAAGGTGATTTCAGGTTTGTTTGCTAGTTGTTTCAAAGTATCATGTTCTTTACGTGTGATGTTAGCAAAAGTACTTTTGGTGTGATAAGTGATGTTTTTGAGGTCTTTTTTGACAATTGTTTCAAAAGCATCAAGTGCTTTATGGCTCATGGGAGCCATGAATGTACTTCTGTTTCGTAAACCAAGTAGGGTGTTGTCACGTGGAATATCCCGCATTTTCATGATGTTATGAAAGAAGTGCTTCAATCTTAAGGATCTCATACATTTAAAAAGACTGACTTCTGTTTCAAGCTGATTAGAATGGTAGGTAGGTACAAATGAGGTGCCTTTTTGTAAGGTTTGTATTTGAAATTGTGTGAGATTGTAACTGGAAATGTTTATTACAAGGTTTTCTGACTGCGTGTACTTTTTGCAATTGTTTTTAACGTTGATTTTCCTCCTGGATCTTCTGGAGGCTTTGTGCCTGATCCTAAAAAATGCTGCCTGTTATTGCTGGTTGATGGTTCTTCGCTGGTTGATTGTAATGTATCTGTTGATTCTGAAGTTACCGTGATTGTTTTGGTGAGTGAGCTGGTGGGAGGTCTGATGTTGGTAGAAGAATCTTCGAAGGACGTAGCGTCTGAGTCGAAGGTACGGCCCGTCTGTTTTCGTTGTTGTCTTCTACTGGCATATACTTCGGCCCAGGTATAAACTTCTCTCAGTTTATAGTCCACTGTATCACGTTTAAACTTTCTGGTTTTCCTTTCGTTAATCTCGTTTGTATATGCATCAAGTTGTTTGTTAATGTCTGCCAGTGTCGTGTTCCAATCTGTGTCTGATAGGTTCGTAGAAATGTCTTGGCGTAAATCATCAATTTCTTTGGTTAGTTCATCCAAAAGTTTAGACAGTTCTTCAACAATTAAAAGGATTAGATCCAGTGAACATTTGTTGAGGATGGCCTCTCAGTGTGATGTAAATCGTGGGTTGTTCTTGCATAAGGTTGATTTTAACGCAATCCTTAGACCTCTTGGGATCCGTTGGACCTTATGGTACCTGATGAGAGTACTGGCATGTAACCGTTGGTTTATAGCTCTCTTTGAAGTGTATAACAATTGTTTTATATTGGATTGAATGGAAGTTGTGCTGGAGCTAGTTCCTGTAGTGTCCTCAAAAAGTGCGTATATACGTTGAGTTTCTTCGGGCGTGTACATGAAAGTCTCAGTTCTACTTTCTGTGTTAATTTCTATGTCATCCATGGTCAGGCGGTGCGCGATCTCTGTAGCTCAAGAAAGGGTAGTAAACTGAATGAAAAATAGAGGAAGCGCACTCATGTAGATCAAAAATGTAATCTAGTTAGAGCAATTTATGGGTGCAGACGAGTAGATTCCCCTGAGTAGGGATTGAGTCTGGCGAAAGCACCTTCTGAACAAGAGCGTGTCACTCGAATTGCACTCCGGTGAAGAAATCAATCATGCAATGGTAAATACAGTGATTTCAAGTTTATTCATGTGAATAATTCAAGTAAATGCTTTAGGAAGGCGTTTCTTCAAAACATTCCAACATCACAAACGAGTATATTTCAATTCATAACTCGATGTAGCCCAATGCATTTCGGGCCAGTGTGGCCCTTCATCAGGGGCAGCACTAAAATAAGAGGATACAAGGAAGAAGCTTTAATCTATGCATTCCTGAAAGATACAAGCTCTAGAAACATTCATGGGAAACTGAAAAGAAAGTCTTTGTGGGTTGAGTGGAAATTTGTCATGCGATATGAGAATAAGTACTGGTGAATGATATGGGTAACGAACCGTGATAGTGGGTACATGCAAGTTGAGACCAAAAAGAAGCTGCAAGGTATCTACTGCGATTTCGTTACGTAAGTAAAAACCAAGAGCATCAAAAGTGTGCGTGGCGGGTGAAAAAACTCAGAGGATATCTCAGAAAGTGAGGTGAATTCATAAGTTCTAAAAGCTAAAGAAATACCCAAGTGCCATAAAGAGCGAAATCTGTATGGGAACTAGGTGACCAAGAATACTCGATCGTGAATAAGGTAAACACCAAACTTAAGTAACATGAGAAAGGACTGAAGGATACGTGAAGGTACCAAGTACTGTGTAAAACACTTACGTGATGCAAAGAAACTGGGTCGGTAAAGGCTGTCAAGCCATGAGGTTGCGGCGTTTCGGAAGTGTGTCAAACGTTCAACACGAATTGAATTTAAATGTGTCACGTAATCGCCGTAGCGAATAGGATAGGGCTGGGGCCCGTCAACCAATCGTATAGACTCTTACTGGTGAGAGTAGCGTCAATTAGTGTGTGAGTAAAGGAAGAGGATTGGTGCATCATGTGATATTGCGGTCCGATCACAAAGTGAGAATACAAGCCGGATGTAATACGCGTGCAATTGCGTATAGATGTGTATGCAAAATCAATGAAACGAAAAAAAATAATAGAAACTACAGAGAAAACAGACTCGTAGTTCGGAGAACAATACGCTGTAGGAAATTTAAATCAGAAAATAAGAATGTCGGACGAGTCAAAACCGGCGTGTATAATGTAACTAAAAAGGTAACAAGAAAGATACCAATAAAGTGGCAACAGAGCGTATATTAAGTGTGTGCGATAACGAAAGTATATCAATATGATTATAACGTCGTGGTGTATCCAAACGTCTTAAAAAAGACGTAGATGGAATGTGCTAGAGGTAACAGAAAGCATGTGTACTAAAACAGAAGAGTGTGTATGTCAAAGAACAAGGTAAATGAAAGTGTACCGTGTCTTGAGGTGTGTGGGGAATAAAGTTATTTGACATCAGGGTACATAAAGATACAAGGTCCCGGGTCTCTGGGAATTGAACCCATAACGAAATATCAACAGGTTTACAAAGAAAACTGGGAAACATGTCAACAATGTTGTAGCAGAATCAAAGAATATTACAAAAAACAGCCAAGATCGTAACGTTCATTGAGTCCTTTAGGGTGAATCGAATCTAATTTGTTAATCCCAAAAACTTTGCGTTGTAATAAGAATTGCGTGTTGTTGCGTCCTTTGATTAAAGGGACTTGTTCTAGAATCAGGAAGCGCAATTGGCAAATATTGTGTTGGAAAAGATAGAAGTGATTTGCAATTGGAGATTTCATCTGGTGGGTACGTATGTTGCTTTTGTGCTCATTGAGTCTGATGCGTATTTTTCTCTCTGTTTTCCCGACGTAGACAAGTCCACAGGGACATTTAAGCATGTAAATCACGTTTTGTATGTTGCAAGTAGCTGTGACCATCAGTTTGATAGGATAACCTTTATGGGGATGTGAAATACTGTTGCCTTGATAATTGAATTACAATTTCCACAGTTAAAGCAAGGGATAGTTCCTTTGAAATCCGTACTGGTCTGAGTTTTAGAGGTGGACAAAATCTGTTTCAAATTGCGAGATCTTTGATAAGCAAATCTGGGTTGTAAGTCAAAAATGTGTTGAAAATCTTGTTCGTTACTGAGTATCGGCCAGTATCTTAAGATGATTTTTTAATTTGGTAACTTCTGGTTGAAAAGTTTGAAACAAACACAGATCTAGATTCCTGCTTTGTTGGAGATTTTGGTTGAAGCAGTTTCTGTCGTGTGGAGGTGTCTACTTTGATGATAGCATTTTCCAAAATGGTAGGTGGATAATTGTGTCAATTCAGTTGATCATCGAGTTGAATTCACTCATACCATCAGCCAGTAACTTTTTTGGATACTCTTGTTACCAACAGAGGCGACCATTTAAGTACACAAGTTTATACAAAACCGACTGATCGGAATAATTTGTTACACTATGACAGCTTTCACCAACCTTCTCTAAAAAAACATCTACCTTACTCCCAATTGTTAAGATTAAAAAGAATTGCAAATTCAGATGACTTGTATGAATCCAGCAAAATTGAATGTATTGAAAAATTCAGAAAACGCAATTATCCACCTACCATTTTGGAAAATGCTATCATCAAAGTAGACACCTCCACACGACAGAAACTGCTTCAACCAAAATCTCCAACAAAGCAGGAATCTAGATCTGTGTTCGTTTCAAAATTTTCAACCAGAAGTTACCAAATTAAAAAAATGAAATATTATGACAAAGGCAGTTGGTGTAGCTTATTTGTTGTGAAAATGATTTGGCCAGTAAGCCTTTAACAGGTACTTTTTTTTTACATGTAATCTCACATCTTAGTTGGCATTGGTCACCCACTCTGACAAATCCTTTGGGTTTTCACTGTGATGATTCTTATTAGGCCATGTTGAGGGAGGTTGCATAATGTTTTGCAAGCTGTATTTTTCCACATATTTATAATTTTATAACTGTATGCATGATGGTTGCCGGTATATGTGACCTCGAATGGATGGTGGTTGGTAAGGTGCATAGTCAATGGTAACGGGGATAGGCCTCATCGTGTCATTGGAAAACGTCATGCCAGATTTCATAGGCTTGATTTGTTTATTATGGAACATTATGACAATGTCAATAGGTCTGGCCTACATACTCTGAAAAGCTAGTGTTAAAGGCAATAGGCCTTTAAGGCTGGATTGGGATTTCACTGTGCTAAAGCCTGTGGGTAGGTATTTTGTTACACGGTAGACACTGATTTTGATGTTGGTGATCTACCTGAACAAACACGGAGACAGAAAGTATGCGCTACAGTAATAACAACAATAATCCACTGTAGGCTCTTTTAGCAGATATGACATTTTGCTTTGCCATCTGTAATTATATATGCCTGATGGTTTCATTAGTGATGTCACTGACCATGTCATGAATGATGTAATATGTGACGTCATCAGTAGTGCATTGCGGGGGCGTGAGTTACAGTTAGCTGAACTAACTATAACAGCCGAATTTCTCTGGTTTTGTACTAGTGGAATGTCCAACTAACTATAACGTCCCTGAAACCTATGGTTTTTTCAGGGCATTTCTAAGGTTTTTTAAATGCTAATTTCTAACAATAACGTCCCTGAAACCTACGTTTATTTTCAGTGAGTTTCAAAGGTTTATAAATGCAAATTACTAACTATTACGTCCCTGAAACCTACGGTTTTTTCAGTAAATTAATTTTGAACTATAATGTCCATGAAACCTATCGTTTTTTTGATTGAGGCATGAATGAGTAGTCTCTTGGCGGTTAGAGGATTTTATGGGTAGTGCTCAGGGGATTGTAGCAGTGCATGGTTACTGCCTGGGTCATTGCATGAGTACATGGGTACTGACTGACTGGATGATTAGAGTACTGCAAGGAGAGTGCATGGTGAATTTATAACTGCTTGGTTATAGGCGGAGAGATTGGATGAGTAAATAGTACTGGTTATACCAAAAGCAAGAGAAGAAATACCTTAAGACAACACTCCACTGAATGTGCATTAAACAATCAAATTCACACAGATGTCTATCATCATTCAAGTGTAGAAGTATGGAAGAATGTAGGGTCAGTGATTCCCCCTTACGTCCATGTTGCTCATGTTGTGGGACTTGAGTCACAGGGTGCAACATTTCAGATTGGGATCCGGGTGGAGCCGTCACTACAACTGAGACACACCCATTAGTTACTTCCTTGTCCAGCCCAACACGGAACCACACCTAGACCCCCGGGATCATTGGTCACACCCCTACGCTGGACTGGCATACGCCAGGTCAGCCCACTCCGCTTGCGCTTACACGGAAAGGGAATGACAACGCTAAATGTCTCAGGTCTTCCCTGTAGCAATCTGCTGATCACAGGTCTAGTTGTCAGCATATAAAGAAGAAAAAGAGAGTTTCCCAGGTATTACCAAAAGGGACCGGGTATATATAGTAATAAAAAGTAAAGATTTCCCTTTTGTATTGTTAAAAAACTCCTGTAGTGAAATCATATACAATATACAATGGACCAAAGGAAAGAATTGAATTATTGGGAACTGTAGCAACACGAAATCAAAATATATTATTGTTTTATTAATACCTGTATCAAAATTGTTTACAATATTGTATCCATTAAAAACACTTTACACATCATAATAGACATTTACATACAAGACAAACATTGATAATAGTATTTGTTCACAATGATTCTATTAGCAATTATTGTCAATAATCATGAGCGTTTACACCTCAAAACATGTACAAATAAAATATTGAATAAAACAAATTTAAATTAAAAAATTGTGTCCTCTTGTCGACGCGTTTCGGTGTAATTTATGGTAAGTACCACCTTCTTCAGGACCCACACCTTAAATGCAAAAAACTGCTCACTATATAAAATTTGATCAATATAGGGGATATAGCTTCTTAATTCTTATCCTTTAGGGACCGAGAGGGGATATCAATTTCCTCCGTCCCGAAGTAATACATTATTTCCTCTATGTTTCCTTGTAGGTGGTTTACATATTCAATAATATGATTGATAGAGGGTATCAAATTCATGGACCCATACAAGCACAGATTTGTATTTTGTATTATTCTTAGCCTTCTTTTAAATGTAGAAAACTTCCGGTACGTATTTTCACTTTTTATAATAACAGTCGTTCTTCTGCCTTTATTCAATTCTAGCAGAAGTCAGTTCCGTATAAGACGCATAGCGTCTCTGCTAAAAGACGTCAAAGACGTCAAAGACGATGGCTCGCATTTGACGAGCCATCGTGAATCCCGGTAGCAGAGACGCTATGCGTCTTATACGGAACTGACTTCTGCTAGAATTGAATTGAAGTTTTCTACATTTAAAAGAAGGCTAAGAATAATACAAAATAGAAATCTGTGCTTGTATGGGTCCATGAATTTGATACCCTCTATCAATCATATTATTGAATATGTAAAGCACCTACAAGGAAACATAGAGGAAATAACTGTATTACTTCGGGACGGAGGAAATTGATATCCCCTCTCGGTCCCTAAAGGATAAGAATTAAGAAGCTATATCCCCTATATTGATCAAATTTTATATAGTGAGCAGTTTTTTGCATTTAAGGTGTGGGTCCTGAAGAAGGTGTTACTTACCATAAATTACACCGAAACGCGTCGACAAGAGGACACAATTTTTTAATTTACATTTGTTTTATTCATTATTTTATTTGTACATGTTTTGAGGTGTAAACGCTCATGATTATGACAATAATTGCTAATAGAATCATTGTGAACAAATACTATTATCAATGTTTGTCTTTTATGTAAATGTCTATTATGATGTGTAAAGTTTTTTTAATGGATACAATATTGTAAACAATTTTGATACAGGTATTAATAAAACAATAATATATTTTGATTTCGTGTTGCTACAGTTCCCAATAATTCAATTATTTTCTTTGGTCCATTGTATATTGTATATGATTTCACTACAGGAGTTTTTGAACAATACAAAAGGGAAATCTTTACTTTTTAATACTAGTTGTCAGCATGCCACAGCCACTCCCTCATGGCTGGTTTACACCCACACCACACCCCTCCAGCACAGGCGTCACAGGACATGTGACCCTGCCAATAAAAAGGGCCGGGCACACGTGCTCGAGGCCATTTCCACTCTCTATCTGGGTGTGTCTGTGTGGTTATTATTTATGCATGAGGGCCCAGGGACCTACCACATCACATTCCCAACGACTGGAGGTGACATGATGGTATCCGCACCACGATATTCAATCATAAAGGGCCCATGACTTGAGGTGCACAGAGTTGGTGGCAGCCGAGGCACTTTGGCCGACACGGGCCTCCCACCACGTGGCGATGACTTGAGGTGCACAGAGTTGGTGGCAGCCAAGGCACTTTGGCCGACACTGGCCTCCCGCCACGTGGTGAAGCCTTGAGGTGCACAGAGTTGGTGGCAGCCGAGGCATTCTAGCCGACTCGGGCCTCCCGCCACGTGGCGATGACTGAGTTGCACTGGGTTAGTGGCACCAGAGCTGAGCGGGTGTGCAGCCTGCGATGATGCGTAGTCCTCGATATGCCATCCTGGCAATCAAGACCCGATTTGAATTGTGAGCTCAGCTGGACCACTTTTAAGCCAAAGGCAGCAGGCTGTACAGCCATGACTATTCGGCGCGATGCAGCAAGATGCGCTGGGGGCCTGTGCCGTAAAATCCAGAGACGGATGAGGAGGTTGCTCCGGCACATGGTGGGCCCTCTTGGAGACATACCGGTGGCGGCAGGAGAGCATTGAGGTCTGGGTGCGCAGGGTCAGGCAGTCATCGCTGTGTGGCAGACCGGTCTGGGGACCAGGGCTGGGGTGCTTGCAGAAGATGTAGGAATCATGCACACTGCCTGGGAAGTTTGCAAAAACATTAGTGTACAGGTCCCGGTGGTCCAGTTTTGCCTGCACATTGTTGGAATGCGTGTTGTTTCTGTTGCGGTGATTATGTGCAGTGTCGGCAGGGGGCACAATTAGTACAATTGTGCAGTCAATTGCCCCCAACACGTGCGGGAAGCCTGCTATGGCGTAGTTACCTTGCTTGGTCTCCAGCTATTCCTGCGCAGTGTGGGTGAAGTGAAGCTGCAGGGGTATCAAGCTGATACGAACCGTGATGCTTACAGGTATGATAAATCCTGCATTATGAGACCGTAACAAAAGTTCGTGTGGTCGTAAACTTCCTTTTTTTTCCTACGAAGGTTACGACCCCACGAACTTCTGTTACAGTCTTTTTGTGCAGGATTGATCATACCTGTAAGCATTCCGGTTTGTCCAAGTGCAATACATTGTACCAGATTACGTTTGTGACCATACGAACGCTTGACCATTGTCACAATTTATCCTACAGGTTTCTGAATACGCACTTTCCGAATATGGAATTGTCTTGGGATTTCCAGGACGATTTGCAGTTATTTAGATCCAAAAGTTGTCCTGTTGATGTTCCCCGTTGGGAATGGCACTCGTCATTTGATGTTTTCGTGTTTTTAATTCATGTTTTTGTAATAAAGTATTGTTTTTCCAACACTACTGATTACTGGACTTCATTACCTGGCGCACACCCATTTCAGAAACCACATTCTTGGATCTGGAGAACAGAGGCGCAAGGCAACGGCTGGGGTTGGTTGTGCAGGATTACTGCGAATGGGGACAAGTGTGTGGTGCGGATACAGGGGCCCGCCGTTGCTTTTGTGGACATGCATCCAAGACATGTGTGAGTAAGTTTAATAGGGCTGGCTGTGAGACTCCTCCGACTCTGGCAGTTGTTGGTTGGAAGGTACCAGAGGCCAACAGGTGCAGCACAGCCAGCAGCTTTGTCTGCAGAGGGATGTTGGTTGTCAGCTGTGTTGGTACCGTCAGTCTGTGGGCACTGTGGCAGTGTGCACCAACTTGAGAATGGGGCGATAATTCTTTTGCCACTTTTGCTGCACTAAAGTGCCGATAACTCGGCGATAAGTCCCCACTGTTGGGTTATAGGGTGGCTCTAAAACCAGCCCTTGTGTTTATTAGGAGTTTGTTGTTGCTACATGCGAATCACAAGAAAAGAGTTTTAAAAAAGGTGAAAAAACAAGAAAGGTGAGAAGGGTACAAACACCCTGACCACCTAGGCCTGCTCAGGGGATCCCACAAGGACCCGCAGGGCCAAAAAAAGCATTTTGTTTTTTTAAAAAGCAGTTGGGTGCGCAAATCCGGACGAATTGTTTTTTAAAAACAATGGGACGTATTCTCAAAGACTTATCGCTGAGTTATCTGCACTTTAGCGCAGCAAAAGTTGCAAAAGAATTATCATCCCATTCTCAACCTGGTGGAAACTGCAGATATCGCCAGTTTTCCAGTGATAGCTTCCGCAAAAAACATTGCCACGGATGAGAGCGACAACTAACGATACATGATATGCACAGTAGGGGTCCCCTTGCATAAAAACACGAAAACACCACTTTCTGATATTTTCAACGACCAGCCAAATAAGCGATGTGATCCAAAAACAGGCAATAAGGAGCATTAGCAGAAGGAATTTAACACCTGCCTTTTACTGGTGTAAAGCAGGATGACTACCTACAGTATGAAAGGAAGCCCAGCCCAGAGCCACATCTGAATACCAACACATATCATGGAGCTACTGATCATGCAGCTCCAACACCCAAGAGGACCACAACACCCACTGCCATCATGGATAAAAACACGAAAACACCACTTTCCGATATTTTCAACGACCAGCCAAATAAGCGATGTGATCCAAAAACAGGCAATAAGGAGCATTAGCAGAAGGAATTTAACACCTGCCTTTTACTGGTGTAAAGCAGGACGACTACCTACAGTATGAAAGGAAGCCCAGCCCAGAGCCACATCTGAAGACCAACACATATCATGGAGCTACTGATCATGCAGCTCCAACACCCAAGAGGACCACAACACCCACTGCCATCATCCCCAGGACCCCCCCTGGACCACCCCCCCTGACTACCACCGAGGCAGTGCAGAACAGGACAGCGGACGTTCCGAAAACAGCATGGCCCCTCAACCACACACTAGCTGAATGTTGAGAGAGGTGGGAACCAAGTATGTGTGAAGGAGGCAAGTCACCCATGAATAAGAATGCACACAATGCCAAGTGTGGCGGTGATGTGATGGACAGACCTCACTATGCAGAGCACAGACCTCTCCATGTGGACATATACTGCTGGTGCTTGTATTGTCGTGGACTGTTGATGCAACCATGTTACCTCAGACAGTGGGGAAGATCTCGGTCATGTAGCTGTGTCGTCCACCCCTGTAGCGTAAGCGGAGTGGGCTGGTCCGACATACACCAGTCCAGCGTAGGAGTGTGAATAAATAGGCCGGGGCTCTGGGTGTGGTTCACTTCCGGGAAGGCGAATGCATCTGCCAGGGCGGAGGCCCTCACCCTGCCACGAGGCCGCCGCCGTGACCACCGGCCTCCTCGACACAGGCCCCCTGCGAACCCAGCGGCACAGCACCGTGGAGTTATGTCTGTGCTGACTACTGCCTTCGATCTACACTGTGGACAGCAGGCCTCACAATTCAGATCGAGTCGCGATTGCAGATGACGCAGTCCAGTAGGCAACATACATTGCTACCAGTGCGGCCCACCCGGACCACGCATCATCGCAGGCTGCGCACCCGCTGAACGCCACAGGTGACACTAAGTCAGTGCACCACAAGTCAATGCCACGTGGCCTTATTGAGGCAGAATTCATTATGTAGAAGACATTGCTCCCAGTGTAGCCCGTCCGGACAATGCATCATCGCTGGCTGTGCACACGTTGAGTGCTTCAGGTGCTACTAACTCTGTGCAGCTCAAGTCAACACCACGTGGTTGTGAGCCCTTGCTGGCCGCTGCCTCTGGCCTACACAGCGGTCAGCAGGTCTCACGCATATCCAATCCAATCCTGACCTGCAAGGACACGCCATCATCGCTGGCTGTGCACACGCTGAGCTCTTGAGATGCCGCTAACTCTGTGCATCACAACTCATGGACCCTTTATGATTGACTTTTGTGCTGTAGACAGCGGACGCAATAATGTCACCTCAGGCAGCAGGAATATCCCGAAGGGACATTAACAATTTCTTTACATGAGCACGCTCATCTCTGGTGCATCTACCTCAGTGCACCACAAGTCATGGACCCTTTACGATAGAATCTTGTGTGTGTGATTTCAGATCTGGTGCCCCTACCTTAGTGCACCACAAGTCATGGACCCTTTCTGATTGAATCTCCGTGTGTGATCTGATGATCACTGTTGTAGTTGTTGCCAGCACTAATCGGCTTACACTCACCCCACACACATCCAGCACAGGCATCACTGAACATGTGACCCTGGTAATAAAAAGGGGCCGGGCGCACGTGCCTGTAGCCAGTTCCACTATCTATCTAACTGTGTCTGTGTCTTCATTCTGTATGCATGATGGGCCCGGGCACTATCACATTACATTGTGCTGTGGACAGCGGACGCAACCATGTTACCTCTGGCAGTGGTACGACCTAGGTTATGTAGCTTTGTCGTCGTCCCCTGTAAGCGTAAGCGGAGTGGGTAGAGCCGTCGTACGCCAGTACAGCGTAGGGGTGTGCAGAATTTGCCCAGGTCTCTGGCCGTGGTTCAGTTCTGGACTCGACAAGGAAGTGACTAATGCGTGTGTCTGTGTTTTAGTGTCGGCGCCACCTGGCACACAATCGACAATGTTGCAATGTTGAGAAATTAAGGAGCGCAAGACCGCTCAGGGTCTTGGCTCATACATGCCAAGTGTTGTGTGTATCTATATTGTCGCAGCATGAGACACATACCTAGCCCTACTCACAGCGCGACTTCAGCCAGGCATGAACTCTACATCTGTGTCTGCCCTATCCTTACATAGGCCTACACTCACGTGGCCACCCACCTTCAACGACCAACATCAGTGTGTCGTTGTCAGGCTTGTGGACATGCGCATAAAAGCATGACAATGGTGTGCCGTAGGAGTGCAAGTGATGCAACCATGCAGCGCACACAAGTAAATAGGCCCGGAGGGAGGGAGGGAGGGAGGAGCAGCTGTGAGGCAACGTAACACACAGTGATGCCGCACATTTGCCACATGCAAGACATGTCAAACATGAATCCCAAAGTCGCACACATCCCACCCCAACCCCAACAAACCACATCACATTGCCTGAATGCAAGCAGATGACAAACTAACATTAGGGTTGAAATCTTCTTTGTCTAAACTAGCAGGCGGAGCACATCTATTGGTTACACATAATAACCCTAAGCAACTGACTTCTACCCCTATTCTGCTTAATGCCATGTTACTTAGTAACTGTTCATGGAACATTCAACTGAACTGACAGGTCACAAGTTCACAATATTTTCAAGTTCACCACACAATGTTGCAAATGCAAACAGCAGGTGTGGTTGACTTTGCAAAATATGACCTTATCCTTTCTACTGTACCTTTCAAACATTTTTTACTAACCAATAAGAAACCTGTATTTAAAGAAAGTAAAATGCACCCTATTTTTGAATGTACAAAGTTCTTAAACAGCCAATCAATTCTCTACTTTCTCAAAAACAGCATCTTGTCCACCATTTTAGATACCTCTCATTCTACCAACTACTACTTCAGCTACAGACATCTTTTCATTACTTCCAGTCATCCCTTAAAGATGCTTTCCGTGTGGATTGTTGGGCACAGCTATGTTTTCTGGTGCAAAAGGTATGCTGAACGCAGAGGTATTAACAAAGACCTAGCTTTGCAAAATGTAAACATTAAATGGATTGGACAGAGAGGATTAAAGTGGCATCAATTGATGCCTTTGGTTAAAACCTTTTTGCATCTCCAACCCGCTGACTTCATGATTGTGCACTGTGATGGCAATTACCTAGGCACATTGACTGGGGTAGGTTTGGAAATGTTAATGAAGGACACCTTTGCAGAATTGATGTTGCTTTTCCCCAAAACTGTCTTTGTATACTCTAACATATGCCAAAGACAGAAATGGAAGTGGTCCAATCAATTTTGTCCTCAGATTGAGAGAGCTGGAAAAAATGTCGATAAAGCTGTTTCTGCTTACCTCAAAGACCATAGGATGGGCTCCATCTATAACAACAATCTACGTTTCCATATAGATGGCATCTACAGAGGTGATGTTGTACACTCCACTTATCAAGGCAACAGAGTGTTTCTCAACAACCTGAAGCTCTGCATCTGCACTTACATGCAGCTACAACAATCTCCCAATGAAAATAAGGGCTATTTTTAGAGCCACCCAATAACCCAACATATAACCAAAATTTAAAAAAGAAATCTTAATTATTTTTGCTTGGAGCCACGCACCCATCGCGTTCACACTAGGGGGCCACGCTGGGAGCCATGCACCCATCGTGTTCACACTAGGGGCCGCGCTGAGCACCATGCTCGGGTCGCAACTTCAAACATTGGCAAACAAAAATTGACTACTTCCATTCATTTATATTCGCCCCGGGAACCCCATCCGTCGGGGAATGGCCAATCCTTTTAAATATATTTTCTTTAAATAAGGGGGACCGCGTCGTCCCCCTCCCGGGCCATTTTTGGCCCGGGGACCCCATCCCCCGGGGCATTGCCACTCATTAGGGACCATAAGGGGAGCCCCAATGCCCCCACTGTCCCGCCAACTCCCCATCTCCTGCGGGAGCCGGTATTGCTTTTGAGCAAGGGGAGCTGCTGACATGCAGCTCCCCTTGCTCAAAAGCAATCCTGCTTTGCTTCATTGAAGCGAGAGCAGTTTTCCCGCCCTGCCATAGCA
Source organism: Triturus cristatus (assembly GCF_964204655.1). NCBI lineage: Eukaryota > Metazoa > Chordata > Amphibia > Caudata > Salamandridae > Triturus > Triturus cristatus. The sequence continues at coordinate 763,370,536 of NC_140583.1, forward strand.
AACAGCAGTGGGCCGGGACTGGGCACCCCAGGAAATTGCAGGAGCCAACCTTGGGGGGTGGCGGTCCCCAGGGCCACTATGGGCTCAAGGAGGGAGGCTGTGCAGCCCCCTTCCAACATTTCTAAAGCCCCGGGGAGGTGGTGGTCCCTGGGGAATGGGGGTCCATAACAGACCCCCGAATTTCAATTTTTAGTGCCCTGGGGAGGTGGTGGTCCCCGAGGTGAATGGGGAGGGGCTATTTCCCCCACACACAGAATTTTTATTTTAAAACAGAGCCCCAGACAGGTGGTGGTCCCAGGGGCTGCGGGGGAAACCGCGTGCCCCCCGCAGTTTATTATCAAAGCTCCAAGGAGCTGGTGGTCCCCGGCTCAGCATGTGGAGTTTGGGACCCCCCACACATTTGTTTTGTTTCAGCCCCGAGGAGGTGGCAGTCCCCGGGTCTGCGGGCGGCCCCCGCAAATTATTTGCTGAGTGTCCCCAGGACCTGGCCCATCCGGGAGCTTTGAAAAACGAAGCGCGGGAACCTGCACTTTTTGTTATTTTCATGGCAGGCGGCACGCACCCAGCGCAACTTCAAATTTTTTTTATTAAAAAAAAATTAGGGAGGGCCCTTGGGGTCCTTGTGGAACCCTCTGAGCAGGCCTAGGGGGTCAGGGTGTTCCTACCCTGCCCCCTATTCTTGTTTTTCATCCTTTTTTCCACAGTCATTGTCTGACTTGGTAACCGAGTCACAAAATGTCTGCCAGCACTTCCTGGCTTGGAGTGTTGGCAGCCAATCAGAGTGAAGCTCGTGCCCGGGAGGGTGCGCAAACCCTCCTCGGTGCTCAGATATCGAAACTTTCTTTTTCTAATTTCTCAGAAACTACTGAATGGATTTACACCATTTAAAAAATGGGCTCTTTCTGACCAGATTTGGTGTAATTCCGTTCAGCAGTTCGGGCTGTAGCTTTGTATAAAGTTTCCTATGGAAATTAACATGGGAAAAACGCGTTTTGGGATCCCCCCTTTTTTCTCAGCCCTCGCTTGACGAATCACCCTGAAACTTTCAAGACAGAAGCTGATCAGAGCAGGCCACTTTTTTTGAAAATTTCGCAAAGATTCATCAACTGGTGCCAAAGTTATTGGGAAAAGAAAAAACGCTTTTCCTATGGAAACTAGGTCCTTACTATAACTACCTACTGGCGACCGCCAGTAGGTAATATATATATATATACATATGTTCTGTGATCAAGGACAAGTGTTGTCAGATCTGAGTACTGAATAAAAAACAACAGTGCCAAATTACGAGTGGTTCGTGTTTCTCTGTTCACCACACAGCAGTGCGGAAGTGCGGAGAATCCTTTGTTTATAGAAAACATAGCAGAATCATTTCAATTAAAAGAAAAATAGAAAATCATATATCAACAAGAAAGCTGGCCCAAAATATGTTTAATACGGAGATGACCCTTAATAACTTTAGTTCTGAGTATCTCTGCTTCAAGCTAAAACAAGCATTTGCAATGCAATAAGTCTCGCATTTACGTGAGTTTGAGCTATTGACATTGCAAATGACAAGGCCTTTTATTTTTGTTTCCGTTTTTAAAACATAAATAAAAGACATTGTAATTTACAATGCCAATAGCTTAAACTCGCGTAAATGAGAGACCTTTTGCATTGCAAATGCTTGTTTATACTGATGCTGTGTAATATCTTGCGTCATTGTACAACAGCAGCAACAACCATTGGTAAAGCTAATTGATCCAAAGATGAGACGTATTGACGTTGACAATACTTGTTCAACTTGTTTACTCTGAATTACCTATGCAACTATATTTATGAATTGAATACCATTCTTGCTTTTTAATTGGTCTCAGTATTCATGTATTTATTTCAGAATGGTCAAGTTACTAGTAACCACTACTATTCAATTTTCATTTCTTACAATGTAATTATTGTGTCTTTGGATCGCACGTTCATGCATTTATAAATTATTTCTTACATGTCTCTTTTGTGTATCCACCGAAAAGCATTATAGTATGCCTCTTTTGTTCAAACTTTGGTACTCCATCTGTTTCACCACTTCCCGTTTTGTTTAACATTTTTTACCCTGCATTTCTGACCCTCGTGGTCTAAAACATTTGATAAACATGATTTAACACTGACTACAATCTATGATGTGCTCCCAGAAATTGTCAAGTTTACAGCAAAGGAAATATGCGTTTGGCTGTTTTAGAACGTTAGCGAACCAGGAAGTGAATACCGACCAGATATGATAAGTAGTTTTATTCAACCTGTTTACCCCTCTGAAGGACACACCTAAATAATCATATTGATGCAGACATTAGAGCAGCAAATGGGCCTATTACAAACTGTTACACCTCTTGGTCTCCTCCCCAATAAATCACTGCCTTAGCATCATCAACACCCGTGGGGAGCTATTTTGTGAAGTTTTACTCAGCGCAGAAAGTCGCAGACATGCCAGTGTCATCCTCAGGGACGCAAGTGCATCACAAGTGTGTAACAAGCAACCGCGAACCGTGCAGGTAAGAGCAGTTGGGCGGTGGGACCGGGTGAGGGGGAATTTCGACGGACGATGAGAAGGGACAATTAAATAATAATAATAATTAATTTTCCCTCATCATAGTCCGTTGAAATTACCCCTCACCCGGCCCCACCGCTATTACCTGCAGGGGCCGCGGCAGGTAACAAGAACAAATTCGACAGGGAAGCCACCAGTGCAGCTTTATGTGTGGTTACTTTAACCTTTTTCGGAAATGGCCGGCCGTGAGGCCTATGCAGCCGATGCGGCCACTGTTAATATCCAGGTCGGAAAGCTACCAACTTTCCCTGACCACCTTAGATCCCCGTTCGCTTCGCCTTAATCTCTCAACCAAGGTACTGTGTGACACAGACAGATTTGTTTTCTGTTAACTTGCAACATCTGCTGCAGATTAAATGATATGCTATGCTGCAAGCTAAACCAGGGTCAGGCTGGCAAAAAAAAAGCGATCGCGAAAGTGATCGCTTATGTAAAAAAAATAAAAACACACCCGCGAGTGGTGCTTGCACGCCACTGCGAGCCATATGTGTTTTCAATAATCGCGCCCGTCTCTGGGCACGATAATTGAAAACATATGGGCTTTGGTGCGCCAATAGGCCATGGGCGGAGCAATACGCCCGCCTTTAGCCTATTGCGTGCTCTGTTTTAAAAAAATACGCACACAAAGCCCAATAGCGGAACCCAAAAGGAAGAGCACACGCACAAGCGTGTGCGATTCCAGGGTCCGTTTTCAAACCCCAGACAAAAGGGCTCTCGCCTGCGCGAGCACTGTTGCGCAGTGCAACGCAGGGCGCGAGCCCTAAAAATTGACAGAACATAAACTACCAATTACAAATAGAGGGGGTGTGGGATCAAGCCAAGCCCTAGCTATGCATAATCGAGCAGTAACAATCTCTATTGAGATCACAGCTGAAACTCTGGGATTAATTGTTTATGAGCCAACATAATATCTTTAGCAGATAGGTGCATAGCATAACCTAAGTGGAGAGAGAGAGCGCCATTCCAGCCCAGAGAGCTTTTAAATGGGAACAAGCATATGAACAAGCATATGAACAATATCAGCAGAATAAGCACTGCATTTCGGACAGCTGGTCTTACTATTAGAGAGATTAAGGCCCATTTACAGATTTTTTCCTGTGTATGATAAAGCCTTCTTATAGTTTTGAAAGGCTGTAATCTAAGGCTACCTGAGAAAAACGTGCAGTTGGTAATGTCAAATGCATCAGTCATCTCATCTGTTGGAATAGTCTTTTTTTAACTACTACTCCACTTTGCAGCAAGCATACTCCGATCATCTTCCCTATTGGCACACGTAGTCTTACAGAAGGATCTGATTGATAGCGTGCCAGCAGTAGGAAAAAAGTATTTCAAAACTTCTGAGTCTTCCCCAACAGCTAAACATAACTGATTGCGTGAAAAGAGGTTCAGAATCTGTAAACATTTAAAAAAGCGCTGTCAGGGAAGCACAAAGCAACTTTGAATAGTGGGAAAAGTGCAAAACCCAGACATGTAAAAAAGCTGACCTATAGTTTTAGGCCCAGTTTAGACCAAAGCTTGACAACAGCATCATGAAAAATGAGTGGGAAGTTAGGGTTTCCACACAATGACATATAAGAGTGCACAGATAGTACAGCATATTTAACATGAATTTTCCCCCATATGGTTGATGTCTTTGACGATCTTAGATCCGTTCCAAGTAGTTTGGGTTGGACCATCTTCTGAGAAAAAGCCTAAAGCAGATCCCAGAGCCATGTGGTAACCCAATACAGGAGAGTCAGGGTCATGGTCCATAAGCAAATTCCAGGTACAATGACAGAAATCAGCCCAGAAATACATCTTAAAATCAAAGAGTTGAAAACCACCTTGCTTGGGCAGTAGTTTCATGTACTTAATGGCCCACCTAGCCCTCTTGTAGCCCCAGATTAAACTGCTAATAGCCCCTTCAAGGTGCTTAAAGAATGAAGCTGGGACTCTCAGCTGAATCGCCCTGAATCAATGGAGAAATTTGGGGAGGATGTTCATCTTAACAATGTTACACCAGTCTATTAGGCCAATTGGGAGATGATTTTAAGACTACAGCTCTGCACGAACTAGCTGTAAAAGGGACTCATAATTCAAATCAACAATGAAATCCACTTTACATAAATCCTAACCCCACGGTATGTGGCTACTTAAGTGGTTCCATGGTTTGGGCTCTCTACAGAAAAGTAAGCAGAACCTGCATTTTTAAGAGATTAAGCTTATAACCAGAAACCACCCTAAACCTATCTGCCTCTGCCGAAGTTTGATCGATGGCTTTATGAGGGCCAGATGAGTATATTGCAACATCATCTGCATATACACTGATTTTCAATTCTACCATGTTAAATATTATTTGCCAAATCAGAGGGTTAGACATAAGTAACCAAAGGTAGGAGTCAATATAAAGGGAAAACAATAACAGGGATAATGGACAGCCTTGGCACGTGCCGCTGCAGATACTAAATGGAGATTAGCTATAATCAACTAGGATTAGCATAGCCATAGGAGTCTTATATAAGGACCTAACCAGGGAGAGGACTCTGTAGCCAATGCGAAACGCTGACATGACTGACCAGAGAAAAGCCCATACTACCCGATCAAAGGCCTTCTCTGCGTCCAGTAATATCATACTCACCCTACTGCCAGAAGTTCAAACACAGTAACAGTAGCATTCGTCGGCTGGTACTATCTCTGTCAGGCACAAACCTGTGTTGTTGTGGTGAGACAATATACTGGACCAGAGAGGCCACTCTGGCACCAAGAACCTTACCAACATTTTTGCAAATGAACTATACAAGGAAATAGGCCAGTAGGATCCCCTTATCCTTCTTAAGAAAAATGATGATATTAGTAGACTTCCAGGAATTTTGAGCTTAACCCCCACCATAGATATGTAACACCAGAATATATAAATAGGGGAATAAGTGTTTCACTGGATGTCTTATAAAACTCCAAGAGAATAGCATCCTCCCACTTCCTTTCCTGAGGGCAGGGATTTAATCGCAAGTTCAAGTACTTGGATAATTATATCACTCTCCAATATTAGCTTCTGATGATGCTCCAGGTGAGGCAGGCTGGTGACCCTCTGTATATATTCATCAATCAGGGGCTGACTACCTGGAGCACTATGGGCATAAATATCTTTATAAAATTTGGTAAGTTGTCTGTCTATAGCTTGTGTGGCAGAATGCAGTATGCGGTCTTTATTCTTAACACACTTAATAACATTACTATACCTCTTATTAACTATCCACTAGGCTAACACCCACCCAATATTTTCCCAATATTCATAATGGAGTGCCTTATTGTTGTTGTACTCTACTGCCACCTTCTCCCAGTGACTTCAATCAAGTAGGCAGCATAAATTCACCAGCTCATCCAGGTTCTTAACCTTAACAGCTTGGGTATGCTGAAATTCTGCCTCCAATAGTTGAGAACAAAGCTTAGAGGCCATCTCTCTATCTTGCTTATTTGCTTCAGGACAAACTGGAGAGTTACCCCGGGAAATAGACCTTCATTACGTCCCATACAACATGTGGCAGGGTGGAGTCCTGATTAATCGCTATAAAATCTCTCATCTGATCAGACATACAGATTATATAGGTAGGGTTGGAGAGGAGCGAGCAGGGGAAGGTGAAACAGCATCCCTCTTTGCTACTGGCAGATAACTGCACTGTTAACAGGACTGGGTTCTGATCGTAAATAATCTTAGGGCACACCTCAATATTAGCACATTGAATCAGCTGCTGGGCCATAAAAACCATGTTGATTCTGTAATATTGTTTATGAGTCGAGGAAAGGTATGTAAACCCAGGGCTTGCAGGGTATAGAGTCCTCCATACATCTACCAAACCATGCACCCATAGTATCTCAAGGATGGAAGTTCTTGTTATAGCCATATGTGCATAGGCATTATGGTTAGTAGTATAAATACAATAATTAATAACACGATTGAAGTTGCTGAGCAGTAACAAATCCCCTGACAAGTCAAATAGTTCTCAATTCAGCTGGTCAAACAACCCAGGGTCATCAATATTAGGGCCATATCCGGTACATATAATACTTTTTTTTCTCACAAAAACGATTAACTAGTCAATCACCCACCTACCTCGAATTGGAGGCACTATTTAGAACAGTATACTCCAGATAATTGGTACATAGTATGGCCACCCCACGAATAGGAGTCTTTTCACTAGTGCTTATGACAGTTTTATGCCCCTGCTGCCTCAAAAGAGATAATTTTTTGTAAGCAAGATGAGTTTCAGTTAGACATACATATAGGTTATAAGCAGAGATTTCCATCTTAACTATTCAACACGTCAGGGGACGATTAAGGCCAGCTACATTTGAAAACCGTTACCCTAAATTGAGTCATGATGCATTGTTACCACCAGCAACAACAACAATTTCCACTAAATTCAAATAATATTTAAAAGTAACACTAGAATCCAAAAAGTAAGCTGTGAACACTTTAACTCATTTTCCCTTGCTGCCCCACCAAAAAACCCACTCAAGCAGAAGTGACAAAACAAAGCACCATCCACAATGCCCCAACGCTAATGGGGAAAAACATCATCAGTCCTCTTAGGCCTGTCAGATCACCATGAAAGCCCATTGTGTGCTAAAAAAACATACCCCACCCCCAGCCAGCCATAGCAGAAAAGAGAACCTCAGAGAAAAATTGCAGTTAGTGCCCTGAGTGGTAATATATGTATAAAACTATAAGTAGTTAAATAAAACAAACATTTGCATAGTTACAAAAAACACTTAGGCAGATACAGTTAGCAATCAAGAAATTATCCTTGCCACTTACTGAGAACCCTTGTGGCATCTGCTACGGAATGACAAAAGAACGTTTGACCATCTCTCATAACCTTCAACCAGGCAAGCTCCTGAAGGAAAACCTGAGCCCCCATCACTCTTAATGGAACAACCAGTTGTCTGAGCTTCCACCGGTGCTCCATAGTTAGTTTGCAAAGGTCTGGCCTCACAAAGAGGGACATTGAATTGACTGAGATTGGTGCTGAGGGGTGCACCTTCAAAAATATTGCCTGTCTCAGTAAAACATTGCCTATGAATGTCAGAATAGGCCAAGGTTGGAATTTGGCTCTTTTGGAAGTGTCCCAACGCAGCAGATGCCGATGGGTGGGCTGGATTTGCAAGTCCATGTCCCAGTTTGAAAGTTCGGGGAAAGCTCTAATAAACAGCTGCTCAATAAACTGTCTGGGATCATCCCCCTCTTTCCTTCATGAATCCCGAAGACCCTAAGGTTGTTGCACAACTGGCAATTCTCTAGGTCTTCAACCTTAGATTGAACCAAGGTGAGCTGACCCTCATGCCCCCTGAAAGCCTTTGCAGAAGCTGATCTGACCTCTTCTGTATCGGCAACTCTTTGCTGCAGCTCTGTGACCTGGCAGGTAAGTGTTGAAACCTTCCCTGCTATCAAAGCTAATGATTGTAGCAGCTGGAGATTATCAGCTCATGCCTCTGCAATGCTGGAGCGCCACAGAGCGTTGGACTTGCATCAGTTGAATTAAAGCTATTAGTGTGGGCTCAGGAGTTGGGGATGCAGTAGTAGCTACATTATTAGTATTTTGTGCATCAATATCCTCTGTCGAAGTAGCTGCTGGACATTTTCTAAATAAAAGAAACTCATAGTTATTAGTTGCCAGCTTAGCTATGATAGAGGCTGTCCCTGGTCCCCCCCTCGGGCTGCCAGGAATTTCCATATGGCCTTGTTGTGCATGAGCGAATTGATTGAATTGATTGAATAGAGCCACACCACTGATGTTTGACTCCGACTCTGACTCCTGCTCGCCTAGGCTACCCACAGATTGCCGAATTATGTCAATTTGTATGTTGTCATCATTACTGTTATTTGGCGGTAGCATTCTGTTCTTCTTCGGTTTGGAGGTGCCCACTGCCACAGGTGATTTGACTTAGAATGATCATCACAAAAGAGCTGCTCCTAGTGTGATAACCCAAACGAGTTACAAGAACGTCGTGAGTGTGGGCATCTCACAAAAAGATACGGACTGGTCTCACACACCACCTGGTGTCATGCTTCATCACTACATCGCTACTGACTACTATAATGATTTTTAACTTCACTCACATAGTCACGGGCCCCCACTCCATCACTTAGAAGTGCATCCTTGTCGTCAAGTGTATGCCCGCCCTCCATCAAACGAAGGTTTTGGAGGGCGAGGACTGGTCAATGATGAAGCATGACACCAGGTGGTGTGTGAGACCAGTCCGTATCTTTTTGTGAGATGCCCACACTCACGACGTTCTTGTAACTCGTTTGGGTTATCACACTAGGAGCAGCTCTTTTGTGATGAACATTTAATATTGGAGGCTGCTGCTCCTAGAACCCCATGCCTCTAGTTCCCCCCTCTACACATCCAGTGGAGTTTTCTTGTGATTGGATTATGTACAGCTGATGGCTGTGGGAACAAATCAAGGGGTACCTTCCCTATAATAAGGGATCTGTTCTATTATACAGCGTTCTGTTAATAGAATTATCACACCAGACAAATTGTGTGTCTGGGCTTGGGCACCAAGGTCCGAGTCTAAGATCTGACTAAAGGTCACATCTATAACTACCCTAATTTCAAGATGGACACCGAACTCTCATTTGGGGATGAAGTTCTAGCAGAGATTTTGAACACACCATCTCTACTGGCGGAAACTATTGTTACACAAACAGTACAAAACTCAGACGAGTGGGAAGCGTTATCCACTAAGAAAAAAGAGCAAATACGAACAGCTCTCCATGGGGCATTCATGACAGAATACCTCCGGAAAAACACCGCCCGAGAGGATTGATTGTCACTAATGAGCCTAGACTCTTCCTTAATAACAAAGAGTTTAGAATCAACTGGTCCAGCATCGCTTGGAAATGTACGAAAGATTGGCTCATCCTGATTATTAACACCGCGAGACAATTGGCTGATGCTCTCCTAGTTGAAATCCAGCAGAGCGAAAGTAGGCTAAAAACTACAGTACAACTATCAACCTTCAAGAAAAAGTTGGATGAGATTAATAAAGACCACTCAGAATACAAGGAATATTTGACCCAATCCAAATTGACGAAACTGAAGAAAGATGTACTGAAATTCAGTAAGGAAACGGTCTACCCATATATAACGGATGAACATTACGATAAACCAACCCCCCAACAAACAGGGAGAAAACAACGTTTCAGACCTACCCCACAGAATTGGACATTCAGTTCAGGAGATGAAAGAAGTGATTCCAGCAGTGACGAAGGCTCAGGACCACCTTTCGGAAGACAACCCCACTATCAACCTCTGATGCAAATCCAACAACCGCAACACCCTCCCTTCGGCTACTGGCAACAACCGTATTTCCCACCAGGGTTTGGCTATCCTCCCGGGCCCCCTTCTTTTTTATTTCAGGGCAGGGGCAGAGGGAGAGGCCGACAAAAAAGAAGAAACGCAAGGGTCCAATGGGAAGACCAACAACAACAACCACAAGGGATGACAACCAGGAGCAGAGGGAGAACGGAGATGCCCTCAACCAGCAGGGATTAACAAATATTGTTAACATTAGTACATACACCATCACAACCGAAGAAAAGTCCGTCCTTGAGAAAGGTCTGGGCTTTGTTCCCACACCAAGAAACGACCCCTTCAGCCTTAATATGGAATTGGCCCAATTCTTCCGCAAACTTAAACTCCGCGACTTCTTTGGCGATACAACTGAAACCAGTGAAGACGGCAGGAAATCAACAGGGCTACGTAAAAAATCAACCTTCCAACCTCCTATGCAGAGCATCTCGTGTGAAGTACTAGCATTCGAACACGCTGTACTCAGAGACATTGAGAAAATAGATTTCCAGAACACCAAAGGGTTTGATAATCTAACGGGGAGAGAACGGATGGCCCTACAAAGACTCAAAAATACCCATAACATCGTTATAAAACCGGCGGACAAAGGGGGCGCCACTGTCATCCTGGACCGCTCAATGTACCATGAAGAGTGCCTACGACTACTAGCGGATACCAACAGCTATGCAATACATCAAACAGATCCCACTAAACATATCATGAATAAAATAAAGAACATAGTGGAAGAAGCACTCAGTAACGATTGGGTTACGAGACAAGAAGCTGATTTCTTGACCAGTACGGAACCTAGGATGCCAAGATTCTACATCCTCCCAAAAATCCACAAGAATCGGCTGCCCCCCCCCCCCCGGGTAGACCTATCGTATCAGGGATTGGATCTGTGCTGGAACCCCTATCACAATTTTGTCATTGGTTCCTGCGGCCAATTGTGAAGGAGGCCGCATCCTATCTAAGGGATACTAAAGATGTCCTCTGCCTCCTAAGAGATCTGGAGATAGATCCCGTCAGTGATTGGCTTATAACTATGGACATCGAAGCCCTGTACACGAGTATACCCCAACAAAGAACACTGGAAGTCGTAGAAAACATCATTCTACGCAGGCAATGGGATTTCATCACCCCCCAACACTTTGTCATGGAATGTGCCGAACTGGCCCTCACAGAAAACTTTTTTCAATATGAACAAACCATCTACCATCAAATAACAGGAACTTCGATGGGGAGCACTTTTGCCCCTAGTATGGCCTGTCTGTACGTCCAACAATTTGAGGATGACTTTGTTAACAATCCGGTGAACCCGTTTCTAAGTCATCTCAAGATTTGGAAACGGTATATAGACGATGTACTGATTGTGTGGAATGGAACGGAAGAAGATGCAACCGCTTTTGTACATTGGGTAAACTCCCAAGACAGACACCTAAAGTTTACTCATTCCATCCACAAGGACCACGCTATCTTTCTGGACCTGGACATCACACTCACTGGTAGAGGGTTTTCAACCAAAGTCCATAATAAACCCACAGACAAAAACAGCTTACTTTTATATGAAAGTTACCACCCAAAAGCCCTCAGACAGAACCTTCCGGTTGGCCAGTTTCTGCGGATAAGAAGAAATTGTTCTGAAAAAGTAACCTATACAGAACAAGCGAAACACCTTGAGAACAAACTCATCGCACGGAACTACCCTAGAAAAATGGTTAAGAGGGCCAACAAAAGAGCAAGCAATAACCCCAGAGAGGTCCTACTGGAAGACACCGAGCAAGTGAAAACGAACAGACAAGTATGTGTCACTACATTTACACCAGCATCAAACTCTATACAGAAAATCATCAGAAAAAGATGGCATATATTGAACAGCGCTGGGAAACAATGGGAAACACCCCTGTTTGCATACAAACGCAACAGAAATCTAAGGGATGAACTGGTACACGCCCAGATGACCACATTGGAGGACACTGAACAACCCAGACTCTGGGACCAACCACGTGTAGTGGGTCATTTTGCCTGTGGTATGTGCAACTCTTGTAACCTCACAAAGAACACCAAAGAGGTTGACATAGGCACTGGAAAACCCTGGAAACTCAACATATTCAGCAACTGTAATACGGAGAATGTTGTCTATCTCCTAACTTGTCCCTGCATGCTCCAGTATGTAGGTATGACTACTAGGAAGATAAGAACTCGTATCAACGAACATCGAAGCACTATCAGGTGCAAAAAGACCAATACTAAGTTGACTCGCCATTTCTCCGAAGCAAACCATAAAGAAACAGACCTTAGTTGGACTATACTTGAAGTCATGAGAAAAGGGAAATCCGACCTTACAACCAACCTTCTTTTTAGAGAGCAACGATGGGTTTACCGCCTCCGTACCCATGAGAGAGGTCTCAACGACGATATTCCATGGCTACAACTGACACGATAGAAGGATCAATGTACTTAGAATACACTATAACTCTCCAACGATCTATATGTGTTTCCAAAAACTCATGCTACATTATAGTCTGGACTCATACACCACACTCTAGCACCCCCTCCCATACGTAACACCTAGTAAGAGCATTTATATGTATGGGACGTACACACTCTGGCTTAACCTAATGGTGACTGAGATACCATTGTTAAGGCTTTATTCATCATAGCACCTCTTGACTGCTGTATGTATGGGAGCGGACCTTAAAAAACTATAGAAGTTCAGTGCACGGGAGGGTGCTCCTGTTCATGATCATATAAACATCCATGGACCCAAGAGTTGCGCTTGCCACTTATGACCCTGCATATAAACATCCATGGACCCAAGAGTTGCGCTTGCCACTTATGACCCTGCATGAATTGTAGTCATTACTCAACCGCATGGTATAGAATCTGCTTCTCACGTGTCAAGCATGAGACCCTCACAATCATCGTCTGTATTAATATATCACATACCCAACACGGAGTTACCTCCACTCCGAGTCCAACATCCGGAGGATCGCGCCACCACCCCGTGAGCACTCACTACATGTGCGTTTCCATGCGAACGATGCATCCATGGCAACATCGCATTCGATATTCGACCACGCCCCCCGCCACAGTTCCTCCTATCAGAGCGAGCTTTAGAATTTCCTCTACAGTGCATCCGATGAGAGTAATCCTCCTCACGTTCAGGGCACCATCGCCCGCACAGGTCTCTCGGCACCAACCATTGGCCGTTAACACCCAGCCTCCTTTCATCAAATCAAGTGCGTCTCCTCGAGACTCTAACACGCCTCTGTCCGACATCCTTGCTCCAGGCAGCAGCAGCCGGGGACACCGGGAATAATTCACGCGCTGTCAACTCACGCTAATTGTGCCGCCCTACCCAATTAGGCACCGGGAAGTAACCATTATATACTCCGCCCGCTCCCTGACATTTTCACATTCGGGAGGACCGGGAGCGGACGTATAGGTTGCGGGACGCGCTGATCACGAGTTACAGTAAGAGTGTGTCTGAAGTGATTGATGGTAGAGTGAGCAAGACAGTATGGATATGTGAAAAGGTGGAACAATGCTGACTCACCTTACGAGTCTGGCTTAACATGACGATATATCCCGTTCTGTGGTCCCCCTTTTTAACTAAACGCTTTTACTAAAGAACTGTTTTGTCATGTTTTCTCTTACAGAGGAAACACAACTGTGGTTTTCTTCTCCGCCCCTTCCCCCATGGGGCAACTTGTCCAAACTATTAGGGTAAGCCTGGTGGCAGCACCGTCTGCCACCACATTTTCGCACTAGTGTACACTAATAGAGTGCCACCAAGTCACGCACACACTTGTGTCACGCACGACACCCAATGCATGCATTGTTTTGTCTCTTTTTCCTTCCTTTGTTTCTTTACAGGTACAAACGACCCAGCGAGTTACATTGTTTTTCAAAAACTCTATTTCAGGCTTCACCATTGGAAGCAGCTCTTAGACGGTGAAGTGTGACCTATGCCACACTCCCGCAGTGGTGACACATTACCAAATGTGGTAAGAACGGAGCCCATTATTCTTTAATTTAGGTCCTGATGAATGCCGCGGACCCTTCGGGGCCACTCAGGCAGAAACATGTCGACCATCCACGAGATCATTCACTAGACGGTTGGGAACAATAAACATCCCAATCACCGTCGCGCTTATATTTTTAATATCATATAGTTTTCATCTCACATTAAAGAACTGCTACTGACTACTATAATGATTTTTAACTTCACTCACATAGTCACGGGCCCCCACTCCATCACTTAGAAGTGCATCCTTGTCGTCAAGTGTATGCCCGCCCTCCATCAAACGAAGGTTTTGGAGGGCGAGGACTGGTCAATGATGAAGCATGACACCAGGTGGTGTGTGAGACCAGTCCGTATCTTTTTGTGAGATGCCAACACTCACGACGTTCTTGTAACTCGTTTGGGTTATCACACTAGGAGCAGCTCTTTTGTGATGAACATTTAATATTGGAAGCTGCTGCTCCTAGAACCCCATGCCTCTAGTTCCCCCCTCCACACATCCAGTGGAGTTTTCTTGTGATTGGATTATGTACAGCTGATGGCTGTGGGAACAAATCAAGGGGTACCTTCCCTATAATAAGGGATCTGTTCTATTATACAGCGTTCTGTTAATAGAATTATCACACCAGACAAATTGTGTGTCTGGGCTTGGGCACCAAGGTCCGAGTCTAAGATCTGACTAAAGGTCACATCTATAACTACCCTAATTTCAAGATGGACACCGAACTCTCATTTGGGGATGAAGTTCTAGCAGAGATTTTGAACACACCATCTCTACTGGCGGAAACTATTGTTACACAAACAGTACAAAACTCAGACGAGTGGGAAGCATTTCTCCTCATTGCACGATTTTAAGACCAGGTTTTTTTTTGGTTTTAATTTTGGCGCTGCCCCATATTTACGCCATACTTGTAAATATGGGGCAGCGTCAAAATCAATGCCCCCAGAATTCCCCCTGCAACACCCAATACCCACCCCTTTCATGCCAAGTATAGCGTGAAAGGTAGCCTTATTTACAAGGCAGCATTAAGCCACGTTAAGTGGCTTAACGCCACCTTGTAAATGAAGTCAAACCTGTATCGCCACAGGAACTTGCTCTTGTGGCAATAGGGGCTTGCAAATATGCCCCCTTGCTTCTAAATGAGGCAGCCAAATAAAAAAAATACCAATAGACTATTTGCAATACATCTGCAAAGAGGAACACCCACTGTTATGCCTAGTTGCATTATTGCAAGCTTATGCCCTCCATGTTTAGACGGTGGCATGTTTTTGTACTTGGATTCTTTTTATTATGCTTATACTGTTTAGCTTGATTGCGGTGTATAGCAGTTGTGTTAGAGGGTGAGTGCAAGAATGAGTTGATGGAGGAATAGATCCATGAATGGGAAAATGAGTGGCAGAGTGCTTGTATGATGACTAATTGAGTGCCTAAACCCATCAATAGCACAAAAGCCAACGTCATTCATAAAACAGACCTATTGGCATTGTGAATACTTGTTACTTTTTTTCTACTTCATTTATGTCTGTGAGAGGGGTGACTACACACAACTGAAACCTTCCACTGGACATAAACAGTAATTTTACAATATGTACGTATACCTTCAATCATCAATGATTTCAATATATAATGAAATAGCCATGATTTGTGCGCACTGGGATTAGAACATACAATGGCTATGTATTTGCACTCAGTGAATTAAGAAATTAATCAATATCTGTGAATGTTATGATTGGATTAATACATGACTTTCTGGATACCATGAATTAGCCAGTAGTTGTTCATGAGAAGAATTGGGAAGGATTTGTTTGTATCATGAATTTTCACAAAATCTGCCTACCTATGAGTTTTGAAATTGGATTCAAGAAAACAGTGAGTTTCTGAGTATTGGTGTGACCACACCATGAATTAACATGAATTTGTGCAATATAAATTAGTAATATTGTTCACATACTATATATTAACAAAGACCTCTGCATTCAATAAATATATACATATTTGTAGGATTCGTCACATAGAAAGAATGGACATATTTCTTTTTATGTGTTTCTTTCACAGTAGTTACTAGCAGCAATGTGCTCTTGGTTTCCCCATACTATGATCTGTATATTGTATTTGATTGTGTTGCAATATTTATATAGCGCTTAGAAGTCCTATGTGGGGTGCTGAAGTGCTTGTCCATATGGATAGCATGATACACCATGAAGGGTGTGCGGGTGGAAGGATGGTGTCTTCATTTTGATCCTATGTGGGAAGTGTTTCCATGGCGTACGTGATGACCGGCGAGGTGCAGTTATCAATTTATGAGGCAATTTATGTTTTCAGCAAGATGGCAGCTTTGAGCTGCTGTGCAGGTCTCTTATGGTTTTTCTTATTTCATAATTCACTGAGCTGGTTGCTGCGCTGTGTTGTCCATTCTGAGATATCTTGTTTTAAGTTTATGGTCCTGATCAGACACAGGTTTGAGGGAGACCTATACCAGGAAACTGCTGGGATGGACTTTGTTACTATCATTCAATATCTGATTGCCATTGTAAGATGTCAAAAGCTGTCTTAGTATGTAGCTAGTTGGGACTTGCAATGGTAGACTAAATTGAGGTCCTTCTTTGGCCAGAGGCATGTGGTAGATCTCTTCAGTTACTCCTTACCAGTTCAGTTAATTTGCCTATGCAGCCCTATGATGAGTGACATTGTTGGACCAGAATAGTTTGGATAGGGTATATTTCTTGATTTGATACGTAGGTATTATGGTTTCGCTCTATCAGACATTCAAAAGTGAGACCACATTTACCACAAGCCAGTGGTGGTTTCTGAATTGCTGAGTGAGTCAGACTCAGAATCAGATTCTGATTCTGATTCTGATTCTGATTCTGATTCTGATTCTGATTCTGCTGAGTGATGTTTTTGACTTCCCCTAAGTCATAGATAAAGCATACAGCAGTGTCTTGGATTTTTTGCAGTGTGTTAAGTTGGTAGGCAAGCAGGCTAATAAATAGGGCGTTTCATGAGTCTAACCAGGTGTTTACTGTTTACTATAGCTCAGGCTACTGAGGGAAGTTATTATTTGTTTTCGAATGGCCATGTTCTTTGAGCAATTTTGGTTGGTGGAAGGAGGATTTCACCATTGCGCCAATTCAGGAGTTGAGCATTAGTTCAGTATCCCACAGCTTACCTCGGTTTTAGCCTTATTTTTCTCTTCAGAAGATGAGAGGGGGCCAGATAATGGCAATTGTTTTCAGGAGGTGGGGTATAGCAAGTACTAGAATTTGCGCCATACATCTTTTGAGTTTTAGATCCTTTTGACTAATTCAGGTTCCATTTGCTTTAATGTCATTTGAGACGCCTTTGAATTGATTCTGTGTCTACAATTTAAAAATATGTTTGCATGGCATCTGCGTAGGAATAGGACAGGTGTGAGAAAATGAGGTCCATGAGAGGTTTCAAGAAATATTAAAGATTAAGAGAGACAAGAGCCAAAAGGTACCCTACAGGGAACAAGGGGAAGGTGGTGGGAAACTCCCCACATCTGACTTGTTATGATTTGCCTTGCAAGAAGGATTTGGATAACACCTGTCAATATATCACAGTGCATTGACATTGTGGGCAGAGTATAATACATCAGTCAGATTCCTCGGTCTCACTGAATATGCCTATCATTGGACTGTGATGGGGTAGTAGTTGTCATTATTCAGCTGTCATTGTTTAGCATCAGGATTGTTTGCCAGGCTAAAAGTAATTTTGTGAATGCATCCTCCTCTGGGTTGGCAATAACCTGCTACCTTGCTGGACCCACGTTTGCTGTTGTGGAAGCTCGTTGCTATTTTTAGTAACTCAAAAGACCCTCTGCAATATAACATCAGTCTCCCTGAGAGATGTACCTTTCTGTTCCCCTTTTTTTCCCTTCAGGGCTCTGAACCGCTGACACATCGCATTTTCATTCTCGGCAGTCCGCATCTCGTAGTGCGGCTCCCAGCCTCTTTCCGCCTCCCTGATTCTCTGTTACACACTACCATAACCTGTTGTACTAGGAGTCTCAAGCAAAGTGAGGACGCGCTGCTTGGAACGGCATCTCCTGCCTGCGCCAAACCGCATATCGGAGATTGGCCCCTCATCGAGACACGCTGCCTTCAAAGGAATCACCGGGACCTGCCTGCGGGAGTCTACACTCCGCCGTTTGCCTTCTGGTTTACCGCTGGGACTGGTTGTGGTAAACCTGGGTGGGAGCAGTGACAGTAACATTCTACCTGCAGCGTTAGAGCACACTGAGCCTTGTGAACTCGTCTTCCTAGTTTTCCTTAATGCTTGCATCTTACGTACTCCAAAACTTTATTGAGAGCAAACTGCAGCCTGACAAACAACCTACTTCTGTTGAGACTGTGCTACCTTTTATTTTACCCTCTGATATAATCCTCATAGAACTCACAAGGGACTTCTTTTTGGGTTGGATTCACCTTTATCTTCTGATATTGAGTCACAGACAGCAGAATTCGTCTTTCATCCCACCCAGTCCTGTTGGAGGTCTCCCCTGGTGGTCCTTTTATCGTCTCTTCGCTCCCAAAAAAAAGGAACTAAAAGATGGCACCAGCCAAAGCAAGAGCCTGTAAGGCTCCAAAAAATGGGAAAAAGAATGAAACGAACATTCAAGCGGTAGGCAAAGTGAGCAGTGTTTGTAAGCCAAAGGGTGCGACAAGTGAGCCAACCGGAAAGAAAAAAACAGTATCTAGAAATACTAAATCCTTGACGCTAACACCGCAGTCAGTAAAATCAGCAAAATCAAAAATAATAAATGGTGGTTCATCAGTGTCTAACTCAATTAAAGATTTTTTGGGAAGACATTTTAAGGGGAAGGACACGATGGACACGATGGATAAGGAAACAAGCGTCGTGGTACATCCAACCTTGGAGCCCTTAGGCGAGGTGGAGTTAGGCTCTTCAATGCAGACCATCTTTAATATTTCTGGAGCTTCTTTGAACCCACGGCTGTCCTCTTCACCAAAAATGTTTCAGCAGTTATTTGAGCATGAAACTGAGAGCGAAGGTGAAGATGAAACACCAAGCAGCAAGGAACTGAGTATAAAAGGCAAAGATGGGACAATTGCTCAAAACAAGAAGAACGCTGGCATAGAGTGCTCTTTTGGTATGTGGAGTGAATCTCTGCACTCTCTGCACTCTCCATTGCATGGGTTGGAGGTCACAAGAACCTCGAGTACTTCCATGCTTGAGGTTATGTGGATCCTCCAAAAAACCCTGCAAGGCCTATTAGAGGTATCTGTAGTAAATAATGAAATTTTAAAAACACAAGGGGAGCAGTTTAAAGCTATGTTGGGAGAGTTGACACAAATTAAAGGATTAATGCCGGCATTAGTTAGACCGGTTGGTGAAGAACAGGATGGTGTAGGCAGTAAGGAGGAAGAGGAAGTTGTGCTAAGGGCCCCCAATCTACAAAAAGAGTAACCAAGTGTTTATATATCTCGACAACCCATGATTGTAAGGAAATGGAGCGAAAGAAGATATGATATGAGGGGCTTCCCGAGGTTTAGGGGGGAGGTGGTCGCCTCTAGAAATAGACAACTGTTAAAACAACCAGAAAGGAAGGGGAGAAGAGGGAAAGAGGAAAGGAATAAAAAAGATCAAGAGAGGAAAGTGACGCAAAGAGCAAAGCAGAATAAGGTAAAGCCCCTAGCTGAACAAAAAGAATACTGGAATCCGTTAGAACGATCAAAGAATAGTAAAAGAAATCTGATGCCAACATTGAATAGAAAGGAGGGGAAAGACACAGAAAAGAGGATAATTGCCCAGTTGGGATCTAGAAACCCTAGGTGTAGCAAGGCCCTTATGGGAAAAGATAAAGAAGACGTCCTGTCAAAGAGAAGAGAAACTGGATTAACGGGGCCCCCTATGGTGTAAGGGAAGGATGTACCCCCGATTTATGGGTTTTCGTAGAACCTTCCGGATAGGGTAAATTTGGGGAAAAAGCTAGGAAATTAAACCCATTAAATCGATCACAGCTCCTATTCTCCTTGTCAAAATGTGCAGCATTGGCACAGAGGACCTTAGAGGAGTAGGGTTCGTTATGAGTAGTAAAGGGGGGGGAAGTAACCAAGGTTCTCTTTTACTCTGCCTTGGTAAAAGCCACTGTGGAAATAGCAAAAAATGAGCTGCAAAAGGAGTGGGTTAGATTGGTAAGAATGGAGGAAATCCAGGGGCATCACTTCCTCACGAATCATGCAGGATTAGGGTTACGGCAGGTAAGATTAATCAACTCAAGTTGGAATAAGAAGGAGGATTTTGCAATAATGATAACAGAAAATGAGATTGCAGGATATGAAAGAGATATACTTACTGGAAATAGGTATAATGCCCTGGCAACCCCAGAATTTAGGGAGTATGATGAGGAGGGGTTCCTGAGCGAAATTGACTAGGAGCATGGATCGTCACACAGCTTATCAATCCTATCGTGGAATATAAACGGATACAAGAAAATATCGATTCAAGATGATGTTGACAAATTTATCAAAAGTAACGATATTGTGTGCTTGCAGGAGACTTAGCTGTGTGACGATACCCTAGAAACCCTAGTTATAGAAGGATTCACCCAACACTCTAAAGCAGCAAAGAAAAACACCTTGGGGAGGCCATCGGGGGTGCAACTTACGCTGATCTCTACACAGATAGCTAGGAAGGTCGAAAATGTGAAGCTAAAGTGTGTTTGGGCACTAGGCTGTAGGGCTCTGCTGCAGAAGTCGGATCCCTGTTATGATGGAATATGCATTATAAATGTATATATACAGAAGGGAAAAGACCATGAATATAAGGAGAACCTGGGGAAGCTGAAAGAAGATATAGCGTTCGTAAGTGAAAATTATCAGAAGGATATATTATTGGTGTTAGGAGATTTTAATCATAGATTAGATCCCAGAAGGGTGGATAGCTAGCACAAGGAACTATTAACATCTTATAATATTGAAGTGGCCAACTTCCCTAGAGGAGAGACCTCTCCACAGGATACTAAATTTTCTCAGTTGATGGGTTCATTAGGTATGGTATGTCTAAATGGGAGAATGCAGTTGGATCGGCCAGCAAGTCGCACATTTATGAAGGGCCAGCAACTCTGCCCAATAGATTATGTGTTTGCCCATGCTTGGCATTTTGGGCCAATCAAAAATTTTGAGGTGGTGAAAATGGAAGGCAGTGACCACTACCCTCTGAGGACAGAATTATATTTAGCAAGCAGTAAGAAGAGAGAAAGGGTTCTACAGGTACATGTGGTTTACCCTAAACGGCTGACAACCAGGATAACAGAGGAACACATTGAGAAATTAAAACAAACCAAGCTGACGATCCCGGTAGAAGAAATCCATTCTAGAAATGGAAGCATCTGGTTCAAAACCATTATAAGTAAGCTAGTGGACACCCTAAAGATAAAAATTAAACCAAGAAAGTCAGGGCTTGGAAGCCAGAGAGCTAATAAAAATATGCATGCCTGGTTTGACGATGAATGCCGAGTAGCAAAGGCACAGACCAGGCAGAAGGAAAGAAGGCTAAGGGGTAGGTTTAATGTGGAAATATCTCAGTCCCTCCAGTCACTCAGGGTAAGATATAAAACATTAATTAGAAATAAAAAAATAACTTATAAAGATAACTGCTGGGCAAATATGTTGGAGGTAAATGAAACCAGAGATGTAAAACGTTTTTGGAAATTGGTCCAAGAAAGTGGGGGTAGAAAAGCAGAATCCCTAGACTGTATGGCCACTGGTGAGGGACGACCTAAAAGAACAATTTTCCTCCAGTTATATAAAGAAAATTATAGCAAATGTGAACCCCACCCGTGCTGCTGGCCCAGGCAATCTTCCAGAAGTAATAATAAAGACTAGACCAGAATGGTGGGAAGAGTTTTTCTCAAAGATGTACCAAGTGATCTTGGAGACAGGAATTGTACCAGAAAGTTGGAGGGGTGCAATTATAAGACCAATTCATAAGAAGGGCGATCGGAAATTACCGAAGAACTATAGGTTGATAAATCTCCTAAATGTAGGGGAGAATGTCTTTGCAAAAGTCATTTTGGGACTACTTTAAGAGTGGACGGAGGAAAATCAGATTATACCCCCAGAACAGGGGGGTTTTAAAGCAGGCCATTCCACAATTGTTATGTTATGTTAACTGGTCTTCTATAGCGCAACAGCTGCCCCAGCAAAGGGGCGTCCTGGCGCTCTGATTGGCAGAAGGAAAATACATAACACAGAGAAAAAGAAAAAAGAAGCAGCAGGGCAGGGTAAAGAGGTCCTATGCAGTAAATTAAGATCCAGGGGGGAAAAGATAGGTTTTGATAACCCTCCTGAGCATAAGCAAATCATCCAGGGCACGAATGTGGGCTGGTAATGAGTTCCAAAGCCTAGCCGCCAGATAGCGGAAGGAACGCCCTCCCGCTCTGCATCGTTTGAACCGTTTTGAATTGACAATTGTTTTGCTCTCAGGTCCATGGCTCGGAAGTCGATCGAACAGCGGGGAAATTTATTTTGTTGTTTTGTGGACTTCCGTGCAGCTTTTGATCTGGTGGACCGGGAGCTATTGTGGGAGGCCCTAATTAGCTATGGTATCCCAAAAGATTTGCTAAGTCTGGTTCAAATGCTCCACACAAAGAATTGGGCCCAGATAATTTTAGATGTGGATGGAAGTTTAACCAGGAAGATTGAGATTGGAAATGGATTGTGGCAGGGATGCATATTGGCACCCCTGCTGTTTTCCTTGTTCCTGGCAGATTTGCCATCGACCCTAGAGACAGCCAACGGGGCAAGCCCAAAACAAGATGGTAAGCATATTGCATGCTTGCTCTATTCGGACGACCTGGTGATCATGGATCAGACCGAAATCGTCCTGCAAAGGAAACTAAAGATATTTAACGATTATTGCTCCAAGAAAAAACTTGTGGTTAATATGGACAAGACTAAAGCACTGAGATGTGGCCGGAGGAAAGCTGGGTTTGTATGGTTTTTGGGGACCGAGAAAGTAGAAACAGTCACAGAATATAGGTATTTGGGAATGTGGTTTGAAAGAAATTTGAAATGGCATACCCATCTAGATGCATTAAAATTAAGAACATCAGCATCAATTAGCGGTTTGAAATTGTTTAACAAAACCTACGGTGTGATGTCAGATAGACCAGTGTTAAAAGCTTATTCTGCCATGGTACCTCCGCAGTTTCTGGATGGCGCGGAACTCCTATACTTGAGCGGCAAACAGGGCTGGGATATTGAGGAAGGCAAATATTTAAAAAATCTATTCTCACTCCCCTTGTCGGCAATGGTACAGGCCATAAAACTTGAATCAGGACTGATTTCATGGGGCATTCTAGCCAGTATGGCTCGTCTCCGTTTTTGGCAACGCCTAGGAGTAGGTGAGAACACCAAAATATCACAATGGTGCAAAAACGAAATTCAGAACAGCGAATTAAAATGGGCAAAAGAGTCTAGAGCTATCATGATGAAACTATGCTGTACGATGAAGGTTAAATTGTGCCTCATCACTTATATGATTAATTGTGATAAGAAGGTACTTAGGATGTTGGGGAACGAAATATCGCAGGCACAGGATCAAAACTACCTTGCGAATAAAACTTCAGTACACTTTATGACTATGGCATGGAAAAATGAACAATGCTTTCCCTACGTTGACAGGTTACCTGATTGCTGTTTGCGAAGAGAGGTTTTAAGGGTAAGAATTGGGGTAAATCCGTGTTATGTAAACAAAGTGATAAAAAGTTCAATGATTGATAAGATGGGAAGATGTATTTGCACTTTGGGCACTTCATGTGACTTGTTACATATCTTAATAGATTGCCAGAAGTTTCTTGATATTCGAATTATGCGTTTAAGACCGATTTTTAGGAAATATGAGATAAAATCTAGAGCCCAGGCTGTAATTTTCGTGACTGAAATGAGCCACTTAGACATTGCCGCTGCTATTGGAAAGTTCATGCAAAGAGTGAAGGTACTTCTTCTAATTGGTTTTAAATGAGTTTTAAATCACCAAGACTTAATTAATGAATTCATGGAGGGTGTATTAATTGTATGTGTTTTAAGATGTGTTTAGTGTATTTAAGGTTATGCAATTTTAGATGTATTTTAATTATATGTAAGGTTTGAGGACCAATGGTCCAAATAAACGTAAATTGAACTGAATAACATGGGTTATTCGATTTGTACTTCCACTAGGAGACGAATGCCCCAAGTTAAATTGTTTAGACCTGGTAAGGCACCGTGGTTCTCCTGGCTCCCCACCTCCAGGGGTGGGGAGAGGAGAGTGTGGGGGTGCTGCCACCAGAACCATCCCACATCTGGCCATTTCTCTGGCAGACCGACCAATGCTTTCCACTGACACTATCAAGATTAAGACCAGGTGATGGATGTTCTTATCTTGTGTGGTATTAGTCTTGTCTTTGTCTACTGTGTAAAGTATTACATAGGGCAAACCCTCATTTAAATGAGTTGATTCCCCTGCAATGTGCTCTTCTCACCATAACTTCGATCACAGTGCTCCCATCCTCCACCAGGTTTTCGGTAATGGGGATATGGGGATAACGTACTACTGACAGAACACTTTTCTTTCACACAACTTCAATCGAATGCCCATTTTTAGGTCTCGCCTGGCGAACGCAGCGCGAAGCGCTGCAATCGCCAGCGAGATCTATTGTTGCTGACTTGCCTCGGAAGGGGGACAGGAGATGTGCACGCGCAGGCTCTTAGCGGATTTGAATTGGTGTACGCGCTTACAGCCACGCGGCGTGCACATCTCCTGTCCCCCTCCGACCACATGTCAGCGCTGTTGGAGCGGCCCGCTTAGAATGCCAAAAGGATGCTGTGCCTCGATCAGGCACCAACAAAAGACCACACGGAGCCCCCCAGCCCTTCTTCACTCACCGGGCTGCTCTTCTGGGGGGGCTCCTCCTCGCGGCTGCAGCACTTCTCTTGCGGGGCTTCCCTGGAGCCCCGCGCTGCCGTGGGCAGCCTCGGCCGCCGCAGTCAGCCTCGGCCGCCGCAGTCTTCACCCGGGCCCCCTCCTGGAACCCGGGGCTTCGCTCCACTCCGGTCGCCACCGCGGGGCTCTCCCTTCAGCATGGGAGCCCCGCGTTAGCATGGCACGCCGTTTCTCTTCCTGCCGGAGCAGGCCCCGCCCACGTCCCGGGCAAGGGCGCCTGACTTCCGGCTTGTTTTGTTGGTTAATATTTTCCTAATCAGTCTCTTCTGGGTCTGCTTCTTAACCAGGTGTCCCTCATTAGGCTTGCAGTTAAAAGGCTGGGAATGCAACGAATTTTAGTAGTCTTGTGGCTTTGACCGAATTAACGAATGGGGTTTATGTACTCCTACTTCAGAGTTTTTTTATCACTATTTTTAAGTTTGAATAGTTCAATCCCCGTTCTTCATTAGTCCGTAACTAGCACACGCGATTCCCTTTCCACAGTCCTTGACTATACAATCTCTCTCTAGTGGCAATTCCTCTGGTTTGAGTCTTCGGACAGCTCTTAGGACCGGAGTTGTAAACCAATCTATAATGCTTTTTTTCTGTAATTAGGCATGCTGTTTTTATGTTCAGGGCATCAACTCGTTTTCTTCTTTTGGGTTTTTCTCTAGTGTTAACAATTACTTTTATCTCCTCAAAAGCAAACTCTTTAGTTCTCTTGCATCAACGTGCCTTTAAAAAAAAAAAGTAAGGTTAGGCTTACTCCTGTTGTTTTTCGTGTAATCTCCTTGTTTATCACGGTTCCATTTTTCTTAAGCAAGTGGGCCTCATACGGGACTTGTAGTATTTTGCCCTTTAAGTCTGCCTGCACACAACATTTAACACTGCCTGAAGATAATGTATCCATTTGTGTGGATTTTCTATAGCTTTGCTTTTGATGAGCTTCTGATGTCGTTTTTAGTTTTAAATCTTGTTCCTGTAAGTCACGGCTTTCCATGAAATGAAGCGATATCCCGAGGCGGGGCAGGCACAAAGTGAAAGCCCCTTGGAGCCGCCCCTCCGCTGACCAAGGCTTTGGTTGAAAGGGTCTCATTACCGTCCCGCTTTCATCAGCCAATCAGAGGAAGGCACGAATTTAGGTTTATTCAAAGTATAGAGCTATGAAAAACAGAGGTGCTGCGGGCTTTAATCTGGGACACTCGAGAGAACCCCGACGCAGCAACAAAGAGCAGAGAAAACGAGAGAAAGAAGAGATTCCGTAAGATGCATGCCTTGCCTTGTTTACTTCACTTGCTTTTTATGCGGTGACGTTTCATGACATGCCTGACTCCTTGTCAGTCGGGTCACTCTGTGCCAGTCCTGGGGGGTTTAATTAGCGACTCGGTGCATTCTGGGGGTTGTAGTCCCAGTCCTCGTGTGGTGTACGTGTTAGTCTGAGGCTGTAGGTTACAGTAGGTTACAGGAATGAAAGACTAGTCAATGCAAAGTAAACTAAAGATTAATGGCATTGCCGGATGGGGGCTTGGGGGGGCGGGAGGGGTAAGAATATTGGGAGTAGACTCGAGGAGTCCAAACAAACCATATACAAACAAGCATTTGCAATGCATTAGGTCTCGCATTTACGCGAGTTTGAGCTATTGACATTGCAAATAACAATGCCTATTGGCATTGTCATTTACAATGCCAATAGCTTTAACTCGTTTAGTTCTCGCTGGCGTTGCAGCGCGAAGCGCTGCCGCCAACGAGAACTATTGTTGCCCAGATGCCTCTCAAGGGAGACAGACCGGGGCACGCGCAGCGATCGGGGTCTGTGGACGCGCTTCACGCACACGCGCGCGCACACACCCCGCCAATGCCGACCCCCGTCGAAATTGTACGCATTTGCATTTTTCAATGTCGGAACGGCACTGCTGTGCGAACACCACTGCTGTGCATGTTCCGGAAACTGTTCAGAAGGTGCAGCACTCCCTCTGGGGAGTGCCGTGTGTCTGTTGCTAGTTTTCTAACACCGGAAGTTGCTTCCTGACCAGCGTGGGCAGTAAGTATTACTCTCCCTGCGGGCTTGGAGAAATGCGGGGTGCTGTTTGCATCTGCGAGGTGACGTGCGCTTACTTTTTAGGTGCTAGAATTGTTGGGAGATCGCACACGTTCACTTCAGTGTTGTATTAAAAGAAGGCAGGTGGGACTCTTGTGTGGTTTATTTTTGGCACAGAGCTGGTATGCGGCAGGAGAATCCCAGTCCGTTTTCGGGAGAGATACATGCCTTTGGCTTTATTTTTCCTTTTTTTTTATTGTTTATTTGCATTGTATTCTATAATTTTGGTGGGCTTTCGAAAGCTACAGGTCGGTCCTTAAACTCTTTACTTATTTGTGCCACAGACCGATTAAAACAAAGTCGCAGGTGCGTTCCTGGGACGGACCCGACTTAAAATATGTAATTATCACATTATTTTCTTTGGAAGTGCTACGCTTCGCAAAACATTACAAAGTTAATTGATGTTTGTGCAAGTATGATTTTATCAAGATCGTTTTGGATATAAATGTTACAATTTAAAAATCGATATGGTAAGTGGCCTCGTCAATGACACTTTTACAGATGCTTTTAATGTTTTTCCTAGTTTCCGGTTACCTTCCTTCATCTTGACGCGCAAGTGCACAACACCAGTGAGTTTTTGCATCGCTGCCACAATTACTTCATCATTCATGTGCAGTTAAGGGTGTTAAAAAAAATAAGTAAACAAGCATTTGCAATGCAATAGGTCTCGCATTTACGGGAGTTTGAGCTATTGGCATTGTAATTGACAATGCGTTTTATTTATGTTTTACAAACAAAAACATAAATAAGAGGCATTGTCATTTACAGTGCCAATAGCTCAAACTTGCGTAATTGCGAGACCTATTGCATTGCAAATGCTTGTTCTAACAGTTATCAATTCCGCCAAACAAAGCACAAAAAAAGACTGCAATACAACAAAGGGCACTAATACAAATGTTTAAAGGAAGTTGCACAGCTTTGCTTTTGCATGCCTGTAAGAAACCGGTTTATTTGAGGGGGTGAAAGCCCTACTCAAGCAACAACCACAAATCCTTGTGAGGGTGAGCCTAAAAAATCACTAAATTAATGTGTGCTAAACCCGCTGGTAGTTTGACACAACACAGTCAAGCTTAACTTAGAGCCAAAGTGCAAAGTATTTATGCAGTACACAAAGAGTAATAAAGTGAAGACACAAAACAAGAAAAATCTAGGAAAACAGAGTACATAATAATAAATACAATTATACCAAAATTACAAAAATCCAAAAAGTAAAACCAGAAATATCAATTTTACAGACATAGATAGTGAAAGCAATTGTTTTTTTTAACTGGGAGGTGGGTAAACCCCTTCCCAAGCAACAACCACCATCCTCGCCAAGGTGAACCACAGAAGTCACTAAATTAACATGTGCTTAACCCTATGATATCTTGGCACAAAAGCAGTGAGGCTTAAGTTAGAGACACTATGTTAAATATTTATGCTGCACATAAACAGTATTATAGTGAAAACACAACACAAAAGATATCCCACACCAATTAAAAAATAGAGTAAATTTTAATTCATATAATGAGACCAAAACAACACAAATCCAATCAGAAAAATGGAGATATGCAATTTTAAATGTTTAGGTAAAAATAGCGCCAAGATGCAGAAAGCACTAACCATTGGTATCTGGTTGTGCCTGACCAAGAAAAAGTCACAAGTTCAGGCTGACCATGATGAGATGCGATACAAGGACCAGGTTAGTCCTGCAGAAGAAGTTATCTTCTAAAAGTCCGGCAGGCAGAGTTCAAAACTTCAGGATTTCACACAATGAGCTCATCTGATGCCAGCCAAAGGTCCTGGGCCTGAGGAGGCACCTCTTGGAGATAAGGAACTCACTCCAGCAGACATCAGCAGGGCTCCGGCAGGTCCAGTTGCAGCTGCAGGCAGGGCCAGTTGCATGTCCAGACAGGGCCAGTTGCAGAAGGTCAGCTGGGCAGCTGCAGGGAGTCCTCTGGAGCTTGTTGTGTCTGTGTAGCTCTGAACAGGTGGTCAGCCAATTAAGCCTTGGAGTAACTATGGTATGCCTGGGATGAAGGGAGCATGTTCAGTCTTCCTCCTCAGAGAGCAGGGGAGGCCTCAAGCAGCAGGACAGTCTTCTGAAGAACAAGGCATGCCTCAAGCTACAGGGCAGTCTTCTGGGGAATAAGGCACACCTCAAGAAGCAGGGCATTATTCTGATAGCAGCAGGGCAATCCTCTTAAAAACAAGGAAGGCCTCAAGCAGCAGGACAGTCCTCTGGGGAACAAGACAGGCATCAAGCAGCAGGAGAGTCCTCTGGTGAACAAGGCAGTCCTTCTCATGTAATGTCCACATGCCCAAGAGTGTAGTGAAGAGTTGCTCAGGAGGACTGATTTTTATACTTGGTGCCTCCCTTTAAAGTGGGGAAAACTTCTAGTCCACCCCCCACATCCGATTCTGGAAAGTTCCTTCCTTGCCCTTTCTTCCTCTGCCCAGGCTTCAAGAGGTCTAAAGTGACAAAAGGTTGGTGTCATATTCCTTTGTGAGTGTGCTGGAAGCAGCCCTTTGAAATGTAAGTGGAACATGGAACAGCTTCATCCCAACTATCCTATCGGGATGGCTCCCTCCCAGCTACACCCACGTCCTATGGTTCATTGTCTGGGCCCAATATGCAAGACTGATGGGGAAGCAATCAACAGGCCTACACAGCTGGAAACTCCTAAGAGCCCCAGAAAGTTTATGGCAGGAAAATGGCAAGTGGATTTCTTTTAATTCTAATCTAAAATCGACTTTACCATTTAAGAATCTTCTCAATTACAATTTATTTGAGTCTAAAAAAGAACATTTCTACCTGCTCCCAATCAAACGTCAGCACTTATTAAGAGTAATAAGGTAACCTAATGTTCCTCTATAAGAAAGGAAGGCCTTACGGTAGTGAACATTTTATTTAGGAGTTTTTCACTACCAGAACATGTTCAACTTAAAAACGATGTCCTACTTTTTAAATACAATACAATGCATCCTGACCTATGGGCTGTTTAGGGTCTACCATAGGGATGGCATATGTATTTAAAAGGAATGTTTAGGCCTGGCAAAAAGGTGTATTTGGTCAGGTAAAATTGTCAGTTTAAAACTGCACTACAGGCTGCAATAGCAGGCATGAGACATGTTTTGAAGTGGTACTTTAGTGGTTGGCACAATTAATGCTGCAGGCCCACCAGTAGCATTTAATAGACAGGCCCTGGGTACATATAGTACCATGTACTAGGGACCTATAAGAAAATTAAATGCACCTATCAAGGGTAGGCCAATTTTACCAGGTTTTAGGGAGAGAGCAAAACCACTTTAGCAATGGTTAGCAGCGGTAAAGTGCTCAGAGTGCTAATGCCAATAAAAATGAACTCAGAAAGACAGCGGGATGAAGACAGTTTGGGTGTGACCATGCAGAGAGGGCCAAGTCCAACAATGCCCATATTGAAATTAAGGAACTAAATCACCTAGCAACCCCAGACACAGGGTCTGTCCACATAACAGCCACTAGGCAGCATTACTGGGAATGACAGCATTATTCTCTTGTATAATCTACACATTTACATTGCAAATAGCCACCTTCAGTGACAGGGTATATTGGTGTGAAAATTTCAGTTAAAACATGCTGTTTTAAACAAACACAACCACTGCAATTAACCAGTTATAGTTATCCCGAGGAACTATAACTCATGCCCTAAGGTAACTATAAATTGCACCAGCCATGCACAGTTTTCCCATTAATAATAATGTTTGCGAATGTTGCAGTGATATTATCAATGATGTCATAAAGATGTAATGAGTGATGTGGAATGTGGGGTAATTAGCTGATCATGGCAAAGATGTGAGTCATAGTTACCTTTGGGCACGAGTTGTACTTCCTTGAGATAACTATAATGGGTGAATTTCAGTGGTTTTATTTGTGGTTTTATTTGTTTACAACTTCATGTTTTAACTGACATTTTCACCTAACTATAACGTCTCTTTAACCTTTTTTTTTCCAGTGAATATATATATATATATATGTAATCTCAGTTATGTAGGCAGTATGAAATTGGCTGCACACAAGCGTATACTTCAACATTTACGTGCAATCTCCAATCAGGATAACACCTATCCTGTTGCAAGACACTTTAGAGAAGTCCACAATAGCGACATTAGGGGTCTTAAATATTATGTTATTGACACTATTGTGCCTAGCAGGAGGGGTGGGGATAGAGAATCTTGTTTACGTAGACTTGAGACACGCTACATTCTCCAACTTGATACAAAATCCCCATCAGGTCTTAACATTACTGAGGACCTACATACTTGTTTAGGCTAATTTTATGCCTAATATACTGTGACAGTTACCTCACGTGAGGAGCAGATGTATGAGGCCCAGGATTGCACTCCATACAAGAGTTAATCCAAAAAGCTGCAATGAGGACATTGGATCAGATGTATATATAACAATTTATAGTTGTATAGGCATTGATCTTAATATATTTATTCCTCTATTTTATGGTTATTTATTTGTTATTTATTATGCTATTTATTACAGATAAATTGGACTGTATGCAGGATTTTTGCACATCTGAATTTGTCCCTATGCTTTGAACTACAACTTGGGATAATTTGAGGTAATTTTGACTTTGGGAGCCTTGTGGAAAACTAAACTAAACTTTATATGAGGACTAGTGACTTACTACCAAACTCTGGCTCCGTATACATTGCATCTATTATTGATTTTATCAATATTCAATTGCACAAAATGAATTTGTTTTTAGCAATATCGTTTTTATGAGATGCACCAACACACAAGAACTACTTGAGGATGCACATTTCTGATATTTTAGTTCTTTCAACCATTATTACAAGCACTAGTACACTTTTAATCCTGCACTGTAACTTGTTTTCATCGAACAGGGGGAGGACTGTTTTTACCACCAATTGATGGTTTTACGTCATGTACATTGCCCTATAGATGGTAGCACTAATAGTCAGCAGCTATCAGTCATTGTATATGCTGTTATTTCATACCTATTTGATGTTGATCGAATTGGCATTTAAGCCTTGATTGCACTTCATTATTGTTTATGATGCAATAGGTAAATATGCGATACTTTGGGATGTTCATGTAATTATGTTGCCCCACTAGGTTGTAGCATTTTTTCAGTGGCAATGAAATCCCCCCCACGTGATGTTAATTGGAATTTGCACTGGCACTTTAAAAATCCGTCACATTGTATGAGACGTTGTCATGTGTGCAAGGCTCTGAGGAGCCGAAACGCTATGGCCGTCGCTTTTGGCAAATAAAATCAAACTTGCACCTTTATTTTGGTTCATGTACCTGCTTTGTGAAGGTCCGGAGGATTACCGAGGCTAGCAAACGTGGTAATCAGGAGATATATATATATATATTACCTACTGGCGGTTGCCAGTAGGTAGTTATAGTTAGGACCAATTATCCATAGGAAATCCGCAACATTCTATTTGGAATCACTTTGGCGCCGGTTGACGAATCTTCTCGAAATTTTCAAAACTCGTGGCCCGCTCCAGTCTGCTCCTATCCTAAAAGTCTCGGGGTGATTCGTCAAGCGGGGGCCGAGAAGAAAGGGGGTCCCAAAAGGTGTTTTCCCCATACAATTTTCCATAGGGACCTTTAGTCGCAGCTACAGCCCGAACTGCTGAACGGAATTACACCAAATTTGGCAGAAAGGTAGACCTTGGTTCAGAGTTGTGCCTTTTGCTTAAATGGTGTAAATCCGTTCAGTAGTTCCTGAGAAAATCAAAATCAAAATCACATATGTATCTGGGCGGAGCCTAACCACACAGCTCATCGTGAGATCTGATTGGCTGTCAGCACTTCATCCAAGAAGTGTTGGCAGCCATCTTGGGACCAATATACATGACAGTACCTCATTAAAAAGCATTGCAGTTAATAGAAGGTTTTAAGACTTTAGTTACATTATAAATCATTTGTTGATGGTACCATACTCATTTTAGGAATTGTGGTGTGTTCTAAGGTGATTTTACCATGTGAAAAAGCCTTCTGCTGGGATATCATGAATCATGTTTGAGAGAAAACTATTTTCTCATGCTTTTCCCACAGAGGTTTGGAAGGTGATCTATAAGCTAAACTGAGAGCATATTTTCTGTAAATTCACATTATCTTTCTCAGTCATGTGAGAATGAAGTCTGATATTCTCAGTAAAACATGTACATCCAACAAGGGCAGAGACTGTCAGTTGATTCCTTTGTGTTCTTCTGCAGCTTCCCAGAGTGTTCTAAAGAACAAGTAGAGCGCTAACAGTCTTACTTATGACAAACGTATGGCACACCTGAAACCATCTCGATTGGAATAAAGTGGTAACTCTTAAAACATTTAATTTAAAAAGGAACAAAATGAGGGGGTTCATTTTGCCATAGAAAGTATGATTAGTGCTGCTGAAAGAAAAATTAGGGCACATTTTGAGTGACTTCTCAAATCCTCCTCTATTTCATTAAGAAATTCTGACATGCAGACTGAAACATGCACTTTCAATACCAGCAGCAGACTTCCCTGGTGAGCAGTAGCTTTACTACAGTGATCTAATGAGCAACTAGAGTGCTAACATTCTGAATTTATGGCAACTGTGTGACACATCTGAATGCCTTCTTGATGGAATCAAAGTAAAAAACTGAATGTATTCCTACTGAGGAGACTGGAGTAAATGAGGAAATTAGGAAACTTCATAACAAATAAGTCTCCCAAGATGGCCACCAGAGGCAAAAGAGCCCAAATGTAGCACAAATATCACCCAGATGTAGCCCAAGTATAGCCCAATGACAGAATGTCCCAGAGAGTTCTAAAGAACAACTAGAGCGCTAACACTCTTACTTATTACAAAAGTATGGCACACCTGAAGCCATCTTGATTGGAATAAAGTGGGAACACTTAGAAAATTTAATTTGCAAAGGAACAAAATGAGGGGGTTCATTTTGCCATAGAAATTATGATTAGTGCTGCAGAAAGAAAAATTAGGGCACATTTTGACTTCTCAAATCCTCTTCTATTTCATAAAAAAATTCTGACATGCAGACTGAAACATGCACTTTGAATACCAGCATCAGACTTCCCTGGTGAGCAGTAGCTTTACTACAGTGATTTAATGAGCAACTAGAGTGCTAACATTCAGAATTTATGGCAAATGTGTGACACATCTGAATGCCTTATTGATGGAACCAAAGTAATCAAGCATTGAAAATGCAATAGGTCTTGCCCTCGTTTAAGTTTAAGCTATTCTGGTTGTAATTAGGTGGTTTTTTAGCTTTGCTTTCATTAGTGTTTTTCAAACTTTCATGTACATAACATGCATATGTATGCATATATGTATATGTATGCATGCATTTATATTTGTATTTATATAGATATGCAGATTATATATATGTTTATATATGTATGTATATATATATATACACATACAAATATATAAATGCATATGCATATATATATGTGCATATGTGTGCGTGTAGAGAGAGGTAGAGAGAGGTAGAGAGGCAGAGGTGTAGAGGTAGAGAGGTAGAGGTAGAGAGGAAGCGGTAGAGAGGTAAAAAGATAGAGAGTAGTAGAGAGAGAGGTAGAGAGAGGTAGGGAGGTAGAGAGTTGAAGATGAGTAATAGAGAGTAGAGAGTAGAGAGTGAGTAGTAGAGAGTAATAGAGAGTAGTAGAGAGAGTGAATAGTAGAGAGTAATAGAGTGAGTAGTAGAGAGTGAGTAGTAGAGAGTAGTAGAGAGTGAGTAGTAGAGAGTAGCAGAGAGTGGGTAGTAGAGAGTGAGTAGTAGATAGGAGTAGAGAGTAGTAGAGAGTGAGTAGTAGAGAGAGAGTAGTAGAGAGTGAGTAGTAGAGAGTTGCAGAGAGTAAGTAGTAGAGAGTGAGTAGTAGAGAGAAAGTAGTAGGGAGTAGTAGAGTAGTAGAGAGTGAGTAGTAGAGAGTGAGTAGTAGAGGGTAGTGGAGTAGTTGAGAGTGAGTAGTAGGGAGTAGTAGAGAGTGAGTAGTAGAGTGAGTAGTAGAGAGTAGTAGAGAGCAAGTAGTAGAAAGTGTGTAGTATAGAGTGAGTACTAGAGAGTAGTAGAGAGTGAGTAGTAGAGACTGAGTAGTGGAGAGTGAGTAGTAGTGAGTAGTAGAGAGTGAGTAGTAGAGAGTAGTAGAGAGTGAGTAGTAGAGAGTGAGTAGTAGAGAGTAGTAGAGAGTGAGTATGAGTAGTAGAGAGTGAGTAGTATAGAGAGAGTAGTAAAGAGTATTAGAGAGTGAGTAGTAGAGTAGTAGAGAGTGAGTGGTAGAGAGTAGTAGAGTGAGTAATAGAGAGTAGTAGAGAGTGAGTAGTAGAGAGAGTAGTAGAGAGTGAGTAGTAGAGAGAGTATTAGAGAGTGAGTAGTAGAGAGTGAGTAGTAGAGAGTGAGTAGTGGAGAGTGAGTAGTAGAGAGTAGTAGAGAGCGAGTAGTAGAGAGTGAGTAGTAGAGAGTAGTAGAGTGAGTAGTAGAGAGTGAGTAGTAGAGAGTGAATAATAGAGAGTGAGTAGTAGAGAGTGAGTAGTTGAGAGTAGTAGAGTGAGAAGTAGAGAGTGAGTAGTAGAGAGAGAGTAGTAGAGAGTAGTAGAGAGTGAGTAGTAGAGTAGTAGAGAGTGAGTGGTAGCGAGCAGTAGAGAGTAGTAGAGTGAGTAATAGAGAGTAGTAGAGAGTGAGTAGTACAGAGTAGTAGTAGAGAGTAGTAGAGAGTAGTAGAAAGTGAGTAGTAGAGAGTGAGTAGTAGAGAGTAGTAGCGAGTGAGTATTAAAGAGTGAGTAGTAGAGAGAGAGTAGTAGAGAATAGTAAAGAGTGAGTAGTAGAGAGTGAATAGTAGAGAGTGAGTAGAAGAGAGTGAGTAGTGGAGAGTCTAGAGAGTGAGTAGTAGAGAATGAGTAGTAGAGAGTGAGTAGTAGAGAGTAGTAGAGTAGTAGAGAGTGAGTAGTAGAGAGTAGTTGAGAGTGAGTAGTAGAGAGAGAGTAGTAGAGAGTAGTAGAGAGTGAGTAGTAGAGTAGTAGAGAGTAGTCAATCAGTGTCAGTCAGTCAGTGTCAGTCAGTCAGTCAGTGTCAGTCAATCAGTGTCAGTCAGTGTCAGTCAGTCAGTGTCAGTCAGTCAGTGTCAGTCAATCAGTGTCAGTCATTGTCAGTCAGTCAGTGTCAGTCAATCAGTGTCAGTCAGTGTCAGTGTCAGTCAGTGTCAGTCAATCAGTGTCAGTCAGTGTCAATCTGTCAGTGTCAGTCAGTCAGTGTCAGTCAGTCAGTGTCAGCTAGAGCAGCTCTGCTGACCTGGTTCTCTGGCTCTAAAGCAGCTCTGCTGACCTGGTTCTCTCCCTCTAAAGCAGCTCTGCTGACCTGGTTTCTCTGGCTCTACAGAACCAGATCAGCAGAGCTGCTCTGTAGCCTAAGAACTTGGGGGCATATTATGAAGAACGGCGTTAAAATTATCGCCGCTTTGGCGGCAGGAAACTGCCGCTAAAGCGGTGATGATGGGCTTGATAATATGCCCTTGTGAATTCCAATAGAAGCTCATGTACACACGAGAACATGGGCTTCTGTTGGAATTCTCTGCGGCATATTATCAAGCCCATTATCGCCGCTTTAGCAGCAGTTTCCTGCCTCTAAAGCGGCGATAATTTTAACGCCGTTCTTGATAATATGCCCCCAAGTTCTTAGGCTACAGAGCAGCTCTGCTGATCTGGTTCTCTACCTCTAAAGCAGCTCTGCTGACCTGGTTTCTCTGGCTCTATAGCCACTCTGCTGACCTGGTTCTCTGGCTCTAGAGCAGCTCTGCTGACCTAGTTCTTAGACTTTAGAGCAGCTCTGCTGACCTAGTTCTCTGGCTCTACAACAGCTCTGCTGACCTGGTTCTCTGGTTCTATGGCTCTAAAGCAGTTCTGCTGACCTGGGTCTCTGGCTCTAGAGTAGCTCTGCTGACCTGGGTCTCTGGTTCTAGAGCAGGTCTGCTGACCTAGTTCTATGGCTCTAAAGCAGTTCTGCTGACCTTGTTCTCTGGTTCTAAAGCAGCTCTGCTGACCTGGTAATATGGCTCTAAAGCAGCTCTGCTGACCTGGTTCTCTGGCTCTAGAGCAGCTCTGCTGACCTGGTTCTCTGGTTCTAAAGCAGCTCTGCTGATCTGGTTCTCTCCCTCTAAATCAGCTCTGCAGACCTGGTTCTCTGCCTCTAGAGCAGCTCTGCTGACCTGGTCCCTTGGCTCTAAAGCAGCTCTGCTGACCTGGTTCTCTGGCTCTAAAGCAGCTCTGCTGACCTGGTTCTATGGTTCTAAAGCAGCTCTGCTGACCTGGTTCTCTGGCTCTAAAGCAGCTCTGCTGATCTGGTTTTCTCCCTCTAAATCAGCTCTGCTGACCTGGTTCTCTGCCTCTAGAGCAGCTCTGCTGACCTGGTTCTATGTTCTAAAGCAGCTCTGCTGACCTGGTTCTCTGGCTCTAGAGCAGCTCTGCTGACCTGGTTCGCTACCTCTAGAGCAGCTCTGCTGACCTGGTTCTCTGGCTCTAAAGCAGCTCTGCTGACCTGGTTCTATGGCTCTAAAGCGCTCTGCTGACCTGGTTCTCTGGCTTTGGAGCAGCTCTGCTGACCTGGTTCTCTGGCTCTAAAGCAGCTCTGCTGACCTGGTTCTCTCCCTCTAAAGAGCTCTGCTGACCTGGTTCTATGGCTCTAAAGCAGCTCTGCTGACCTGGTTCTCTGGCTCTAGAGCAGCTCTGCTGACCTGGTTCTCTGGCTCTAGAGCAGCTCTGCTGACCTGGTTCTCTGGCTCTAAAGCAGTTCTGCTGACCTGCTTCTCTCCCTCTAAAGCAGCTCTGCTGACCTGGTTTCTCTGGCGCTACAGCAGCTCTGTTGACCTGGTTCTCGGCCTCTAGAGCAGCTCTGCTGACCTAGGTCTCTGGCTCTAGAGCAGCTCTGCTGACCTGGGTCTCTGGTTCTAGAGCAGCTCTGCTGACCTGCTTCTTAGGCTCTAGAGCAGCTCTACTGTTGTTTTTCTCTGGCTCTACAACGGCTCTGCTGACCTGGTTTCTCTGGCTCTACAGTACCTCTGCTGACCTGGTACTCTGCACTCACGATGCACGCACCCGACTACGCGAAAACATATTAAAAAATAATATAAGTTTAATATAAGTACAAATATGGTATTTTTATGACTATCTTAGATAATCTCTTGCCCTAATATGTATATTAAAGACACATACATATCATTTTGGAACATACATTTTCTTTGCGGGAGTCACGCACCCAGCGCGCCCCGGCACGTATATGATGTCACGCGGGATCCACCACCGCGCAAGCATCTCATACCGCAATGTACATGTGCGCGAATGCGCAGGAGCAGGAGTCGCGGACTGGTCGCATACCAATCGCGCACATCACGTAATATTAAATGTATATGATGTAACTGAAAAACACGCAGCCGTCGCACACCGTACACGGATCCTTCACGCCTTTTCTAAAATAGCGGCTAGAATCCGCGCACCCACCGATGTCATTTGAGATGTCATCAGTGATGTCATCAGTGATGTCACTGACCATGTCATGAATGATGCAATATGTGACATCATCAGCAGTGCATTGCGGGCGCGTGAGTTATAGTTAGCAGAATTAACTATAACGGAGGAATTGCTATGGTTTTGTACGAGTGAAATGGCCAGCTAACTATAACACCCCTGAAAACTATGTTTTTTTCTGTGAATTTCTAAGGTTTTTTAAATGCTAATTTCTAACTATAACGTCTCTGAAACCTATGGTTTTTTGAGTGAATTTCAAAGCTTTTTTAAATGCTAATTTCTAACTATAACGACTCTGAAACCTATGTTTTTTTTCAGTAAATATATATATATAATATATATAATTTTTTTTTTTACCAACAAAAAGATTTGACTAGCGCTCCAGGAATTGTAGTTCAAAGGCTTATTTAATCCAGATCATGGCCATCACTGTCCCCTTCACCAATTACAACCAACGCGTTTCGACCCGATTGGTCTTGTTCGCAGTGAACAAGATCGATCTGGTCGAAACACGTTGGTAAAATTAAAGCGGAATTCGATTCCTATCCGCAGACTAGCACCGGTCAGTGAGCCTGCTGTGAGAGGAATCAATTGTTGGTACATATAATAAATATATCTGCGAAGAACTCCATCTCAAACATCGCAATGCCGGAAAGACGAAAACGGACCCTAACTTCTGCGTGCAAAAGGTATTTATTTAATCTATTGAAGCATCACGCACCGCCATGATGCGTTTCGGCCCAAGAAAGGCCTTGATCACATGAATAAATATATATATATATATATATAAACAAATCCTCTGTATACATCCACAGAGAAACGGCACGTAGTGCTGAATAGTCAATTTATTTAAATCTTCATTGCAAACATAAAAGCGTCAGACA
This sequence comes from Triturus cristatus, assembly GCF_964204655.1. NCBI lineage: Eukaryota > Metazoa > Chordata > Amphibia > Caudata > Salamandridae > Triturus > Triturus cristatus. Next base: position 763,409,918 of record NC_140583.1, read on the forward strand.
CATTTCGGCTCCCGCAGAGCCTTTCTCATGATGCCTGCATATTGCAACAGCCTTCCTTTAATACGCACGCAACATATAAAATGGACTCACAACTTCAACAGTTTGTGAGTAAACACTGCAGCCATTTTATAATGTGCAAACTCTTGCCATATTTTTCACAATTTTCGAAACAAAAATACACATGTTTACATTCATGTATAAATATGTAATTGAACTAATAATGGTTGAGCTTGCGCGTAGTTAAGCCCTTCGACGGCTGTGGTTAATCACTAATTTATAAATCACTAAAACGATCAAGCCCCATTGGGCATATGCTCATATAAAGATTGATAACATTACGAAGATAGAATTGACCATGCAAACTGCACCATTTGTCATCATTTGAATCATTTAAATCAATGAAATCAGAACACTTAGTTGTATCACAGAATGAACTATTTTGCAACGACTATACAGTGTTTATATTCCTTGGCCTGTATGAATAGACACATCCCGCCCCATTGGGCCAATAATGAACCTATTTGTAAATATATAGGTGCCTATCCCGCCCCATTGGGCCAATCATGTGTAGAAAAATCCTATCGGAATAATATTTTCTCATAATAAAAAAAATGAGATACAATTACTATCTTTGTATACAGATTCAAAGACTGTCAATCTCTATTTGTTTCTTTACAGATTGTATACAGAAGACACCCGAGTGGGAATGCAAAAGAGCTAAGATATCATTTTTTTATTTTGAGAAAATAATATTCCAATAGGTTTTTTCTACATATAATTGGCCCACATGGGGCGGGATAGGTAATTATTAAATGGAATTCCTGTAAGGCCTGTCAACATGGATTCAGCTAAAAATCATATCATTCATAAGGGCCGTATTATTACGATTCAGTACCGGATAACATGTTACACTGATTATGTGGTACACGGATTAAAACGGGACTGCAACAAGCTATACATTGGTAGCACTATCAACAGATTGACGGTCAGGTTACGGCAATATATGCGAGCCATAAAGAATGGGGTTGGAGTTACCCTATGGCCTGTTATTTTGTAAAACACCATGATCGATCATTGGCAGGCTTCAAATTTTATGGAATAAAGCATGTAAAGATGAATGCACAAGGAGGAGATAGGGAAAAGGAATTGAGAAGAGAGGAGTCCAAGCTCATTGTGACATTGGGCATGGAGACCACTTGGGGCCTCAACACTGATGCGGAATTGCATGTGCATTTATTATCATGCACTGTCTTGTTGTATGTGGACCTATGGCTCCAACCCTCCTCGGTGCAGTAGCCTTTGAGCCACTTGGTATTATATTGCATTGTAATTGCATTTGTATAGCGCTTACTACCCCTGACGGGGCATCGAAGCACTTTATCAACAAGTAGAACGCTACTCCGGGACCCATACAGGATTAGTGTTGAATTAGTATAGTGAAACATGCAAGTAAATTTTAAGTGGTGGACATGTTAGTCAGTTATTTGGATTCGGAAGGATAGCAGAAGGATAGAAGAGGGAAAAAGGTTTGTATTTATATAGCGCTTGTTACCCCTGATGGGGTGTTGAAGCACGGTACTCCGGAAACCCATAAAGGATTAGTGGTGAATTAGTATGGTGAAATATGAAAGTAATTTGAGTGGTGGATATTAGTCAGTTATTTGGAGTGAGAAGTATAGTGGAGGGATAGAAGGGGAAGAAAGGTTTGCATTCATATAGCACCAGTTACCCCTGATGGGTGTTGAAGAGCTTTTCTGGTGAGTAGCACGCTACTCCGGAACCCATAAAGGATTAGTGCTGAAAATTAATATAGTGAAGTATGAAGTCATTTGAGTGGTGGATATGTTATTCAGTTATTTGGATAGAGAAGGGTAAGTGGCGGGTTAGAAGAGGGAAATAGGTTTGTATTTATATAGCACTTGCTACCCTGATGGGGTTTTGAAGCGTTTTTTGTGGTGAGTAGCACGCTACTCTGGAACCCATAAGGATTAGTGTTGAATTAGTATGGAGAAACATGAAATTAATTTGAGTCGTGGATATGTTTGTCAGTTATTTGGATTGAGAATGGTTGGGGAGGGGTAGAAAAGGGAAAAAGATTTGCATTTATTTAGCGCTTGTAACCCTGATGGGGTGTGGAAACGCTTTAGTGGCAAGCTCTGGATCCCATTTATTAAACTCTTCTCAAAATTAGACAGACAGCGCTACCATGTGGTGGTCTGTCATTAGTGGCAGTGTTGGGAATTAAGTGCCGGAGCCGAGCACTGGAAACCACTGGCTCAAATTAAGCACTGAATAGTCCTGCTCCTAAGGTAGAGGGGAACTTCCTTACAACCTTAGACTGGCAGGATTCAGCTGCAGCTGGGGAGTGAGAAAAGCTATACCATGAAAGTCTGGTCAGCATCTGAATTTAAAAACCATCTGAGAAAAGTGCATAGTTGGGAAAAAAGCCAAGTAAAGCTAGCGACCAGACGATTTACCACAAGTGCTGCAATACCATTGTCTCGGTTTTATAAAAATAATATCTTGTAACATAACACTATATATCGGACTTCTGCAATTTGGAAGCAACAAGCTACCCAATTATTGGTACTTAAAGTACCCCCCTCCAAAGACTGATACCTTGCTCGGATGCAAAGTCATGACTTCCAGAGCACCTAATTCGTCAACAGGGAGTGTTTGCGTCATCCAGCCATACTCTTACCAATGTATCGCTTGACCCACCACTGGGGGTCACTAACCCTGTAATTTCAGAGTAAAACAGTGTTGAACGCTACCGCCTGTTCCACAGGGCAGGTGATATTAATATTAAAGATTGTACAGGTTTGATCACTATGCCAAGCCAGGAAAGTTTTAACTGGCTGGTAACAGTGGAATAAAGAAACAAGTTGCATTAGTTTACAAAAGGAAAATCCAACACTCAGAGCATTTGGGATCCGGAGACAATGACAGAGTCAGTGCTTAATTTGAGCCGTTGTTGGCCGGTGGGAGGCACTAGCACTTATATGTGGGGACCAGCACTTATTTTTTCCGAGAGCAAGAAAGGGAAAAACATACTGATCGGAAAGACAAGAAGAGAAAGAAGGCAAACCCGTCACAAACTGAGAAAGCAGGAACCTACAAGAATGAGATAAAGGGACAGGGAGTGTCCGATAATGGATTAAATAGCCATCAGCTGGATTTAAGACTACCAGCCTTGATATTCAATGGATAGATGTTTAATTGAACCGGCGGGCTACTGAGCAGAGCTTCAGGCGCCGGCGCTCTTTCTTGTACAAATTAAGTACTGCATGGAGTCGTCAACGCACCTGGTCTCTAAAAGAAGGGTTATGGGTATAAACTGACAGGAGGAAGGAAGGTATTGATCAACCTATAGGAACACACTGGCCCTCATTTGAAGTTGGCCATAATTTCTGACTTGTGCATTATTTCCTGTTACAGCACATATCACAATTACGAGTTTTGCAATACAAATTGCATCCCTGATATATTTCAGCAGGTCAAACCTGCAGATATTTATATGGGAAAAAGGCCTGATAAATACTGGAACATATTGCTTTTGATGCAGTAAGCACCAAAATCTGCATGCTCTGCTATATTTTAGGGGATCACCTCATAATAGGTGCTATTTATTGCACCCAGTCAATCAATCAATCAATCAGGGTTTTTTAAAGCGCACTACTCACTCATGAGGGTCTCAAGGTGCTGAGGTGGAGGTGGGGGATGCGAGCAGCTCTGTAGGTCAGTCATTCGTAGAGCCAGGTTTGAGGGCCTTTCTCAATTGGTGCAGTGTCAGACATCGTCGGATGCAGTGGGGGAGTTCGTTCCAGGTCTTGGCCGCAAGGTAGGAAAAGGATATGCCTCCTGCTCTGGCCCTGATGATATGAGGGACCGTGGCTAGGGCGATGTCGGGAGAGCGGAGGTTTCTCTTGGGGGCGTGAAAGGAGATTCACTCGTTGAGGTATTGGGGTCCAGTGTTATGGAGGACTTTGTAGGCATGTGAGAGGAGTTTGAAGTTTATTCTTCTTTTGACGGGAGGCCAGTGGAGGTCGCAGAATTGTTGGGTGATGTGGTCATTTCGTGGGATGTCGAGAATAAGTCTGGCTGCAGCATGCTGGACGGTCTGGAGTTTGCTGGGGAGTTTTTTGTTGATTCCGGCATAGAGGGCATTTCCGTAGTCCAGTCTGCTGGTGATGAGTGCGTGGGTGACAGTCTTCCTGGTGTCGGGGTGATCCATTTGAAGGTCTTGCGAAGTATGTGGACGGTGTTGAAGCAAGTGGAGGACACATCGTTGATCTGGTGGTTCATGGTGGGTGAAGAGTGGAGTATGATGGCGAGGTTTCGTGCATGGTCCGTTGGGGTGGATGGGTTTCTGAGGGTGGGAGGACACCAGGTGTTGTCCCATGCGGAGGGGGTGGAGCCGAGGATGATGACTTCTGTCTTCTCTGAGTTGAGCTTCAGGCAGCTGCTGCTCATCCAGGTTGCGCCTGGTGATGTCGGGATCCTTGGTGAGGGAGAGGATGAGCAAGGTGTCATCAGCGTATGAGGCTATGTTGAGCTTGTGTTTTCTGACGATGGTACGAGCACTGATTACATTGACCTACCCCATAGTTGAGCATGTTACCTGTGGGATGGTCTCCTTATCTTCATGACTATAGAGTTGACGTTGAGAACATTTGCTTACTTATGTATACTTGATGTATAGTCATAATTGATTCACCATGAATGTCAGCATGTAGCACTTTATTTGTGATGACATTGGAATTCAGTTATCCTCCTATGAAATTTCCTCGTTTGCTCCATGATGAGACATTCCACGTGAAAAGTGCAATCTGGATACCCTAGATAGAACATGGTTATGTGAAGTACAGATGCAGTGTCCTACTCAAATATATTCTAAGCCAGTTGATCATATACTCCTCCCCACACATACTTTGGATGCTGACACCAATGCCTTTGACATCTGCACATGTGGTTAGACATATCCCTAATCAGTGACCAGGGATCCATGCCTGTTGATCATGGACTTCTTCCCTCATACATTTTGGACTTTGACATTATTGCCCTTGACATCTGGACATGGTGTCAGAACCCATTTTTTACATTTTTTTTATTGTATTGAGTACGTGACCTTTTTTATTATGTATTAGTATTGTATAACAGTCCCCTTAGTAGTATTCACTTTACATAATTGATGTTATCTTGAACATCTTCAGATGTATAACACCCTAAATGGCAAATTGATTAAATTCAATGTGTGATTAGATCTATTTGCGATTTTAGTTAAAACATGATGAATGTGGTATTATATGGCTCCTCTGTTCAACCATGTTGGGCTTTATTTGGGGATATGAATAATCAGCAGATTCAAATTGGCTGGTATTTTGCACTAAGCACTTTTGCACCTTATGGAACCAGAATTGAACATTTTCTATGAATTGGAACCAATACTGTTGGTATTTGTGAGTTCTACTATATATGGAAAGATGTCTTAGTATAATTGAATAAAAGGTATCTGCTATATCACCTTGCCAAAACGTGACAAACTGCAACATCTAGTAGAGGGAACAAGATAATGTAAGTGTATCATCTTAACACATAGGCAGTAGATAAGGTTTGGGCATGTGCAGTATATGCGAAAGGGAATGTGCAATATGTGCAAAGAAAGAGCACAGGTCACTTTATATTGGAATATTAATATTTATAACATTATGCAAAGGGTATAATAATGAAAATCTATTGCTACATTATGTATGATGTCTTACAAGCAAGAGGCAACATTTGGGATGTCTAGTCAGTCGGGAAAAAAGGGACAGCATTTGTTAATTTAATGATAATGTGAAAAATTACAGAATTGAGTGTAAGGGCACAATAGTGTTCAAAACATTTGAAGATACAAACTTTGTGGAACCTCATAGCCTTGTTGGGGGTGTACGGGACGAAATACCAGGAGTTATTCGATGCTCAAGTGGGTTGGAAAGAGCTGTTTGACTGAAGAAAGGCGTTCTAGTGTTTTTACGGAGGCAATAAAATTGAGATAGGACTTTATAAGAGTATTGTATGCCATGACAGTTGATTAGGCCCAGTAGAAAGCATCACGCCAAAACGCGGTGGCCGCGAAAGGTCTTTTTTTAAAATCAAACTTGTATTTGCACTTTATTGGACGTGCTAGATGGAGTTTTTTGTACATCAATAAAATCTACAAAGTGATGCAGTGCTTGCTGCCACTGCATCACGTGTTGGGGGAGCATACATAGATAGATAGATAGATAGATAGATAGATAGATAGATAGATAGATAGATAGATAGATAGATAGATAGATAGATAGATAGATAGATAGATAGATAGATAGATAGATAGATAGATAGATAGATAGATAGATAGATAGATAGATTTATTTTTATACAATTCATGCCTTTATACAAAAGTAATTGAAAAATACAATAAGCACTGGCAAAGCCAAATGATCCAACTCAAACCTATTGGCATTGTCTGTGCATGTCTCTTTTCTTTCTGTTTAGCTCTTTTTGAGCCTATCTCTTTCATTCTCAATCTCCTATATTCTATCTGAAAAAAAGAAGTCCTGTCTCTGCCATAACCACCTCATTTTCCTCTCCAAATTTTCCATTTCTTATTTTTCCTGGCATGATATTAGGATTGCTACTGTTTTTCCTTCTTTCCGTAATTTATTCTCTTTCTTTTTCTTTCCTTTTTTACTGCTTTTCTGCCTTGTATTCTCTATTCTCTCCCTCTCTCTCTCTCTCTCTCTCTTCTCCTTCTCTCTCTTTATGTTGGCTTTTTTTCTTTTGCATTCATTTTACTCTTCTTTCTTTTCTTTTATTTGCTCTTCCTTCTTTTTCTGCTCTTTCTTTAGCTTTGTATTCTTTCTCCCACTCTTCTTTTCTTTTTGTTCTACCTTTCTCTGTTTCTTTCTTTCTTACGTCAGTCTCGCTTCTGCTTTCTTTTTTATCCAGTCTGTGAACTCCTGACCCTGCTTTTCTCTCCAATTCTCTCTCATGCCTTGTCATTCCTGGCATGTCTGAGGTTTCTTCGAATTCCTACACTTTGAGTTGATTGCTGTAAACAAGCTGTAAAGGTCATGTATTCATGCAAAACAACCTCCCCCATCCTACCGCCTCCTTCCGCATGATGGAAGCGAAAATAAATTCTTTCAAATTAACAACCAAATTGTTGTAATCATATCTGTAGAAAAAAATCCCAAAAGAGAACCCAACATTAAAACGCGCGCCCAAGGGGATGCCAGAGGCCTGTGTCATGCTAACTCGTCTAGGATAAAAAGAGGAATGTTTATGCTTTCTGACCCATGATAGGGGGTTACCCAAAGCACTCATGAGAGGCGAGACAGGGAGGGTGTGGGCGGAAAAGCATCAGGAAAATATGTCCGATGCATACAGCGCAGCACTCAAAACTCTTACGAGGCAGTGGTCCCTCCCAAAGACGCACATATATAAATGACAGTGGTGGCCCACTGCTTTAAGGAGTGTCACTAAAGGAAAAATAAAATGATAATAACTCTAAGTTTTTTTCATTTAATTTTTTCCTTGTTGCTACAGCTTTGTGGGCGGGATGGGGCGGGGCTGCTGTGCTGACTGAGCAGGGGAGGGAAGGAGTGGTTTGCACTCTCTAAAGTGTGCATGAATGTTTGGTCGGCCCTCTGGGGCCGGCCAAACATTCATGCGCACTTTGCATGTTCTCCATGCAGGCTGCATTACAGACTGCATGGAGGACATGCCCGGCCTCCCACTTTCTGGCTGGGAGCTGATCCACATGATTCAGACTAATCACAACGCTGCATTGCATTGCAGCGTTGTGATTGGCTAGCCGGAAGCTGGGAGGCGGTTGCATTCTGCTTCCTGCCCTGGAAGCGGGAAAGAGGACTCAGAGGAGGCGACCGCAGGTGGCAGCAGCAGTCAAGTAAATTTGTTTTTTTTATTTCATTCCCTTCTCTCCCCTCCCCGGCGACTCACCCCAGCAACGCATTCAAATACCAGCCGCCACTGATAAATTATATGTGTGCCCCATCCCAGGGTGGGCGGAGTGCTAAGCCTCAACTCCATTGAACAAGAGTAATGTATAAGCCAAAGTACATTACTTGGGACTGATTTTGAGTTTAGCGGAGTGGTACTCTTTTACAAACTGGACAGATATACCGTCCACCTTCTTAAAAGTGCCAATGAATATAATGCACTTGTAATAAGGCGGACGGAACATCTGTTATGTTTGTGACGCAGTTGCTTGTCTGGCAAACTGTAAAAGGCCTTTGTATACGTAATTAAGATGATCATCTTCCTGCTCAAAGTACCAAAGAATTGAAGATTATTCTCTTGATAGAAATGACATTTCTGAGCCTAGAAGAGTCATCTCGCACTAGATACAATTACCAGTGCTGACTTTGTTTTAAATAAAAAAAGTAAGTACAGGGGGACAAGGTTTTTGTTTGGAGTTCACTGCTGGTGTGACTCAATGCGTGGGTTGCTCAAGACCAAGGCTGCATTCTCTTTATGCCACCTCTTGCATTTCCCCATCCTACACTTCCTCTCTCTTTACCTCACACTTACAGGTTGATTTTGGTCCCTTCCCTTGCTCGCCCCCTCCCTTTCATCCTAGCTTTGCCTTATTCCCAGACAATTCTCACTGCTCCTGCAGATTTCTCTTACTCCTTCCTTCTCCATTGTCTACCTTTGTCTCTCTTGCTCCAGACCAACATCTGGAGATAAAAAATGCCTTCTGGTACCCACCACCTGAAAAAAAGTGTGCAAAGATAACAGTTCATCGCGTGATAGAATGATATGTTTGAGATTAAAAAATAGTACATTTGGTAAGGATGGCTCTAATGGCTGCGATGTTACATCTGGACAGCATGTTTGAAATAGCCCAGCTTCAGTCTAGAGCTCTTGGATCTTTCTGAGTCTGGCTACATATAGCTTTAGGCTCGTTGGATACCTCATGTCATCAATTATTTCAAATGTACAATAAGTACAGAGAGAGAGAGAGAAAACGTGGCCATGGGTCAGCTCCCTTCACCCTTTAGGTTTAATGTGTGTTTCATGATCTACCTTTGCTTGAATGAGCTGTCCATAAAGGCCACGGCAGTTCGAGGATAATTTCATTGTGCATTTGTGTTCCCACAAAATTTTCATATCGGGGCATATATAATTATTTTGGTAGACACGAAAACATGCAACATGACATGTGGCTTGCAATTGAGACAGTTTGTTTTCTTTGATGACTTTGCAGACAAAACAACATCATTTTAATTGCTTATTTAAGTTTTTTTTTTTCTTGAGGAAAAGTGTGCAGCTTTAATCCCTTAGTTTGTCATAAACACACAGTGCTGTTCACTAATCACCCTTACATGTTCGTTTGTTTTACTTTCCTGTCAGGATAAAAAGTTGAATAAATGACTCTTTTTCTCAAAGAAAAGAAGAGAAGACGTGCGCAAAGAGGATTTTTTTAAAGATGAAACAGAAACAGAAATGCTGGCCCTGTGTTAAAAGTATCTACTATGCCTCATTTTGATGTGTATTCTTTTAAAGGTCAACACTTACGATGTAAACTTCATCTTCTGACTTTTTTCATTACACTCTTTTTTGGCGGGTACACCGTAACTTTGGGAATGCAGCCTGTTCAGCAATGAGGTCCTACTCCCCGGTTCCTTCCTTATTGTTTTTGCCAAGATGTTGCTACAATGTGGGATTCTGTTTGTACGACATCTGGGGGCAATACATAAAATGTCGTACAACTATCCCCAAACCCCCTAACAAAAATCCAAACTTTTTGACTTTGCCAGTGCTTGCTTTTCATCAGTTACGGTGCCAGAGATCACAACTTATTTGCCAGGGTGAACTTGCTCTTTTGCAGGATGCTGTTTGAAACATTTCAAAGGATTACATAATATATAACAATTTGGACAGAATTACTCATTCTCAGCTCCAGCAACTGAGTGTAAACATTAATGTTTAGCAGATGTTGAAATGAAGACCAAATGGTAACCTGGCAAATCTTCTGCACTGTTGCAGCGCTCAAAAAGCAATAAGAGCAGCTATATCACTGATAGTGTGAATGTCGCCTTAGGGTGGAGTTTTTCTGTGAGGTTTTGACATAAGATGTGTCCCAGCTAGACAACCCTGGGGCATATTATCAAGGTCCGGCGATAAATATCGCAAAGCGCGCTTAGCGCTTGCATATTTATCGCCGGCTATCTCTGGAATTTATCGCCCGGTTAGTGTGTTATCAACAACGCGCATCACCGAGGCGATAACAATTCCAGAGATAGTGGGGATATCGCCGTTTTTCATGGTGGAAAACGGCGATATCCTAGATGATAGGGCCTATGGTCTTAGCCACACAATCCACCCCGCATGTTAGGTATGCCTTAGTCAGGAATTTAACAGACGTTAAATTCCTGCGTTAAGGCATACTTAACGTGATTTTAAATATCGCTAACCCTCCTTGTCAATATGACGAAGCTGGGTTAGCAATATTTTCCCAAGGGAGTCTTGTCAGGCACGCCTCCTTTGCATCTCATTAGCGATGCAATCGGAGGCGTGCTGACAAGGGGCGTTATTCCCAGTAAACTGTCGCTAACAGCTGTTAGCGACAGCTTGCTGATAAGGCGATAAAAATATCGCCGCTTTAGCGGCAAAAAGTGCTGCTAAAGTGGCGATATTGCCCTTGATGATATGCCCCTCAGTTTGGTTATTCCTCGGCCTTTGAAACACCCTCATCAGGCAATAGTTATCAGTTCATTCAGTAATACTCAGTGAGCGCCCTATATTATCCTGGGTTATGCACCCTCACCTCGACCTTCGATGGGTGCAGTGATGAAAAGGCGCCACATAACTGCTCAGAGTGCTCCAGAGTCAAAACATCAGCCACAAGAAACAAAGGACCACATGTACAACAGCCAGATTTTGCGAGTTCATAATCGCAACTTTTTGCGACTCACAATTAGGAAGTCGCAAAATGCGATGCACCAATGTGTCTCAAACCCATTTAGCGATTCCCAATGGGGTTTCAATTGACCTACGTCATCAATATTCATGAGGTAAGTCGCAATTTTCAACCCATGGAGAATTCTTAATAACACAGGGATGGTGGCCTGCTGTGGACTGCAGACCACCATGTCTGTGTTTGCTCTTAAATAAAGCAATTTTTTTTTCTAAATGCTTCCTGTTTTATTTCAAGGAAAACGTAATTTATTTCAAAAAGAAAAATGAAACGTTTCAGTTTCATGATTTAAAAGTAGGCAGTGGTCCATGGGACCACAACCTGTTCTTAAAAAACATTTTCTCAACCATTCACAAAGGGGAAGGGTCCCCTTTGCGACTGGCTTCCCACCTTCTTTGAAAAAAACACAATATAATGTACATCCATTCACATAGCCAGCAGCTCCTTATCCACTGGCCAGAGATCTTCTAACAAATACTTTTATAAAAGTCCAATAGTTTAGTTCACAAATAACAGCAGCTCACAAGGGGGAGTCATCAAACCGAGCGAATCCCAGCCTTATGTCTCACTACACAGGAATATAAGGAACTGGTGTGAAAGTCACGATTTCTTTCAAGAACTTGGAGACCTCTGGGATCACAAGTAACAGAGGATCACTAGATGTCCATATAAACCGGGACAAAGACCCTAAACAGCCCCATACAGTCCTTCCTTGGTCAGTAGCAGCATCAGATCTAATCCAACAGACATCATGATGTCATTTCACACATATTCATGTAGTGTGCGTTCTTCCCTTCGTACGAACTAACAGCACTGTGGGGGTTTCACCACAGAACCAGAGCCTGGCTTTTTTATGAGATGTAATCATCAGTCTATTTTGTGGTTGTGTTTTTGTTTGTAGGTGAAATGTTTAATCATTGATAATGTGATTGGCTTTAAGGACTTCTGACTCTGGCTCAGTTCTTACTAAGATGCACCCGTGTGGTTAGGTTATTTGCACATTCCCTGGCACGCTGGTGTATGGGTGCATTAATTGGTGGTAGCGGATAATGCTGTTGATCCCTGATACCTATCTACTGACCTATCGGACTGTGTCCGGTGAATGTTGCTTGTTGGTGTGGGTGTTGGTGCGCCTGAGCTCTTTTGTCTGTGTGGTGATATTCAAGTACGTGGCATATCTGTGCTGTATTCATAGTTTTACAGTTTTCTGTAGGGTTTTGTGTAGATATTGAATGCTGTTTGTTGGTGTGGGTGTTGGTGCGCGTGAGCTCTTTTGTCAGGGTGGTGATATTCAAGTACGTGGCATATCTGTGCTGTATTCATTGTTTTACAGTTTCCTGTAGGGTTTTGTGTAGATATTGAATGCTGTTGGGGGACCACGAGAGCCATTTCAAGGCACATCTGCGCTATGGGCGAGGTGTGATATGTTCCGTCCAAGAAGTTCTGTTGGGTGTTGAACTATACCGTGGAACACGGAAGATCACACACACCTATGACAGTACGCAACTCAAATACACACCAGTCATTTAGTTATGAGGAAGAACAAAGGTATGCAAATGTCCGTTTCGCTTGGGGAAAGGGCAGATACAATGATGATCCAATAAGAGGATACAGTCAGTGGACTTCTGAGAATGGGTGGATGCCCTCGAATGATTTTATTAAGGTGGGAGTGTCACTGGAGGGGGAGGGGAGGGAGGGGGAAGGCTCATGTATGAAGATGTTGAGTGGAAAAGAGGATATTGGTGGAAGACAATGAAGGGGGCCGGTCAGGTGGGTGCTGGGGGGGGGGGGGGGGGGTTTACACATCTCGTGAAGCAAACTGAAGAGTAACGTAAATCAGAGAAAGAAATCTGCATTTCAAGAGGATGCGGTGGAACACATTCATGCTCCTCTGACAGGAAAGGTCATCTACAGGTTCTGCCTTCTGACTGACTTGCTTTATAGTGTGGTGTAACAGGTCAGAGAATCAATAACCTGAGGCCTTCAGTGTCATAGCTTTCTTGCATGTGATGTTGCTTCTATTGCTTTACTATGACACATTGCGTGGTGTAGGATGCACCTGAAGTGTTTTGTCTAAAATTCCTGTTGGATGTATGATCTTCACGCGGGAGTACTCATTCATGGTCAGCACTGTACTGACAAACAAGACAATGCAGTCTGAGAGCTGTAGTCCCGGTTCATCTTCACAGGGGTCCACAAAAGGAAGATCTGGAACGTGGAACTTCCAACAACTTGTAGGACTGACCTGGTACCATAGTAGGTCATTTCTGGGCGTGTGGATACAAGCTGCTGGATGACTGCAAACTCCCCCATACAACTGGAAGACTCGCAAGAAAGTAGGCAAATACCCTGAGGAGATGGAGTCACCACAGCAAACACAGGCCTCCTTGAGCTACACTCAACAACCAAACATGAACATTCAAAGAATGTGGGGGAAGATCGTAATGCCTCATGCCAAAACCCAGCAACAAAACCTTTCCATGCACCCAACCCACATTTACCTAGTCCACCTACCACGCACAGCGAAACAATCCTCAGCATAGGAACACCTTCTCTGACCCCCATCGACAGTCTGCCACTCTATGCTACCAGGCCTTGCTGCCTCTGTCCTTACTGAACCCTGCTGCTGCAACGATCCACCAGGCCTGCCTCTTCTACAACCATTTGGCCCCAGGCCAAATCAGCTGCAGCCACTGTCCCCCACTGCAACGCCTATGACACCTTCTCCGTTCCCTTACAGCGTTGTCACTGATATCCCTGTATCTACCCAGCATTCTCCACTCTTCAACACACAACTTGCCATGCAGTCAAGAATGGCCGCAAGTCTGTTTCTTAAGCGACCAGTTTAGTTGGTTAAAAGGTGATTGAATCTCAGGAGTTTCCCATAAAAGGAAAAGAGTAGACTAGGTCTACTAGTAGATGCTCTATGAAGGTTGAACAAAAAATGGGAAATTGTTGAAGGACCCACACATGTGATAGGAACCACCAAGGACCAAAAGTGATGCATTAAGGCTATCTATGTGCGGTTGTTGGAAAAAAAAAAACTATAGTAAGTCTCACCAGCTATCCCCACTGCTGTGAGATGGCCAACCACTTACTGTGCAAAACACATGAGAGAGACTGAGTAACATAAACTCAGTCTATTCATCCTCATTGCTTGCAGCATTCAATTTATCCAGCGAGACCAACAGGGCCAATTCAGTGCCATGCTGGGCCATCTCCAGGGCGGTGCCACTGGTGCAACTGCACTGGGCACTGACTTCGGGTAGGCGTGTCGTGTTTGAAGTATATTATGGTTTGAAAAGTGCCTGCTGTCACGTTCCTGGCCTCCAGCAACTTTTAGGCAGCAATAAAAATGTTAGGATAACACCAGTGATTAATGTTCTTCTTAGAGAGAGATCAGAGGTCTGTGTAGTGTATGTTTGACTCATGGTAAGGTAGCGTAGAGGGTTAATATGCCTGCTGCAACGAACATGTACCAATCAGATCACAAAGTACATATAATGTAAATAGATCAATGGGTTGCTTCTTTTGTCAGAGAGATCCTTTGTTATTTGCAGTTTATAAATTATAATTCTAACATAGAAAAGAGAGCTATTAACTGTCATCAAAGAGCTGCAAGCAAACTGCAAGGTATAGACTAGAGTGTTATGGTTTTTTCCCCTAATCTTTAGTTGGAAAAGGGTTCAGAAAAAATCTCACTCCCTAGAGTGTTACTGTTCACTTGTGCGCATTTCTGACCTCAGCCCCAAATGGAATTCAGCACGGGGACACTCCATTTGGAGTAACCATTGTGCTTTATAAACTGCCATAACATAACATAACATTTGGATAGAAATAATTTATGATTATTAAAGAGAACACTTAATCATGGTGCTACATTTAAAATTTTTAATTTGTGCTTATCCAGACTCTTAAACTATGTTGTCTACCAGTATGGATGGCTTGTGACTCCTACACCTTGTAGTCCTCTATCTTATGTAACATTTCCTATGAACTGATTTACACATCGGTGATTGATTGTTTCTGTGTAGTGTGTGTGATGTAAAGTGCTCTGACATCCAACACTGGTATGAGTGGTGGGGCGTTATAAAAATAATACAAGCATTGTTGGAAAGTCATCCTGTGACCTGGGCACCCCCCAACATATTGCTGGCTGGTACTGGTGGTAACTGACACTGACTGACCTTGGGCTCTGCCTAACCAGGCCCAGGACCAGTGCTATGCTGAAAGAGACACAATTAGAATGCAGTGAAAACACCTGCATACACTAGGGTACACTATGGGTTGGGGTACCCCTGTGATTGGCATGACCTATCCTATAAGGCCCTAGTACATAATAGGGCAGGGGGGTGGAAACTACCTCTAAGTCCCTAGTATATAATAGGGCATGGCAGTTTAGAGGCTAACAGCCCTTTCGGCACTTGCATCTGTGCATTGCTGAAGCCTGAGGTCAGTTTAAAAGTGGCTCTGTGTTGCAGGCCTGCTTTTAAAAAGTACATTGTGCCCAAGCTCGACTTTGGTGTTTAGGGCACTTAAAAAATGATAACTTACAATATTTGGGCATATTAGGTACCCACAGGGTCTCCGCTAGGTGTCCCAGGGATGGGAGATCAGGTATTCATAAGGAGGACCCTTATAAAATGAGTTTTATATGCCCTGGGTTAAGTGAAATTTCAAATTTCACACCCCACATTGTGATAACGTGCTGCCCAAAATCGACTTTGGTGCTAAGAGTCCTGTGGAGGGAGGATCTGCAATATTTTGACATCTTCCGAGGCCCTAAAGTTTCCCATAGGTGTTCCAGAGGTGGGGGCCCTGTAGATATAGGCAGAGTCATTATAAAATATGTTTTTATATGCCCTAGTGCTGGAAAAATGGCCCAAGTCATTTTACCAATTGCAAAGCCTATGCCACATAGGTTAACATGGCAAGCAGTTACTAACTACTAGCTCTTGATAGGAGAAGGCTAAAAATACCATTCAAAGACTTCCCAGAATGGTATTAATAAATCCAACAACATGATATTGTTGAATGTCTCCTAAAACGTACAGACAAGAAGTTATAAGACTTTCTTGTTTGTAAGCCCGTATTCAGCCTTCCAGTGGTCTGTCCTGATTGGTCAGAGTTAAGTGTATTAGCCAGGTTCCTTTGAAGAGGTGATAAAGAGCCCCTCGGGTTAACCAGCTCTGCTGGTAGGGCAGTGTTTGGTTATACAGGAATGCCAGAGTAGCAGGAGGTGTCAGAAACAATAGACCTCAAGGGAGGGGGAAGACACGAGTGTCATTTACAACTCTACTCTTTTGAACCCAGCCAGATGCTAGGCTTAAGTAAGGAATGAGCAGATGCAAGGTAGAGAGACTATGGAGATTAGCCATCTTAGGGGTGTGTTTAGCCAGCTCTTCTATCCCTGCTGGAAGATCAGCCATTATGAATTTGGGAGAATTGGTTCACTCTAGGACAAAATAGTGCCACACTTTGCCATTGGGTGGCATCCTGCACTCCATTGGACAGGAGTGACCTCCTGCTTGACCCAGAAAAATTGGAATAAGTATCTGAGAGGGGCAGAGCCTCTCAGACCTGCTGCTTGGAACTTAAGAAGGCGAGACGGGCCATGCTGAGAAGTTTGATGTGCATTTTCTAACGCCTTCACTCTGAAGATCGCACCTTCTGCACGATATAGAACTACAGCCCTGTGGACTACCTTGCTGTAAAAGGACTAAAGAGTGGACTCCCTGCAAGCTACAGGCTAACGGAGCTCACCTGGAACATCACGACCAAGAATCCTCATCCTGATGAACTACCAGTGGATTTTTTTTTTTTTTTTGAAAAACCTTTATTTTAGATCAGTGACACAGCTATTCAGCCGACATCCCGGAGGTACGGCAGCGTTAGAGATTCAACACATGCTTGCGTCCACATATCACTGACAGGAGAGCCAAAGGTTCTATTTTGCATAAACATAAATACAACCCTAAACACAAGCAAGGCGAAAGGTACTGTAAACACCAAGAGAGGTTCCCATCAGGGGGGACGAGCCCCATCACGTCCAACAGGCACAGATCTATAGTAAGGGAAAGGAGGGAAAGGCAGAGACTCTAGAAACAATCACATATCAGCGGGAAAGTCAAAGCCGGAAAAGGACTAAGGGGAAAGTTGCTCCTCAGGCGGATCCGGGTCGGGGGCAGGCATATGCCCCCTCTGTACTGGTTCCATGGCCCCCACACAGCATGCCATTTCCGAGGGCGCCCCCGAGCGCAATACACTGTCTTCTCCCTAAACATGCTCCAGTTCATGTTTTCCATCCACGCTGTCAATGTGGGCGGCCTATTGGAGCCCCACAGCCGAGCGATATCGCGCTTGGCTACCATGTTCCCCAGGGTCACCCACTGAGTCTGTGCCGCGTTGTGGTCAGTAGGGCTCCAGACATTCAGGAGACAACATCGCGCCTCAGGCTGCATAGCAATTCCTGTCACCTCCCCCATCACCTCGTGGACTTGTCTCCAGAACTCCATAATCGTACCGCATTCCCAAATAATATGGAGGAAGGTACCCACCATACCACAGCCTTTCTTACATAGGCCCTCCTCAGAGAAACCCATGTGGACCAACCTGGGCCCCGTCACATAGACCCTATGGAGTATTTTAAGCTGCACCAGCCGCAGGCGCGCGGGGATAGCGACCTCTTTGGGAGAAGAAACTGCGTACTGCCAATCCTCATCATCTAGTTCAAGGCCGTCCCTTATCCATTGAGCGCGCAACCCTAGGAGAAGATCCGCCCGAACATTGATAAGCTTCTTATAAATGAGCGAAATCGTGCTCTCTGGCATGTGACCATCCAGGATCCGATCCTCCAACGGAGAGGACTCGGGCACCTTCTCCCCCTCCACAAGGACTGACCGCAAGGCGTGGCGCACTTGTGCATATCGGAAGAACTCCGTGCTCCCCAGCTTGTATTCCTTCTGCAGCTCCTCGAACGGCTTTATCTTACCCTTAACCAAAAGGTCTCCAACCCTGGATATGCCGATCAAATCCCATTTCTCGAACCCTTTTGTGCGCCAAAGCTTCCCCAGAATCTCGGAGTCAAACAGAGGGGTGGCAAGGGTAAGCTGACCCCTCCAGCCCAGCGAGTCCGTCGCCACCTTCCACACATGGACGGCCACTCTGGTGGGCCCCGTGAGGGTGAGGTCCGACGATTTCGAATACAACGCTCTGTGGTAATTACCCCCACGGAGCAACCAGCGGTCCATGGCTATTGATCCCTTATCCTTTCTTCGAGAGTTGCAGCGAATTTGCATGAGGAAGCCAATTTCCTGAGCGATGTGATGTAGTTCTCGACACTCTCATCCTCCAATTGGGATCTTCTGCCAAAATGGTACCTCTCCAAAATGGTACTAACCTTGGGTAAAAAATGTTTATCTAACATAGCAATAGAGATTTCGTACTCACAAGAGGTCTTCGATCATCTTCCTGAACTGGTTGATCGAAACCTCAATGTTGGGTTGTAGCATTGAACACGTCAGAGAGGAATTGTGGCAAAAAGACGAACCGAATTTAGAAGAAGTTATTGTAATTGCAAAGAGGATAGAACTCTCTTTAAAATGCGTAGATGTCATAAAGAAAAATGGAGGAAGTAAAGAAAAAAACTCTGTACATGCTGTCAAGACTGCACCTAGAGGAACAGTTGATCATAAAGAAACCCAGAAAAACGAAGCTGTAAAAGAAACTCCCAGGAAATTTAATGTATCTAATGTAAAATGTTTTCGTTGTGGGAAAAATGGTCACTTTGCAAACGACAGGCAATGTCCAGGGTGGAAGGTTACATGTAGCAAATGTAAAAAAAGGGGTCATTTCTCGGCTATGTGTAAAGGGAAAAACTACAAAGGAAAAGTTAGTGAAATATATTATGACGTAGATGATGATTATCAAGGCCAAGATGAAGTTTATTGTGGGCAAATTCAAGTACAGGTAGTACAAAATGGAGAAGGGAGGTATTGTCCCATTGATGAGATCTTAGTTGATGGGAAGCCTACTAGAGTCCTTTTTGATTCAGGTGCGAAAATAACCATTATTTCCAGAGAATTTTACAAAAAACAAATTATGGGAAAGGTAAAGGTTATTCGACCTGACATAAAGCCTGTTGCCTATGGGGGTGAACCAATTAAACTTGTTGGGTACTTCTGGGATTTAATTGACTACAAAGGTAGATTAGCCAGTGCAAAAATTTATATATCACAAAAGGGAGATAGCATTCTCAGCTGGTTCCACCAGAAGGATTTAGGGGTCATGCTAGATCCAAATTCGTCGCCCCCCATTATTTTGAAAGAGAGTTTTGTGTCTAAGATGGTATCTGTGGTTCAAGACTCTTCTAACAAGGAGTTTGCAGATATTTTGAGGAACAGATTTCCAAGTGTATTTTCAACCAAATTGGGTTGCCTCAAAGGGTACTTTCATCATATCAGAATGGTTGACAATGCTAAACCCGTTTGCTGTAAAGTTAGAAATGTACCAATTGCAGTTAGAGATTTAGTCAAAGCAGAGTTGGAGCGACTCAAGGATGAAGGAGTAATTGAAGACGTAGAGGCCACTCAGTGGGTTGCTCCGGTGGTCGCAGCCAAGAAAAGTGATGGGTCCCTTCGTTTGTGTGTGGACCTTCGCGAATTAAATAAGAGTGTAGTCATTGACCGATACCTGCTACCGAACATAAGTGACATGTTGATGTTCCTAAAGAGGGCAAAAGTATTCAGTACCATTGATTTACGGTCAGCATACCACCAGATTAGATTAGATGATGATTCTAAAGATCTAACGGCCTTTGTCACCCCTTTTGGGACATTCAGGTTTGCTAGACTTCCTTTTGGGCTGGTGTCAGCAGCCTCAGTTTTCCAAAGGGCGCTGGAAAAGGTTTTAAAGGGTCTAACAGGGATAAGAATTTACCAAGATGATATTTTGATTTTTGGAGGTGACACAAAAGAACACGATGACAGATTATACAAGGTGTTGGACAGGTTGCAAGATTCTAACCTTACAGTTAAGATTGAAAAGTGCAAATTCAGGAAAAGTTCAATTGAATATTTAGGACACACTATCTCTCAAGGAGGGGTGTTACCAAAGGAGAGTCTTATTAATGCAATACAGAATCTAGCTGCACCTACGAATAGAGAGGAACTTATGAGTTTTTTAGGTATGGCCGAGTACTATAACAAGTTTATTAAGGGTTTCGCTTCTTGTTGCGTGCACATGAGAGCTTTGTTGCGCAAAGGTTGCGAATTTTTGTGGGATGCGGAATGTGAACAAGAATTCTGTAATCTTAAAGAGAAGTTAAATTCCGCTCCCAAACTGTGTAGTTTTGACCCCAAGAAGAAGTCAATTTTGATTACAGATGCAAGTTTAAAGGGACTAGGAGCAGTCTTAGTTCAAAAGGATCAGTCCCAAGAGCAAGTCATTCTTTTCCTATCCAGGAGTTTGCGAGATGCTGAGGTTCGCTACTCCGTAATAGAGCGAGAAGCTTTAGCGGTATACTGGGCAA
Source organism: Triturus cristatus (assembly GCF_964204655.1). NCBI lineage: Eukaryota > Metazoa > Chordata > Amphibia > Caudata > Salamandridae > Triturus > Triturus cristatus. The sequence continues at coordinate 763,430,416 of NC_140583.1, forward strand.
TAAGCAAATTAAAAAATTTCTTATGGGGTGCTACTTTTGAAGTCAGGTCTGATCATAAACCTTTGGTGGAAATTTTCAAGAACAAGGGGATCGATGCTGTTTCGGGGAGAATCACAAGATGGGTGGTCGGACTTCAAGACTACAATTTTGATGTAAAGTATCAACCTGGGGTGGAAAATAAGGTAGCTGATGCTTTGTCCAGATTTATTGGAAAGGAAAATGGCAACGGTGATGATGAGTGTGAAAGGGATGATGAAATGGTTTGTCTAGTGGAAGATTCTGCTATTGATAAGGACAAATGGAAAAAAGAGGCTCTTGAAGACCAAGTATTGGTGAAGGTCTTAGAGGCCATTAACGGTGGGTGGAAAAAAAAACATAGAGAAGACGTAGAATTGGAGAAATTTTGGCATGTTAGAGACCAGTTGTCGGAATGTGATGGTCTACTTCTCAGGGGTTTGAGGCTCATTCCACCAAGTAGCATTAGAGCAGATCTCATATCGCTCGCACACGTTACACATCAGAGCATTTCAAAGACGAAAGAGAGACTTCGTCTCAATTATTGGTGGCCAGGGATGGATATGCAGGTTGAAAGGAAGATAAGAGAATGTGTAGAATGTGCCCTGAGTGAGAGGGTAGCGAAACCCTAGACACAACCCATGGTGATAAGGGAAAGACCTGATGCCCCTTGGAAAGAAGTGGGTTTAGACATTTTGGGCCCCATACAGTCATCGGGTACTGATTGGTATGTTTTTGTGTTAGTTGATTTTTACTCAAGATGGCCTGAAATAGGTATTTCAAGAGGGGTTGAAACAAAACATGTGATAGGTTTCTTAAAGAAAATTTTCTCTAGGGAAGGTATACCTTCCAATACGTCCCAATACTCGTGTAGCCCCTCCGTGGGTAAATAATATGCAACCTGGGTTAATCACTAAAAATAATAAGTCTAACTGGAGGGTGAAAGAATCAGAGAAAATTATATCTAGGAAAGAGAATTTTGATGAAAGGAAATCTGTTAAGAGGACAGTTGTGAAAGTGGGAGATTGGGTTCTTATAAAGAACCCAATCAAAAAGAGATCTGGAGTAAGATTTTTGAAACCCATTCAAGTAATAAAAGTGTTCACAAATGCTATAAAAACTGCTGACCACTGCATTTGGAATTTGAACAGGGTGGTGGTGGTAAAGAAAGAGTTGTTGATTAGGGAGAAGTTGTCTGATGGTAATGATGCAAGCAGGGCTCCCCAAGGTATTCGCAAATCATTGTCTGATGGTAATGATGCAAGCAGGGCTCCCCAAGGCATTCGCAAATCATCCAGAGTTTCCAAGCCTCCCATGTTTCTAAAAGATTTTGTTAAATAGGTTCTGAATATTCTTATGTTGTAGATAGGTTTGCACCACTGGTGTAATTCATACATTTGTCTTCGTAAAGGAAGGGGATGTGTGGCATCGTAGAATGTTGCTCACGTTGCCTGGACAAAAGGAATGTTTATGATTGAGGGGTTTGGAATGATGTGAAGCAGAGAAGCAGTTGAAGGTAGCTTCAGATGCTTGCAGCAGCTTCTGGTGGATGGGATCATTTACTTGCAATAAACTTGAAGAACCAGCTATTATCACCGACTTTATGTGCATTATTACAGCCGGACCATAGACACCATGGTTAATCGCGCTCAACTGGGTGGCCCAGTAATAACGTCGAATGTCTGGAAGCGTGATACCACCGTCGTACCACGGAAGCGTCAACTTAGCGACTGCGATACGCGGACGCCAGTCCCATAAGAGCGCGCGCTGGTGGCTTTCGATCTCACGGAAATAGCTGGCCGGGACCAGGTCGAGAGTATTCTGCAGGGCATAGAGGAAACGGGGAAGGGACATCATTTTAAACAGTGCAGCGCGGCCAAGGAGGGAGAGCGGCAATCGCCGCCAGCCCGCCACATCCCGCCGCAGGCGCGCCAAGGGAGGGAGCAAGTTCTTCTCGTAGCGCAAGATGGGGTCAGTGGAAATATAGATCCCCAAATTCAAAAAGCCCTGCTGGGCTATCTGGATCGAACAGTTACGCGGAACAGGCGGGACATCCCCACACAGGACATACAAGTGTGACTTCCCCCAATTAATGACTAGGCCCGAGTTTCTACCGAAAGATGTCAAGACGTCACTAACCACTATCAGAGATTTCTTAGGCGAGGCAAGATATAACAGAATGTCGTCAGCGTAGAGCGAAATACGGTCTTCGTGGTCAGGCGACCAGCGAAGCCCACGTATATCCGGGTGCCACCGTATCCACGCCGCCAACGGCTCAAGAGCAAGGGCAAACAGCAACGGCGACAGGGGGCAACCCTGCCGGGTGCCTCTCCCGAGCTCGAAAGGTGCCGACGCCCGCCCGTTCACCACGACGCTTGCAAGAGGCCCCTCATAGAGCAGCCTCACCCACCCCACGAATCCAGGCCCGAAGCCGAATTTGGCCAGCACCGCCCACAAGTATGCCCACTCTACCGTGTCAAAGGCCATCGTGGCGTCGAGGGACGCCACAATAGCCGGCTCTCGTATCGTACCCGCCCTGGCAATCACTCTGTGGAGGCGTCTCAGGTTTAGTGCAGTGTTACGGTGCGGGATAAAGCCCGACTGATCCGGGTGGATCAAGTCGCCAAGTACCCGGACCAGGCGGTTCGCGAGAATCTTGGCAAGGATTTTCGGCTCGGCGTTGAGGAGCGAGATCGGCCAATAGGAACCACACCTATCCCGGGGCTTTCCGTCTTTATGTATTACCACGATCGTCGCCAGCCGTTGATCGAGCGGAAGAAACCCGTTCCTCCGCGCCTCCACGAACATGGCGGTCAAGTGAGGAGCAAACTTATCCGGACAAAGCTTGTACAGCTCTATCGGCAGACCATTTGGGCCCGAAGCCTTGCCGGAGCGCAACGCACGGATAGCACCTGCCACTTCGTCTACAGTGATATCACCATCGAGGTCCTCCCTATCAATGGTGGAAAGGCAGGGCAGAGCGATGTCACGCAGAAGATCACACGAGTCCTCAGTCGGTCTATCCGAGACCGAGGCGTATACCGTACGAAAATAGTCTGAGAAACACCGGACTATACCGTCGGGATCAGTGACAATCTCTCCCCCATCCGTCAACAACTCCGGCACCACACGATTAACACGCTCCTTTTTGTCCAGCCATGCCAGCAATTTCCCGGCCTTATCACCAACATCATACAACCGCCCCTGCTGCTCCCTGTGAAGGGTCTTGGCGGCACTTGTCACCAGGTCCCTATACTCCAATTGCTTCAGGCTCAAATTGTGCAGCGTGGACGTCTCAACATCCCCCTCCAAGGCCAACTCTAAAGCCGCTATCTCGTCCTCCACTTGTATCACCTCGGCGTCTCTCCGCCGCTTAGCGGCCACTACCAGGGACAAGGCTTCTCCTCTCAGTACAGCCTTAGAAGCTTCCCACAAGGACACCGCGGAGTCAACTGAGCCCTGGTTTTCTCGAAAATAGTGGTCAACTGTCTTCAGCAACGCGCTGCGCAGCTTGGGGTCCCGAAAGTACCAGGGGTTAACGGGAGCCACCCTACCCCCCGCCACCCGGCCTATGTCCAGACGTGCCCACACCGGTGAATGATCTGATATGCCCCGTGCCATGTGCCTAACCTCAGTTACCAAAGAGGCGTGTGCCGCCAGAGTGAGCAGATAATCAATCCGGGAGAGACTCCCGTGGGCCCCGGAGTGGAAGGTGTATTGTCGCTGAGTGGGGTGCCGCAGCCTCCAACAATCTACCAGGCCAAAAGTATCAATAAAGTCGGGAAGCCACTTCTGAGCCCCCCCGGTGTCTCTGGGCGGGTACCTATCTAGCATTCCAGAACCAACCGCATTGAAGTCCCCTCCCACCACTAGCATCCCTTCGGGGAGTTCCAACAAGGCCTTGCCCAGATCAGCAAACGTGGAGGCCTGAAAGGCAGGAGGGACATAAACAGAAACCAAAACCAACGTTCTGCCCTCCCACCTCCCCGACACGGCCACAAAGCGCCCCCTATCATCAGCAATGGTGGAGTCAACCTCAAATGGTAAGGAAGCTCTGACAAGTATGCCCGCACCCCTGGATCCCGAGGAAAACCCCGAGTGAGCAATGAATTTGTAGCCCTTTCTGTTGAGTGCATAACACATATTCCCTATAAGGTGGGTCTCCTGCAGGAGGACCACATCTGGCAAGGTCCGTTTCAGAAATTGCAGGACTATCCCCCGTTTTATACGGTCCCCTAAGCCATTAACATTCCAGCTGAGTACGTTTAAGCCCCTATCCCCCATCCCTGAACACAAAGAGACCTCCCCCCCCCCAGAGAACCCCAATCGGACAATTCTGACAGTCATTGCTACGCCTTGCAAGAAAAAACAACAACCCCAAACAACAACCCCAACATCCTGAAACCCCCCCCCCACCCTGCACCCCTGCGTCAGCTTACAAAGCCCCTCCAACTTGCAGTGTGCCTGTCGCCCTACCAGAAACAAATCTACAAAAAGCACCCCAAGGGAGGAAAGAGCCCCTATCTTCCCCCCGCCGCCCTCCCATTACTGCAATAAGGTGCGAGTCACTGTCCAGGGCTGAATCGAAGCAGGCCAGCACCGAAGGTATCACTTCTGTCCATCCCGGTCGCCTTCCACCCCATCCACGCTGTCCCGGCCGGGCTGTCGCTGAGGGAGTGCATCCAGCCAGTCCCCTGCCATGTTCGGCGATTCGAACAAATTGCCCCGATGCAGATTCTTTCTTCCCGTCGTTCTAAACCCTCAGCCCCCTGGTTTTCAACGCTTTTACGTGATAGCAGAAGTAAATGTAAAAAATTGGAACGCGCTTGGCGTCGATTTTACGACCTAGAATCCAAACACCTCTACAGATCCGCTCTCAAAGAGTTTCACAAACTTAAACGCACAGTCATGCAACAGTACTATGCGGATAAAATCAAAAGTGCTGAAAACTCCACCAAGGCCATCTTTGATATTGTTAAGGAGTTTGCAAACCCCTTTGTTTTGGCAGCTCCGGTCATTCCTAGCCAGTCACTCAGCGATGGCCTGTCAGATTTCTTTCATGAAAAAATCATGAATATTACAGCAACTATTCAACAGTTCCCCATACAATCTATTCCAAACAATGTGCTTGACACCGCGTGTGTAGAAATATTTACTTCTTTCAAACCTTTGTCAGAAGATAAAGCCTTGTCTCTGTTCCTTAAATGCAAATCTGGATCCCCGCTTGACCCGGCCCCGGCACGGATTCTGAATGAAATTGCCCCGCTTATAATTAAATCTTTGCTAGTCATTTGGAATTCTTCCCTGCAATCAGGCATTTTTCCCTCCTCGTGGAAATACGCGATGCTGTTACCTATCCTAAAAAAAACGGGTGCTGACCCTTCATGTTTCGGCAATTACCGACCCATCTCACTTCTCCCTAAACCAGCAAAAGTACTAGAGAAGGCGGTACATGAGCAACTTTCTGAATATCTAGAAACAAACAATCTGCTCTATGATACCCAGTCTGGATTCAGGCCAAATTTTAGTACTGAGTCAGCCCTACTTGAAGCAACGGAATCAATTCGCGAATGTGTGGATAGAGGAGAGGAGGCCATGCTGGTTCTCCTCGACCTATCCGCAGCATTCGATACCATCTCTCATGCCATTTTGCTTGATCGTCTTCGGGAAGTGGGCATAGGAGGTACCCCTTTGACTTGGGTGAAATCATTTTTGTCGGGCAGATTCCAACAGGTTGCCCTAGGGTCCTTTATTTCCATGCAGAAACCACTACTTTGGGGGGTGCCGCAAGGATCTGCCCTGAGCCCCCTTTTATTCAATGTGTATCTCAGGCCATTGGCAAAGCTGATCGAATCTTGGGGCGTCAGAGTGATCTTTTACGCCGATGATACGCAGCTTGTGTTCTCATTTAAGGACCACTCTGACAGCTCTTTTGCTAATTTTCGCCAATGCCTAGCTAATATTGCCTCCTGGATGTCTATTAATAACCTAAAGCTAAACGCAGACAAAACGGAGGTCCTCTTTTTCAATCAAAAAGCTGCCATTCCTCCAAACACCTGGTGGCCCTCTGAATTGAATCCTCCACCTACGCCAGTTCACGCTGCCCGCAACTTGGGTTTTCACTTCGATACAGCACTTTCTTGTAAAACTCAAATCAATAAAGTAGTATCCTCCTGCTTCGGAAAACTCAGAATGATTAAAAAAATCATTCCTTTCTTACCTCTTGAGTCCCGAAAAACAGTAGTCCATGCTCTAATAACTTCCCATCTGGACTACTCGAACAGTCTGTTTATGGGGGCTCCTGCATATCTCATCAACCGCTTACAGCTAGTACAGAACTCGGCGGCTAGGCTCATTTGTAATACCCCATACCGCCATTCTATTTCACCCTATCTGACGAAGCTGCATTGGTTGCCTGTGAGATATCGAATTCAATTCAAAGCCCTTGTTCTTGCCTTCAGAGCTCTTAATGGTCGAGGCCCTGCATATTTAAGGCACAGACTGAGGTTCTCCCAGAGTTCCCGGAATCTCAGATCCAACCATCTTCGCCTGATGTTCTGCCCCCGATTTCGTCTGACACGTATTGGCGGCAGAGCCTTTGCCGTAGCCACCTCCAAGCTCTGGAATCGATTGCCATTGGAACTCAGATTCTTGTCTTCTGAACCCATATTCCGTAGGAAATTGAAGACCTGGTTCTTCTCTTGCCTTTAATCACTTGCTTTTCTCAGTCTCCACCTTCCCTGACGTTCTCATTTCTCTTGTTGTCAGCGCCGGGACACCCCCGTCGGGGGTAGCTGTGCGCTTTATAAACTTCTAAATAAATAAATAAATAAATAAAGTCCGATCCTCATATACCACACGCAGCTTAGCGGGGAAAAGCATGGCATACTTCAGGTCCATATCCCTAAGCCGCCGCTTCACCCCCAGGAAACTTTGCCTCTGTTTCTGCACCATCTGGGTGAAATCAGGGTAAAAGCTCACAGAGGCATTTTGAAAAGGCACCGGGCCTGTCACCCTCGATGCTTGCAGGATAGCGTCCCGATCTCGAAAGTGGAAGATCCGGGCGACAATCGGCCGCGGGGTGGCTCCCACCTTAGGCCGTCCGCCAGGCACTCGGTGCGCCCGCTCCACCGCGAAAAACTTGCCGAGGCCCTTTGGCGCAAGATGATTCACCACCAGGTCCTCGATGAGGAGGTCCATGGAGAGCTCCTCCGAAGTTTCCGGGACCCCAATAATGCGCACATTATTGCGCCGGGCCCGACCTTCAAAGTCCTCGAGCCGGCGAGCGGAGAGGTCATTTGCGGTTCGTAACTTGCGGACCTCAGCCTGGAGTTCCGAGACATCGTCCGCGAGGCCAGTAGTCTTGAGGTCCAGGGACTTGACCCGCTCGTTGGTTTTTCCCAGTTCCGCGCGAATCAAGTTGACATCGACCAAAATCATGTCCACCTTGTGCACCAGGGTCTCGAACTGTCGCCCAATCGAAGATTGCATCCCATCTATCGCCCCCTTGATATCCTGCAATGATAACTCCGAGGCTGGGGATGAATCGGCCTTCTGTGCTTCCAGTGACTGTCCCGATCCACTAGGCGACTCCTTCTGCTGGGCATAGCGATCCATATTGTTGGATTGGATATAGCCTCCCCGCCTGGTAGTCTTAGACTTCGACCTGTCTGCCTCCGATTTGGTCGACATCTCGGACAGCAGGACGGTCAGTCGCAAGAGGACGTCCCTCACTCAGGTAGAGGAGACAGGTACGACTAGGTCTTCAACAGCCAGTCAGGATCGGGTGGAGGTCTTCCAGACAACAGAGGATCTGTATGACGCACTCCCAACCCGGAGCAAACAAAGGGCGAGAAAGCGAAAGTGAAAGTGCCATGGCATCCGTCCGTCAGTTCACACCTCCCAAGGCCGCTGTTGTTCAATTAGTGGCCGGGCATCCTGCCAACGCAAGCCCCTGGCATCCTTCGGAGGTAGGCCGCAATCTTCCGCCGTGCACAACTTCGGTCCCCGGTGGGCGATCTTGGCCCGGACAACGTCAATCGCCCCAGCTGTGACTCATCTGCAGGATTCCGTGCATGAAAATCAGGATTTAGGACAGGATGATTGCCGGAGGGCGCGAGGGTAGCGGGAGCTCAAGGCTCACGCGGCCATCTTGGTCAAGCGCTAAGCTCCTCCTTTACCAGTGGATTTTTAAGGGGTTTTGGTCAAGTGGATTGTGGGAACTGAAATCCTCACCTTTCAAGGACCGTCTTGGAGATTCCAGACCCTTGGAGAGAGGTTGAGACACTTTGGCACCTTTTGGGGAACTTCAGGAAAAAGTTCCAGAAGTTTGGAGAACTTTGGAGCAACTTTGGAAAAAAGCTCCATAAGAGGACCGACTCAACCTGGCCAGCCAAGCCGCCTGCCTTCAACTGCGAGTCGGCCTGCTGTCCAGATTTGCGCTGCTGAAATGCTCCGTAGGTCCTACTTCCAGAGTTTGACCAGGAGGAGTCGAAATCTGAGGCCAGCAAACCCTCCCCGGCCTGGTGAAGAGAATCGAGGGACCCCAAACGAAGAAATGGTGACCGGGAGCAACCACGAAAGCCAAGCCTCCTGCCTTCAACCATGTGTCTGCCTGGATCCTTGGTTGTCCTACTGGAATGCTCCGAAGGTCGGACTTCCATAAGTTTGACCGAGAGCTCATCACAAGGCAATCTGGTGAACCTTCACCGAATCCAGACTGGCTGAGAGCTTCGAGTAACCCCGCGAAGAAAAGCTCCAGAATTTTTTTTAAGTCAGAAGGTAAAAACGTTGACTGAGACCTACAGCGAGGGGTAGCGGCCCAGGGCTCCATTGCAGTCAGCCTGAAACTTTGACCTCACCCTGGTCTATCGCGACCAGATGTCCCGATAAGGCGCTATAGGTTTCTATGTGCTAGATAATGCTAAGTCTCTGGTTTCCTACATTGGATGTTTGTCGTTTTGGTATAATTTTAAAGATAAAATTGTTTCCTATTTTTATAAATTAGTGTTGAAGTTCTATTGTGCAGTGTGTCTTAATTATTTACTGAAGTGGTGTTTTTAAATGCTTTAATAATAATAATAATAATTACATTTTATAAAGCGCCTGGTTACACTAGGCCAGTGTGTCCCGCCCTGCGGTGCAAACGGCCCTCTGCCGCTAAAACCTATCCTAAAACGAGAGACTATGCAACAGGAAAGATATAAGTCTTCAGTTTTTTCCGGAAAGTAGCCTCCAAACCCTCCAGCCGGAGGCACAGGGGGAGTTTGTTCCATTGTTTACATACCTGTCTTTGAAGTTAAGCCAAGGTACCAAGGGTTGAGCATAGGAATAATTTTCTAAGACCTATTCTGAGCCCTATACTGTGTTAGTGGCCTTATTGCCAGTGGCAGATATACATCTGCCCCTACCAATAATCCACTTTCCAACAGCGGTTATGGAGACTTGAGGGGCACTGTTAAAGTGTGGCAGTGAGGGACTCCTTGGCGGAGGCAGACATTGGGGGGCACCAACAAACATTGTCGCACTGGGGCGCCACAAGTGCTAAAGCCGGCCCTGGTACCATGTCCAGGATGAAATCTAGCTTGGAGCCAGTCCAGGAGTCTGTGAGGATCATAATAGGCCTAAAGCTTTTTTTCATAAGGGCAGTAATCAACCCTTTCTTCCTAGGAGTGTGAACAGAACGTGTCCCAGTGGCTGATTAATAATCAGAATCAGAAAAAGCTTTATTCTGTAAGAAATTTGCAAACCATAAAAGCATAAACAATTTTACATTTAAACATTTGTACTGTACATTTATAATGATTAAAAAACATAGGTTAAAAGGAAGGTATTGTTTAAAAATGTCCAGTATTACCAACGAAGTAAAAATATGTGCAAAATCGCAATCTTAAATGGATAGGTAATCAGTTGGTTGTCATTTTTCTTTACGTAATCAAGGTTTATATATTTCATGTCACTAAAGAACGGAAAAAAGAGCCGCCATCAGCAAAATTAGGATGCATTGGGGGATATTCCCAAATCAACGTAGGGTACCTTATTTTTAATAAAATCCGTCTTAGCGTCATTTAAATTATGTATTAGTTTTTATAGTATAAATGAGTAGGAATATGCCTAGTTCGATTTTTTGTCACATGAGGAAAAAGAAAACCATAAAAGCTTACTAATTCATTAATACATATCTCACAATTTTTGGTTTCCATATTTCAGGGGGCGTTATGGGAGAACAATATACAGTACGTTATTTGGTTGTAAGCTCTTTGATCCATATACTATTTATCATACGAAGCATTAATATTCATATGCTAATTTTCAATACGTGTGGGTAACAATTAAGAAGACGCTCTATCGTTATTAACAGTGGGATCCAAGTCTAGGTGGTTCCGGCGTTTAATAAGTTTCTTTAAAAAAGAGGCGACATTTATGATTATACATTCATTGTCGAGAAATTGGAGGGCCATAAAGGCAGGACGACATTGTCGAATGCCCCATATTTTTAAAATTGGCACTATCCACTTTCTTCTCAGATCATTATAAAATCTACAAAACAAAGTGACATGCATTGTTGATTGTGAGGATATATTGTCGCATGGGCAGGTGGATACATTTTTGGACCAATCATTAACCGATGGAAAGGTAACCAACCTGTGAAAAATGTTCAACCTGTATTGAGTGAGAACAAATCTGTCATAACCCTTTAGGTGTTTTGTAGGTACGGTTGCATACTAAAAGAGGAAGTTAACATAAGATTTGAGAGGACAGTGGATTTTGTCGCCTCGTTCACAAATCTCAACTTCTCCATATGATGCAAACACAATTTTTTGAATTCTTTACCTGGAACACCAGAAATTGAAACTGGGTTGTAAAAATATTCAGGTTTTCCTATGTCTGTCATGAAGTCCCTTACGTATCTAATCCATTCTATGTCTAGAGAATGATCCAGCTTCAGAGCATCCTGCAACACCAGCTGATTACATTTATTACTCTGTGGCTCCCAAATACGGTGCCACAGGATTACTGGCTGGATTTTTATAATATCCGTTACATAGGGGACTCCTAACTCAGCGTGGCAGACATAGGTAGAAGTGGAACCCGGCACAGCTAATAAATATCTAAGGAATGCATTTTCCACTCTCTGTATCACAAATACATTGCGATGGCCCCAAATCCCTGCCTCATACAGTGCTACACTAGTACACTTAGCATTATAGATCTTTATTAGTTTTGTTGGTGATCTTTTACCTAATTTTTGCGAAAAGTTGACAAGGGCTGAAGTAGATCTCATAAAAAGGAGTTTTCTGGTGTTAATTGCTTGGCCCCATGTACCCTTATCATCTATTAATATCCCTAAATATGGGTAGGTAGAGGTGTTTGCCAGTTTACTTCCATTTAGGAATAAGTCCTTTCTTTTCTTGCCGCCTTTTCCACAGTTCATCACATATGTTTTTGTGACATTTATCTTTAGGTCAATATCTCGCATAAAAGTGTTATAAGAATCTAGTGCCCTCTGCAAAGCCATTGAGGTCCTTGCCATAATTACGGCATCGTCCGCATAGAGCAGTGCCGGTATGCGTCTATTTCCCGGATACAGGTGCAGTTGGGGAACGTCCTGGCTTCCTTCCAATAAGGCCTTTTCAAGGCCATTTGTGTATAATGTAAACAGAAACGGGACCAGGACGCACCCCTGTCTTACCCCTCTGCTCACCTGAAATGACGAGGTACATTCACCTGCAGGCCCAAACTGTACACGCGCTGTAGCGTTACTATAGAGGGCTTTCAAAAAATCAATTAGGGATGCCTCTAACTCCATTTCTTTTAGTATGCTCCATAGTTTCTTATGGGAAACACAGTCGAAGGCCGCAGAGAGGTCTACAAATGCCAAATGCAGATTCCCCCTCCACGCCTTTGTGTATTTACCCATTAGAATGGCCAGGTTAAGGCCCTGGTCTATTGTACTCAAGCCTTCCCTAAAACCGAACTGTAGATCCGAGAGTATGTTCTTTTCTTTCGCCCAAGTTTGTAACCGAGACAGGAGTATCCTTCCTGCTACCTTACCCAATGAATCTAATAAAGAGATTGGTCTGTAGCAGGAAGGATCCTGTCTGTCACCTTTTTTATAGATGGGGACCATAATAGACTTGGTCCAGCTTTTAATTAGACCCATCGAGGAGGTTGCATTAAGAACGCGTTAATAATGGAGCCCATAGGTCAGTATTATACATGTAGATGTTGACAGGGACCCCATCGGGTCCAGGGGCTTTGTGACTTTTACTTTCGTTTAGTGCTAATATCACTACCTTTAAAGAGAAAAGCACCTCAATTGGATAGGTCACACTATCTTCGGGGAGAGGGGATATTAAGCCATTCCTAGTTATGGTCGCCTCGGGATATCCAAATATTTTAGTAAAGTGGCTCACCCATTGATGTTCATCAATCGTTACTTCCAGTGATGGTGTATCTTCGGAGGAGAGAAGAGGAGATCTAACTACTTTCCAGAACGCCCTGCTGTCTTTTTGGGTACTGGCCCTATGCAAATCTTCCCACAGGGAGTTTTGTAGTGCCCTTTTTCTTAGTTTTATGGCCTGGTTATATGATTTCCTGGCTTGTTGGATAACAAATGTATCTGTTTCAGTGTTATGAATAGCTTTTTTGAGTGCACGGTGGGCTTTTGTGCAGTTGGTATCAAAGCACCTGGTTTTCTTATGATCCCCCCTGTTTATCTCTGCTTTCAGACTATTTTTTATTGTTGCCTTGATATTTAGGAAACTTTCTAGAACCAGCTCATGAGAAGTGTTTACATTTAAACATTTCATAATTGGGTCCAGGGCCTTACCCACCACTAAGTGTGTTATTTTATCGGGGTCTATCATTTCCCATTTCAATGACTAACCATTTGTTCTGTCAATATCCAAATTAGTGCAAATATGATTTGAATTTTTGGTCCTATTCTTGTTATGTTGTTTAAAATTTTTACTTGAAATTGTTACTGTTTGTGGGAAGTGGTCACTTATAGCTATCCTAGGCTTTTTAAATTCCATTACACTGCTACAGAGAAGGTTTGAAACTAGGATTAAATCTATGATGGAACTCAGGCCTCTCCCGTTAAACGTTTGTGAGAAAGGGATGGGAGGTGTTTCCATTTCATTTGCAAAGGCCAGAACCAACATAAAAATATTCTCATTCAGGGTATTACCATAAGTATTGTGTGGGAAGTGAGTTAAATTACGTATTTCTTCGTCTCTCAAACCACACGTCGGATTGTTGTTATGAGGACAAAAGTTGGCATTAAAATCTCCGCCCCATACGATCTGTGTGTTTCCAGAACCATGAGTCTGGATATTATGCAAGACATGTCTTAGTTGGTTCATTTTATCTTCCTCTTTTTCCTTAGCAATATTATTATAGAAGTTCACAACCTTTAAGGAATATTTACTATCCTTTAATAATGTTAGAATTTGATAGTTAGGATCAGATATTTCGAACTTGATTTTTTTTATTGACAACAAGTTTCAGACGTAAATACATAAGCCTCCCTTTGGTCTCCCGTGATTAGATGGACTGGTGGAAGTATGATATGTTTTGAATCCATCAATATATATTTCCTTTTGGGTCCAAGTCTCTTGGAGACAGAGAATATCCGTTTTTCTAATAAAATCTAAGAAAAGGTCATTGTGAAGTTTGGAAGATAGTCCCGCTATGTTCCAAAAAGTGATGTTTACCTGCCCCTCGTTGTTCCGAGGTAATAGAGGTGACTGGGGCTCTAATTCAATTATCTCTGGCTCATATAAAATAACATTTGAATCTTCAGCACTATTAAATGTTAAACTAGGCTCTTCGGATTGGGCTATTTTATTTAGCCTCTGCCCATACTGGCTATTGCCTTGAATTCCTAGTGGAACCTCTGAGTCGAAGGTCACCTTTTGATGTAGTCAGTCTAGTTCCTCAAGTGATGAGAATGCACTAAAACGATTATTTACTGGAACAGTATATATTGAGGTGGACATGCTATGGGACTGGTCTAATTTCACTATCTGATAAGATGGACGATAGAAATAACCCAAGGGGAGGATATTAATCCCAACTTCGATCTTATTGCTGGCCGCATTCCCTAGAATCCTTTCAACTAGCCAAGGCGAGCGGAAAGTGAGTACCACGCAGTCACCTGCAAAGGGTTTCCTGGCTTTTCCAACCCAGCCCACCCTGCGTACCATCTTAAATTCTTCAAACAGAGTCCGAGTGGCTCCCACTTTATTCCCTAGCCAGTACAGTGACTTATTTCTAAGTGATTCACACGTCTCCTGGTCGTGCGGCCCTAGCTGTGGTACATTTGCCAGGATGACGGTGAAGGGGGTACAAGCTGGTGGTAGATCCAGGTGGGAAGGAGTCAGCAAAAATGTATCGGATGATGGCAAGGTTTGTGAGCTATTTTTGTCTGAAATTATATTATTAGTGTTTTTGATGGGACCTTTATTGTAGCAATAGGTATACTAGAGTGGTTGCTATTTTGGTTACCCAGAGAACCTCCAGGCCTACCCATTTGCTGCTGGTATCTTCCAGTATCCCTATTGTCACTCACTTTACTGTTATTTATTTATTTATTTATTTTTTTTCCTCATACTGCAATGTAGTGAATCTGGAGTTATTGGGGACCCAATTCTCCGTTTTCTAGACCATCCCAATTCTCCGAATTTCGGAGAGATGCATTCTGTGGATTCTGTAGAGTAGGGTCCCCTTTCGTCCGTACCACTTCCAATACGCACTGGGGGAGCTGACCACTCTGGCCACTCACACAAGCATTATGCTTGTGATTTTATTGCCATTGCATAATCATTGGAAATAACTGGGTCCATGCTTGGTTATGACATAGAAATATAGGATTAATTTGCGAATTGGGAAACTTCCCATATTTCCCAGTACTCGTGCCTTTTACTGGGTTTCCCTCTCCTATCCCATTTGTTTATTCTGTTAATTGAGGCCACCCAATCCAGATGTGTGGGAGGGGCTGGTCTTATCCATTTTAAGCAGAGTTCCCTTCGTGCAAGCAAAATCATTATAAACAAAAGATTCTCTTCCTTCTTAGTTAGCGTTATTGGCATATCATGTCTACTGACCCCAAAAATAACAAGATCTATACTTACTTTAACTGGTCTTCTTAATACCAACTCTATGGTTTTACTCACTTCCTGCCAGAATCCTTCTATGTGGGGACACTGCCAAAACATATGCACATTATCTGCTCTTGGTAGAGCACATTTGGGGCATAATTTCGTAACGGATCCTTCAAAACTAGAGACGCTTCGGGGTCCAGTATGCTCTATGGGAAGTAAAAAGATGATTTCTCTTTAAGGTAGCAGACTTCACAATAGACCAGCATTTGTTCATTGATACTTGCCACAGGTTTTGGAGATCCAGCGCCGGCAGATCTTTCCCCCAGATCACATCGGGAATCAGAAACTCAACCTCTCCTGCTTTTACCAATGCCCAGTACCATGTTGCTATTTCTTTTTTCTTCGGGGGATTCTTTATCATGATTGTTTCCACAGTCCTGTTTCCGGAAAATTTCTCCTTCAGTGTTTTTGCCCAGCTAGTGAGCTGATAATATTTAAATTTTGAAGGGACTGCACTCGAATTCATAAGCAGAGTTCACCAGTCTATTATGCTATTACCAACCAGTAACTGGCCCCATACACGAAATCCAGAGGATTTAAGAGGTATTGCCAAGCTGTCTTTGAGGCATTCTGGTGTTCCTGAGGAGTCCCATATGGGCGCGAACTCACTATAATATGGAATATTTAGAGTGCACCTAATTTGGTACCATAGCTTAGCTGCTGCTCTCAAAGCCTTCAGTTTCACCTTTTTGAAGTATTTTGGGTGACCAAATTTAAATAGAAAGTGGCCAGTGTTTCTAGTCATTGCTTTAAGGTGTTTTGGATACAAATCATAGTTGTTTAGTAGAACCCTCATATGTTTGAATTGGAAGGCTCTATAATATTCCACTAGGTCTGGGCTGGCAATTCCTCCTTCTGCTTTCCTTCTTCGTAGTTTACTCCAGGCTATGCGTGTTCTTTTAGCCGACCAAATAAAGCTAGCTATTTCTCCTTGTATTTTTTTTAGTGTTTCCCTCTTAAATTCCAATGGAATTGCGCTAAAAAGGAATGTGTATTTTGGAAGGATAGACATCTTGATTATGTTGGATCTGCCTAAGAAGGTTAAAGGAAGACCTCCCCATGCTTTCAATAACTTGTTCACGTCAGCTGTTACTCTGTCCATATTTATCTCAGGTATCTTCTCTAGATTTTTAATCAGGTCTATCCCCAAGTACCTGATTTTTTCCCTGGTATAGGTATTATCTACCTGGGAATTCCAACTCATTATCTCCGTTTTTAATTGGTTAGTCTGATAACCTGAAACCCTCCCAAAATTTCTTAAGGTGTCATCAATGGCTTGAACAGAACCTGCATAGTTGCTCGTAAAAATCATCACATCGTCTGCATACAAGGCTATTTTTTTTTCCCAGGTCTGATATGAATGGTGTTATTTCCGGGTGGACTCTGAGCCTGTTTGCCAGATACTCAATATATAAATTAAAGAGAAGGGGAGACAAGGGGCATCCCTGACGGGTCCCTCTACATATATGGATATTTTCTGTTAAATTCCCGTTAATTAGGACCTTAGCTTTTGGTGCTCGATACATTTCTTTAATTGCACCCTGAAAATTTTCTCCCAGATTATATTTTGCTAGAGTAGCATTCAAAAAGGCCCAGTTTACTCTATCGAATGCCTTGGCCGCATCTAGTGTTATTATTGTCAGGGGAATTTTTTCAGTTGTTGCTATGTCTATTGACCCGATAAGCTCCTGCGTAAGATTTTGTAAATGCCTACCCCTTATAAAGCCTTTCTGATCTTCTTTTACCAGATTTCCTGCTATATTACCAAGCCTCTTTGCTAGGATTTGTGTATAGATCTTATAATCACAATTTAGTAAGCTTATCGGGCGGTAAGATTCACATTTAACTGGATTTTTACCGGGTTTTAACAGGATACTTATCGTGGCGTCATTCCAGGAGTCAGGAAGTCTCCCCTTCTCAAGATAAATTATGTTTAACAAGTTTGTAAGCGGGGGAACTATAATCTCACTAAGTTTACTATATAATTCATTAGGGAGGGCATCTGGGCCTGCTGCTTTACCTCTCTTCAGGCCTTTCATTACTTCTTCTACCTCTTCTTTGGTAATTGGGGCATTCAGATCTTCTTTTTCTCTGTTTGTTAACTTAGGGAGTTCCAAATTGAGTAGATATTCTTCTGAGGCCTCATCCGTTGGAATGGTATCTTCAGTATATAAAGAAGAGAAGAAGTCTACAAAGTATTTCATTATTACCCCTTCTTCTGAACAAGGGACTGTACCGTCTTGTGGTAAAATATTGAGTATCTTATTTCTATTGGTGTCGATCTTCGTTTGCCAAGCTAACAACTTACTACAGCCCTCCCCATATTCATAGTGAGCGAGCTTGCTTACTTCCCATCTTTCTCTAACCTTACTTTCTAGGTTTCCTGTTAGTCTTTCCTCGTGTGCCGCTTTGTCTTCTTCCAGCTTCTTTTTCTTATCCAGGTCTACCTCGTCTTCTATTAGTAACTCTATAGAACTCTAGTCTTTAATATCAGCTTCCAACCTTCTGATATCTTGTTTTGATAATTTTGTTTTATAGGCGGCCAAACTAAGTATTTTCCCCCTAATAACAGCCTTGTATGCGTCCCATGTGATTTGAGGAGAAACTCCCTCTTTATTATTCTCAAAAAAACTCACTGACTCCTTTCTTAGAGTCTCAACGACATGTGTATCATTAAAAATGGTCCGATCTACCGTCCATCTCATGGTGGTCTGTTCCTTACCCAACTGAGTTTTGAGTAGGACGGCAGAATGGTCTGAGAGTAAGGCTGGTAGGCGCTCAACCTTAACAATTTTACACACTATCGTTTTTTCCACCAAAAAGAAGTCAGTTCTGGACTGATGACCCAGTCTTTTGTTTTTAAAAGTGAACGGGTAGTTTTTATCTCCTTTCTCCTTCCAGATATCCACCAACCCCAGATCTTTTCTATAGATTCCCAACCATTCCCTCATTTTTGGGAGATTAATATATTTCATTGGGGGCAGGCGATCTATTTTGGGGTCCGGAATTAGATTGAAGTCTCCTCCTAAAACCACTGGAGATACAGACGATAATAAAAGAGTATATAAATTTTGTAACGAGGTGGGGTCATCTAGATTCGGCCCATAATACCCAGCTATCGTGTATGGGGAGTTGTGAATTCTGACCGTAGCAATTGCCCATCTACCTTTTTTATCTACTTCAATTCTCTCGATTCTGACTTTTACAGACTTTTTAAAGAGTATAGCTACCCCTTTTACCACACACTCCTGATCTGTGCACATATAGCAGTCTACCCATCTCGTTTTTTTTATAATATCATCCCATTCCTTCTTTAATAGATGTGTCTCTTGTAATATTATAATCTCACAGTCTGTTACCCTTAAGTACTCCAAAATTCGACGCCTTCTGCTTGGTAGCCTTAACCCATTTACATTCTAAGATATAATATTAACATTTCTTCCAGACATTTCTTTTCTCTCCTAGTCTTGCAAACTGGTTTACCCAGTTTTCTCTTAACTGACCTTGATGGGTCTTAA
The DNA here is from genome assembly GCF_964204655.1 of Triturus cristatus. Classification (NCBI taxonomy): domain Eukaryota; kingdom Metazoa; phylum Chordata; class Amphibia; order Caudata; family Salamandridae; genus Triturus; species Triturus cristatus. The sequence continues at coordinate 763,449,116 of NC_140583.1, forward strand.
TAGCTCCCATTACTTTTTCTATTGTTTTTTCTGCATTCTGAGGATATTTTTTCCATTTTTTCCCTAATTTGCACCCCACCCTTGTGCATTTTTTTTTACATTTATATTTTTTGAAAGATAGAAAACCCACCCTAGGGAAGCTTCCCTCTTTATTTTTTGGGGGTATATTGATAGCCCCTCCTGAGCTCCGTGACTGGCCGTTTTTTTTTTTTTTTTTTTTTTCTCCCATTTTAGTTTATGTGAACCTTTTTTTTTTTTTTTTTTGGATTGTGTGAAATTAGCTAAAATCAAACAATCCTACTCTCCTATAGGAAATAAGGTTTGAACTCCAGTAGACAGCCCTGATTAGGTCCTTGCTTGATCTTTCATTTGCTCAAGAAAAAGTGCGACTTCGGCGGGATCTCTAATATTATGCAGTTTATTTCGCCACATTATTCTGAGGCTAGCCTGGAACTTCATTTGAACTGAGGCTTCTAGACTTTTTAGTTCCTGCATATATTGCCCGAGTTCCCATTGTCTATCTTGAGTAGATTTTGAGATGTCCAATCTAATCCTGAAGGTCCAGTCATCTTTATTATGAGGGCCTTTTTTTAGTGCCTCACTCAGGATTCTTTCTTTAATGCTGTATGTTCTAAAATTTACTAACATTTTTCTTGGGTTTTTCCTCTCTTTGTTTCTGCCGAAGGGGTCACGGTGAACTCTTTGAATGTCATCATCTAATCCTGATTCTTTTGTCCATGGAAATTGTTCCTCGAGTAGCTGGACTATAAATTTCTTAACGTCTACCCCTTCTTTTCCTTCGGGGACATTTAATATTCGTATGTTGTTTTTTCTTGCCTGATTCTCCAGGGATTCCAATTTTTCACTTGTACTTCTTTTACTCTCTTTTAGAGCTCTTATGTCTTTTTCATTTTGTTCAACTTTTTTAGAGAGCCCCTCAACTGTTGCTTCAACTTCAGTAACCCGGTCATTCAAAGCACTCATCTTGGTATCTAAGGCCTCACATACCTCACGGATTTTGCTCTGATTCATCTCTGATACTGCAAATTTTTCCCTCATTTCCGCCAGTATCTTCTCCAGGAACTGATCCTTTGGGCTTAACCCTGAAGTCAGGGTTTGTGAATGGTCCCCTGAAGCTCTGTTCACACCCAGGTATGAATTCGGTTGGTCGTCTGCCGGGATCAATTGAGGGCCGATGAGCTCATCTACCGATGACTTAGGCTGAGCTGGCTGAGCTAGCATGACTGGAGTAAAGGGGTCAGCAACTACCTTAGACATCAATATAGAGGAAACGGGTGTAGGTGGTATAACACTGTTAGGATGAGACCCGGTTAGTGCAGGAGCAGCAGGCAAGAGATTTATCACTGCTGGGGGGGGATCGACGGAGGGACAGTTTTCGTAGAGTTGATCCCTTTTGCTAAGCTCTTTCGACTTTGTTCTTGGATGTTGAAGAAGGATCTGAGAGAGGGGGTCACTCTGGGGGGGGTACCGTACTTCCACTCTTCCCTGATTCTTTTCGAGTTCTTCCTTTCGTATAAAAATTGTTAGAGTCCAGCTTACCCTGATTTTTTTAACTTCTCTTTGTACTGCGAGGGGCAATATGTTGTTTAGGGTCTACAGGGATTGCGTTTTGGAAAAAGTCCCTATTCCTCAGGCAGTAGGTAGACCTGCCTTTCTCCTGCTCAGTGTTTGTTGTTTCTCCCTTAGCTTGTGTTTTAGGTTGTGCCTCCTCTATTTGAGTTGGTACACTCGGTCCTCCAGTCCTCGTTGTTTTTAGGCAGCTTACTCCCCCACCCTCACTTCTTGCGCTTTCGATAGTGCTTGATCTTAACATCCAGAGCGGAACACTGACAAATTTCAATGAATTGATAGTACTTTTCTCCCCGCGCTCATTTAAAGTCAGAAAAGCCCCTTTTGTAACATTGGTAGGAGGATTAACCACTTTATTTTCTGATATTTCTCTTTCCAATGTGTTCTGCGCACTAACCAAACTTTCTTGATCACTACTTTGCTTAAGGGTCAACTCTCCCTGATCTACAAAGAATATGTGTCCTCCTATACACGTCTCCAAATACTTTCTACTATTTGAAGAAAGACTCTGCAATCGCTGCTGCCGATCTCCAGCTATGCTCAGCGTCTCGCACCCTGCTTTACCTTCCGCTGTCGTGAATGTTCTGTCTCTTACCCCGTTACCCAGGAACAGAAAGGACACTCTGCTCGCGGCTCGCTGAACGGCTTTGCGGGCTTTTCGAGCAGCACTCCACACCCCTGACGAAGCAACCCCTGCCTCTCCCGCTTCATTCGTCGAAGTAAAGGGTGCAGAATATGGAGTGTCAAGCACAAACATCAAGGACCTCCAACTCGGTAAGTTTCTGGGCATAGGTGCGATTACCTCCGTTTTCCTCCGATGGCTTGTTATTTTTGTCAAAGTCTCTGTATATCGGGCGTTTACGAGATTTTAGCCGATATCCATATCCATAGTCACCCAAACATGAAGTCCTTTTCCACAGCGGAGAGTAGGGAAAGGGGAAAAGTAGCCGTTTTGCTGATATCGTATTAGGGCAGTCACTCGGAGCTCCCGACCTGGCGTCCTAGCCGGCCGCCATCTTCCCGGCACTTGCCACTCACTTTACTGTTATTGTGTTGAAGACTTAAAAGTGGGGTGGCCTCATTATCTTTATTATCTGAAAGTTTTGCCAGCTTTGACTCTACCCGGTGTAATCTGTTGCCGATATTCTCAATTGCTCCTCTTATGTATAATCTAAATTTTTTACAATTGTGACAAGACTTTCTAATCCATCCCCCTTGTTAGTCTGCTCTGAATTGTTCTTTATTGTATCAGATGTTGATGGCGTGTGAAGAATTGCTGGGCCAAGATGCTTGTCGTGAATGATTTTCCCCACCGTACTTTCCCTATTTGCTGTTAATTTTCCTATGTCTCCCTTTCCCCTTCCAGGCTTGCCTGTCGGTTTCCTAGCTAACTTTTTTTTCTTTTCGTTTGGGGAGAGGTGGCATCATTCGAAGTACTATGTACAATGACATCGCCTAAAGTCTGTTGAATACAGCCGTTCACGGGTGTACCGATTGAATGGTCCACGTTATTTACAGAGTCTTGGTTAAGATTGGTTTGCTGAACAGTCTCTCCGACTATCAGTGACCCGGCAGCTAGAGTTTGTTTGACTGAAGTAATTTGTTTTTCTATTGCCCCCATCGCCCCTGTCAGGTACGTTAAAAGCGTCTGTTTTTTAGGCTTTTTAAGGTCCTTCCCCTCCAATGGATCACTTGTCAAAGCTTTTCTTTTGCCCATGCTAGGTAGTTCTTGTTGCTTGCTCGGGCTCACTTGAGACGCCCTGCTTACTTATCCCCACGCGCACTGTTTGCAGTAATAAGAGTATTTGCTCCCACACCCCAACACAGATAGTCCCTGCACCAGGCGTTACCTCGATCAGTCCTGGCGTTCGTCTTGAGAATAGTAGAGGAAGAAAGCCAATCTGCAACACATCCACGAGGGAGGGCCCGGCCCAGCCTCACACAGGCACAGACGGGCAAGGACGGGCCTGCCCTTGGCCCGGGCTTTGCCCGGGCGCCGCCCGCGCGCGTCCCACGCTGCGGTGTGTGTGTGCTTCTCTTGAGCTCCCCCGGCGCTGCTGGATGTCGTCACGGGCTGGCGCCAGGTGCGAGCAAGGGCTGCTGGGTATTGTGGTCTCTCCCAGGGCGCCCGTCTACTCTCGGCGTTTCGCTCTCTCCCCTTTTCCTGCCGGTACTGCCCTTGCTGGCCGTTCCCCTCACGGCGGTCAATGGACAGGTAATCAGGCTTTTGCTGGAAAATGACTAGCGCGTCCCCTATAATAATCAGTTTAGGGAAGCAGTTGCTAAGGCCATGTTCTGGAATATAGGTAATGAACAATGATCACTAAAAGATCGTGGGGAATATGTATAAGCCCCTATCACCACCAGAGCGTCACTGTTTTTGATTCTCTGGTGGCCTGGTGCCATTTCCCATTTTTACCAGGTGGCTCTAAGCCACGTAACATGGCTTGATGCCCCCTTGTATTTATGCCCCTTTTCGTCACAATTCTCTACTGCAATGGGGCGTGCAATGGGAGTTGCAGTGGGCATACGACTGCAACTCCCATTGCTTTTTCACGCTGCCCCCGATTTACAAGGCTGAGGCAGCGCCAAAAACTAACACCAGGGAATACAACATGGCAGTAGGGTACCAAAACTGGCGCTAAGCAGCATTTTTTGCACCAGTGCTAGGGGTAACACAGGGGTGTGCCGTATTTTTGTGAATACGGCGCATCCCTATGTTTAAAAAATGTTGGAGCGCCGTTTTTCTGACATTGTTTTGTAAATTTCCCCCCCCCCAGAATTTCAAGACGGAACGCTGCTGGCTTTCGCTTCTAAAAAAGCAGTAAGTAAGCTGATGATACAAGTGACCCAGTAGTTTCTGCCTGGAGACTGAAACACTGCCATGTAGGGGTCGGCACTGAGGTAGCTTCATGAATGCCCAACATCTTCTGAATATAAAAGGCAACTAGTTCAGCACACAACGTTTGATAAGGAACAACGCTAGAACTATTATTCATGAAAGGTCCCACAATTGGAAACAGCTACAGCAAAGAATTTGCGGAAGAGGTCAAATGTGAATTAGGGGCAATATTGCCACGAGAGGTGAGTATTTATCATGCTAAACTGTCTTAAATTGAGCATTTGACTCTTCAGGATAGAACAGTGTCCTCTTACTCTCTACGTGCCATATCAGAAGACTCTGACCTGATCATGATTGGGCCTTTAAACAACAGGTGCAAATTGCAACCCCCCCAAATTAGCAGGTACACAATTTGCCACCAATTACAAATGTTATTTCCCATTCCAAGGTACACAAACTGCACATGTGCACTATCTGCTCACACAATTTTCACCTTATTTCACTTGCAATATGTCCCCAAATCTTATTCTGATTTTCACACAAGCAGGAATTAGCATTCAAAATTGGATTAGCAGTAGGCCTGGGCAGAACTTGCAGAGTTTCACTATGGATAATTCTGCAGAGTTACAAAAAAACTCAGTGAGATTCAGCAGAATTCCGCCAACAGGCAGAAAAGGCTCATCCTGCCATACGCACTGCTTTTTCTACACCTGTAGCAAGTTCCATTCTGAAAAATCAGAGCGAACGGCAGCACGCCGTTCAAGGACGCAGCTATTTTGTTACGCCTGCTCCTATTTCTTCCTGGTGGCTGCCAGTTCCACTCCTAAATTAATCCAACCCATCTGATCTCCCAGTTCCAAATCCCAACCTTTGTTTACTTGTTTGTGTTGCTATCCGGCTTACCCCATGTATTTTTGAAGTTTTGGTATGTGTCTTTGTGATTTTTTTTGTAGTTTGTTTTTATTTTTCATTTTCTGTCCTCCTGTTTGCTTCCCATCCCACTCAGACTCCCACCCGTCCCACTCCTCTCCCAACTTAAATCCTCTCTCCCTATCATGGCAGAAACAGGCAGCACCACACGCACCCACTCTGGGCAACGCAGGCGGGCAGGGATGCGGTCCCACCCAATCTTCAACAAGGTGTAGATGTCGGCACTCAGTTTCCGGGGCGCCTCCTGTGCAGCAGGGTATTGGGTATGGCCTGCAGGAGCATCAGATGATCAGGGGAATGTATAGTGATGTATGCGCCGCAGCACCAGCATCACACGCACCCAGCAGCAGCTGACTCACTGCTGGGGAGATATCCTGGACAGGGTCCAGAATCAACTCGACCTGTTGGGTGTTGAGTTTGCGGTGCTCAGAGAGGAAACCTTTTGTTTTCTAAAAATTCTAATACTTTTTTTCAAGCAGCATGATCACAGGTAAAGTAAGTTTACGTGATGGTTATATATATGTAAATATGTATACATATGTATATGTGCAAACATATATGTGTGTGTGTGTGTGTATATATACATTGACTACTTATGTATAATATTTTTGTATTTATAAAAATAAATATTGTAACTGTTTAATAATACGTGTGCATATTCATTATTCACAAATAATGTAGGTATAAATAAATATGATATATCTATATTTAATGTCAATGTATTTATGTATTATAAAATGTAAATTACATGTGCGTATTTGATTAATTCTGTAATATATATATGTGTGTATATATGTGTGTGTGTGTATATATATATATTCAGTGAAAAAACCATAGGTTTCACACACGTTATAGTTAGGAATTAGCATTTAAAAAACCTTAGAAATTCAGTGAAAAAACCATAGGTTTCACACATGTTATAGTTAGCTGGACATTTTACTCGTAAAAAACCAATGAAATTCCCCCGTTATAGTTAGTTCAGCTAACTATAACTCGCGCGCCCGCAATGCACTGCTGATGACGTCACATATTACATCACTCATGACATGGTCAGTGACATCACTCATGACATCACTGATGACATCTCAAATGACATTTTTAATGCTAATTCCTAACTATAACGTGTGTGAAACCTATGGTTTTTTCACTGAATTTCTAAGGTTTTTTAAATGCTAATTCCTAACTATAACGTGTGTGAAACCCATGGTTTTTTCAGTGAATTTGCAAGGTTTTTTAAATGCTAATTCCTAACTATAACGTGTGTGAAACCCATGGTTTTTTCAGTGAATTTGCAAGGTTTTTTAAATGCTAATTTTTTTTTTTCTTCTATTTTTTCTAACATATTTTTATTTTAATTTTCTTACCTTTTATAAAGACTATGATTAAATTTTTAAAATTCTTTAATATGTTTTTTTTTATATATTTTTTAAAATAAACATGTAAAATTTATTTGCAGTACTTTTTTTCTATTTTTTTTTTAAATTTTTTAGTACGCGTACCGTAAGCTCACGGTAAGCGTACGGTTTACGCAACGTCCGTAATTTTCCTACGCTGCTTGCGTATAGTTACGCAATTTGCGTAGCCGCGCGTACTCCGCGTGGGACGCGTACGCGTGTACGCTACACGCGCACGTTACGCGGAAGTGCCGGGAGTGACAGTTATGTGCATGCGCGCAAGCGCGTGTCTTTTTTACGCGCATGCGCACTTTTGCCGTAAGCGTACCGTAAGCGTACCGTAAGCGTACGGTAGTTCATGTGATCATGAAACACAACTTTTGATTGGTTGAAACTACTTTCAGTTCTAGAACTCTCCTACACCACACCCATTCCCCTCATTTCTGCTTGTGATCCCTTGGGAGAAGGAGCTGGTTTGTCTTTGGGATACGATGGCAGAACAGCAGAGCTCTTCTGAGAGTGAGGCTAGCACTAGCAGCACTGTCTTGAGGCAGAGATCGAGGAAACAAAAGCCCTCTTATGTATGGGATTATTTTACTTTTCCTGAAGGCCAGCAAAAGGTAAATGCACCCTTAGTGACTTGTAAGCTGTGTAAGCGTGTACTTTCTAGAGGTAATCCTAACAGGAAGTATTCCTTTGGGAATCACACCATGAAGAGACACCTCCAGGATGTACACAGAAGGACACATGGTCATCTTTTTGGAGGTAACTCTTCAGAAAGACAAGCCAGTACATCCACAGCAGCTCAGCCTGGACCATCATCTGCAGGGCTGACTCCTTCTTCTGCAGGTCAGGTGAGCCCTTCATCTGTGGGGGGAGAATCTCCTTTTGCTGGCCCTCTGGAAATTAACCCTCGGTTTGCGAGGGTTGAAGTACGGTGCGCCACTTGTCACGATCTAATTACTTATAGGGAGACCAGTGTTTCCCTAGTGAACAGTAAAATAGATCAGCACACTTGTCGTACCGTCTAATATTCCCAATCTTTCTTTCCTCTGTCCCTGCATGAACACAACGGCTCTTTTAAGAGCCAACCTTACCTTTCATCTATTTTTTATATATGTTTTTAAAAACGGTACGCGTAATTTTTTTTTTTTTTTTTTTAAAAACACTAAAAATCAATTATCACATTACCAGGTCCTTGAGAGACTACAATTATTATTATTGACTTACCATACTCACTCAAAAAAATATTTATTCATTTGTTTTTTTTAAAAATAGCTTTAAAAATGGTTCTAGTTTTCGAAAATTTTCTATATGAATCTGAAAAAAAAGAAAAAAGTATTAATATTTTTAAAACATTTTATAATACAGTACATATATTTACATTTTTTTCCAAAAAATATTTTTGCCTTATTTTTGCTGTTTTCAGAATATATTGCATTTCACTATAAATTGTGAAAGCAATTGCATTCATCATTTTACAGCGGGCAAAAAAAAAATAACAATCACAAAGATTGTAATAAAAAAGCCCAGAATCTCTTTTTACTTAAACTTAACATTATAGAAATGCATAATATTCTAAAACAATATCATCTAATACCAATACTTATTTCTTTAAAATACCGTCTGATATGTTTGTTTCAGAAGTATAATCACAATATTATATCTCAAATAACTCCAAAATACATCTGATTTCATTTCCTTTAGACCAAATAGTAATTTTAAATTTTTTTTTGGAATAAATTTCCAACGGTAATCCAATAAAATTCTAAAGTTTAATTTGTCCAGATCTCACCGATTCTCTGTAACATTTTGGTTCACGAAAATTTTTTGAATAATTTATTAAGTCCACAATAGAATTGGTTACTTTTCCGCATGGCCAAATAGTAATTTTTTAAATCATTTTTGAAAAAATTTCCAATGGCAGTCCAATAACATTCCAAAATTTAAAATGTGCAGAAGTTACCGATAATCTCTAAATTATTGGTTTTTCAAAGTTTCATTAAAAATTTAAAAAGTCCACATTACAATTGGTTATCTTTCCATTAGGCCAAATGATAATTTAAAAAATCTTTTTTCTACAAAATTGTAATGGTAATCCAGTAAAATGGTAAAATTATTTTGTCGAGATCTTGCCAAATCTGTCTAAAATTTATGTTTCAGGAAGATTAGATAGGATTTTGCTAAATCAAAAGGCAAACGTTGTTTGAAAATCAATTGGGAATCATTACACAGTGTCCAGCCTTTTTCACATTTAAGATAAACTGTGTAATGTCCAGAAGTAACAGTAGGTCCATCATGGAAAATTATTGCAACAGTTACAAAAGTTTTTCCTGAAATTGATAATTGCTGTCCTGTAAACTTCTTTATTAAAGTATCCAATTTTGAACCATCAGCTCTACATCGTTGCATCATTAAAATTACATACTGTCCGTATTCCTTTAAAATTAATGTTGAAAACATGTCAGAATTACACTCACTACATTTCATGTTATGATTAGCATCTTTAACTAATTTTGCAAAAGTGACTGTTTTACTCTCTGGAAATGTCAAATAAATAAATCTTTCATTATCAACAATAGAGCCACATATATTATAACAATTATCCCAACTATGTTCCCATTTATAAGAGAGACCAAAAAAAATGTCAATGGGAACTCCTTCTTCTTCCACTACCTGAAGAAAATACATCAAAAATTCATGTGCATCTTGCTGTTCATTTTGAGAAAACTGTGTTCGTCCTGAACATACATCTAAAAGTTTTCTAATTTCAGTAGCACTTTCTATTTGAGTTTTATCTTTACTCAGCTTTTGAAAAAGGAGACTCAGCTCTGAACAGAATCTTTTTCCCTGATTTACTATTATCTGCTCTTGCAAACTTTTCAGATAAAATGCAACATTCAGCACTACATTTGCGTAGCAGTTGACACCAGAGCTATTTTCAAAATGACATCCTACAACCTGTTCTTCATTTTCCTTTTTCTTTTTGCTTGCAATTACATCACTCCTCTTTTTTTTCCTCTTCTCTACATCTTCATTACAGATATTCTCATTTTTTCTTTTACGAGAAACTACACGTTTCTCCAACACAGGATACTGACCTAAATGAGGAGCATAGCTTCTTCTTAATCTATTATACTCCTTTACACAGTTTGTATCAGCACTAACTTTTGAGTCATCAAAGTCTATCATGAATAAACCTGATAATGTTTTCACTCGTGACAAAGCTACATAAGCCATACCTTCTTTGAACACAGTTGAACCAATGTTCACAAATGCACAATCTACAGTCAATCCTTGAGACTTGTGAATAGTTACAGCATATGCTAGAGAAAACGGAAACTGCTTCCTACGTACATATAAGTCTTTCACAAGCATAAAACGTACTGTACAACGACAAATATCTTTAACTTCTTCTATCTGATCAAATTTTATTTTTAAACATTCAACTCCTTCTTTTTTCTGGTAATTAATAAAACCCACAACTCTTCCCATCGCTCCATTAACTAAACCTTTTTCAACATCCAAATTTCTCCTTAAAAATACTCTACAGTTCATGCAAACATATAGATTTTTTTCTAATCCAGCTGTTTTGGAGATGTTCTTCTCTAGTGAGTCCAATTTATTTTTCAGTTTGCCTGTTACTGTGACACTAATTCTTCCATCCTCAATTTTGTCCACTGCTTCCAATTTCCTGATCTCTTCCTTTTCCAATTTCAAAAGCTCCTCATTGAATATTGAGCATTCACGTAGAGTTGGCATTAAGCAGATGACACTTTTGTTTTCTGCAATGCTCTTGTATATCTTCTCTGCAACTATTTCTTCCTTTGGAAATAAATTATGTAGCAGCCGACTCTGTAATGTTTTTTTGCCAACTTCTGTGAGTAGTCCAATCCTGATATCTTTCAGAATACTTCCATATTCTTCATCGTTTGCTTGCCTCATATTAGTAGTAAGTTCCTTGTACTCAAAGAAGGACCAAATATTTGTATTTCCGATGCTTCCCAATGACTTCTTCGTGTCTTCATGTGTGACAGTATTAAACACTGGTTGTCCTTTAACTGGAGTAAGTTGCAAAAGATCTCCAAAAACTATGACGTGTTTTCCACCAAATAACATGTCATAGTCTGTCTTCAAAATTTGCTGCATTCTTAAATGCACAAAGGCAAGCATTAAGTTTGATACCATGCTCACCTCATCAATAATGAGAACTTGCATCTTCTTCAATACTCTTGAAACTTCCAAGGATGCTTCTCCAGTTAGCTTGTTGAATTGTATTTTGTTCTCATGCTCCACTGGTAACATTAGCAAACGATGTAAAGTGATTCCTTTTATGTTATATGCTGCTAACCCAGTTGGAGCAGTAACCACACAAGACAAAGTAGAATCCGTTTTTTGCTTTAGGTAGCTTCTGATGACTTTTATTAGGAAACTTTTTCCAGTTCCAGCTTGTCCGCTTACATACATCCTGATTGGATGAAATGATGTGCATGAGCACTCTTTTTTTTCATGTAGAAATCCGTGATCAATTTTGTTTTTGATCTCTTCATAAATTTGTTGCTGCTCTTGATTCAGTTGTCTTTCCAAATTTTCTAAGTCTATAAATTCTTCTTGAGCTTGATTCATAGCCGTTTCCACTTCATTCATGGCTATTGATGCTTCATTTTCAATGATTGGTTGTCCTAGGGGATCTTGACTGAGTGTTCCTGAACTTTGGCTGTCCTGAGAACTATCTCTAGCGATTTCTGCTGCAATTGTAGTTTCCTGATCAATTTCTTCATTTAACATTTGCAGATAAGTTGAGAATGTACTGCATTGTATGCTGTCTTTGCAAGCATTAAAAGAATCTTCATAGCTCTGGAATTCTCCCAGTAGTTCATCCTCTGTACGCCATGGTTTAAACAACTGTAAAAGAGCCAAGTAGTAAAATTCCTTCTTGTCAGTAGTGTCGCAACTCAGCTTCCGGTGATTTATCAAACTTCCTTTTGTTTGTTTCACCAAACATCCTTCTTCACCAACGACTTTATATTTTCCATTATTGATGTCTTCTGTGGCTTTCCGTGAATAAATGTAGTTCTGCAGCACTTCATAGAGACACATGTTCTCCAGATGTTGACTTCTCTTGGGATAATATGTGTCCAACATGTTTGTTTTCAAAATATCTGTACTTTCTGGGTCATTCTCGGCCAAATATTCAATTTCTCCTACAGATTTCAGTACCCGATTTCTCATTGCTGCAAGGCCTAAACTTGCCCAAATTATTCTTCTTGACTTCGAGTAGAGACTTGCAGAAGATAACCTATCTGAACATTCGTAGGATCCAATTTCTCGATGCGATAACATCTTCAAACTGAAACTGTACAGCTTCTTACTGACAGTCTTCTCGTGAGAAATCTCTTCCCACATTTCCTTCAATTCTGTTTTTTCTGATTTCGTAATGTAAGACGTTACATATCGAGCAACAGCAATGGAATTGTCAGCTACATACTGTATATCCATGTTAGCGTTCCACATGGATAAAATGACTGGGTTGTAGTCATTTATATTTTTTGATTCTTCTTTTCTTTTTAGGTTGTAGGTATTCTTAGGTGATTTTCTTGTGATAGTATGTCTCACAGCTGACATAAAACTGTTGACTCTTTCATTTGAAAGAACAGGTCTAGGAAATCCAAATCGACATTTAGTGTAGTATTTTTCTTTGCTCTTGTATTTCCGTCGACAGTATTTTCCACACCGATGACTTTGGAAACGTAAAACTTGCTCCTTTAACTTGTTCTCTTCTGTGCTTTTTGGTATAGCACATGTTGCATATTCTTCAATGTAAGATAACACTGCTTCATCAGCATCTGTTCCAAACTTTGGGGCATCCTTGATCCACAACAGCATATGAATATGAGGAGCACCTCTTGCCTGGTACTCTTTTCTCCAAAAGAAATCCACTACTTCTCCAAGGGGTGGATTTTTTTTATTGCAGATGAAGGACATCATAGCCTCAAATCTATGATTGAAATATCTGCAAACATTAACCGGATCCAATGAGCACAGTTCTCCTGCTGTCTTGTATTCGATGTTTTTAATGTTTGAATTGGCCTCTCGTAGAAAATCCAGTAAATCATCCCAAGCGTACTCGGCACAGCTTAGGGTAAGGAACCATGTTGGTGTTCCTAAATTCCGTAACATGCATTTTAGTTCACCATGGCGTCGGTACCAATATTCATTTGTCCCACGCTGACAAGCCATCAGATTGATCAGTTGTGTTTCCAAATGATCATCTCGGTGCTGCACTTTCTCCATAAAATCCTTAGCAGACACATTTTGTAAATGTACTCCACTTTTTAAAATGTGATTTACTGCATAAGACAGTGCAGACAAGTCGCTTTCAAATAAAAGATGGAACAAATAAGGAATACTTTGTCGAAATCTGGGATCTTCAGCATATAGTCTTGTAGTCCGATACTCAGAAGCTGGAATCTGTTCCGGACGTTCATCGTATCGTCCTCCTTTTCCTTTAGGAAACAGCTGGGGAAAACATCGAGCTTCCAAGCTCTCCTCCCATACACTCACGGGAGTTCCTTTTGCTTTCTTCATCTGAAAGAGATCAATATTGTCTCCCATAACTTCTTTCGAATGAAGAGGATGTATGCTAAAATGTTCATAAATTTCTTCTTCCTTTGACTTGTCCACTTTTTCAATTTGTCCAGTTGGTATTTCTGTGTCTTCTTGTAAATCTTCTTCTTCTTCTTCTTCTTCTATATAAATTGATTCATACCATTTGTTATTTTTTTTCAAATACAAATTTGCTCTTTGTACTTTCCGCACATCTACCAGCTCCTGCCAAATCTTCTTATTCTTTGTAGGTACACCATTAACCAGAATAATTAATGGTTCAGTTTCCAAAGTATCCGCATCAATAGTTTCCATATTTTTTTTCAAATCCAAGGGCAAATACACCACTCTACCTTTTAAACCTCTCAGTAAATCTGAAGGAGGTAATTTACCAGTTTTGGGCTCCATACGTACTATGGTCTGGAACGGATGAACACATTGAATGAGTATAGACTCATATGTATTTAATTCAGAAAGTTCAGCAGGAATAGCATCCAATTCTAAATTATTATGTACAGCTCTGGTCGGCATTCTATTTTCCTCTAACTTGTTGTAACAGTATTTACAAATACGCTGATCTTCACCCAATTCAAAACAATTTTCTAGAAATATATATGTGGCAAAATCCTTCCACTTATAATTATCTTCATTTTCACTCTTTCTGTAGAGATCAACATTCCTAGTTTGTTTTCTATAATGAGTTCTGCGGCAACAAATACAAGTAAAATTTGGTCTTTCATTAGAGACTATTGCAAATTTTGTTATGTGATCATTAAATGTGTTACTTACAGAGGGTTCCACATTCTCTTCCACTTCTTCCTCATTTACTGTGTCCTTCTCTGCACTGTTTTGTTCAGGACCAAAGTAACAAAACTGAATTTCATCAACAACCTTCTCTACATCTGATACTGTTCCTCGGAACAGAGCCCTATTCAATTCATTTAACTTTATTGCTGGACTTTTGGCAAAATACAACCGTCTCACAAACTTTCTCATTTCAGTATGATGAACAGCCAGCATCCTAAAATGATGGAAAACACTATTGCACACTTTTCTAGATAGACAAGCCAGAGAATGACCCTGCAAACCAGTATTCTCTCTCACTCTGCATGGATCCAGACTTTGAAGCACCTTAATCTTCTGTTTTACACTTTTTTTACTATATTCTCTTAGAAACTCTCGAAATTTGTCAATAGATTCCTGACGCACAGTGCAAATACTACTACAATTCCAAGTGTACACTGGGGCTTTAGGACGTCTCCCCATTGCCTCATCTGCCATCACTTGTACCTCATCTCTTGGAACCATTATCTCCTTCTCCATTATGCAACCATTTGTTACTTCGTATGAACGACCTCTGGTGTCAACTGCATGCAGCAAACTATTACTTTGAAAATAGCTCTCTTCATTAAAAAAAGGTTCACTACTTGAACTATGCATCCACTTTCCTAAAAACACTTTACAAAAGTTTGTTCTGTTCACTACTCTTTTCCTTTTGCTATGTGATTTCAGTACATTAACCATTTTGTCTAATGTACGCATCCTATTCAAAATTAATATGAATAGTTTCCTTTTTAATTCTAATGCCTTTGCTGCAATGGCTTCAATTTCTTTTTTTCTCTTGTAATATTTTGCCTTTTGCTTATATTTCTTCACATCCTTTATCAAATTGGACATAACTCTTCTCTGAAACATTTTTCTACGTATCTCTTTAAACGCTGTTTTTCTATTTATGTAAATCTTTTCAGTTGCAGAAGGTATATTTGCATTAACTAAATTCTCAATTTTTTCCTGTTCTGTTCGTTTCGTAACATTCTTTCCAGTACAGACATTTTGTACATTTTTCCTTGTTTTGAATATATTTTTAAGAAATTGTTTTTTCTGCTTACCAGAAGATTTTTTCTTTTTCCCAACATGAGCATCTTCTACTAACTTTGGTCCTCCAGTTGTCTTCAAATATAGTTTTTTTTTTAGCGTTTTTTGAACTCTGGATTTTGTAGGCATGTTAAATTTTGTTCACTGCTCTTCAGCAATACCTGAAAAAAACTAAAAAAAAATTCCTTTATTGTATTTAAATATATTACTACATTTCTTTTCACAATAGTCACAAAACGAAATTTCTATGCCAATTTGAATGCACACTAACTGCTCTTTTTTTTGGGCAAGTGAAAATCACTTTTACAAACTGTCACATTATGAAACCACTTTTCAGATTTTTTAAAAAGCCCATATCCAGACTGCTACACTACAGCAAGGGCAACCAGCCTTAGTGATGCTGAATGTATTTGCATTACAGACTGAAACCTGAAAACCCCACTCGCTTGTAAATACTGTGCATGATTATACATGGCAAGCACATGGGTGTGTGCTAAGAGTCTGCTTCTTCCCCAAAAAATTCGCTCCCCCTTTCCATCTAATGCAACTGTGAAATCACCAGAGCAATACGCAATAAATCTCTGCCTATAATTCCTCTCTGCACACAGAGGTGCCGATCACGATCCTGCAAAAACCGGGTACGAACCGTCGGACGGAGCATAATCTCCGCCCGACGCGTACCCGGTCGTCAATTTTTACAAACAAGGAATTACGATTCGCACGGGTACACCATTACCGTACGATTCGTAAAAAAGCCCGACCGAACAAAAAACACCTACCAATGCGATCCGGGAAAGCGCCGACCTGACGTCGGGACGCACGCAGCCAGCCATTCACGACCCAGGAATCACGATTCGCACCGACGTCACCCCGCACGGTGAATATTTTGCGGCAGCCAAAAACTGCCGTGAAATCAGGACGACGCGAACAAGGACCACCAGTACGCGACGGACAGACGACGCCGCGAACAAGGAGGACCAGTACGCGACGGACAGACATGGACCCGAACCTACGAGTCATCCCTGCCATCATAGCAGTACACCTCCTCTACAGGTTACGACGCAGACGCCGCAGAAGGTCAGAATAACTAAGGGAGGGGGGAAAGTGGGGTGGGGTGGGGGTGGCACGACCAGGGCAGGCCACAAAACAACCACATAAGTCACACACCACACATGGGCTGGACATACCTGACTCCCATGCCCTGGTCACCACGAGGGGGTGGGGGCGTGTCCTGATAAGCCAGCGACCGCCACAACGGAAGTCCGTCACCACGCGAACCGGCAACACAACCAGACAGGTACGTCCCGTACCCACGCCTGAAGAGCGTGGGTACGAGTCGGACCACGCCCACACACGTCACCCCAACAATGGCGGGACGGATCGCACCCACGTGGCAAAGGCCTGGGTACGGGCCGCACAAACATCACATAGCGTGGGGACGGATATGTACGGACCCTACCCCCACCCCGTATGCAAGGAGCGTACCCCCACCCCAACAGTGAAAGTACGACCCGTACCCCCACCCGCGTATGCATGGAGCGTACCCCCACCCCAACAGTGTAAGTTCGACCCGTACCCTCACCCGCGTATGCATGGAGCGTACCCCCCAGCCCAACAGTGTAAGTACGACCCGTACCCCCACCCGCGTATGCAAGGAGCGTACCCCCCATGCCAACAGTGTCAGTACGACCCGTACCCCCACCCGCGGACGTACGGAGCGTACCCCCACCCCAACAGTGTAAGTCCGACCCGTACCCTCACCCGCGTATGCATGGAGCGTACCCCCCATGCCAACAGTGTAAGTACGACTCGAACCCCCACCCACGAATGCAAGGAGCGTACCCCCCAGCCCAACAGTGTAAGTACGACCCGTACCCCCACCCGCAAATGCAAGGAGCGTACCCCCCAGCCCAACAGTGTAAGTACGACCCGTACCCCCACCCGCGAATGCAAGGAGCGTACCCCCCAGCCCAACAGTGTAAGTACGACCCGTACCCCCACCCGCAAATGCAAGGAGCGTACCCCCCAGCCCAACAGTGTAAGTACGACCCGTACCCCCACCCGCAAATGCAAGGAGCGTACCCCCAGCCCAACAGTGTAAGTACGACCCGTACCCCCACCCGCGAATGCAAGGAGCGTACCCCCCAGCCCAACAGTGTAAGTACGACCCGTACCCCCACCCGCGTATGCAAGGAGCGTACCCCCCATGCCAACAGTGTCAGTACGACCCGTACCCCCACCCGCGGACGTACGGAGCGTACCCCCACCCCAACAGTGTAAGTCCGACCCGTACCCCCACCCGCGTATGCAAGGAGCGTACCCCCCATGCCAACAGTGTCAGTACGACCCGTACCCCCACCCGCGGACGTACGGAGCGTACCCCCACCCCAACAGTGTAAGTCCGACCCGTACCCTCACCCGCGTATGCATGGAGCGTACCCCCCATGCCAACAGTGTAAGTACGACTAGAACCCCCACCCACGAATGCAAGGAGCGTACCCCCCAGCCCAACAGTGTAAGTACGACCCGTACCCCCACCCGCGAATGCAAGGAGCGTACCCCCCAGCCCAACAGTGTAAGTACGACCCGTACCCCCACCCGCAAATGCAAGGAGCGTACCCCCCAGCCCAACAGTGCAAGTACGACCCGTACCCCCACCCGCGTATGCAAGGAGCGTACCCCCCATGCCAACAGTGCAAGTACGACCCGTACCCCCACCCGCGTATGCAAGGAGCGTACCCCCCATGCCAACAGTGTAAGAACGACCCGCACCCACACCCGCGGACGTACGGAGCGTACCCCCACCACACCAGTGTCAGTAGACTCGTACCCTCACCTCGAATGCATTGTGCGTACCCCCACCGTGTATGTGCCAAGCGCACATATCCAGAAATCGGAGGTGTGTGTGCAGAGTCCACCCAGCAGTGCCCTGACACAGGAGGGGTGGGTGCGGAGTCCTCCCAGCAGTGCCCTGAGACAGGAGGGGTGGGTGTGGAGTCCTCCCAGCAGTGCCCTGAGACAGGAGGGGTGGGTGCAGAGTCCTCACAGCAGTGCCCTGAGACAGGAGGGGTGGGTGCCTATCACTCCCAGCAGTGCCCTGAGACAGGAGGGGTGGGTGTGGAGTCCTCCCAGCAGTGCCCTGACACAGGAGGGGTGGGTGCAGAGTCCTCCCAGCAGTGCCCTGAGACAGGAGGGGTGGGTGTGGAGTCCTCCCAGCAGTGCCCTGAGACAGGAGGGGTGGGTGCAGAGTCCTCCCAGCAGTGCCCTGAGACAGGAGGGGTGGGTGTGGAGTCCTCCCAGCAGTGCCCTGACACAGGAGGGGTGGGTGTGGAGTCCTCCCAGCAGTGCCCTGAGACAGGAGGGGTGGGTGCAGAGTCCTCCCAGCAGTGCCCAGAGACAGGAGGGGTGTGTGCCTATCACTCCCAGCAGTGCCCAGAGACAGGAGGGGTGTGTGCAGAGTCCTCCCAGCAGTGCCCTGACACAGGAGGGGTGGGTGTGGAGTCCTCCCAGCAGTGCCCTGAGACAGGAGGGGTGGGTGCAGAGTCCTCCCAGCAGTGCCCAGAGACAGGAGGGGTGTGTGCCTATCACTCCCAGCAGTGCCCAGAGACAGGAGGGGTGTGTGCAGAGTCCTCCCAGCAGTGCCCTGAGACAGGAGGGGTGGGTGCCCATCACTCCCAGCAGTGCCCTGAGACTGGAGGGGTGTAACACATGTGTGTGAGGCCAGAATTATCCACACGCATACTGGCTACAAGGGAACATGTCCCCATGAACTCATGTCAACAGACTCCACACACAAGTACAGTGATCACCAAGGATGCCACGATTGTCGCAGGTGGAGACATGGCCCTGCATGCATGGCCAAAGTAGAAGGGCTCCGTCACACACACAGCTCATGTAGACACAGCTCTGCGCTAAACATTGGGAACACCCTGCAGGGAAGAAAGCTGGGTACACAGAGGAAGGAATACACCCTGGGACAAGTGCACCATGCAGTAACTGCTTACATGAACAAAGAAAGTTAGCCAACACCTTGTGATGGCACACAGATCACAGGGTCCCACCAATGAGCAGTACACTACTACATATCCCACACACCCAAACCCTTACACACCACCCAAAACCATGTAGCAGCCCCACCAACACCAATACCAGCATAGCAGTAGTGTGATAATGAAAACAAAATTAAGCTTTATTCAGCATGAGCACAATGTCCGTGGATCGCAGGCAGTTCAATCTTCACAAAGCCCATAGGGCAGTCAATGATTCTCAGCTGGATGGGGGACACAGTGGGATGCGTGTCCCCTACCTTGCCTGCACAGTCAAATGGCATCGTCTTCCACACTGGTGAGGGCATCAGGGGGGGGGGAAGCAACAGGCACCGCAGGGACATCAGGGCAAAGGGGCGGCGTTGTGGGTGCAGGGATGGAGGACTCCACCACAGGGGGTGGGTCAGTGCCAAAGGCGGAGGCCAGGATGGCACTACACACCTTTGCAAGGTCCTCCAGGGAGTCCCCTGCACCCGAAGGGACCTCAGGCCCCAAGGAGGGGGGGGGGTCAGAGGGATGGGTCGCAGCGCCACCGGGGGAGGGTGGAGACAGGGGGGGAGACTCAACCACCCTGACCGGGGACCTCCTTGACCGCTTGCGTGGTGGTGTAACTGTGGGGCTCAGGGACAGAGCGGCCATGAAGGAGTCCTTGGGGGAGATGTGGCCAGGAGAGCTGAGGGGAGGGGATTTGGAGGGAGTGGACTGGGTGGAATGCGGACTCCCACTATGGCTGCGTGTCACACGTTTGCCCCCTGACCCAGTGGGTGTGCCTACCTCACCCTGTGTGTGCGTGTCAGGAGGAGTGCGGTGGACCTTCCCTGCTGGTGTGGTGCCCGTGTCCGTTGATGTGGGCGCATGCCGACGTCTGGGTGTACGTGTGACAGGCATGGGAGTGGGAAGTGTGGATGGGGCAGGGGTAGGTAGGGGGAGGTCGCGCTGCAGGAGACCCACTGCTGCAGTCAGTGTGGAGTCGATGGACCTCAGCAAGTTGCGTTGGTCAGCCTGCGATGAATGAATGCCCTCCAAGAAAGCCTCGATGTTGGTGAGGGTTTTGCCGTGGGCATGGAGGACATTAAGGATCGCAGCCTGACCAACCTGCAGTTGCCGCTGGATGTCCACAGACTCTGCATTGGCGGCAGCAGTGGAGACAGGGGCAGGGGGTGCGGTGCCTGGCAGGAAGGAGACATGCTGTGACCGGGCACGCTGGGAAGGGACACGAGCAAGTGGGAGGCGGCTGGTGGAAACTGAGGGGGCGGTGCGAGGTGTTGTTCCGCTGTCAGCTGCTGGTGCAGCCTCCGCCCACTCGGAGACATCGTCCCCGGACCTGTCAGCTTCGTAGTCTGATGTGCCAGTCGACAGGTCCTCGGCCACACTCTCCTCCGCCTCTGTCCCACTCGATGTGCCAGACCCGATGTCACGGCTGGCACTGGTGCTCGGTCCCTCCGCCTGGTCTGTGTCCATGTCTCCCTCTGTGTCCCCCGACGATGCTGTGGGCAGGGTGGAGAGACAGAAATTATTCAGACACCTGTACACATCTGTCACATGAGTCCAATCTACATAGGTAACATTGCATGGCCTGAAAAGGAAGATCCCTAACATCTACTGAACAGGGTACCGATGTAGGGCATGAAACACACAGTTGGTTGAGCCACCATGCCACTGAAATACCATGGAGAGCATGAGACAATAGCTAAACACAGGAAATGGAGTCTGACATAGCACCCAGGCCCTGGGGACAATCCAGCACTGCATCTGCACCACACAGCGTTGGCGAAAATACCGATGACCAGGGACCATTACCATGAACTTGAGACACATGCTGCATAGGTAATGCTGAAAACATGCACAACATGACTCTGTCACTGCACATTGCGTGTGTGTCCAGGCACATCACACACTGCCCAGACCCAGCAAGTGGTAATCAGGATTTAACACATAGGCATTGCCCGCCCCAACAAGACCCTACACGAGGCAAATTGTTGAGACACAGGTGGCACCAACATCTCATAGTCTGGGTGATACACACAGGGGCAGGCAAAAAGCAAGATTGGACGCCAAACAGCCAAGGTGCGCCTGTACAAATAATGAGGTACCAGTGCCCATCCTCAGATGAGTATAACAAGACACACAGGCACTGGCAACTGTGAGTATGAAGAAGGACAATCAGGTCAGGCTGCACAGTGGACACCTGTACAAATTAGCACGTCTATATACATGGTGACAGGGGACAATGGCACAGAGCACAACTTACGCTGTAGACACTGACAGTGGCCACGTTTATGATGACACATACACCACTGAGGAAAAGGTGCCCCAGGGGACAGTAGTGGGCACGCAACTACATGCTACTGAATGGTAATGACTGCAACACACGTCACCATCCCTGCACTATGTGTATCGCACACTCATGCACATCATGTCACAGGCCACTACATAGGACATGCGCGCTGTAAGGCATGACACATGAGAGACCAACTCCCATGTCTGGAGTCAGCATCAGTGCCAACTGACATGGAACCCACATGCAGTGAACTTGACAGTGCACAGGCAAGGTCCCACAACCTGTTACACACCACCCCCACACATGATGCTACAGACATTGTTCCCGTGGACAAAGCGCCAGCCTACATTACCCTGTGAAGGAGTGACTACACACAGACCAGGGAACACATTGCAAGGAGGGGAAGGGTGGCAGGGGCACAGCGCTATACTGGGGCAAACAGGATCTGCACAGCACCTTTAAACCCTGCCAGTGGATTCATGCTACTGTGCCCTTACAAATGCCGGTGACACACAACAAACACACATGTACCTACCCCCTTCCGGCTGCTGCATCGCCTGTAAGCGCCTCTCCAGGTCTGGAAAGACCACCGGCAGCACACGCCTGTGGAGGTGGCTCAGACGGCGGCGGCCGCGGTTCTTGTGGCTCTCAGGTGAGTCCCCCAGCAGGAGCCGTGCAATCCTCCGCGTCCAGCACCGGATATCCTGCCAGCGTTTCCTCACCTGGGGCAGGCTCCGCCTCCGACCATCCACACCCCTCACGGCACTGACGGCGGTCAGCCAGATCTGCTCCTTGGCAGTGGCGCCTACCTGTGAGGAGGAACAAGTGACACCACATCAATACACCAGCCACATGTCACAGAGAGACATATGGGTACAAATTAGCTGGTTACAACAAGGCATGTCATGCAGCCAACGCATTGCACCTTTGTCATAGGGACATCATCCCCTGGTGAGGGAAAAAGCACTACGTGCCACAGTGGGTACACAGGTGGAATGATGACAATGTCACAATCAATGATCAAGGCTCACACTGTGCATCACACCCACCCCTCCTGTCTCAGGGCACTGCTGGGAGGACTCTGCACCCACCCCTCCTGTGTCAGGGCACTGCTGGGAGGACTCCACACCCACCCCTCCTGTCTCAGGGCACTGCTGGGAGTGATAGGCACCCACCCCTCCTGTGTCAGGGCACTGCTGGGAGGACTCTGCACCCACCCCTCCTGTGTCAGGGCACTGCTGGGAGGACTCCACACCCACCCCTCCTGTCTCAGGGCACTGCTGGGAGTGATAGGCACCCACCCCTCCTGTGTCAGGGCACTGCTGGGAGGACTCTGCACCCACCCCTCCTGTGTCAGGGCACTGCTGGGAGGACTCCACACCCACCCCTCCTGTCTCAGGGCACTGCTGGGAGTGATGGGCACCCACCCCTCCTGTGTCAGGGCACTGCTGGGAGGACTCTGCACCCACCCCTCCTGTGTCAGGGCACTGCTGGGAGGACTCCACACCCACCCCTCCTGTCTCAGGGCACTGCTGGGAGTGATGGGCACCCACCCCTCCTGTCTCAGGGCACTGCTGGGAGGACTCCACACCCACCCCTCCTGTCTCAGGGCAATGCTGTGAGTGATAGGCCCCCACCCCTCCTGTCTCAGGGCACTGCTGGGAGACATCAGGCACCCCCCCCCTGGGACCCCCCCGACAGTACATGGCATGTGTGTTACACCTGGACGCAATGGCAGAAGTCACAGTCACCACATAGGGACAGTCTGTGGCAGTGGCCTATGCACTCACCTGATAACCTGGTCGCCCATACAGCATGGAGTACTGTGGGAGGATCACATCCAGCAGAGCCATGTTCTCCTCCAGGGTGAATGGCTGTGTCCTCTCCACAGCCCTTGACATGGTTCCAGGGAATCAGTAGCAGCAGCTGGGTCGACGAATGCAAAGATGTGCAGGCAAGTGCTCCCTCATGGGACCTGGCTGCCTTATATGTGCCCTTCTGCCCAGTCTCATGCACAGGAGTACAGAGAGATTGGTCACTCACATTTGCATCCTATGTTTCCACCAATCCCTTCAAACCTAGCAGTCTGTGGGTTCTCTATCGGTTTCATTCTCCTGCATGATGTCAGCCCCACAAACACATTGCAACAAAGTAGACAAATCCCAACTGACTTCTGCTGTGCACCTTCCAGAACAATTTCGAATTTTGAACTTGGTCTCCATGACAACCAGCATGCATGTAGGCCTTAATACTTGTCCCCTATGTAATTTGGAGCATCACACACAGGTACGGTGCGTGTGGGGGCCCTAGGGCACCCCAAATGCATGGCAACGGCCCGTACATGCATGCCTACGCTCTCCATCACTTTTGGTCTGCACGCGTATGCGTACTCGTAGTGATAGTGAGCGTAGATGTGAGTGTACGGTCCGTACCACTACGGGTACGCATACGCGTGCAGACCCATAGTGATAGTGAGCGTAGATGCGAGTGTATGGTCCGTACCACTACGGGTACGCATACGCGTGCAGACCCATAGTGATAGAGAGCGTAGATGCGAGTGTACGGCCCTATCACTATGGGTCTGCACGCGTATGCGTACCCGTAGTGGTACGGACCGAACACTCGCATCTACGCTCACCATCACTATGGGTCTGCACGCGTATGCGTACCCGTAGTGGTACGGACCGAACACTCACATCTACGCTCTCTATCACTATGGGTCTGCACGCGTATGCGTACCCGTAGTGGTACGGACCATACACTCACATCTACGCTCACTATCACTATGGGTCTGCACGCGTATGCGTACCCGTAGTGGTACGGACCGTACACTCACATCTACGCTCTCTATCACTATGGGTCTGCACGCGTATGCGTACCCGTAGTGGTACGGACCGTACACTCACATCTACGCTCACTATCACTATGGGTCTGCACGCGTATGCGTACCCGTAGTGGTACGGACCGTACACTCACATCTACGCTCTCTATCACTACGAGTACGCATACGCGTGCAGACCCATAGTGATGGAGAGCGTAGATGCGAGTGTACGGTCCGTACCACTACGAGTACGCATACGCGTGCAGACCCATAGTGATGGCGAGCGTAGATGCGAGTGTACGGTCCGTACCACTACGGGTACGCATACGCGTGCAGACCCATAGTGATGGAGAGCTTAGATGCGAGTGTACGGTCCGTACCACTACGAGTACGCATACGCGTGCAGACCCATAGTGATGGAGAGCGTAGATGCGAGTGTACGGTCCGTACCACTACGGGTACGCATACGCGTGCAGACCCATAGTGATAGGGCCGTACACTCGCATCTACGCTCTCTATCACTATGGGTCTGCACGCGTATGCGTACTCGTAGTGGTACGGACCGTACACTCGCATCTACGCTCGCCATCACGATGGGTACACATACGGCAGCACTCCCACAGTGATTTGGGAACATGCACAGGCCCTCTCAGCAGCAGTACGGTGGATTTTACACATCACTGTGGTGATAGGCGACACACATGTAGGAATAGGGCGGACATACTTGTCCATGGATGGACATACTTGTCCAGGAATGGACATCAAGGCATCGTCTGTGCATTACCACATGTGTGGGGCACAGGTGTCACAGGCTGTGATGTGGAACATGCCTCCTGAGTGAAGAAGGCACCAGATGTATGATGAGATGTGTACATGTGTACTGTGTGAGGGTGCAATGTGTGCCAGGCATGCCCTTGACTCCTTTGACATGTGTGCATGTGGGACTGCGCACTTGGGGTGAGCGTCACTGGCATGGCACGGACACCAACACACGGAAGTGTCCCATGATGCCCGGTACAGGGGTCATGACACATGACTTATCACTACCCACAGTGCACAATGTGACTATGCCATATACGTGTCCGGGATTTACATCAGGTTGATGTTGTAGCACCCTCAAAAGCTGCAGCCGTTGCAGCAACCAACATGTGGCTGTGTGTAGATTGTCATTGCACACTGTTCCCAACACCATGCCACATGTGTTATCGGATGTGAGGTGCACATGTATGCAAGGGACACGGAGTAGCGTGACAAGGCCATGTCAGCAAACTCACAAGGAATGTGTGGGGAGTCATGACATGTGCACCTTCATGGCAAGGTGTGTGGGCTGGACTAGTGTAATGTCATGTGACCTGTGGCTCAAGTGTTCCGCTGCCAGTCTCTGCAATCGGCATCACACTTCTGCTGATGTGTGGGTGTATGTCACTCCTGTCTTGCGTCGGGCAGTGCACTTGCACTGGGACACAGCTATTTCCATGGCGTGGCATGGGGAGGTTCTCAATCACCGTGTGTAGCTGGGTCTTGGAAGGAGTGTCACCTTGCATCCATACGTGTCCTGGGCATGTAGCACATGCCTGACTCCCTATGTGGCATGTGTGTATTGCCAGATTTACATGTGCTCAGTAGACATGAGTTGTTCTCGTAGTGCACTCACTCTTCCTTGTCACTTCCAAATTACTGCAGAGCGCCTCCTGTTGCCCGAAGAATTCCAGACTTGGCCACCATGCAGGAGAATGACAGGATCCGGCTCTACCGCTTCACCCAACCGTTGATTCTGGAGCTGACGGCGAGACTGGCACCACACCTGCAACCGCAGCACAGGTATCCTACGGCACTGACACCCCAGCTGAAGGTAATGGCTGCCCTACATTTCCTTGCCACGGGTACCTTCCAAAATACCATAGCTCATGTTGGTGGCATGTCCCAGAGCATGTTCAGCGGTGTGCTGCATGATTTCTTGGAGGCCATGTTGATTCACCTGGATGACTTCATCAAGTTCCCAACCCCTGAACAGATGACTGAGGTCAAGCGTGGTTTCTATGCCCTGGGAGGGATGCCCCATGTCATTGGGTCCATAGATGGGACACATGTAGGTTTGGTACCACCACACGCACGGGAGGTGGCGTACCGCAATCGGAAGCACTACCACTCCATCAATGCCCTTGTGGTGTGTCTGTCCAACATGGTGATTTCACATGTCTGTGCTCGTTTCCCAGGATCAGCACACGATGCCTACATCATGAGGCATAGCGGGATGCCTGATATGATGATGCAGCTGCGCAACGAACGGGCATGTGTTGTTGGTGGGTACAGTCTGTCTGTCCTGTATTCTGTTTGGCCGAGCAGCACTACCGCTTCGCCAGTTCTAACGATATCCATGTGCTTTCCATTTAGGGGACGCTGGCTATCCCAACATGCCTTGGCTGCTGACACCTCTCCGCAACCCCATCACGCCGGCCCAGCTCCGCTACAACACCGCCCATGGCCGGACAAGGCGAGTGATAGAGAGGACGTTTGGTATGCTGAAGAGCCGATTCAGGTGCCTCCACAAGACCGGCGGCGCACTCCCATATGCCCCGGCGAAGGTCTGCAAGATCTTCATGGTCTGCTGCATGCTGCACAACATGGCAGTTGAAAGAGCTGTGCCACTTATCCTGAATCAACATGACGAGGACCATCCACCCGTGGAGGACGAAGGGCTTGGCAATGGGGCTAGTGATGTGGAGGATGTGGAGCCGCAAGAGGACATCCGGACTCGGCTCATACGCGACTTCTTTGCTTAGTGGTGAGTACCAGTGTCTGAGTGTGCACGCCTTGGTCCCCGTGTGGCATGTGTTGTGATGCGTGTCTCCACCTGCATGTATGGCACGTGAGTCAGAGGTGTGTGTGGGTGTGTCACTGGAGTGATGGTGGCAGTGATGGTAGTATTTCCCCACTCATAATTGTGACCTGGCATGTTGTCATCCATACATGTGTCGAGTCAATGCACATGCAAGTGGCTGTGCTTTTTGTGGCTGACTTCTTGTGTGTCTCTCTTCCCCAGGTACCTGCGCATGCCGTCTTCTGGTTGCATTGTTGTGGCACTGCTATTCCTCATGGACATGGCATCGTGGGCTGACTCAGCGTTACAGGCACGGACACGTTTGGAAGTCTCCATGGGGTAAGGGATGCATCTGGGGTGTATTGGGTGTGGCAGTTGTTCACGATGTGTGCACACTGCCCAGGTCGGGGTTTGGTTCCTCTGCAGACATGTGGCATCCCCATGGGACACGACATGCAGCTGGGTACACCTGAATAGATGGGCTGCCTGGTTGTCAGTCATCAGTGATGGGATAGTGGATTGTGATGAAGGCATCAATGTGTGTGACACTGCCCTCGGACACATACGGTTAACATTGTCTTGACATGGCGTGGGACTTCCACATCAGCGGATGTATGGTGTATGGCAGTCTCTCCGTGAGCAGCTGTGGGTATTTAGCTGTTAGCCGACACTTGTGTGCCAGTTCCATGGCTATCACGCATTTGTGCTGCAGAAGGGGGGTGCCAGTGTTGGAGCCACATGTTACTCCACATGATGTGTTCATGTGTACTTCAAGTTGCCTCTGCAATCCCAAAAACATGACTATTAAAGGTGTCCCTATGCCTCCAAGGTGCCTCTTCTCAGTCAATGCTGGTGTGTTGGCACGGTGCATCCTGCATGTCTGGCATGGTATTCCCTGATTGTGGCTATGTGTCAATGTGTCGAGTGGCAAGATGCAAGCTGTGTGTGTGTGCTGAGACTGTGTATTGGGCATGATGTCCATGACTGTGTGGGTATTGTGACATGTGCCATCCCCATGCATCCAACGTTGTCCATGACCCCATTCTCTGCATCCACCGGACTCAAGCTTGCAGGACATGGTTCTGCCACCTGTCTACACGTACCTGGGTGCCCCCCAGGACACGGGCCAGGATCCCTGACCTCTGCGCATGACTGTTGCTGTACTCAATGTGTCTGTCAGCACGGTTGTTCGGCCACCCCCTCAGCTGGTTCTGACCATCACGGGTGTGTATGGTGCTCCATGTCTGTCTTGCCTAAAAAACTGTGACCCATGTGTCCTGTGCCAGACTCAGGCCCCAGGGTGTGGATGGTTGAAGTGAACAGATGACTCAGGCATGTTTAGACTGTACAAGACACATGTTAGGTAATAATGCTACCAGCAGCCATCTACTCTTAATAGTGTGATTTATTATTGGGGGGGGGGGGGCAAAGTGAGGGGCTTTCCGGGATTAGGGAATCCAAAGTTCAGTAGGGGAGTTGGTGTCCTTGCCATTGGAAATCCTCAGAGTCCATGCCACAGTCTTTGTCAACATTGGTCAGCCAGTGACCAGCAGGGCCATGTGGCAGAGAATGTCTCTTGATGCTGTGATGCTGTTGCTCCAGTGGGCCAGGTGCCAGGCCAGGTGTCCTGGGAGATGGTGATGTAGCAGCCACCCTCACGGTCCTTTCCGTGGACGACCCGGCTTCCTGCGGGGAACCTCAGCAGCAGGCCGTGACGACGTCTGGGATGCTCCGTCGGATGTTTCCTCCTCCTCCTCATGATCCCTCCCTGTGGGTGGTGATGTTCTCCGCCTTCTGGCACAGGGAGGGTCGGCCATGGTGTCGGCCATCCGACGGAGTTCAGCGTGAATCCCCTGGGACGCCGTCACTTGCTCAGCCTGTCTGTCCTCCATCCTCCGTTGGTGTAGCTGTGGACAGGCTATTAGCTCCGCATGTTGCTGGGCCTGCTGGACCTTGATCCCCTCGAGGACGGACACAACCTGGGCCATGCCCGTGGTGTCCTGCCGGTATGAGTCCAGGATGTTACGGACATGGGAAAATACCGGATCCCCAGCCAACTGGTCAGGCTCGCGCCTCCGCCGTCCTCCACTCCCACCACCCCTGCCCACTTGCGTCTGGCCTGCACTTGTGGGCACATCGGGTCTCCGGGACCCCTGAGGGGTGGCATTGGCGTTGTCGCCTGCCTCCTCCTGGGTGCCCGGGACACCGTGTCCCTCCTGGCGAGCCTGGCTGCATTGTGGTGTTGGGGCAGGGATCCTGGGTGTCTCCTGGGATGTGGCAGGAGTGGGGGTGGTGGTTGGCACGGTTGTACCTGACGCAGGTGCTGCAGGTGGTTGGACACCAGAGGGGCCAGGTCGGTCGGGGTCGTCCGCAGAGTGGTGAGAGTGGTCGCTGCCGGTGGGATCGGTCTCCTGCAGATCCGGGTCCTGTGAGTGTTCCCCCCCAGTGTTGGGGGGTGCAGCACGACGTTGACCTGTGTGTGAGAGAGACAATGTTAATTTGGATCCATGCAACATCCATGTTTCATCCGTTACAAAGTTGGCACATTTCCTCTTGGAATTAGGATCTGTCTTGCATTCCACTCACAGTGCACTTGTGCATGTGTGTGTCCCTTGGGCACCAATTTGGCCCCTTTAACTATGTGTGGCACAGTCTTACTTGCTGCGTCAAGTGTGACTGCAGTCAGCAGTGGAGTGTGCATGTGTGCCGAGCTATGCATTTGCGCCTTCCTTGTAGCACTGTACATGTGCACATGGAGTGGATCCACACACTTATATGATGCAGGTGGCTGTCCTTGTGCTCGTGTACAGGTTGTAACATGGCCCTGCGTTTTGCCATGATGAAGAGGGGGGGTTCTGGCACTGGCCACCCTTGTCTACATGCACGCAGTCCACCTGCTGACGAGCAGACATTCCCACACACCAAAGGACTGATTTGCTCTCCCTGTGTTTCCCTCCTTCTCTGTCCCCCTCTCCCTCCCTCTCTGTCCCCCTCTCCCTCCCTCTGTGTGTCAGCCTCCTCCCTCTGTCCATCTTCCTGTGTCTCCCTCCCTCTCTGTCCCCCTCTCCCTCCCTCTCTGTCCCCCTCTCCCTCCCTCTGTGTGTCAGCCTCCTCCCTCTGTCCATCTTCCTGTGTCTCCCTCCCTCTCTGTCCCCCTCTCCCTCCCTCTCTGTCCCCCTCTCCCTCCCTCTGTGTGTCAGCCTCCTCCCTCTGTCCATCTTCCTGTGTCTCCCTCCCTCTCTGTCCCCCTCTCCCTCCCTCTCTGTCCCCCTCTCCCTCCCTCTGTGTGTCAGCCTCCTCCCTCTGTCCGTCTCCCTCCCTCTCAGTCCCCCTCTCCCTCCCTCTCTGTCCCCCTCTCCCACCCTCTGTGTCCCCCTCTCCCTCCCTCCGTGTGTCAGCCTCCTCCCTCTGTCCGTCTCCCTCCCTCTCAGTCCCACTCTCCCTCCCTCTGTGTCCCCCTCTCCCTCCCTCCGTGTGTCAGCCTCCTCCCTCTGTCCGTCTCCCTCCCTCTCAGTCCCCCTCTCCCTCCCTCTGTGTCCCCCTCTCCCTCCCTCCGTGTGTCACCCTCTGTCACCTTGGCCCAGCTTCCTGGGCACACACTGTTAGCAGATCTTTGAGTGGCCCTTGGCCTGTTGATGTGAGTTTGTTTCTGATCTCCAGGCACCCATTTTGTCTGCTGTGTGTCTGTGCGCTGCTGCTGTGGTGGTGTGTGCTGCCACTCTTTCACACTGTTGGCTGTTCATTAGCTGCTGGCATGTGCAAAACAGTGCCTTCACCCCCATGTGTTGATGCAAGGCGTCCGCCATTTGCTGGCAAGTCATTCCTGTGTTGGGACACAGTGTTTGTCTGGGTGTGACCTAGGCCATATGGGCAGAGGGCATTGTTGTCTGCTTTGGAGTCGCACTATGTGATTCTTGGTGCCCAGCCTCCCGCCATCCGGGTTACCGTGTCATGTGTTGTTGTCTTCTGTGGCCTGTGACTTGACATTGTCCAGCTGGGTGCATGGGGCATGGTGGCAGCAGTGGCATGTGCCTGCTCATGGAGTGTGGTTGAGTAATGCGATGGCTTGTGGTGGTTGCGTGCCTGTTATTAATTTTGGTTGTGGTTGCAGTTCCCCCCATGTGAGGTGCGTTGTTTGTGTACTCACCCGGGTCTCGGAGTCCTTCTACTCCTTCAACTGCCTCCACCGGCAGTATGGCCATCACCCTCTCCTCCCAGGGATGGTACTGTACGGCTCTGCGGGAGGGCCCTCCTCCGGTGGCGTTGGCCTGGTCGTGTTCCTCCTGTCTCTTGGCTCTGACCCTCCTCCGCAGATCGTACCACCTGTTCTGGCAATCCTGCTTGGTCCTCCTGGTGTCTGCAACAGCATTCACAGCATCGACGATGGTCTGCCACATGGCTGTTTTGGCTGCCTGGCTGGTGCTTCTGACCAATGTTCCAAAGATCTGTGGCTCGACTCTGAGGATTTGATCAACAAGGACCTCCAACTCTCGGTGACTGAACTTTGGATTCTTGGTAGTGGGCATGGTGAGGGGTATGGGTGGGGATGGTGTGGGTGTGGGGGGTGTGGATGTTGGGGGGGGGTGTGGATGGTTGTGTGTGTGTGTGAATGTGATGAGAGGGTGTTTGTGAGGGTGGTCGTGTGAAGGTGTGCAAGTGTAAGATGTGGTGTCGCTTGTAGTCTGGTTCTGTGGTGTCTGGCAGCAGTGGGTCTGTTGCAAAGGCTCATGGTTTGTGTGTGTGGGCCCTTTTCATTGGTCCATGGGTGGGTGTGGCAGTGTTTGAATTTTGGGTGGGTGTGTTATAAGGAGTGGTGGTGTATTGGGCCTCTGTTTGTTTTTGACAGTTGCAGGTCAGTGATTGTGTTATTTTAGTGGTTGTTGGCCATGTTTAGTGGCTGTGTGCCTTTCGAATGGTGTATTGTTGAGTTGTTTTGTTTTGTCCTTGTTGTGTACGTGCGTTTTGAGCGTGTGTACGGTGTGTACATGGGCCATTTGGTTGTACGATTTTGTCCTTGTGTGTGGCTTTGTAAGACTCGTACATGCGGTTGTGATGTTGGGGCATGGGGTGCGCTCCGTACTTAGGAGGTTGTGTTGGGGGTGCGCCAGGAACGTACTGGGGTGGGGGTACGACTGGAACGTACTGGGGTGTGGGTAGACGGGGCTATGACACGTCCTGGGGTGGGGGTGTGGCTCGCACGTACTGGGGTGTAGGTACACGGGGGGTACGACACGTACAGGGGTGGGGGGGTGTACATGGACGGTGGTACGACACGTACTGGGGTGGGGGGGTGTACATTGACGGTGGTACGGCACGTACTGGGGTGGGGGGGTGTACATTGACGGTGGTACGACACGTACTGGGGTGGGGGGGTGTACATTGACGGTGGTACGGCACGTACTGGGGTGGGGGGTGTACATTGACGGTGGTACGGCACGTACTGGGGTGGGGGGGTGTACATTGACGGTGGTACGACACGTACTGGGGTGGGGGGGTGTACATTGACGGTGGTACGACACGTACTGGGGTGGGGGGGTGTACATTGACGGTGGTACGGCACGTACTGGGGTGGGGGGGTGTACATTGACGGTGGTACGACACGTACTGGGGTGGGGGGGTGTACATTGACGGTGGTACGACACGTACTGGGGTGGGGGGGTGTACATTGACGGTGGTACGACACGTACTGGGGTGGGGGGGTGTACATTGACGGTGGTACGGCACGTACTGGGGTGGGGGGGTGTACATTGACGGTGGTACGACACGTACTGGGGTGGGGGTATGACTGGAACGTACTGGGGTGTGGGTAGACGGGGCTATGACACGTCCTGGGGTGGGGGTGTGGCTCGCACGTACTGGGGTGTAGGTACACGGGGGGTACGACACGTACAGGGGTGGGGGGGTGTACATGGACAGTGGTACGACACGTACTGGGGTGGGGGGGTGTACATTGACGGTGGTACGACACGTACTGGGGTGGGGGGTGTACATTGACGGTGGTACGGCACGTACTGGGGTGGGGGGGTGTACATTGACGGTGGTACGACACGTACTGGGGTGGGGGGGTGTACATTGACGGTGGTACGACACGTACTGGGGTGGGGGGGTGTACATTGACGGTGGTACGACACGTACTGGGGTGGGGGGTGTACATTGACGGTGGTACGGCACGTACTGGGGTGGGGGGGTGTACATTGACGGTGGTACGACACGTACTGGGGTGGGGGTACGACTGGAACGTACTGGGGTGTGGGTAGACAGGGCTATGACACGTCCTGGGGTGGGGGTGTGGCTCGCACGTACTGGCGTGTAGGTACACGGGGGGTACGACACGTACAGGGGTGGGGGGGTGTACATGGACGGTGGTACGACACGTACTGGGGTGGGGGGGGTGTACATTGACGGTGGTACGACACGTACTGGGGTGGGGGGGTGTACATTGACGGTGGTACGGCACGTACTGGGGTGGGGGGGTGTACATTGACGGTGGTACGACACGTACTGGGGTGGGGGTACGACTGGAACGTACTGGGGTGTGGGTAGACGGGGCTATGACACGTCCTGGGGTGGGGGTGTGGCTCGCACGTACTGGGGTGTAGGTACACGGGGGGTACGACACGTACAGGGGTGGGGGGGTGTACATGGACGGTGGTACGACACGTACTGGGGTGGGGGGGTGTACATTGACAGTGGTACGACACGTACTGGGGTGGGGGGGTGTACATTGACAGTGGTACGGCACGTACTGGGGTGGGGGGGTGTACATTGACGGTGGTACGACACGTACTGGGGTGGGGGGGTGTACATTGACGGTGGTACGGCACGTACTGGGGTGGGGGGGGTGTACATTGACGGTGGTACGACACGTACTGGGGTGGGGGTACGACTGGAACGTACTGGGGTGTGGGTAGACGGGGCTATGACACGTCCTGGGGTGGGGGTGTGGCTCGCACGTACTGGGGTGTAGGTACACGGGGGGTACGACACGTACAGGGGTGGGGGGGTGTACATGGACGGTGGTACGACACGTACTGGGGTGGGGGGGTGTACATTGACGGTGGTACGACACGTACTGGGGTGGGGGGGTGTACATTGACGGTGGTACGGCATGTACTGGGGTGGGGGGGTGTACATTGACGGTGGTACGACACGTACTGGGGTGGGGGTACGACTGGTACGTACTGGGGTGTGGGTAGACGGGGCTATGACACGTCCTGGGGTGGGGGTGTGGCTCGCACGTACTGGGGTGTAGGTACACGGGGGGTACGACACGTACAGGGGTGGGGGGGTGTACATGGACGGTGGTACGACACGTACTGGGGTGGGGGGGTGTACATTGACGGTGGTACGACACGTACTGGGGTGGGGGTACGACTGGAACGTACTGGGGTGTGGGTAGACGGGGCTATGACACGTCCTGGGGTGGGGGTTCGACTGGAACGTACTGGGGTGTACCTAGACGGGTGGGGTATACATATACGGGGGGTACGTGTCGGACGTACGGGGGCTGGGGGGAGTGTTGGGCGCGTATGCGGGCACATGTCTCCATGGTTGCTGTAGGAGTTCGGTGCGGACGGTGTTTTTTCCATACGGTTGTAACCTCGGACGCACGGGATGGATCGTGATTCCTAGGTCGGACTTTGTTTTTCACGTTTGTAAGGTAAATCGTCCGAGGACGTGTCGGACACATTTTCCGACCCGGGGACGTGTGGGGAATGATTCCCAGTGCGGTTCGTATGGACTTTTTACCATGCGAATCGTGATTGCCAGTTCGTACGGCACTTGTACGATTCGTACGGTAAAAAGACCCGATACGAGTCGCACGGGGGAATTTTTTACCGGATCGTGATCGGCACCAGAGTCATGTTTTCACATTAGTTCCAAAACGAAATTTCTTTGCCAATTTGAAAGCACACTTACTGCTCTTTTTTTTTCGGGGCAAGTGAAAATCACTTTTACAGACTGACACATTATGAAACCACTTTTTTTGATTTATTTAAATGCACATGTCCAAACTGTTTTTTCAGACCACCACCATGTGTATTGTCGGTGACTGCCTACACTCCAGCAAGGGCAACCAGCCTTAGTGATGCTGAATGTATTTGCATTACAGACTGTAACCTGAAAACCCCACTCGCTTGTAAATACTGTGCATGATTATACATGGCAAGCACATGGGTGTGTGCTAAGAGTCTGCTTCTTCCCCCAAAAATTCGCTCCCCCTTTCCATCTAATGCAACTGTGAAATCACCAGAGCAATACGCAATAAATCTCTGCCTATAATTCCTCTCTGCACACAGAGTCATGTTTTCACATTAGTCCCAAAACGAAATTTCTTTGCCAATTTGAAAGCACACTTACTGCTCTTTTTTTTTCGGGGCAAGTGAAAATCACTTTTACAGACTGACACATTATGAAACCACTTTTTTTGATTTATTTAAATGCACATGTCCAAACTGTTTTTTCAGACCACCACCATGTGTATTCTCGGTGACTGCCTACACTCCAGCAAGGGCAACCAGCCTTAGTGATGCTGAATGTATTTGCATTACTGAGTCCAACCTCAAACCCTTAAACTATTCTTTTTTTTTCCAGTACACCTTAATTAGTACTGTTCTTTGGTTACACATTTTTTTGTACCAATACAAAACATGCTTCTATTAATTTACACATACAGCCTAGTTTTTATTCTAGAATGGTATGAAACAGCCAATCAGTTCTTTTTGTTTTGAAAAAAATATGTATGCCTCCATTTCCAAACTGTCTTTCTTTTCATATTGCCATTCTACTGAAAGACACCTCCTGAGTGCATCCAGATCTCCTTTGAAGATGTTCACAGTGTGGATTGTAGGGCACAGCTATGTCTTCTGGAGTGAAAAGTTTGCAGAGAAAACAGATATGGTGAGAGACCTTGCTTTGCCAAATGTAGACATTAAATGGATTGGTCAGAGAGGGTTAAAGTGGCACCAATTGATGCCATTGGTGAAATCCTTCATGCAAATCCAACACCCTGACCTCATAATAGTGCACTGTGGTGGCAATGACCTAGGCACTTTGACTGGGGTAGGTCTGGAAATGCTTATGAAGGACACCTTTGCACAACTGTTTTCACTTTTCCCTAAAACTGCCTTTGTGTTTTCCAACATATGCCAAAGGCAAAAATGGAACTGGTCCAATCATTTCTGTCCACAGATTGACAAAGCAAGAAAGCACGTCAACAAATCTGTTTCTGCTTTCCTCCGTGACTATGGTATGGGTGCCATTTACCACAACAACTTGCGTTATGACATGCAAGACATTTATAGAGGAGATGGTGTGCACTTCAATGATGAAGGGAACAGAGTCTTCCTTTTGAACCTTAGACTCTGCATCGGTACTTACTTGTAGGTACCACTAAAAAAATGACTTCATAAACACAACAGCTCTTTTTAGAGCTCCCTAATATCTAAACTCTTAAATCTGCTTTTCATTTATTTATTTTTATTTTTTTTACCGTACGCTTACCGTAAGCTTACCGTACGCGTACCCCGTGATTTTTTTAAAAACCAATAAATGTTTTTTTTGTACTTTTCTGTCCTTCTTTGACCCCCTTACAAATGTTAGGGGGTCTGTAACTCTCCTCATTGCCCCCTTTTCTTGTTTTCACTCTTTTTTTTCAGAGTGAAATACACAAAATGGCGGCCGCCGCTTCCTGGTTTCGGCCGATTCGAATGTTTACTAAGATCTAAGAGCCAATCAGAATCGCGCTCGCGCACGCCACCGTACGCTTACGGTAAGCGTACGGTAAGCGTACCGTAAGCGGGCTCAGATATATATATTGATTTAAAGGCTATTTTCTCAGAATCTACTGAACAGATTTACACCAAACCTACAAAAGGCACTTCCTTGACCTAGGGACTACCTCTCTGCCAAATTTCGAGTAATTCTGTTCAGCCGTTCGGGCTGTAGCTCGTTCTAAAGGTCCTATGGAAAAATGCATGGGAAAAACGCGTTTTGGGACCCCCCTTTTATCTCAGCCCCCGCTTGACGGATCCCCCCGAGACTTTCAGGGTAGGAGCGGAGCGTAGTGCCCCACCTATTTTGAGAAATTCGCGAGGATTCATCGACCGGCGCCAAAGTTATTCAAAATAGAATGTTGCGGATTTCCTATGGAAAAGGGGTCCTAACTATAACTACCTACTGGCAACCGCCAGTAGGTAATATAATATATATATATATGTATTACCTACTGGCGGTCGCCAGTAGGTAGTTATAGTTAGGACCCCTTTTCCATAGGAAATCCGCAACATTCTATTTTGAATAACTTTGGCGCCGGTCGATGAATCCTCGCGAATTTCTCAAAATAGGTGGGGCGCTACGCTCCGCTCCTACCCTGAAAGTCTCGGGGGGATCCGTCAAGCGGGGGCTGAGATAAAAGGGGGGTCCCAAAACGCGTTTTTCCCATGCATTTTTCCATAGGACCTTTAGAACGAGCTACAGCCCGAACGGCTGAACAGAATTACTCGAAATTTGGCAGAGAGGTAGTCCCTAGGTCAAGGAAGTGCCTTTTGTAGGTTTGGTGTAAATCTGTTCAGTAGATTCTGAGAAAATAGCCTTTAAATCAATATATATATCTGAGCCCGCTTACGGTACGCTTACCGTACGCTTACCGTAAGCGTACGGTGGCGTGCGCGAGCGCGATTCTGATTGGCTCTTAGATCTTAGTAAACATTCGAATCGGCCGAAACCAGGAAGCGGCGGCCGCCATTTTGTGTATTTCACTCTGAAAAAAAAGAGTGAAAACAAGAAAAGGGGGCAATGAGGAGAGTTACAGACCCCCTAACATTTGTAAGGGGGTCAAAGAAGGACAGAAAAGTACAAAAAAAACATTTATTGGTTTTTAAAAAAATCACGGGGTACGCGTACGGTAAGCTTACGGTAAGCGTACGGTAAAAAAAATAAAAATAAATAAATGAAAAGCAGATTTAAGAGTTTAGATATTAGGGAGCTCTAAAAAGAGCTGTTGTGTTTATGAAGTCATTTTTTTAGTGGTACCTACAAGTAAGTACCGATGCAGAGTCTAAGGTTCAAAAGGAAGACTCTGTTCCCTTCATCATTGAAGTGCACACCATCTCCTCTATAAATGTCTTGCATGTCATAACGCAAGTTGTTGTGGTAAATGGCACCCATACCATAGTCACGGAGGAAAGCAGAAACAGATTTGTTGACGTGCTTTCTTGCTTTGTCAATCTGTGGACAGAAATGATTGGACCAGTTCCATTTTTGCCTTTGGCATATGTTGGAAAACACAAAGGCAGTTTTAGGGAAAAGTGAAAACAGTTGTGCAAAGGTGTCCTTCATAAGCATTTCCAGACCTACCCCAGTCAAAGTGCCTAGGTCATTGCCACCACAGTGCACTATTATGAGGTCAGGGTGTTGGATTTGCATGAAGGATTTCACCAATGGCATCAATTGGTGCCACTTTAACCCTCTCTGACCAATCCATTTAATGTCTACATTTGGCAAAGCAAGGTCTCTCACCATATCTGTTTTCTCTGCAAACTTTTCACTCCAGAAGACATAGCTGTGCCCTACAATCCACACTGTGAACATCTTCAAAGGAGATCTGGATGCACTCAGGAGGTGTCTTTCAGTAGAATGGCAATATGAAAAGAAAGACAGTTTGGAAATGGAGGCATACATATTTTTTTCAAAACAAAAAGAACTGATTGGCTGTTTCATACCATTCTAGAATAAAAACTAGGCTGTATGTGTAAATTAATAGAAGCATGTTTTGTATTGGTACAAAAAAATGTGTAACCAAAGAACAGTACTAATTAAGGTGTACTGGAAAAAAAAAGAATAGTTTAAGGGTTTGAGGTTGGACTCAGTAATGCAAATACATTCAGCATCACTAAGGCTGGTTGCCCTTGCTGGAGTGTAGGCAGTCACCGAGAATACACATGGTGGTGGTCTGAAAAAACAGTTTGGACATGTGCATTTAAATAAATCAAAAAAAGTGGTTTCATAATGTGTCAGTCTGTAAAAGTGATTTTCACTTGCCCCGAAAAAAAAAAGAGCAGTAAGTGTGCTTTCAAATTGGCAAAGAAATTTCGTTTTGGGACTAATGTGAAAACATGACTGTGTGCAGAGAGGAATTATAGGCAGAGATTTATTGCGTATTGCTCTGGTGATTTCACAGTTGCATTAGATGGAAAGGGGGAGCGAATTTTTGGGGGAAGAAGCAGACTCTTAGCACACACCCATGTGCTTGCCATGTATAATCATGCACAGTATTTACAAGCGAGTGGGGTTTTCAGGTTACAGTCTGTAATGCCAATACATTCAGCATCACTAAGGCTGGTTGCCCTTGCTGGAGTGTAGGCAGTCACCGACAATACACATGGTGGTGGTCTGAAAAAACAGTTTGGACATGTGCATTTAAATAAATCAAAAAAAGTGGTTTCATAATGTGTCAGTCTGTAAAAGTGATTTTCACTTGCCCCGAAAAAAAAAGAGCAGTAAGTGTGCTTTCAAATTGGCAAAGAAATTTCGTTTTGGAACTAATGTGAAAACATGACTCTGTGTGCAGAGAGGAATTATAGGCAGAGATTTATTGCGTATTGCTCTGGTGATTTCACAGTTGCATTAGATGGAAAGGGGGAGCGAATTTTTGGGGGAAGAAGCAGACTCTTAGCACACACCCATGTGCTTGCCATGTATAATCATGCACAGTATTTACAAGCGAGTGGGGTTTTCAGGTTTCAGTCTGTAATGCAAATACATTCAGCATCACTAAGGCTGGTTGCCCTTGCTGTAGTGTAGCAGTCTGGATATGGGCTTTTTAAAAAATCTGAAAAGTGGTTTCATAATGTGACAGTTTGTAAAAGTGATTTTCACTTGCCCAAAAAAAAGAGCAGTTAGTGTGCATTCAAATTGGCATAGAAATTTCGTTTTGTGACTATTGTGAAAAGAAATGTAGTAATATATTTAAATACAATAAAGGAATTTTTTTTTAGTTTTTTTCAGGTATTGCTGAAGAGCAGTGAACAAAATTTAAGATGCCTACAAAATCCAGAGTTCAAAAAACGCTAAAAAAAAAACTATATTTGAAGACAACTGGAGGACCAAAGTTAGTAGAAGATGCTCATGTTGG